>NC_041025.1:5705847-6405495 GCF_900634625.1 Parambassis ranga
TCCACATCATGAACCCGGTCCCTGGTGAGTCTGGTCCCCCCCCCCCCCCCCCCCCCCCCCCCCACCCAGCAAGCCCGACGGCTCGCCATGAAAAGCGGGGAGGCAGTGCGCCGTGTGCCGTGTGTGCGCACATCTCCAAACCTTTCCACGCAGACAGCAGGATGAAGGAGTGGATCACAGAGGTGTCCTCAGACGGAGGTGTCCTCAGACAGAGGTGTCCACACAGACGGAGGTGTCCTCCTGCTCCGGAATAACACGACACCATCAGCTAGCGTCTGTTTGACAAACGAGCTCGCGCTGTCAGATACAAGCTAGCTGCGCACATCGCCGGACAAATTTAACAAAAAGGCTCCAACAGCTTTAAAAAACAAACTGTTCCACCAGCTAAATAACTCCAACTTAATCCACGTGCTAGTCTTTTTTAACGAATGTATGATTCTGCGTGTAAGTGGGCGTAAGGAAAAAGAAAAATCAGAAAAAGCCTCGGCTCACCCCGTTTCATCTCCGTCCCTTTAATATAATTCTCCCATGATAGAGCGGCGGCTTTGCTGCAAACACCGACATTTACTCACCTTTCAAACAGACGAGCACATCAGCATCTATCCTCCCGGAGCCTCCTCTTCCTCAATGAACAGTGAAAAAGAGCCGTAATACTTTAAAAAAATAAATACGCAAGGTTGCTATTTATCTCTTCATTGCGGTCCAGTCGTAGCGACTCCAGACTGAAGCTGCGCACGCAGCCTCGTCAGCGGGTCCTCCTCCTCCTCCAGCAGAGAAAAAACCCACGAAGAAGAAATGTGGAATAAATAATAACAGAGCACATGCTAAAAGGGAAATATACACACGCACTTTATTTACATTTTTAACTATTTTTGTGCATTTTTTTGTTTTAATTTTGCACGATATATTTTTTTATGGTTGTCCAGAAATGAACGTGCATTAAGTCTCATCAAAGGAAGTATGTTAGTTGTTGGCTACAGTATTGCAGAAAAACAGAGACCTTACACACAAAGCTACTATACCATGACAACAGTAGACATTGGTGGTCATCACGGTTTACCATTAGACGGGACTGGACCTCCATAAGGGGGACTTGACAGGACAGAAACAGGGATAATGATACTTTTCAACTAGCCCAAACTCACTAAAATATTCCTATAAATAAATAAAAACACTAAGAAAGGCAGGAAACGTGGGTGGATAGACTTAATTTAGCCTACACCTATCATACAATGATATCAATTAAAAACAACGTTGTATATTACACCGTCTATGTTCCTGTTGGTACAGTAGCACACACAGCGTGTCCTGCTGAAAGGCTGTCTGACCACAGACAGTATTAACCCAGTGACTGCTGATGACAGAGGCAGTGGAGAATGAAGTTTGGCAGCTGGGGATGAGAGTCTGGTAGTGACAGGCCTGGGTGAGCAGGATCCCCTGGGTCTCCATATCAGTCCCAGCCAGCCTCAGGCCCTGCCTGTGGGCCCCGGGGCCTCTCATTGTTCCGCAGGGAGGTTGTTTAATGCACTCTAATGAGCCCCACAATATACCCTGGTGGCATGATGGGGACTTTGGTGTGGTTACCTCCTCAGTGTCCCTCCCCCCACCTCCGTGCCTGTAGTCAGTATTAGTCACATGAGGAAATACAGCTCATTTCAGGGGCTCAATGTGTTGTTCACATGCTGCACCGCTACAGTCACTTCTTCTAAACAACACCAGACCAGCTATTATCAGTTCAGTTTAAGTGGGGGTGAAAAACCCTTGCAGGTGTTCATTTTTTTAATTGTCAAAACAAATTAATTCTTAATTCATTCTAGTGTTTTTTTTCTGATAGATGCTGGATAATTCTATTGAAATGGATGCAATAATAATCTGCAGGACGGGGCCTGTGTGAAAAATACTGGGGTTGATAGAGCATCTGAAACTCAAACAACACCATCCCCCATGTTGCCCGGATGTGAGACCCTTTAACAGATGACGCATGTAGAAAGATGAGCTTTGCGCTGCAGGTTTGCTTTCTGTTGTGATCCTGGAAACATAAATGCTAATTAGCTCCACGTGGTCTGTGTTTCACAATATGGACGACAGCCACTTTCAGTCTGAATGTCGATGAGGAAAAAGTAGTATGCTATGTGTTCAGACAGAAAGCAAAGAATGATTCAAAGGAGTATCAGATGGCTGCAGCTCAGCTGGTAGGGGGTTGTGTACTCAGTGAGGGCTGTGGTTCAATACCTGCCTAGATACCTAACTTGTTTATCTTAGGTGTTTCACTGGTATTGATTTTATGTCTGTTTTAACTGGATTTCTGTGGCTATTTGGGATATTTTCGAGCCAAGCTTTTCCACTGGAGGAACACTGAGGTGGTGCAAACCTTTACAGAAACTAACCCCTTAAATCAGTCTTTCGTCTGTGATGCTATAAAGCCAATTTAACCTGCACGTCCTTGTTGTTTCTGTTGTTCTATCTTGCCTTTAGCAGGGTTGCTGTTTTTTATAACGTTGTCATCTGCTGTTTAACCTCCTAACCCTGTTTCATGACCCTTTTTTTTCTAAATCCCCAAAGCAGGCCACCAAGAGGTCTTACAGAGGAAGGTCCGGTGGTCAGAACTGACCTAGTAGTTCCTGCAGTAGAAAGGTACCACATTAAAAAAATAATATTTATAATAGAACAGAACAGGGCAGACTATAATAAAATATAAAAAGGGGGTTTAGAACAAAATAAAAATCCTCCTCTGCTCCTTTAAATATTGCTCCACCCTCTCTGACTCCCACACTCTGCTTACCTGCTCAGTAATTTTATTACAGTCTCCTATATCTGTCAAGACTGTTTTCTAGGAAGCTGTGTGTGTTCTTTGTTCTCACTCTTCATAATGAGACACTGTCACGCTGCGTTGACCTGTACAGTATCTGCAGCACTGACTGTAGGGCCAGAGGGTAAATAAAGACACAAAGCCTGCTGTACAGCACACAGACATCCATCAGCCACCACCAAAGCTCATGGTGCAGTTCCTCATGGTGAGATGCTGTGGATCTATAAATCTCATATTCTTCTCACAGTGCACACATTACATTTGCGTTACATCATACGCATTTCTCCTGAGAGCAAAAATAGTTGATTCCTCCTCCTCCTGCTCCACTCATGCCAAGCCACACTGTCTCCAATGTTAATGGAGGTCAGGGCTCACGGTCAGTGTGTCCTTTGATGGGCACCCACTTGGGATGCCAAACAGTCCAGGGCTTTGTTTACCTTTTTTTTTTTTTTTTTTTAATTCCTCACACACAATCTGAGCTCAACTGACACGCACTGACTGAGAACAAGGCGTTTTTGTCTGTCACAGGCCCATTTGACATTAGCCAGAGCAACAAAGGGAACACTCGCACTGACTGTGGAGCTGGAACATGGCGGTGGAAGTGATAAAACACATGCAGAAATGACATGTGAGGAGCTTGAGCTCAGATGAGTGTGGTATAAAAGAAAAAAAAAATCACAGCCAGTACACAAAGAGAGGCCCGCCTTACATTTACACTCAATCTGCATTAAATTGCTATTCAGACAATCTTGTGTGGATTTAGCTATATAACGCCATCTAGTGTTCATTTAAAATATTACCACACCTGATCCAATAAACCCTGACTGAAATTCAGATTGAGGCAAAAACACATTAGAAGAATCAGTGTGTAGTGTTTATTAGCTGGCATCATACAGTATGGTGAAGTAACCACATAACACAATAGATAGGCCTATATGGACACTGTGCATTAAGTTTAAAAGGCAAAGAAAGTTGGCTTGGGTTTAACGAACCTTTAGTTTACAACCTATTTCCAAATGTTCATTTAATTCTGTTTTTTAAAAGCAGAAGTCAAAAGTGTTCATCCAGTCATGGTGCTGTGGGAAACGGCCCCATCTAATGGTGAGCCAGAAGTCTGTGACACAATGTGTTGTCAACATATATCTATTAGATAAGAAGCCATGTGAATCCTGCAGACACATTATCTACTTATATGTTTAGTAGGAATGTGTTGTTACAACTAATTTGTTTACTTTACAGACTGTAGTTTGTAGTATATTACTTTCTACTGCACAAAAAATGCACATGCATTAATGTCATGTTTATGTAACTGAAACAAAACATAACTTTCAACACAGGTTAAAAAACATTTTACTCAATACCATTCTGAAATAAACACAGAAGTGCAATCCTGGAAAAAGTACTTTAAAAAGCAGAAACAACTGATGTACATTTGTATGTGTTACTGTTGACCATTGATGCAGGAGTCATATAGCTGACGATGCTTTCAAATAAAAAGTGCTTTCCCTGAGTAAAGTGTGTAAAATCTGCACAATGAATGCCACCACAGACTCACTGTGTCATTTTCAAAGCAGTCACATTTATTTGTCTCTTTATACACGTTTGCTAAGCAGCCTGTTGTGCTAGCAGTTGGCTTTGATAGGATTTACTATGGGATTTCAACAATGATTACTAAAAAATAAATACAACGTGTTCCACAGCTCAAAAATATACAAAGGTTTGAAATTAATGTAAACTTTGAAGAACTTTGTTTTGTTTTGTTTTTTACACAAGAAACAATTCAACAACCTTTGTGACAACTCCAAAAAGTTATTGTATTTACAAGTTTGTACATTAAAAATACAAAGCTGATACCTACAGTACTGTATACAGAGGCTGATCTGAAGTCCAAATATAGTACCGCAGGTTATGTTGCTTCTTTTGTGTTTTCAAGAAGGTTTGAGTCAAGTAAACGAGAGGAGAACATGTTTATGTTCCAGCCTTTGGCAGAAGCATCTACTCTATGTGCTCCACTCCTAAAGTGTGAATGTTAAACAGCTGCATGTGAGGACCTATAAATATCTCCAGGTACAGCAAGAGACAAATGAAACTTCACAAACATCACTTTATCAGTGCAAAAAAAAAAAAAAAAAAAACAGGTTGGAATGAAGGTTCACAGACTTAACTCATGGTGTACCCTATTATACATCATTGCATGTGTGTAGTGTCATTAAGGCTAAAGCTAAGTTGGTATTGTCAGTGTTCCTACAGGGAATTATGGCTATATAGACTCTGTCCACTTTGCATAATGGTTGAGTACCATCACTCCAATGAAATCCACGCACAGGGTTACAGCTAAAACCTCATGTGTAGCTTACGACTGATCGTGTTATCAGGACATTTAGAAGTTGCTCTCCTGTTTGTCTCTGCAACCAGTGTATCAAATAGGTTCTACAATGTGTTACTTATAAACTAAGTATATGAATAAAATGTCATTAAAAATACCAGGAATCCATTGCATACTTTTAACATATAAAAGCAAATCAGAGGGTCAAACAGAGATTTATCTTTACAAAAATAAATATATTTAGACTTGTTTTTTTGACACAGAGAAAGTGATATTTTTGATGGGGAATCATTGAGGAATCCAAACACTCCTTCTTCCATCAGACAATATTTGTCCACCCGCACGTCCTCCTTCAAATACTGAAAGCTGCTTCCTCACTTATTGTAAAATAAGGCATATTTGATCCTCCTGAGCACTTTCCACTGCCTCTTTCAACAATTCATAAACACACAATGTCAGCAAACCAGAAACCAGACCACTGCCACGTTTTTTTCTTTAAAACTCATGACCTCCTTGTTCTCTCACTGCTCCCCGATTTCACCACCTCCAACTTTTTGATCACTTTTTCACCTCCCATGTAAAAACACCTACTCTGTTCTTGTCTCTCGAGATTGTC
The DNA here is from genome assembly GCF_900634625.1 of Parambassis ranga. Lineage (NCBI taxonomy): Eukaryota > Metazoa > Chordata > Actinopteri > Ambassidae > Parambassis > Parambassis ranga. Next base: position 5,711,599 of record NC_041025.1, read on the forward strand.
GAAGTTAGTGCTTGGCTTTGACTCACCATTAATTACTCATCTTATTTATTGCATGACAACTTTTATTAAAAGTCTTAATACTATTAGCTATATTTGATATAATTTACTGTTTTTTTAAAAGGATCGAGTAAAATATTCAAACACATCATATTAAATGGTGTCTACAAGCAATATGAGGGAAAGACTGAGGCTTCACATTATTTAAGTGAGTCCTGATGTTCAGTTGGGGAGGGGTTAATATAGGTGGATGTAAGTGGAGTGACGAAATGTACAAGTTGTGTGTCTAATTGCATAGGTATTCACAGAATACATACAAGTTTATGTCTCTATATCAAGTTTCATAAAATACTAAAAACGTCAACTTGTACATGTTCTGAAAGAAAAATCTGACAGATTACAGATTAAACATGGATGTGTGGTAGCAGAGCTGAAGGATGCCATCCAGCTGGGTTTGGTGCACATTTTTAAATCTGCGGAATTGTTTGTAAATCATATTTTACTACAGCATGCAGATGCTAAATAAGTTTCTATTGCCAGCTATTCATTTCATGAAGACGTTCTTTTAGAAACACAGATTGTATAAAACAGGTAAAATTGTTTCCACAAAGTTGTTAAAAATGAGACAGCTTTTAAACTCATTTACTAAATTAATGACTTATTCTCTCCTGAAAACATCTCATATATTATATATTTCATTCTGGTCCTGTACTGTAAACTCAATGATCTCACTCTCTTTCCTATGTGGAGCCCTGTGATGAGCGGTCGTCGTGAGGACTTCCATCTGAGTTCTCAGTCTCACCCTCGGAGATGGCCTGCATCGGAGCAGAGTACAGCCTGCTGCGCATGCTGTAGCGGCTGCTGTTGGCAGGTGGGGGGATTCTGGAGCGTCCCTGCCTAGAAGCAGCAGATGTGGGAAAGGACTTTGGGGAAAAGCCCTCAGCATTGGCTTTGGGATAGGGGCTAGAGAGCTGGTCTTGTCCTGACTGGTGCTGCTGCAAGGGGGAGGCGGGCTCCTCAGACTGCCTGGGTGACTCTGTCAGAGAGTCTCCGGGTGATTTAGGAGTAATGGGGCTCTTGAGGATCTCTGTAGCTGACATGCGGTAACTAGAGTCAGAGCGGCTTCCCTTTTTAAGCAGAAGCAATTTGAACTCCTCGTTGGAGGTGCTGGACTTCTTTGCGTTCCTGTAGATGGGACCAGAGACTCTCTGCGAGCATTGTGCAGCCACAGGTGAAGCCAGAGAGACCGGGGAGCTCACAGTGCTGCTGGGTGGAGTGTTCCCTGATGCAGCGCCGAGTCGGTTTCTCCCAGCCAACTCAGTGGAGTCCTTCCTCCCCAGAACTTTTCTTTTGGACCTGAGGAGAAAAGAATACTTTAAAGAATCTCTGTAAACTTTAAAGGTATTGATGGGACTGCTATCCACATCACTCACCTGTGTATCATAGCAAACAGATCCTCAGTGGTGCGGGTTTTGGTGGGTGACAGAAACACGCTGTCATCCTCTGGCCTGGACTCATCGTGTGGAAGGGATGCTGCGCTGTCACTTAGTGAGGAGTCTGTCAACATATATAACACTATTTATTATATGGCAAGCTATACATTCTACAGCAATGTTTTAACAACAACACTTCAAAAAGAAACTAATAGTTAGGGACAGGGTTAGAAATAATCAAATGACATTAAGACTAAGTTTACCTTTACTGAAATAATCCTCGGTCTCTGCTGTGGACTCCTCCTTGTCCTGTGAGGCACTTTGGGCTGAAACACCTGATGAATCGCTCTCCACCTCGCTGCTGCCATCGTCACTGGTTGGACTTCCTTGCAGCATCTCTGACTGGCTGTCAGTAGCAGGCACTTGTTCAAGACTGCTGGATCTTTTGGGTGAGCTGTGCAGAATTGAAGGAGGAAAAATTTCTCCTTCAGACAGCCGAGTCTGTTGCTGCAAACTCAAGTCTCCATAGCAGACAGGAGACTCACTGTACGTCTGGTATAAGCATGGGTCTGACTTCAGCCTCTCTAGTGGAGCTGCTCTGTCCTGTTTGCTTGTGATCTCTCTCTGAAATGCTGCTCCTGTAAGCTCTTCATTTGAGGTAAACACTGGTTCACACAACTCCTTAGAGGCTGTGTGAGGATGATGGTCTGCGTTGTACAGTGGGGGACTCTTCAGTTCTAAAGACTTACTACTAGAAAGTGTGCTTGTTAAGTTCACAGTGGGACATTGGAGTCTAGAAACAGCTTTGTCCTCATGACTTTCTTGGTGCTCCTTCTTGATGGATCTGAGCTGTACTGAGTGTAGCACTGTGGGAGTGATGGACAGGGTGTGAACACTGAAAAGCTCAGAGCTGGGAGGTGCTACAGGTGTTGTTTTTTGTTTGTTCTGGTGGAGGTTTTGTATTTGGGTCCTGTACGCTGAGGCCTTATTGTTGCCAAAGCTCTGAAGAGCACTTAAGTCCAGGTGGGAGGGAGGAATTATTGGCAGCTCCAGGTCTCTCTTAGAGGTGGCGTCGTCCTTGGAGGACAGCGATTGCAGTGACAGTGATGAAAGAGAGGACTTCCTCTCTGGGACTTTAGGCTTCCTCTTGCCACTTGATGGTGATAGTGGCCCAGGAAAGAAGGTAGATGGGAATGAGGAGGTGGGGGTTTCTGACTGACTGGAGTAGCCGCTGGAGGGGCTGGCCAGGCCTGCCAGCTTCTCAGGCGAATTCAGCTTGAAGTCTCCCTCCACTGATGGAAGCGAGGGGGTGGTGGCTCTGGAGCCAGACTGTGACGTCTGTGACTCTGAGCTGTCCTGTGATTTGATGCATTCGATAACAGTCGTTCCTGTCGCTGTGCTGGAGTTGGACAAAGATCTGTAAGGGTCACTGGACTTTAAATCGTTCAGGAGCCACAGATCTGCATAGTCTGACTGCACAACACCCTCATCCTTAAAGGAGTGTGCATCTGTGGAGCTTAACACACCTAAGTCAGGTAGGTCTGCTGAGGCATCAACCCCCCATACTGCAAGGGGCTCCCTGACTGATGAAGAGATTTCTGTGTGACCTGGAGAGCCAGACAAAAGCAGCTGCAGCTTCCTCTCCTTGGAGGACAGCGGAAGTTGCTGCCCGCATGTAATCTTTGGTTCTTTCTTGTCAGGGATGTTTCCCTCACTGCATATTTTTCTTAAGGAGGAACTCCTCTTAGGCGGAGATGGCTTCGCCTTTGGTTTCCTTAAGGAGAGGCAGCGTCTCCTCAGAGTCATGTGACCACTTAAGTCTGACAGGCCACAATCAGAGCCAGAGGGTGCATAGTTATAAGTGAAGCTTTTGCTACCTTTCAGGCCGCAGTCAAAGTGCATGGAAGTGTAGTAACCTTCAGTGTCTACAGAATAGTGTGAAACGGTGTCTGCCTTCTCTGACAGAGGTTTGTCAGAGAAGCTGCTCTCGCAGGTAGCCATGCTGGTGAAGCTGGGGCAGCCCAGGCTGCTCTCAGCCTCTCTGCTCGGCTCAGGGCTGAAGTCCTGCGAGTGTAGAGGCTCTGTGCGGGAGTAACCCCACTCTCCCTCGATGGGAGTGCAGACCCCTACTTCCTCTAATATGTCCATAGCTGTAGAAGAGAAAGAGCCTGCCCGCTGTGTCCTGAGGCCTGGGTAGTTGTCCAGCATGAAGCCGGACTGATCATCATTAGTGTGAATGGCAGCGTTTAGGGAGAGCTCAGAGTCACAGTGTGAGGAGCCTGTCAGCGGAGGAGAGGCTGCTGGGGGGATCGTTTCTGACGTCTGTGAGGGGCAGGTGGAGCTGCTGCCACTCCAGTTCCCACTGGAGGACTGATGGTCGTCCTTGTGGTCCATCTGGCCTCCCAGCACTCCTGCAGCTGAGACCAAGTGGACAGGGCTGCTAAAAGTGTCAGAGCTGGACGAGATCTCACAGCTGCCCATGTCCGCCTTCCTGGGCAGGTGAGATCTGGTCCGCTCCATCCAGCAGCGCTCTGGGCTTTCTGATAGCTGCTTGTACTTCAGGCTCCCTAGCTGTTCGTACTTCAGGCTCCCAAGCTGTTCAGACATGGCCTGATCATCTGTGCTCTCCTCTTCATCCTTCAGAATCAACTCCCTGGGTCCAGGCAGGAAGCCCTCAGTGTCAAAGGGGGACAGCTCCTCCTCATCATCACTGTCATTGTGCCCGTTGTCCATCATCCGACTGGTGTCTCGTGGAAGACTCCTTGAACGCAGTCGTTCTCCCACAGAGGCAGAAAACATGGCGTCACTGCTGTCAGGCAGGGAGGAGATGTTGCCTACAGAGTGGGAAAGTGACAGGGAGACTCCCTGGCCTCTCTGGGCCCTGATCCTCCGCCGAGAAGGCGCTCCTGAGATCAAAAAGTCTTCTGTCTGGCAACCTGAGTCTCTGGTGCTGAGATGGTTGGCCAGCTCCTCAGTGGAAGGAGTGATATCTGGACTGGCGTGAACTATTACTGTCCGCTCTCTGGAACCAGGAGAGTCATCAGAGTCTTTGAGAAATAAGAAGAACAGGGAACATAAGATCACTTTTTATTGTTCTGTATACAATATACAATATAATGTTTAAGGTTTTAATACATTAACCATAAAGCACACTGTCCATTCTCCATCTTTCCCCTTCCTTCTTTCTTTTTGCACACTACTGTCAGCGGACTATTTAAAAATATTAAATGCCCCAAAAATACATCAAAGGAACCAATAAAAATATGAATCCTACATTTCATATTTATGTCGACATACAGCTGTTAGCACTGTATTACTATTCACTGTTGTCTTTATAGTGAAAGAAACAACACAATGTTTGCTAGACCTGTAATACTAAATAATTTTTAGTAAGTGACACAAATACAGAACAGTATTCAAAATGATGAAATTTGGTTTCTGTTAAATTTCAGTAACCCCATGTGTTTAGGAGAGCCAGGCAAGATCAGATAAAGTTACATACCTAGGTCTTGCTGCACCTGTCTGGGAACGCCAGCGACAGTTCTCCGTCTCCTCAGCTTCCGTCTCCTCTGAAGCACAGACTGCGAGTGAACGAGCGAGCAGCGCACACTAGCATCTCTGTCAAAGCCAACCCCTGCAATGGAGACAGGACATCTGAGGAATCTTTGTTTCATGGCAACTGCAGTGATTCCTTCTTTAGGTCTCATGCTGTCTGCTGAGACATGACATTAAACGGCAGAACTAAATTAGGTGTTTTACAAAAATAGCAGTTAGGACAGTGGAGGACAGCTCAAAGCCACTCCAGGTGTCTGGATTGTTCACCGCTTTATGGGATGACTTAGCTATAATATAAGTAAATGTATGATAAAGACACAAAACAAAAAGTCTAACCACAAAAAATGACAGCGATAAAAAAACAGATGTTCATGGTTTTACTGACCAAAAAGACATCCTTCTGTGAAGCTTTCAGTTTTGTTGTGTCTCCTCCTGCCACTCCCTCTTCATACATTATGACTATCATGTGACAGCAAGTCAGGGCTTACAGCACCATAGTAATTGCTGGACTTTGCTTACAATGTGAATTTTTTTTTCTGTGTCTGACTCAGCCAGTGTTGACATATAACTCTCCTTTTGAGTCGTTGTGAGCGGGAGTAAATAACATTAGGCAGGCCCTTCAACAGTTTGGACAGAACTATTTGGCATTCATGTCACAGCATCTCGCCTCTTTGCAAATGCAGGCACAAAGCGTCAAAGCATGAGAAACAAAGTTAATGGGGCACAAAGCATGACTTGCACATTAAAAGGGATGGTCTACGGCAGCATTAGTTCCCAAACAGTGACTTGTTTTATAGTGAGTTGCAGAATTTCCTGCAGTATTTAATGTTTACAGGGCAAGTAAACTAAAACACAAATAACTATAGTGTTCATGAAGAGTGCCAAAGAATGCAGAGAGGAGGAGTGACTGGCTGTAACTAGCACACAACACTGACACACACTGAATGTTATGTTACAACAGCAGCTTTTGATTTGTCACTAATAATAAAATGAGGATTTCTGCTTTTACTACAAAGTCATAGCAAGTGACAGCTTGTTAGCTTAGCAGCCGAAACTTTAGGCATAGTGACACGGCGCCGTCATATTTGTTAATGAACTTAAATTGGCGATCTCATGTTAACTATTTAGAGTGTGGAGGTGATTAGCTTAGCATACAGATTGGACATTATGAGGTATAACAAATGTTATATGACACTTTCTAACATGTATAAAATATAAATAAGAATTGTTGTTTCTTGCTTTATCTTTCTTTCTTACATCTTAAAACTTAAAAATGTAGTGATCACAATTCAGCTTTTCTATAGATTGAACAAACATGAAAAACCTGCATTTTCAGCTTTAAACACATCCAGGCAGGCTGGTTCTTTACGCTGGGTGAGAGAGATTATATGGCGAACTATTCCTTTAAAACGTGAAGGTTCAGGAAAGCTTCACTGCTAAGGAAGAGCTAACATATATGTTTGACAAAGTGACACCATGACTTGGTCCCACCACATTAAACACATTCAGACTGAAAACATGAAGTGATTTAAGTTTACCAGTCACATTAATGGGGACGACACATGAGGTGATGACTTGGGAACTGCATTTCATTCTCTCCTCTGGGGTGGGCAGCGGCAGAGCTTTAGACCAGTTAGTCTGCTTGTCCAGGGTGGAGGGGATGTTAGGGATGGGAAACTTAGACCGGTGACCTAGAGCCACCCCGTCAGTGTCAGGGTCAGAGGGCGCAGCCTGCAACAGATGGATATTTGCATGGTTAAATTGTTAGATGGCATTACATGAGAAGTGGTACGACAGAGTTAAAAAAAAAATGAACAAGCTCAGCTTCAGAAAAGGGAATGTGTAGAGTTCAGTGATTAAAGTCTGGGATTGTCAAAGTGTTTTTTGTGGGAACATAGTCAAAGTTTAGTGTCTTTTTAATCTGCAGCAAACTGCAGACTGCTCACTGCCTGAGTGAGGGTAAATCAATACACATGCCCTTCCAGCTGCTGAGTGTCATGTCTGCGTGCAAAGAATCCACTGAGTAATGGAAACAAACAGCATGCTTCAGAAAGGAAAGCTCAAGAAACATTCAAAGAATCTACTTAAGATTTCATGCAAATAATGAAACACAGCAAAAAGATCAGAGTTTAAACCTGACTGTGTCCACAGTTGGAAAAACCCCAGACCAATAAAAAGACACACACTGTCTTTAAATACTAAGTCATCTCCTTCACCCTAAAACTCCTGCACAGGACAGAAATGTGACAAACTGTCATTTCCACTCACAACGTGCTGCTTTGGAAACTCTTAGCTCACGCTCCGACAATCTAAGCAGCGAGTCTCCCGCATAATAACGAGTGTCCGGAAATATTTGAGAGGAAATACTTCAGAGCAGCATTCCTCTGCGCTTCAGTATCAATAACTGCACAGTGCTCCCACTCCACAGCTCCAGATCCTTTTTCCACGGGCCTCCTCAGACTCTAAACTTCTGTATTACTTATGGCTCCATGCTAAATGATCTGAGTCCTTACCTTGAGATTCCAACAGAGAGACACATGTGAAACTGGGAGTGATTCTCAGGCTAAACTGGTTTCCACCTCCACCACCCGACAACCTCCCACCCCCATTTAAAGCCAGCTCTTCAGCCTTTGTGCTCTCTTTTCCCAGCAGACCAATGAGACCCTGACAAAACCCCAGCCACAAAAGAAGCTGGTTTCCTTGGAAACTTCTCCCGAGTAGTAGAACAAAAAAAAAAAAAAAATCAAAGCGAGACCATTTACAGCTGATTTGTTTTGAGACAAGAAAAGTGTTTTAGGAGTGTCTGAACGGAAGGATGAGCTAAAGGAAGAGGAGGTGAAAAAAGGGGAAAAAAGGAGGAAGAGTGGATACACACAGGAAAACACAGGAGTGGTAGTGTTTGGTGTTTATCCCTGCCTCACAGCGGGCATCAAGCATGGTATATTTGGTGGAAGCACAAAGACAGAAACATGAGGCTGTCAGCTGTACAGTAAGGAAACCGCAGCACAGAGGCATCATGGGTAATCACAGGCGCAAGCTTTGAGAAGTCGAACCTATTATTAAGGAAACCCAGGCTGCTGTGATTGTGGCCCTCACATACACATTCCTCTCATACTAGGAATTTAGAGCCTGGCCCTTCACATGAACCCCGAAAACAACGTAAATGATGTGTCGGCAAGCTTTTTAAGTGGTGTGCTGCTTCAGTATTACCCCGTGGTCTTAATGGGCGGAGCAGGCAGCTACTACTAGGCTGTGTTAAAGAGGCATGCATTTCAAAAGAGAATCATTATGCAGATTAGAAGTCAAACAAGAGCAGGTGAAGTAAAGCATTATAGGAGGAGCACTCAGGAGTCAGGAGGGAGGAAGGGAGGGAGGGAGGGACCAATACCTTTCTGCTCCAGGGGGAGAAGCGGCAACATTCGGTAGGGGAGGAGGAGCGGGTGGATTCAAACTGAATTACAGAGTAAAAAACAGGACAGCAAAAACAAATGACAGAAATGAACATGGGGATTTTCAACATCAATACGCACAAACAAAAAGGACAACAACACAGGGAAACGCTGTGTGGGGAGGACCAGAGCAGGCTGATGGGCTGAAAAAAAAACTGTCAATCAATGCTACATTTATCCTTAAGGTGATGAAACATAAATGATTTCAAGGCTCTCATTCTCTGCACAGACAACAATAACACACATCACAAACACCTTTACCTGTGATTGTGCTAACTGTGTTGCTGCATCTCTAAAATGCCTCTCTGGCAGCTTGAGAGGAAGAGATATGAACGTCACTTCAAAAGTATAACAACGTCTGATTACCAAGTACAACAGAAGTGACTTATGACATTATTATTCATTGATTAGTGTGCCAGTATTATTATACTGAGTGCCTGTCAGTATTTCATCTTTCTGCACTGACTGGTGATTTGCAGTCTGATGCATACAACACAGGACAAGTCTCACCGTTTTCAAACTGGATCTCCTCTTCTGGCCAGTTTGAGGGGAGGGGTATATGGGCATTGGGGGGACAGCTGAGATTGAGATGGTTACCCTGCGCTCCCTGCTGCCTGATCGTCTCCTTCGGTGATCTGAGAGAGAAAGCATGTAAAACACTCTGTTTTGTAAGTACCATTTGTTCACTCCAGATCAGAGAAAGAAAGTTGTGTCTGGTGTTTCTGTTAATTTGGCTACCCCATGTTTATCCACTGCAGTTACTACATATGTCCACCAGAGGACAGGACAACACCAGGAACACCAGACCTTTATGGTGTGCAGTAAGTAAAGAGTTTTTAAATGACATGTAAAACAAAACTGAAGAGCTGCATTAATTGGAAATGACAAGAGCTAACTTTAGAGCAGCTGTTTGGTTTCACTCCCTCGTGTGCGGATGGTCTCACCTTGGTGCAGGGCCCACAGGCTGAAGCTGGCTTGCCTGTGTAGCTCTTCTACACATGCTGGCCGTGTGGAGGGATGGAAAATGTTCTTCTGCTGGTGCCAGGGAGCTTGGTAGTGTGCCGTCAGCTTACTCTCCACATCCAGGTTAGATACCGCTGTCATGTAGTTATAGCAACATTTAGAGACCTTTCCATTCAAACATTTTTGTGGTAAAACACTGGTTAAGTCATTAAGAGACAAAAATAACTGATGAGTGGCGACAATGTGGTGCTATGAAAATGTATGTTTCCATTATCTGGGATCTCAGGTTAAATAAGATGCTCAAATTAAAGCTGGGGCCTGAAAAGAAAAGCAGGATAATCCGATGCAATGTTAACAGGACAATACCCTGTCTGCTAATGCAATACTATTACCTGGAGCCAAACAATGGGTATGTATGTAACCTGATAGTGTGACTTTCATCTTCTAAACACTGACCAGTACGTGGACCAATCTCACTGCTCCCCCTCACACCTCCTTGAGTTACAGGGAGGGAGTCCTTCAGCTCTCGCATTACACATAATGCACAGAGAGGCTGAGGGAAAGGATGCTTGAAGGGAGTTGTTTGGTCTTTGTGGTGTGGCCTGTTTGTATGTTGACTGCTTGAAATAATCTCAAAAATACTACGTATAAGAGAAAAATGACTTGTTCTTTTTTTTCTTGGCACATAAGACGAGGTTCTGGAATACAGCATCACAAATTTGTCAAATCAAATCCACACGGTGGTAGCAGTCAAATATTAAGCTACATAAAATATGATTCATTCAGGCATGGGCTTTTAATATCATCTTACACATCAGTAGTTAAGATCCAGGAAAAATCTTGAGAATTAACTGCTGAGCCTTTGCTTTACAGGACAAACACATCTGTCAAGTCTTCCTCTACCTGGCGGACATTTCTGGGCCTGTCCTTGACCTGGCAGCTTTACTGAAACACACTCCGTCCGACCTCCATGTCTGATGAGAGGCGGCTTTGGCTGCACACGCTCCAAGTTTACTTTGTAGTGCTGCCAGAAGCTAACTTCACTTCTTTTTCAATCAAAAACTCCTGATGGTAGCTACCAAAGTTCAGGGCGACCCAGTGCAACGCTGTATGACTGACAGCTGCAAATACAGCTGCTACACATGTTTGGAGACTCTACCAGCAGAACTGCTACTGAATTCTCTGACAGGAAACATTCCCAAGAAACATGGTCCCATGCATGGAATCCATAGGAGAGGCAGTGTGTTTATCTGTTACTCAGAGACAACCTGACATTTCCCATGAAACACCTCGGAGTGATCTGAGAGCCCTCTGCTGTGACCTTGTCTCCTGCTCAGCTGTAGGTGCAAAGAATAGACATACTCACAGAGCAGAAATGGATTCACTGGAACATGTCAATGAAATGGATTTTTTTGCTTGTGTTACTTTAGTGCAGGTAGGCATAGAGTCATCGTTAGAGAGCCAAGCAGTGTATTTTCTCTTATTTCCAGTCTTAACCTTAAACTGCACTAACTAATGTCAACCTCCTGGTTGTACCTGCACAATAGGTTCACAGAAAATTCTCAAAATGTTGAACTACATACATACTAACTACCAGGTGAAGTAAACAAACAACCTAACAAGTTTTTAGGTATTTTAGACACCCGACAGAACGGCAACTGATGATGCATTTGTGAGGCGTTTCGACATAAGGAGCAGCCAGTGAGGTGTGGGGTGATATGAGGCTCTCTGACACTTCGCCTTGCTCCCCTCTCTGCCTCCCTGCTGAGATCTGAACTGTTGGCCTTGCTGTGAGACACACACACACACATTAAAGACCCATTTGACAACAAAAACAACAACAATGCAGAGTGCTGACTCCCATTCAACTTTTCCCTGTTTTTATCTTCCCCCAGCCACAAATCAGTCTCAGTCCTTCCTTTCACTTTGCTCAGTGAAATTTCAGTTAAGTGAGGCTGTGAGTTCCTAAGAGGCCTTTAGAGAGGTTTTCATGGAGTTAGAAGTCCATGTGGGGAAGGCTTTAATGGTAATTTAGTGGTCAGCTGTTGCCCCAAATGAGGCCAAAGAAAACACACCAGCCTTCAGTCATCTCATTGACCTCTTGGCAGCTTTCTTATTCTTTCACAGTCAGACTGACTTCAGCACGTCTACATCAAGCCAAATAAACCAACAAGACCTCAGGTGAGAAGAAAAAAACATATCTTTCATATAAAAACCCAAAACATTCATTTTCAATAATATGTGAACTTTCCTGGTGAGGTGAAATCACATTGTTGGAATGTCATTCATCATCTGCACCATGACACAATCTCAGTCATTTCTCCTCCTCCTCCTCCTCCTGCTGATCATCTACCAATAACCTCACCACTATCAGCCCTGCCAGCAGCCCTGCAGGCCAGAAGAAGGGGGATGAAAGCCTCTGTCTGCCTCTGCCTTGTAATTTGCTTGGTATTGGCCTAGACAGGAGCCAGTTCAAACCCCCTCCTTCCTTACACCTACACTCACACACCTACAATTTGTCAGCAGCCTGGGAAATCATTGCCGCAGATTTTAGTCATTAGGTCACAATGTATGCATATAAGACGCAAAAAAATATAAGGTACAGATTAGATGTCTTCGTACTGAACAGGAGTGTAAATATAATGCAGGAAAAGTAGTGAGTAGTTAAAGCATTTATACATGCCTTGTTGTGTGCCTTCTCCCAGCAACACTAGCTGAGGAGAAGAACACTTCCACTCCATCATCACTTACATCTTATGACAACACTCATACACAGTGCAGAGATGTTGTGTAACCACTGTGGTTAAAGTTGCACATGCAGAGCAGAAAGAAATGGGACCTACATGCAGCTCAATTAATCCCAGTAAATTATACAGTACCTTGGGTTGTGAGTGCAAGACAGCATCCTAGAGCCATGACAGAGCGGTGTGGTTTTAACTCTGAGCATCAGAGCGAGACATTAAATCAGTCAGGGTCTCTCCCACAGTCACCTCAACAGAAACCTGGCGTCCCATATGTGTTTGCAGTGACATTCTCCTTGCCTCTACTGCCACACTGACCTCCAGCTCCTCTGGAACATCTGCTCACACTCCTCCCCCATGTCCCCTTCCCCACCCAGAGCTGGGTACAGATGGTCCGGCCAGGCCCTGACTTGGGCTACCACTAATCTGTTTATGGTGTGCTACAGGAGAAGAGGAGTGTTAATCCAAACCGCTGAAACAACAGTGACCATTTAACCCACAATGGAGGATCAAGGAGAGTGCAGAGGAATGCCAAAGGTTGACAAGGACATTGGATACGTGTATCCTTTTCTCGAATATTATTATGTTCATAAACAAGAATGTCATTGTGATTTATTCCTTGAATAATTCACATACACACAGATCAGATCATTTCAAGTCCACAGTGGTGCTTTATAGCACGAGACAACGGAGGTGGAAAATGAAACACTTCACAGAGCGTTTGATCATGGTTTATACGAAATATTTAGAAGATCTAATACTGGGCGTGTTTCAACACACACTGCCAAGAGACAAGCAAAGTAAAATGTTACTCACCTCAATTGTCTGAGAAACACAACGTAAACAGATGCAGGTCAAGTTGCTGATAGAAATACATGCACCAAGTCTGTTTCCAAAAAGCCTGAAGCTCAAAAGTGAAATCCGCTGTCATTAAATAAAATGTGGCTGTCGCTTTGAGAGTCGACTGCTGGAGAAAGTCCCTGCTGAGGACTGATTAGTAAAACACAAAGAGTCCCAATGCCAGTCGACACACAATAATACCCGTCTCCCCGGTAATCCGCTCTGAGCCCACATCCACCCAGCTGATGGTGATGTCACTTGTGCTGCTGCTGACCCGTTGCAGCAGGTGGGGCACGAGATGTTTACATTCAGTGAAGAGATGAAGTCGAAACCTACAGGCCTGCTGAGACACCCCGAGTAGAACAACTGCAGCAACTGTGTTTTGATATGCGAGTTGTTGAAATGTTGAAATGATAATTAAAGCAGTGATGAGTGAGAGCATGTGTAATACTATTCTACCACATGTACATGCAATTAAACTGTATTTCTGGCAAAGAGGAAGATGGTGCCTGGCTTTACTTATACAAGTCTTCATCAGGTATACTGCCTTTGTCCTCAGAACAGTCAGAATTAGAAACATTTGTGCTGCAGGACATCAGAATATATATCTGTCAGGTGCTCAACCTTTAAAATATGGCTAAAAGAGATTTGTTTAATTATAGATCTAAAGGGGCATCGCACCAATTCCTCAGAAAAATGTTCTATTAATTATTTCTAAAGTCTGAAAACAACTTGGCAACAAAAGCTCTGATCAAACTGTCAAAATGTATATGCAGTGTAGTATTTATGGTGTGTGGCAAAAGAACAAATACTTAAGTCAGAATATACCAACTACTACTGCTTTGATTTTTATGTGTGCTCTGTCCTCAGTACTCAGGGTGCTTAGGTTTAGGGGTAGTTCATAGAAAAAAAATCATTCACTTTAAAGAATACCTCACATTTCGAACCGAATACTAAATTGAGAACTATAAGAGTATTCCTTTCAATCAGACCAGTGTTTTTGTGTTTTTACCTTTACATGTATCGACATGTATCGACATGTAAGCAGTCGATACATGTCGATACATGTAAAGGTAAAAACACAAAAACACTGGTCTGATTGAAAGGAATACTCTTAGAGTTAAAAAGGTGAAGACCAAATGAATCTTGTCGAAATACTAAATTGAGAAATTCAAAGAGCTGAGTCCGTTCGCCCTGTCAACACATACACTCTAAGCATGCACAGGCTAGTCCTAGCTGAGATTAATTTTAGTGTAAGAAACTAAAAGTTTCCTACCACACCTTTTTAAATGGTCTCAGCCACACCTCACCACGAGCTTTGATGTGGGACAGTTGTGGGCTCTGCTGCGACCTCTGATTGGAATGCAATGCTGGGAATCAGGAGGCCTCCGGGGGGGCTAAATGATCTGTCTCTCAGCTGCCTGCAGGTACCCGGTTGCTAATCTGTAATCAAACCAGTGGCTGACTTCCTGAAGGGCTTTACTGTCTCACACTACTTACCTAATTACCCATCTGAGAAATATAAAAAAATAGGTCCAGTCATGAAAAACAATTCTATTTATAGTCTTGTAAAATTGAGTGACATTTTCATTCTTTTTAATTTACTGTTTAATAAAGTAAAACCTTTACTAAAATGTATGACATCACCTGCTGCACGAAAAGCAATGGAGGTGTGCAAAACTGTTCCAATTAAACTGCACCAAAGTCTCCTTTTATTTCCTGACTTGCGGTCATAATGCAAAGCTGGCAGCACCACAAGCCCACACATGAAAACTTGTCTGGTGGTGAAATGAAATCACACTTGTGCTTCAGAAGATGCTGCCATACACTCAGAGTTTGAACCACCGCCTGGACTGTGAAAGTGTCTGAGAGCCGGGAGGTACAGTAAGGGTTGAAATTAAGAAGCAGAGGGGGGAACCCCATCTGATATCACTGTTTCCATCATAAAAGACTTTAAAAAATGCGTTACCTCACAATGAATACAATGTTCTGCTGCAAAAAGTGAGACAGATGTTATACTATAAATATTGTCATAAGTGAGTCAACACATAAACCTTCACACAAGCATTCTGGAGAGACAAAGAATATATTTCAAACCGACATCACTTCTGACTTCAACCTCAAAGCTTCCCTCTGGTGGCACGCTCCTTAGCAGAGCTATAAAACTTCTTATGTTTATCTATTTCCTAAACACACACACACACACACACACACACACACAGCGCTTTAACCACTCTGACTAAGAATTATTTTGGATAATATCTGAAACCATGCTGCCTGCACTGAAATCCTCAGTGCTGTAGCTGAGGAGCGGTGTGTGACTGAGGCCTGTTTTCTCAGCTGCTTTATATTACTACTACAAAGTCTGACAGCAGGCAGCGGTGGCTTTGAAATACTTTCCATTTTGAACCCTCCAGAGTGGTGCATATCGCAGGGTATAGGCAAACTGCAGCGAGAAGATCTCTCACTCTGAGGAGAAAGAACATTTTGATAAAGATTCAAATGTCTGACGTCCTTAGAATCATTTCCTTTATTAAACTTTTCCAGCCTGTGTAATGTTCATGAGAGTGTGAATGTTTTTTATAGCACAGTTATGTGCAGGCAGTTTTATTAGTGTCATAACACATTTATGTGACATTAACATTGGAATTGGACAACAGGCGTAAACAGAAAGAGTGATGCAACCTGATCACTAGCATTTTTAAAAATGCACATCCAGTTTTATATTTTATATAGCTTTACTAAAGGTTCTTTAGATTCTCCCATTTTGACATCTTTTAGCCCATTATTTCAGGTTTATTGCCTTCAACTAAAAGTTCTGATTGACTCTCAGCGGTCTCATTAGAAACCTTCATAGGAGCTGTTTTCACTGACAAGCTCTCAATGCACACTACCTGTCGGACATCAAATGACAAACCAACAACATCAGCAGCTAGTTCCGCCAAAGTAGAGAATGCTTAAAAAGGAGATCAGTGCAATGTTAGCAGCATGTTCTGCTGCCCTTAAGTCCTTATATAGTATATCAACAAGTCAACAAAGTACTACAAAAAGTAATGTTTACATCTGTCGCAGCTAAATTAATGACCAGAATAAACAAAAGAAATGTTGCTAAGAAATGACAGCATTCTGGGAATTGTTATGCAATGCAATCTATTCCAACTCACAGTCAACAGCTCAAACTTCTTTCTCAGTTTAGTGTGATTAAAACATGATTTGCAGCTATCAGCAGAAGTGGGAACAATGATGAAACCATCTGTAATTTAATGTAAGCTGAACTCCAGTGATAAGAATATTTAGAAAGAATTCATTCATACGCACTCCACTTCTAAATAAATACCTCCACGCCACACTACATGACCCCTTGTTTACCAGCATCCGCTCTTTGACACGCCGCTTACTGAGCAAAGAAAAGGAAAGCCACAGGATTACAAAACTGTGAATGAGAGCAACTCCCAGCTAACATTTCATTTTTTTGTCCTTCACATGCACAGTTAGCAGCGTCAGCAGAGGTCAGAGCTGGCATTCAGCAACCGTTTACCTCTTGACCTCCAGACACCTCATTATTAGGTCTTGGAGGACTGGAAGGTCAGTTCACATCAGTAAACACTTAGGTAAATCACCAGCTTATTGTCTATCACACTACTTAGTCTATCACAGTAGGTGCCATATGTAGTGAGCTTCAATATCCTGTGATGATATGGGGGGTAATGGGGTAATCAATCAATCTGTTCTTGTCAGTGAACCACTCGAATGAAGAAAAACCAAAGCAAAAAGATAAAAAAGTACCCGCCTACACTAAAGAACACTTAAAATTCCTTCATCATTTAAATCAGCAAGACGCTCATTTTACAACTCTGTCCTCCTGATTTGCCAGTGGCCTCTGGGAGGCTGCAGCACACCCTCTCATATCACATCATTTAACGGTCTTTGAGGTCACAGCTGACTCCTATTGGGCTGTAATGGCTCTCCCGCTGCGTTTGGCCCCGGTCCCTGCTTTCACTAGACCTTTGAAGTACTCACACACTCTTTTGCCCAGCCTCAGCAGTGGAGGAAGGGGTGTGTCTGGGCTGGTCCCTGCTGAAAAAGCTCTCCGGGTTTCCGTTCCCTCCAGGTACACCTGGCCTATTAGTCTTGCAAATAAAAATGTGTGCCCTTCGACCTCCTGCTTTTGTTGTCTGGGCTTCCGTCTCTCAGGCACCTTAAGAAAGGTGGGCATTCTTGGTGAGAGTAATA
Organism: Parambassis ranga; assembly: GCF_900634625.1. NCBI lineage: Eukaryota > Metazoa > Chordata > Actinopteri > Ambassidae > Parambassis > Parambassis ranga. Next base: position 5,728,810 of record NC_041025.1, read on the forward strand.
ACAAGAGTTCCTGGCTTTACTGGAAATGAAGGTAGTGTTAACCACAAAGTGAAGGATAATGAAAAACCCTGAAGTCAGAACAAGGGAAAAGGTAATGTGAGCAGCGTATGCATGGTCAGCTCTGTCAACACGAGTGCTTACGGCAGACCTGGGCAAAGTACGGCCCGCGGGCCACATCCGGCCCGCTTGCGTCTTCAATGCGGCCCGCGGACTCGTACACACAATAAAAAAAAAAGAAGGCATCAAAAGTCAGCTGTCAGCACGGCATTACCGGTAACGTCTTTCCAACCCTCCTTGTCTCTTCCACGCTGGTGTACTGCTTCATCCCATCTACTCTTTGGAGAGACACGGTCGCGCTGTGTACACTTTAAAAATGCTGCGCGACTATGCTGAAATGTACGGTAAAGCGAGAAGAAACGCCACAGCGCATTCAGATGTTACCGCGGTGCTGCAGCCGACATCTGCTCTTAAAAAGCTCAGACCTTGTCCAACTTTCAGAGCTTTGGGATTGTTTTTAAAATTAGTTTTAACTCTAATGGTTTTCTTCTGTAAAAATATCTTTACATCATCTGTGCTGCTCTGCTCTGTGCGGAGTGTGTTTCAACATACAACCAGCAACACTCAGTGGACCTGGACACACACAGAGGACAGAGGAGAGAGCAGTAAACACACAGACCAGTTCACATCATCAACACCCTCCGCCACACAGTGATTCTGAGCCTTTTTTCCGCCAATGCGACTTTATAATATCGCTATCTTTCCATTCATTCAACTCCGCGCAACTCTCTCTCTCCTCCCGTCCGCGTTCACACACACGTACACACATAAGCGCGGATATGTTCACAGAGAAGACGACCAACGTTCTTGATAATGGAACATCGCGCACCCCAACTCAGCACAGACAGAGCTGGTAACGCAGCAAACATTATAGGTGATTTAAAGGGAAACGCGGTTGCGTCATATGACAATAGTCACATATGAATAATAACATCAAAAGCTGTTTTATTAATCAGTTAGTTGCCTTTAGTAGTTCCATATATCTGATTATAGTATTTATGCTATTAATGTATTTATGTGGTTATATCACATTATTTATTTTAACCTTTATTTTACCAGAAAATGTCATTTTACAAAACAAGAACAGGCTGATATATGAGGTCAGTGTTGACTTCATATAGTGAAATAAAAACCTTCAGCTTCAGATGTTTTTGTATGTTTTTGTGGCCCTTTGCTTTTCTAATGGAAGTCTATGTGGCCCTCGCAAAAAAATAATTGCCCACCCCTGGCTTACGGGAATATAGCTGCATTTAAAAAGGTAAAACAAAAGTGTTTTCTCAGTGGCCAGACAGGATGAGCAGTGAATTTACCTTTCCACAAGCACAAAGCCAAGAAAAACAAGAATAGCAAGGGATTAATCTTTCATCAGCCTGTTTTTCTTCCCAACCCACATGCCTCGCTGAGCCTTTTGTTAGTGCACATCACTATATCATCACTATAATAAAGTCTGCATCATGCTGTGTCTATAGTGTAGACATTATGAAACTTTAATCATCCCATGTGCATGAAATTGCAACACATGGAAATATTTTTCATGTTTTTCAAAGACATTCACGGGTACGAAAAGTTGTAATATGTAAGCACTGGATAGGTGAACACGCCATCAGGTTATCACAGTGATGACAAAACACACTATAATAGATAACAGATGGACTGTGAGGGGAAACCAAACCATTAAACACAGTTAGGTACGGGGACATGCCATGTGCACACAGATGGAACAGCCAGGGGTTCAAACCCAGAACCTTCCTTAATGGTAAGGTGCTGAAACAAAAAGCTGATTTATGTTTCGTGTAACTCACCCTATGCAGCACTCATCCCTCCTACAACTGTATGTCAAGCCATGGTGATGGCACTATGCTTAGGTAAATGATGATGAAAAGCACAGCACAGCAGAGTTCTGCATTAAACCGCACACACAAAAAAAAACAGAAGTGTACACATTTGGTTTCACTCCATTCTTTTCTGCATCACTGAAAATGCAGGACCATCACCAAGTGGCAGTCTATGTACAGGCAGACGGGCATCTGCAAGTTCTGTATCACTGTGGGGCCAAAGGTAGATGGAAAACTTCACTACAGATTAAATCATCCAGCAGCACCAGGCAATAAAATATGCCTAAATAATTATATCTATTTATTATTTATCTATACCAGTACATAGGCTAATCACATTTGTTGTAATGTGCCATGAAAAATATAAGACTCCGTACAAGACAATCAATAATCAATAAATGTCTGTCTGCATAATGTTAATTGACTGACTGACCTTAGCTCTATTCTTCAACAGGGGGACAGCACAGTGCTTAGTGCTTGCCTTTTAAACAAAACCCAGCTCTTGACAACAGAAGCCCGTCCAATGTTTTGTACAGCCGCTCATTCATCACCTTGTTTTTCAGTGTGTGACAAGCTGAGGGGTCATAGGGTACAAGTCTGTATGGTACTACACTCTCAGGTCACAGACAGAGCCGCAGAGGTTATGGAAACACTGAAATGACTCCAAATATACATAAGTAGATGTCTATCTGTGTGTTCAGATGTCTCTGAGTGCCTCAACTTTTACAATGAGAAGGAACCTCACACATTTTTACAATTGCTTTGTAACCTGGATGATGGTGCACAGGAATATTCAGACTGTTATGTAAGTGTCTGAGCAGCTTAATCACAGAAGGTTTTCTCCACAGTTTCCTGTGTAAACACTGAGCTGTGTGAATTCAGACTCTGGTTTCACCAGTTTACTGGCATCACTCACCGCTCACAAAGAGCACAATAAGCAGAACAGACAGACTGTGGAGGGAGAGAAACACAAGGGGGAAAAAATAGGAAACCCTGAACGCAGACATGGAGGAAGGTGTGGTTTGGAAATAGAGGACTAGGGCAAAATTTGTGCCGGGCGATTGCAATGGAAACCTCTCTTTAACTGACAAATATGGTCAGACTGAGGTCAGCATTGTAGGCCTGACCTGTGTGTGTCTGTGGGAAAGTCATTATGAGGGAGTGGCATTAGGGTGAGCTGGCAGGGCCGGGCCGAGCTGAGCTATCCCTCACACATCTCTGCTCAGAGAGGGAATAAACTGGAGGCCTGGCTGGTTTAACTCCATCCAATAGCTGGCAAGAAGGATGGATATGGCGAGAGCAAACCCAGCATAAACCATCTCTTTGAGAGGAAACAATGGGGAGGATCAGGCCATACCACATACTGCTAGTGGCTTCCAACACCACACCCAAATACTGTAGCCCCCAAACCTGCCAGCTGTTCACAAGAAGTGTGAGTTGGATCATTTAGGGAGAAAATACACCACTACTACATTTTAGTTTTTTTAAGGTTTTACAAAAACACAAGAAACACAGAGGTCACAGTGAGGACACAAACACACCAGGAAACAGCTTCTCAAAATCAGCATCAACCCCTCACTCGTCTCTCCAAAGACAACACTGAGTATTCTTATATTGTTAGTCTGAGTCAGCAGAGATGATTCTGTTAATGTTCTGACCTGCTGTGTTATTGCGAAAGTGTGTGTGCCTGAAACAGAGAGGTGTGTGTCTCCTCTTTAGCTTTAGCACAGCAGTGCAGAAAGCATCAATGAGCTAGAGTGTATACAATGAGGAACTCAAAGCTGGGCTGTTAGCACCACACTGACAGCAACTCATGCCAATGATTTGCAAAAAGAATGCCATTGTCTGTACTTTTTTGAAACTTGGTGTCACTATGGAAATGGGCACATGTGCAAGGAAACATGTGCTTCAGTGAGGGCGTGTTCTTTCACAGTTCATCATACCTCAGCTGTGGAAAGTAAACTCGAGCACCACCCCGCAGTGAACCATGAGTCCTCTGCAGATGTGTGTATGAGGAGCAGTGGGAAAACTAACCACCCAATATTCAAATAAAACAATGTTATTTATAATATATAGACTCTAATTGGTTCCAGATGGACAATAAATGTGTTGGTACTTACCTATTGATCATCAGCAGAAGAAAACAGGAGGCCCGAGACATGAAAAAGAAAGGAAAAAAAAACACATTGTTAGTTGACTGTAGCCAAAAGCATCTTGTAATGATTTAATATTCTTTTAGCTCTCTTAAGATTTGACTGGTAGCGGAGTTGTTTTTCATTACATTAGGTAAAATTTTGCTTTACTGCTCCTTAGAGAAAACCTTATCATCCAGTGTATGCAGTGAGTCTGTCCCGAACAGGAACCAAACATCTTCACCTCCCTCTAATCTCTACATGCATGCTCCCTGGAGTGTTTCTCTCTGACAGAGAACTTTACAGATGCCAGACTCAGGCCTCTGACAGGGCACAGCTCACGTGTCGGCAGCCTCACTCTGAAAGCGGCTCTGTCCTGAGGGAGCTCATAGAGAAAAAGAAAGAAATGGTGCTGGGTAAAAGCTGGGAAAAGAAAGTAGGCCTGACTCTTGAATAGCCTGTTGCCCCTGGAGGGCTCCTTCATGTAAGTGCTCCGTGAATGGGAGGCCTGAGGAAATTATGCCAATAAGCATTGGAATCAAGGCAGTCACTGGTTATTATGCTACAAGGGACATCAAGCTGAAAGAGCAAATCTTCTTTTTGGCTATGAAGCAGTAGCTAAAGAGCAGCTACGCCTTATAGATTTGCTATTTTTTTTCAGGGCGTGGTGTCCTTTCTCTAATAATCCCCTTATACAATTTATGTCTTTTCTGAGCATGATGCTGAAGTGCAACCAAATTGCAGTAGCAGCATTTTGGTAATGATGGGTCCTGTTGTTATGTCATGATGTAAAATTAGTGGGTGCAGTCTAAGACATGGCACCCATGACACACTCTGTTGGGTATGCGGTGACAGTTTTACGCAAGTCAGAGCCCTATGAGAATATAGGCCACTCTCTCTCACACACACACACACAGATGGAGACATCCCCAGCAAAAACACAGACAGGAGTACAGAGCACGAGTATATACAGTGGTCTGGAAAAGCACGTCAAACTGGATAGACCTTTAATAAACAGAAAGGACCACACAAGTGCTGATACATGGAAATATCAGCGAACAAGGGACATGTGGTAAAGTACCTGCAGTACACTACTGTGTCTTTAATTTTAACTTCAGACAGATGCATTTTCAAGTTAAAACAGGATTACTGAAGAGGCTGCATGTCCCTGACATAATACCCAAACAGTTATGCACTTATGGGCAAAGGTTTCATGTAAGATCATAAAAATACAAACAATGAAGATGGATGTGAATGAAAATAAATACAGATTAGTGTATAGGTCAATTTGAGTGACATAAGAAAACAGGCAAGTATAGTTCACTTTGTAGAACCTACATGCTGCTCACCTGACAACATCAGCTGAGAAAGTTAAGTACACTGCACACACACACAGATCAGTCCACCGACATGAAGGCCAAACATTCAACTCACCACCTCACAGACAGCTGTTGCTGAAAGTATAATCATAGTCCACTATGTTTTAAAAACCTGATATAAAAATAATCATCTGACACAGGCAGCCATATTTATTTATAAACATGTCTTTTCTGAATGTTATAGGTGGATTGAAATCTGTTTTCCTTTCCTGTCCGAGTTCTGGGTGTGTGCTCTCCACTCTTTTTGGGTGGTTGCATGCACAAGACCACCGGCGTGCAGCAGAGGTGGTAGAAGGAAAGTTATCTTCATCCAGTCAAGCTGTTTCTAATGGTGTCCAAATTCCACCATATGGCTTTTCTCAACAGATGGCAGTCAGAAGCAGATCACAGGACAAGTCTGACTGAGGCTAGCCTCAGATCAGACTGAGAACAAATGTCGACCCAAGTTCCAACACTGGTTGAATCTACTCCTGCTTCACTCACAGGACTGCAAGGTCAGCATGAAGGCTCAGCGATACAGCTACATTTTCTAGCAACCACACAGTAATTCAAAGCCGTGAAGTGGCGTATATGCCATAAAGAGAATAAATGACCCTGAGAGCACCTGAGCTGTTATCAGTGATTCTGGAGTCTCTCAGGACTTACATTGGAAACACTTCAGTATATTTCCTGTAATTTTACACAGGGTTCAAAAACACAAGCAAAAGAAAAAAAAAGGAAAAGAAAAACAGGCTCATTTCAGGAAGAGTAGGGCCATAACCATAACAAGCAAGTTGGGTTCTTTCCCCTAAAGCACCTGTGGGAGCTGCAGCCAAGTAATAAAAACATACAAGCCCTTAAATCTGCTCAGCATCGCTCACAAGGTCGCAACCCAGGAGAGCAAATCAGGGCTGAAAATACAACATCTGTTTGCTGTATGCTGTTGCCATCGATGCCCCCGACCCTTGGGAGGTTGCTGTGAAACTATGGAATTTAACTTCCCTACTCCTCCACTGACAGAAGAGGAGGATCCCCTGCTGCAGCTGAACAAACACCCCTTGCTGCATGTAAGGGTTTAGGAGGGTGTGTCTGTCAGAAAGCATGTGTGTAAATGTGTGTTTGGAGGTGAGCCTCAACCTGACCTTCTGCATTTCAGCATACCAGCACCACAGATAATATACAAATATGACACACACACATGCAACACATGGAGAAGATATGATCGTCCTGTGTATTACAAGGTGATTTCGTAAAATGTTCTCAACTTAAGAATGGAAATGTTGGCTAGTATGCTGCTGTACATAGTCTTCTATAACCATATAAACATTTCTTTCAATATTTCCAAGCCAAATGTTTTTTAAACTAGAAATATTAATACATTGCTCCCAGCTGTTTTAGTAGAGTTAATGTTTACTTAATTTCAAGGGAAAATAAACTATGTTAGTCGTTTAATTTTCCTAAAAAAAATGTTTCCTGCCAAAGCTAGTTATACCCAGAAATGAAATGAAAATACTGCATGTTTAACGTGTGTCCCATTGGCTTATGGCTGAGGGCTGATGGTTTACAGTGAAAAGGTGAATGACACAGTAATCCAGGTCTGAGAGGGGTCACCTTCTAACCCAAACTCAAACTCATGGTCCCGCGTGGCAAATCCGGCCCGTTGCAACGTTCTATCTGGCCCACATCACGATGTCCTAAACATCTATGATCCGGCCCAAATCTGTTTTGTAAATGTAAGATGTTCATTTTTCATATAAATTGACCCACAACATTCCACTGGATAAAACCAGTCATACTAACAAAACTGATTTATTGTGTGCAGCGAAAATGACGGCAAAGATCAAAGGTAGGCTCCTACTCAGGCCGCTGTTGGTTAAAGAGTGCAGCTCTGAGCTTTGATTAAGTACGGCTGAGAACAATAGAGGTGGTTCAAGACGAAAAGGAAAGTGGACGGTGAACATAGTTTTAAAGATGGACACAGCAGTATATTTTAAGGGGTTCAGTGGAAACGAGCCCGCTTGCTGCGCAAAGAAAAAGTCACCGTCCTAAAGGAAAATAATCTGAAGCATGATTACTCGAAGGATCAGAGAAGAGGAAAAAAGAGGCACACAGCTACAGAGGAGGCGAACATCCCAGTAAATTATTTTTTTCATACAGTCAGTTTCATGGTGAGTAACAATAATAAGTGCAACTTCAAATCCAGTACAACGTGTACTTTTTGGCAATTATTGAAGGAGAGAAAGTGACAGTGGAGTTGCCCCCCCGTCAATTTGACTTTGATTTGACTTTGGCATCCCTGTTCTGACCCAATGCTGTGTCAAATTACTTGAGTGTGTAGAGCTATAAATGAAACACAGTTGATCATCATCACATCTACAAATAATATCAGAAGGAAAGTCACTGAGCACCCAACACTCTTCAGCTGCAGGCACCTTCACAAAGCTGCTGAGGCAGCAGATTTGGTTCCATTAAGGTCTGAGAGTGATGCTGTCAGTCTGGACTGTCATACAAGGAAACTGAATCTCCCCATAAGCAACTGTGTATCCTTTTTAACATGACCCCTGGCATTATGGGAGCATTGCCAGCCTAAATATCAGAAGTCGCCCGGAAGCATGAGACTCTAGTCCTCCTGGAGCAGTGAACCCAATCTGAGCAGCTGCATTGTATTTTATAGTGAGAACATATAGAATTTCCTGAGGTAGCTATTCCCATAAGGGTAGTATTTCATTTAGAATCTGATGTTCCTCTGCCTTTTGTTTACAGTTCTGACAAGCTGAGGTCTATTTATGCTAATGTATGAAAGCAACAGCCTTCGTTATTTCCTTAGGAATGTTCTGATTAAATAATGCAGCATGGCAGGCAGCAGCAATATCTAATCAATATATATCTATTTAAAGTAGCAGTAATTAATTTGGCCACGAATGGAACCAGCTGTATAAACAACATATACATATTGTACTGTATTGAACTGTATACAGTTTATTAGGCAAACCACTTCAGATTGGCTTATCCAGCAGATAAAACATGAACATGCAACAACTGAAAATGTATGCTCTATATTCCTGATCTTTTAGCTGCGGGGCTCCACCAACAACCAAGGAAAACATCTGGCCTAAAAGCTCCAAATGCTTCACCAAGCAGTCACTCAAGTCTATCTGTCCAATGTTTGGTGCCTGGCAGGTATCATAGTACAAAGCTGGATGCTAGCGCTGCTATGTGAGTATGCACCAAAACTATTTACAACCAAAACAGTGAGCTCAAAGAGGCTGTGACACACTTAAAAATCGAGGCGGTCATGTGTGTGTGTGTTTGTGGTTAATCACTTCATGTGAAACCTTTTCACATTGCATGGAGTTGCAGAGAAATGAGGAAAAACATCAAATTTGATGATAAATTATTCAACACAGAGAACAGCTGCAGACAAAAATGGATATGGTAAGTAAAAGGGGAAGAGAAGGGAGCATAAATAAAAGTATAAAAGCCAAGGTGTCTGTGGCAGTGTGTGAAAGGCTGGGAAAAATGGATGCTGAGTGAGTGATTCCTCTCTGCATGTCAGCCGATAGCATGATCCTTCACAGAAAAAGCAGCATGCAGAAAAGGATCTGTGGATGTGCACATCAAAAGAAGGGCCTCACAACTCGTGTTTATGTTTCATTTTTCTTTTATCTGCTGATCAGTTGCTTTTGCTCTCTCTATGATCTGAGGATTTTTTTTTTACCTTATATAGATAACACTCCATCCCCCTTCCATCCCCCTCGCAGCATGCCTTCACGTGAGCTGGGGCTTGGAGGACGCTCCCAGAAGCACTGCCCGTCCCTTCCCATAACACAGGCATTAGGACAAACCAGGCATAGGGGGCCAATAAAAGGGAACAGAGGGCATCTACAAAAGGCAAAACTGCAGAAGGATCAGCAGGGAGAGCGGAATTTCCTCATTACTTTCTCCAACTTCTTAAGCTCTGCTCTGGATTATTTTCCTCGACCTTGTGGCTGAATGTGTGGTGGCTTTGTTTAGCATTCACACATTAGCCCTAATGTGTAAACCACCACTTAGGGCCCTGCAAACTTCTATCTTTCGGCCACATGGCATTTTGTTGACAAACAACAGAATTCTCATAAAACACACACTGTGTTATAATGAATCCCTTGGCTCAGGTTTTAACACCAACTGGGCAGAGCCTGCATGCTCAGCAGCAGTCTAACCACACATTTCTGCAGAAGAAGCCCATCCACAGGGCAAACCGTCTGCCACAATATTAGGATATTCTCAGTTTCAACATCGTTCAAGATGTTCCACTTGGAATGCCTTCATATGGGCAGTTTCATATACAACAACAGGCACCACAAAGCAACAAATGGTCCCTCTCTGCGGCGGGATGAGCAAAGTTTACACTTCAAGTGGGTTGTGGTTCAAGTTGAACTGTGTTGATACAAGCCGTTTCCCAGATGGTTCGGTTTTATACACACTGATCCATGTCCGGCCAGTGGAACAAAGATCTGACCTCTCCCCATTGATCTCTTTGATCACAGACTATTCCAGTTGTTACTTGAACATGGAAACACACAGCGCCGTGGCCAGGAACCAACACAGTCACTTTGTTCTTTTGCTTTATATCTTGTCAAACAAATTCATGCGTCAACATGCTCTCGATTAATGGAACTACTAAGCCCTAATACACCAAATAATAATAATAATTTAAAAATTATAAAATCCACAACTTAGCAGCAAAGTTCACAAAGTGACTATTCCACTCATGTTAGCATCAATACATACTGTATAAAATGTTTCCATATCCAAGAGAGAAGACTCATAGATACTAGCTGTTTAAGGCCTGGTGACGACCACAGAGGAAAATAGTTGCTTAAGGTCTGGAAAAACCTAAAGTGCTTGCTTCCTGAAATATTTCCCTCACTGCATTTTGGCCCAAGACTCATTTGTACAGGAAAGGGTGAAGGGTAAAAGGAGCTACAGGGATCTCCACTGTCTGCTTTGATATGAATGTGTAGATACAGTGTGTGTTATGAACTTAAAAACCTGGAAATAATACTACTTTTTGACAATAGGTATTAAGATGGTGAAATGTAAATATATCATCCAAAACCGGCAGCCCATACAACAAGAAGCTTTATCAAACATACAGGACAATACCCCTATTTAAGTACTGTTGTAATAAAATAAAACTACATAGAAAAACATGCCTCATTATAGAGATTTCTTTAAACAACTGCCTCGAAAACCCTTCTTTTACACATACATACAGCTGTTGAGCAATAGCACACTTGTTTAAAATCCCATTTGGGTGTCTCACATAACCTTGACCGGTACTGGATCACTTTCATGTGTTTCTGACACATGGACAATTCACTAACATATAACTCACCCTGAGGGTAAGTTAAGCCTGCTCTGTCTTTACGCAGTGCACCATGCTCTCTTTCTAGGTTACATGAATTCTTCAGCGCTATGAGGTTACTAAAGAAACAGATTGAGGGTTTGTTCATCAATTAGGGTCTATTTGCTTTACGAGCTCGCGCAGGCTATTCTCAGCAGTTCTCATATTTCAAAAACACATCTAACTCCCCGGAAAATACCTCAGAAGTGGACATGCTCTGCCAAGAGACTATGAAGTCACTGGAAGCCCAGCCCTGCCTGCTCACATTATGTAACCAAAACAGAGTAAAGCTCATATGACATCAGCCCGGATATGCAGTGAAGTTTAAACATCCGTACAGCACCCTTCTGATCTCACTGTGAAATGTCAGCAAGTTATCAATAACAAGCTGACAGTTGATTAGCTTTATCAGCTGTTTGATCACTCACAGCATATTAACAGTCTAGATTACATTTCCCTACACTTGAAATCCCAGAGAGGAGCAAAACGTGTTTGATTGTTTATTTAAACAGGGCCACATTGATTATATTTGAAAACAGGAAAAACCAAGATAAGATTGCTGATCTCCACATGTGCACATTTTCAGTTGTGGACTCAGCGTGTGCACGATTCCTGCTTCACACAAGTTCAAATAAAACACTCTGAATAGGTAATCAGGCTCTCTGGGGGACAAAATACGGTTTAATCTGCACGTGCTGCTATTGGTCAGAAGTGCGTGGTCTGGTAGCCAATGGCATTGCTCTGCATTGTTACTGTGTGGGTGTTCAGTCCTCCTCGTCCCTCCGCTGTGGGGTGTGTGGGGGAGCAGTGGGGAGAGGAGGGCTGTTCAAAACAGGGCCGACCTCAATACTGAAGCCAACCAAGCAAGATGATTGCATTGTCTTCTCCTTTCATCACCCTTCCCCATTTACAGACATAATTTGTAAAGTAAACAGCCCCTGTAGTGGCTCATCCCATGGGCACTTTCACTGACTTTCTTGGTCCGTCTGTCTGCACCATAAACTGATCATATTTGGTTTAAAGCACTGTGATTCAGGACATTCTTGTCATTTTTTTACTGTCTAGTAAACACCGTCTCATTCAAAAGGAAACCATTCTGCAAAGGCAGCGTTAATCTTATTTCAGTCTGTCTGTAGTTACTGAATGATTATCTGTCTCCCTCAGCACAAATACTGGGCCAGTATAAATACAAGCAGGCAGCTTTAGCTCACCCTGCCTGGCAACACAGATTTGGAAGTGCATGTCCAAATCCACATGAATCCAGACCAGAGTTTGCTTCTAACCTCTGCCTCGTGAAATCTCCTGCAACTTGTCTGAGAGAGCAACCTTATAGACTAAACTAAAGGTAAGTAGCAGCTAGGACAATCTGGGCACAATTACACCCCCTTTAATTATAAAAATGAGTGTTTTCTTGAAGGACAGATGTAATTTTGACTGACCTTCCAGCTTGATATGATTGCTAACGTCTGCCCAGATCAGAGTGTTTACCCACTGTAAAATCCAGTGTTTAAACTCATCTAGATGGATCACGTTACAGATCTGTCCTAGTTTCTCTGCAATGTGCTGCATAACCTTCAATTTAAATCTCATTTATATGTCACCAGATCTATCAGACTGCAACAGAAACATCTAAACAACCCAACAACTACTATAAAACTTTAAAACTGTGTTAATGGACATTTGGCTGCCATACAACCAACCGTGGAAGATATAAGCCATGCAAAACATAACAAGTTAGATTCATAGTTTGAGGATTGTTTGCATTTCTGTATTTAACTAAGATATTTTAACTATTTTCATCCGTCAATTCAGGGATACTTCCAAAATATAAAATTTGCCAGTTCCTCACTCACCCATGTTAGACACACAACAAAAGTTTGTTCTTGACAAGAGACCTTAACATAATTTGGGGTTTTGAGTGGCTGCTACAGAGTTAGGAGCATTTAGTTTTTGTTTAAATGTAACATAAGGAGAAATGTGTGTAATGTGTAATTAGGCAGGCATTTGTGTTCTGTGTGCGTGGGTGTGTGTATGTGTGTGTGTGTGTGTATGTGTGTGCGTGGGGGGTCGGTGGGGTTAAAGATGTCCTTTCTCCACACCCTGAAAGACCCCAGACTCAGCAGCCGCCCCTCAGTTATGCATGACCCCCAAGCCCTCCCATTAAATGAGCTTTTATCTCACGTAGGGACTCACTGGTTTATTTGTTTGGTTAACAATATCTCCTGGTTTCACTAATCAGTAACTGTAAATTAAACTCCAATTCCTTGATTTCCGGCAGCATTCCGGTAGGAATGCGAGTGGATAGGAAAGCCAACAATGCTTTTAAAGCTACCAGAATCTCACACACAACCCACTTGTATAGTTCCTGTGGTTTTGTGTGTGCAGAATGAGCTGCCTTTGAAGAGGAGGCACAGAAAGATAAGAGATTTTTTTTTGGTACACATTTCATACGTTAAGCCAAAGAGGGAAAGATGGTTTGCTAGTAAGAACTTTAGCAAACTTCAGCAGGAGGTACACTGTCTTTTTTTCCACTTTTTGGACTAAGTAAGAGAGACAATCCTACGTCTGAATGAATGGCTTCCACAGTGTGGGAATGATCCTGGGAAGTGACTGTGATTAGTTTGGCTCCAGTGGGCATGATATCACAGCAGGGTGAACCTGGCTCAACAGGAACACTCACAAGAGAGACGAGGAAGACGAAGAGAGGGAGAGAGAGAGAGAGCTGCACAGCGAGAGCTTGTTCGTGAGAGAGAGAGAGAGAGAGGGGAAAGCTGAGGGAACAAGCATGGTAATTTGGTCTCCACAGTCTGACAGTGATTTCTAAGATGGTAATCACATCAACTTTGTAGCCTAGGCAGTGACATCACTGCGAGCTGCAAGTTTATCCCACACTGGCAGGGCCCAATGGAAATCTAATAGTAACGAAAAAGTCTGCGGCTCTAGATCTTCATGGCGGCTCTACAGACCCTCTAATCATGAACAAGAGGATTGTGAGATATCAAGTAATACGCTGAAGGTGCTAAAACGCAGCTCGATTAGTGCTAACAAATCAGAGCATCGCTGCTGAAACCCATCCAGGTTATTAGGAATTAAAGTTAATGCTACAGTAAGCCTGGTTTCATGTCACACAGTATGTTCACACACTTCAGGAAAAGGTTCCCAAAACATTAAAGGAATAGTTCACCATTTTGTGACTACACTTTGGTAATTTCCTTTTAAATATAAACAGAAAGACTTCATGAGGAGACAAATAGACTTGTTTAAAGGAACCTCCAAATATCACTGTTTAACATAATTTATCGTTTTGTCAAATCTATAGGATATTACTTAGATTACTTTTAAGACTACAGATTACGTATAGGACTATTTCCTGGGAAGGCACTGACCACTCTAAATTAAAGGTAATGTTTTTTAACTGGGCCAGCTTTTTCCAAAATGTGCATAATGTCGAATTATTCCTTTAAACCTGGAAACAATTATAGAATTAGATAATCATATTATAACATAGATTTTTTTTTAAATTAGCTATAAATAACGGCTGAAACAGGCCTGTGATTGAGTTGGCAGATATTTGAATAAAAACAGGTGCTTAAATGGCGGCGTGGGTCAGTCATATCAGCCCCACAACACACCAGATGTCACCAGCGCCTCTGTGGGCGGAGCTTGTGAGTGACTATATGAATATATATCCAATTGGGCTTTCCACATGCTTTGTGTTTGTAAGGGTCACCAGCAGTGACACCAAACTTCACAGCAACAGAAGTGTGCCATCTAACACTGGATCCCTTTTAAACTGGAGATTAGGGGCGACCAGTGTCCCAGATTAAACCGATCTGTCTGAGGTCAGGTACCTACCCCATGTGTTTTTTTAATCATACACTTTAACAGCATATTGTGTGTTTAAACAGATGTCATTTTTTATTGACAGCTCTAACATTTAAAAATATCTGTAATCAGTGAACTATATAAGGTTGAGATTCGCTCATTCTCTGAGGATGTGTTGGTGAGGTTACGACACATGGCAGCTGACTCACAGATCCTCTGCTTGTAGCGCCGGCCCTGAGCCGAAACATGAACAACAGGATGGTGAAATTGATGAACAGATCATCAGACATCTGTAAAGATCAATGTAGGGATGCAGATATTGTTGGCAAATTGCTGCCTTAAGTGAATGTTGATGATGCTGCTGCATAATCAATAACTGGTACAGCTATACAGTGAGGCAGAGTACAACCGCTTCTGCGAATAAAGATAAGCTGAGTTAAGAGATAAAGTGTTAAAAGAGATGGTTAGGATGACTCTTTAAAGAGAACAACTATTTTAGAGCTGTTTTCCTATTATAACCCCGGACACAAAGCCAACTGATCTGCTGTGTGTGTGTGTGTGCCGTACTTTAAGTGGATTTACACACAATGAGTAATCAAGGTCCAGTCAGGTCCCTCTGAAAGCCCTCTGCAGTTTGTTTATGTAAGGAAATGAGGTCTCAGTGGACTGAGGTTTAGGCTTGATACTCTCTTTGGTGTGAAAATGGCGTATTTATGGTGTGATGTCTGACAAGAAACATGAACAAAATGATAGAATCTCACTTGTAGTAGTTCTGTGACCTTGCAGAAAGTAAAAGTCCAGATGGACAGGTCACATCTGTGCTCAGAGGAATGTCTCCTCCATCATCCCTACACTCCTTCACCCTGAGGGCTTTGGGAATGTCAGGACTGTAAGGTCATTCTCTCTCCCCTCTGCTCCCTATTCTGATTAACTCTAGATTTAGCACTGATGACCGTGACCAACATGAGCCATGTGGTATGACAATGTAGGACCATGAGCGACAACAAAAACAATTCTGCAGAGAAAAAAAAAATAAAACATGCCCCAAGCTACTTATTTGGATGAAGCCCACAGCGTCAGAAAAGACAGATTAAATAATACAACATAATCCAGGGGATTAGGGGAATATGCAAATTCATTGCAGTGACTCATTGTTATCCAGTGGTTCTAAAAATGATTTTTCAAACAAGAACTCACAGTACACAGACACTGGACCGTCTTCATATTTTCCAAGCTATATGTGAAATTCCAATGACTGAAGACAGACCTCCTTTCTGACATCTTATCATAAAATGTCTCTCCACTCTGAAGAGCTGCTGAAAAGGTTCTTTGTCCACAGGATCAGTTGCCCCTCCCACAGTCATCCTTCCATGTCAACATAAGCCACACGATTACACCACTATGGCACCAACAATCCACACTGTCATCATTTGCAAATTAAATCCAGTAGGCACCAACACCAAAACTAATGCAACAAACACTTTGCTCCATTTAAACAGACATTACCAGACACCTGCAAATGTGAGTCAATAAGTGGAAAATAGTTCACTTTGCCTGCATGAATCACACTGCAGCTGCCAAATAGACCAATTTGTATTTAATATTAAAAAGGGTGTGTATTTCTCCACATGGTGATAAAGCAAATGAGGCCCTAAAACCTGCTGTAAACCCATTACACATGCCAGAGAAATGTTCTTTTAATGCCTCCCTGAATCTGGACTGTGTGTGACCTGGGATAATCAATGGATAGATGGACGTTTTTCACAGCAATGAGTTAGTTTGTTGCTGCCATGGTAACACCCATATCTCCACTCAGCCTAGACCAGCTCTGCTTTTAAACTTACCTGTAAAACTAGAGACGGAAGTAGAATGCTGCACATGGAAACAGCAGACGTGTGAAGAGAAACAGCTGTTTCAACATGGATCAAAACATTTGACCAAAAGCACAAATTACAAGTGTTTTTTGTGGACTAGTTTCATAACTTGTTACAAATCAATACTTACATGAGTGTTGTTTAGACTATATATACTAGAGATCAGCTATAGATTCAACTGACTTTAGTTTGCTCAGAAAAAAAGGTGTGAGCCAGAAGTAACCATAATCTGCTTTATAATCTGCAGAAAATAACTGAGAGGCTGACGTGCCATTGCCTCGTGAAGTACCTCAGGATTAAAAACACCAACACAGAATGACTGACAGTGTGAAAACACAGATGGCCTGCCTAAAACTCTCTCTGCTCTCAGTCAAACAGAGAGATGGCTTTGTTGATGTCACTTCTTATTCTTCTGCATATTTCCACATCACCTCCTTTCTTCCCCTGTAATTAGTGCGGATATTAAATTGTATTAAAAATGCCACACATGTATTATTTATTTATTTATTTATTTTTTTACAATGGGCAGCCACAGTGGGATTTATACCCCTGACCCTGGGTCAGTGCCATCGCCATTGACAAAAACAAAGGCCCGCGCTGAACGTATACATTTCACAGATGGAGAACGATGAAGCAGCTGCCCAGTGCCTTTCAAAGGAGAAGCTCCACATACTTATTGGCATGACCGGCTGCACATGACATCACTGGAAAGGCATGTATTTCTGTGTGTCACTGAAATGCATTGTTGTTGGTAGAGAGGAATGTGACGCCTCATGTCTGTAACACAATTAAGGAGCTGAGATGGGGTAAGCAGTGATGGAGGATGAATGAGTGACCCTTGAATTAACTCTTAAGACTCTTGAAGTCTTAATTATGTCAGTGTGGTCGTTCATTGTCACAACTTTACTGCATAAAATCTGACCTCGCTTTATGTGTGGTGCAATATGATATAATCAAAATACAATAAAAGCTTCAGTCAAGGGCTTCAGCTGTCTCCCTGACTATCCCTGACCATATTTTACAGTTAAACCTTGTTGGCTGTTAAAATGAAGATCTTTTATAACATCTATCAGAAATGACAAAGAAATGAACCATGGATCAAAGCCTGTACAATAATACAGAAAGATAATATATTTGTGTTTGTATATAAAGTAACCTTTATTATTTGGATTCTAAAGTCACCTCACACACTCCTGGGCTTGTTTCACTCCCTCGGATGAGGTCATAAATTACAAGGTGCTTCATGGATAAGGAGGGCTTGAACAGAGAAGTAAATCACACCAGGATACCTCAGCCTTGGATCATTCCCAGCATCTCAGATTTCAGAAGTATTCTTACGGCAGAGGTCATGAAAACAAAAGCTATGGGAAGAGGAACCAGTCAAGTGATTGTTGTGCAATAACTCCAAATGCCAAAAAATACATAAAAAAACAGTATCTCTACACTTACAAGTATAGACACACATGAGACATTTTTCCTCCCATCTTGATAAAGCAAATACTGGTATGTAGCTGGAGATTTTTGCGTTAACTGAGGCAGGATAGTCTGGCTCAGCCTGTTGCATTAAACCTTTACTAGCTGACCAAATCTACCTTAATAAGATCAGGATCAGTGCTTTTTAAACTACCACCCAAGACAACAGGCGGTGAGTCTGAGTCCAACCTTCATGTTTGTGCCTCTCTTCATGTAAGATACAGATCTACTGTCTGCCTAGAGACCATGTTGTACAAAGGTAACTGTTACGTGTATGAAAGGATTATTCTGAAACAAAGGGTTGTAAACAATCAGTGTTTGGCGTTTTAGAATGCAAGTATCCCACCAAGAGAGACTGAAGTTACTCAGCATCAATGTAAAGGTGTGTAGTCTCAAAGCAAAGGCAATTCCTTTATTCCCCCTCCTATACTGTGCTGTATCTTCTGTATACTCTCTCACCGTAATTGCCAGAGTACTCTCTTTCACTCTGGCAGACCTTCAGGTTGAGCACACAGATAATTCTTTGGCAGAGCACCAACATTAACAACAATCAGGAAATACGGAACACCAAATAAGGTGTGGGAATGTGTTTCACAGTCATGCACGATACAAAAATCGAACAAGTTAGAGAAGATTCTTTTGACCCCTATATTGTGGTTTGGCCTTTCTAAATGATTATCATCATCTTGAATACACATTTCTTCAAGCTCAGGTTCCATAAAAAGACAAATGCAACAAAAGGCAGCACAATTGCCACTGAGAGACAAACTGGCCTGAAAGCAAGGAAAGCTTAAAAGAGGCCGAACCCTCCAACTCCGCCTCCTAGATGAGAGATAACTTTGGTTCTGTAAATACGACTCAGCAACAGGGTAAATGACTTTGTGTCTTATAATTCCTTGATGTTTAAAAAAACAGTGATGTGATTCAAAGATCAGGCCAGCAAGCCCCTCCCTGTGTCCTGCAGTCCTCAGACTCTGTTTAAACCAAGAGATCAGACATCCGTAATCTCCATTGTCCCGTCCTGGGTAGACGACAGGGTCCTACCATGGCCCACTTTAACAAGCAGGGCCATCTGCAGAGTCACAGATGGCTCTGGCTGTGTCTTACAGGTTCCCACATTCAGATAGAGGGAAAGGCTGATATAAGCTGGTTCACTGAAATGAGAAATCCACCAACCCCACACAGAGAGCCAGAGCAAGAAAGAACAGAGAAATTGTTGTTGCTTTTGGTAAGTCGTCATAATCTGCCAGAGTATGCAGTTGGGTATTTATTATGTTTTTAAGCCCTGAATAACACAGCAGCTATTTTTCACACCATATCTGTTCCTTTATCCCAGTCTTCTGACTACAACCTGGATCTCCTGAAACACCAAACATATGCTTTTGATTACATTGTGTTATTCTGTCGTCTTTGATCCACCTTAGGCACTCCCCTATTCACTGCACCTCTGAAAACACACACTCAAAATAAAGCTTCCCCACCTCCCTGTTCAAACTAACAGTAAGGGTCATTGGCTAAACAAGAAAACAACAGGTTTGACAAGAATGAATAGACATCATCAGGGTGATAAATGAGGCGTCACAGGCTGGTGCCATAGTAGCATTTAGTTTAAGAGAGAACAAACAGAAGGGCAATAAAAAAGACAGGGGCACGCTTTAAGAACACATGTAGTGAAAGAATTCAAATCAATGGTCATCAAGGTGTCCTGCCAAATGGGTTGGACTGCAACATTTCTTCCCTTAAGCAAAGTGCTGCCAAGGTAACGGTCCAGACAGTGAACTCAATGGAGAGACTTCCTTTAAACAGACCCTGTGACTGGTTGCTGTGTGGCGAAGCTGCTGGGCGTCATCTCAGCATGGAGGCCATAACCTTGACCTCCCTTATAGGTGAAGACGGGAGGCTGAGACACTCCCAGCTCTGATAGGCAAGTGCGCCCCAGCTTTGTGTCCCTCAATGGAGAGGTAATGAGTCACACAAAACTTCCCAGCAGCCAGCCAGCTGGCATGCAGCTCGGCTGCACAAAGAGATCTGCAAGGGTAGAGGCTTTCGCCCCAACGCCGGGCTGTTTGAGCGTGGCAGGCATTCAAGGCCTGCTTTCCATTTCATTTGTGCGCTTTTATGTCTTTATCTCACTCAGACAAGTTGTGTGTTTATATTTTCTAGATGGACATGCATCACCACTTTGTTTCCATGTATTCGTGTGGGCCTGTGCAACAAGGAGGCAGCTCTAGATAGAAGTATGACTGCAAGTAAAATACGATGAGTATGTTTAGGGATGTGATAACCCAAGCTATATTTATACACTGTCAGAAACACATTTGTTGAAGTCTGAATGCAAATGTATTCTGGGTTGCTGTGAAAGACTATCTAGTCAAATGTGGCTGTGAAGATACTGTAGCAGGACAAGCCAAACATAGATGGGTGTGGGTAAATTGCCTATTTCACATTTCAGAGAATGTTTTGAAATCTGCACCAAAATTTCCACAATGAACAAACGTCGACATCATGACTGTAGTCAGATTAGGATATCTGACTACTTGATCAAAGTAGCTATGCACCACCAGCTTCTAATAAACAATATGCAAAATCCGTCTTGTAATAAAAAAGAGTTTCACACTGTAAGAAAACATTTGGCCCAGCAATAATGTTGGAATAGGAATGCATTTTACAGTGTACCTCAGTTTCTCACACAGCAAAAGGAAAATGTTGCACACGCTGAAACACACAAACAATCCTTGATGTCTGGTTAGAGTTTAGCATTATTCCTGCAGGAGGATAGACTCAAAACGAAAGTCCGTGCTTCTAATGAAAGACACCTTCCACAGTGCTATGAGTTCTGGGCTGACGGCCAACAGATGGGGCTTTTCAGTTGGTAACACAGCAGCACCTTTAGGTACTTTCCCTTCTGTGCTTTGTCTCCAGCTACCATTTCAGATACAGCCTGAGGGACGGGGTACTCTCTTTTGATAAAGTGATGTGAAAAGTCCACAGCAGGCCGACCCTCCATTAGTCCTGTGATGCAACAGTGGTCAACAGCCCTCGCATTTCCCATAAATGACTCGCCGTAAAAAGTTATTTCCAGGAACTATTTCTCCAGGGTCTGACATGGAAAACAAGGCAAAACCACAACTTTAAACAGAGAAGCTGTAAATCTTGTTTCAGCTAATCAAAAATGTTATTAATTTATAATACATGTTTTATTACTTGTGCAAGGAAACAAAAGTGAACCCAATCATTCACAATGCAGAAGGGCTCTCTTTCATATGAAAACAAACCCGGGTGCTTTGCCACCTGTAATGACTTCTGGCATCATTGTTATACACCTTGCATGGTGGCATCAAAGGAGTATTCAAATCCTGGCTCCTGCCTGAATTCATCTTTGTTTTGGCTATATTCAGATGTCGCTATTCATTATTGATTACCACTTTTCTCTGATGGCAACAGCATTCATACCTACATCAGCGAAGAAAAGGAGGCTTTCCATGCAATTTTTTTTCTAATCCTTATCCATTTATCACGCCGTTTTTAAAATACAGTCCCTTCAGTATGAGCAGTTTGTCCTCCACAGTGTGCAAAGCAAACTACATTTTAAAAGAATGCCAGCGATTATTTCAGTGTTATCATGAAAAAAAGGAGAAAATGTGATTTACCTAGCATTGTATGACAAAAAATGATGCATTAACTCTTACAGTCAGTTGCTGTTGCCTGATGTTTGTGGTTGCCAAGGCAGACTGGGCAAATCATAACAAAAGCCCTGCAGCAGCTTTGATGGAGGAAAACTGGGTTTGTCCCAAATATCACCTCAATTTATTCCCCCAGTCTCCCCTTCCCAAGAGCACATGGTTGTTATCCCTCCATTTGAGTATTGATGAACCGGACAATTTCTTGGCTTTTGTAGTCTACAGTAAACATTTAGAATTGCAGTGCTGTTTAATGAGTGTGAGATGGACCCAGACTGTTCTGGGGAGGCATAGTGCCACAGTATGCTACAGTCTAAACAAGTGGAGGATTTAACTTTTCCTGTGCCTTCATTGTAGAGAAGCAACAATATGGCGTCTCATTCAATGCAATGTTTTCAGTACTCAGATGTCAGTGGAAGTTCCCTCCATGTTAGAACTCCCCAGTGACCACTGAGGGTGAAACCTTTACATTTGTAATAAGATCTTTTTTTCCGGGTGACAATCCATTTCTTGATGGTGGGCTAAGGTTTCCTGTTTCCTTGTAATTAAATGTCTAATGGTAAAAGCTGTGCGCTGCAGACTCTGTGGAAGTTTGTATCATGCGTTTACAATAGTCACAACAAAACTGAAAGGATTTACTGGAAAATCAAATGAACTCTTGTTACTCTTTCAGACTTAGCCAAGGGACATTTTACTACTCATTTGACTTCAGTAAAGTTTTGCAAACCCAGTGAACACTGAGCTGATTTACAAAATGCTCTGTGGAATGATTTATATGTAAGTGCTGAGAAACCAAATCAAATATTCAACTGAATTGATTTAGTTCAAAGCATAAATCTGCAGGGTTGATTGGCGGTCAGCAAATGTTTAATTCAGGGGACTCCAAACTAAGAAAGAGAACATAATGGAGAGAAGGCACAGCACTTTTCTGCTGCTATAGCAGGATGGTCTCTCCCTAGTGGGGCTGCTGGGAGCGGGACTGGCCGAATCCCAAAATAAGAAGCTAAACTGGGGTACTGAGACGAGTGAGAGTGATAGAGAGAGAGAGAGACCCAGAAGCTCAGAGAGAGCTTGCGGTCAGAAGAGAAGAACAAAGTATAAAAAATGCCTGAGGGAGCGGACAGGCACAGAAATTACTGGCAAGAATAAAAGATGAATCCGGATGGTGAGGAAATGTCCCAGAGGAGGAGGGCATAAAAGAGGGAGGAACAAAAGCCAAAGCAGGGTGAACTTGTGTCGTGCTTCAAAGCATGATTGGCCGGATGGTGAAGACTCTCACGCTGACCTGTCCAGAAAGCCTGTGTGGAGGCCTCAGGCTATTCTCAGTGACAGTCAGTGTAATCTGAGCCATTAAATGTAACTCATCTGGCATGGGAAACTGATTTGTTCTTAAAGCAGAGGTGGTCTCCAGAAGACAACAGACATTTGGCATTAAAAAATAAAGAATGGAAGCACCAAAACCTCTGTATCCTTGTCACTCATGCTTGTTACAACAGCCTGCTTACTTCCATTAGCATTGCCCTGGTGCATCAGTGTGACTGGAGAAGGCCGACAGGAGGGAACAAACACAGCAGGAGGCAGATAAGATTATGAAAAGCGAGTTTGGCCTGAAATGAGAGAAGTCATGTGAGGACAGGAGAAGACGAAAATTTAAAATGGAAGACAAGTGGTTCTACTTCAATACTAATGTGTGCTCCTGTGGTAGCAGGGTTTTGATGAGTGCAATCAGCTGTAGAGGCGAGGAAAGAATTTACATCAAATCTATCATAACAGCTGTAGCTAACTCACTAATTAAGCTAATGTTATTTCAATGAACTGGCAATGCCTGTCCGATCTTATAAATTCTTAGAAGAAGTTTCATTCTGACTTGCTATGATCCAAAAACATACTTGATGACAACATACACAATATCACAATTTATAATAAAAGTCTTAAAAGCATCTAGGACTTTCTTTTCACACTGTGAAATACAAGACACTTTCCAGTTTCCATACATCAATGTGTATTGTAAAAGTATTGCTTTTTAGTCGAGGTGGGTGGTAAGCTAATTTGCTGGGCATGCAAGAATTGCAGCCTTGCATTAGAGCAGATGAACAGACCTTTTAATTCTTCACAACGTGCACTTACAGCTCCAGGCAGACTTCTTAAATATGTGGAGAAAAACAGAAATTAATGGATCTGCTATCCCTGATTATGGTTGCTGTGTTATGATTATAGCTAGATTATTGCATGGCCAATTTAATTTTAAAAAACAGACAAATCAAACAGACGAGAAGCCTAAACCAATGAGCCTTACACACACCCTCATAGCCAACAGGTGCTTTCTATTTTTGCTTCACCTGTGTGATGGTAAGATGATTGATGAAAAGGCTCCCTCAACTTTAAAGACTCAACCTGGCTGATCCGGGGCTCATAAATGGACGTGAGGTGAGGGAAGTTCACATTCCAGTCAAATCTCAGTCTAAACACCTGCATGGCAAAGGCTACAAATTCCCACGTGTTTCCTTCCTGTTAACACAAGAGCCAGTATTAACTCATATTTTCTCTATTATCCAGTCCTCTCAGACTTTTTATAGACACAGACAGCAAATCACTGAAAATTATAATGTTGTCATAGTGAAGGAAAAATCTTTTAACTAGAGTTGGCTAACTTACTTTATATAAAACTCTTTTTCCTAGTTGTAAGTATGTGATCAATCATCTAAGATCCCTTATCTCTTGCTTCCTGCTAATCTCACCCACCACAGATAGTAGGCTGACTTCACTAGGACTAAAGAACAGAAGAATTCATAAGAACCCGCTATCTTCCCATCCTGAAAAGCCTAGAGATTTTGCCAGCAATTCCATTACATAATATTTAAGTCTGACAGTACATGTAGGCTGGGGAGGACAGTCTGTGGAAGAGCACAAAAGTAGGATGGGATATCATATCATTTGAAGACAGTCTGAGTGAGGAGGGGAAACCAACACAGGTGCCATGGAATGTTTCTGGTGAGACAAAGACTAGCTGACAATGGTTATATGGCCCTCAGAGCAGTCAATATTTCTCCAGGTTGCCACGGAAAAGAATGTGGTGGGATGTTGTAAACTATATGCTGCAATAAAGTTTGTTTAACCATAAGTCAGACGTGCATTCATTTGATCTTTGGAGGTTGTAGCATCAGATTTAACATGTAGGTACAGATGGAGGGCTGGGTTACTTGGTTGTTACAGAACCAAGAACAGAGAAGAGAAGCTTCTTTACTTATAACAGACAAAATGTCCACAGGCCCATGATAGTAGTAAAACAACAGGAAATTTATTCAAGCTAATTTTTCAATAGCTCACTTGATGATATGAATGTAGGTGAAACTAGAGGAAGAGGAAGTAAAAGACTTTTGTCTTTTACTTCCTCTTCCTCTAGTTTCACCTACAATCCTCCAGCATTGGCCAAGCAGCTGTTCACAGCTCACTTCATCTCCAGCCATGAGTGACAACCTGGAGGAAAGACTTTGTTTACTCTATTAAGTTGCCTCTGACAGTTTAATCAGACCTGGCCCTGGACTGGGTTTTCCTTGTCTGCTGACCTGTGGCTATTCAGTATCATGTCAAACATTAAATCCACTCTAATTGGCCGGTCGAGCCTTTAGAGGGAGAGTGATAAGCAAGATGGAGGCGGCTGTGTTTGCTCTTTTGTGTTTTGATGTCGTGTGTATGGGGGTTGGGAGGTCAGCAGGCTTTTGAGGTCAAGGGGTAGATGACTTTGCCCCCCACCTCTACTTCAGGACAGGCTAGAATTGTCTCCTCGGTGCCTCAGCCCCACACTCAGAAGTCCCTAAAGATTAATGACTGCTGGGGAATGTTTTTTAATAAGTGTGGGGGACACTCACACAAACCTTGGTTCAGGAAAATATTTTGCATGGCCCCCCGATTTCTGCAATACAAAAAACAATCACATCTTGCCAACAACAAACTGGAGCTTAGCTTCCCCTGGAGGAACCGGACTTTAGAAAGTTTTTCACACACACGTTCCAGTGGAGAGGCTCTAACATAAATTGTTAGCCTTTACACCTGAAAATATACACAAAAAAGACCAGCAGAGGGATTTTAGTCTGACTCAGGATCACTTGCTCTTGTGGAGGGTCCCACCACAGGAATGTAAAGTGTAATAGCTCACACAATTCCCTCAAGCAATGCTATGAAACACCTTAACCTTTATTTTAACAAAAAGTCTCCTTTTGAAAACAAACATGGCCTCTGGTTTTTCCCCCAATCTCCCCTAATGACACCCATTCTCCAGGCCAATTTAGGGAGCATGTGTGGGGTGCAAGGTCCCAGAAGTGCAGGCGAACACTGTGGTTTCCTGGTCATTGGCTTTTTGGAATGCTTGACTTGACAGAGTGGTTGAGCAGAAACCACTTCAATCGCAGGCAAGGCAATGCACCGGCAGCTGAGGTGCAGAGGCACACACACAGTTAATGAAGCCTGGTGAACAGGAAACCATCAGTTCAGTTTGGCCACACTTTCAATGTCAAGTCGACAGAATATTGAAAAAAAGCCACTAGCTACTTTTTTCATTCTTTGCTCTAAAAAATGTGTAAAGTCAGAGTCCTAAATATGCATCACGACAAACTTAAAAAGAAACACCAGCTATGACAGTTAAATGAAAACAACAAGCCGCCGCATCAAGGCAGTCTAGGCTTTCTTGGTGAGTGTCTGGGAAGAGGAAAGGGGGTTGGTGCAGGGATGAGTGAGCAAAGTCTTTGAAATGTGCTCTATAATTAGCAGGGGTACTATATCAATGGCAGGTTGTCTGGACCTGTAGAAATATGCTTATGTTTCAGATAATGAAAGAGAAAAGAAAGGTAGAGGCACTTGATCCAAGGTACACTGATGTATTTTCTTACTTTGAGTGAATTATTTAAAGTCTATTCCACCACATACAGTATATTTAACTCGGCTACTAAAAACTACAAGAGACCAGCAGTGATATAATCTGACTTCATTCACTAACATTGCATTTTCCTTCTGACAGCTGCAGCTCTGTGGTGAATTCCATCATTGACAGATATTGACCTCGCATGGAGCATACATACACTCGTCAATGCAGCTTCACTTAGTACATCAAAGCCACAGTAATGGCCGGACTGGGTCAATGAAATGCAGAAGGGAAGGACTGTCAGTGGGTTAATGCTGTTTCCTGGTGTAAGCTGTTCCAGTGGAGTTTAAAGTAGCATAGGTGGTGAGCTATGTCTGTCCACAGAAACTCCTCTTTCCAGGCCACTGTGGCTCACAGAGCTGCATGAATGCCATGGTGTTGGAGTGGAAGACTAGATTGGAAAGGATGGTAACTGCAGAGCAAATTTTTTGTCATGAGTTGTTAAAGCAGACACAGGAGAAAAGTCTAAGGCGCCTCCAAGAATGACTAACAAACTATAACTGCAGGAGTTTTCCTAACATATAGATAGTGTGTGTCAATCAAGTATTTCACAACTTAACTGCAGGTTTGTGTGATAATACTACAACTGATAACACAGTTTTAACAAGAGTCACAAGAATACCGTGTCACACAGTTTAAAACGCTAAAGCACCGTGGATTTAGTGAGAACCTGGTCTTCCAAACAGAGCAGGTAGAGCATGACACTCTGCTGGATAAGGAATTATTCTTGTTTGTTGCTGAGCTTTACTCAGTTATACTGTTTGGAGCTGTGAGACTATTGTTTTCCCCTGTTTGGTATTGTTAGACTGTCTCTGACGTGGTCTGTACAAGGAATGTGGTTAACTGCCAGCCATGTGCTCCTAGACCAGAAAAGCCAGAGGGCCACTTGCCGCCACAAGTATTACGGCTCCCCCTCCACTCTGAGCCAGTGTAACTTAAAACCCAGCAGAGTGCTCTAACATGGGACAGAGCTACAGGCCCCGGTCTGCCTGAGGAGCTCTGATGGTAGTCCAACGCGGAGTGGGTGTCACAGGAGAACTGTCCAAGCACAGAGCTGAGGGATGTATGCCAGGCGCCTAGTGTGTTTGTGTGTGTGCTGAAATGTGTGTGTGTGAGACAGAGAGATGAAGGACAAAAAATAGAAAAATATTAGCTCAATAATCAGCCAGAAATAACTATAATGTATTTTTCATCTTGTTTGCTTGTTTAATTTTGCCTTAACAGCCATGTCAAATCACAGACAGTAGGAGCATCACCTACAGTAACTACAACGACTTCCAGGAGCACCACTCCTAGTATGGCTCCTGGTATAGCTGATACAGAGCAAAAGGCTCAATGGAAGATGAAGCAAAAGTGTAATGCTGCATTTCTAGCAAATAAAGTTGTTTGACCCAAATATGTCAGCATCTCACCCTGCATTTAAAAGCATGCCTGCATGCGGATATTATTACCACAGAGGGCATTGCAGTTATTTTTGCCTGATGCACCACACAATCTCCCTGAGACAACAAGTATTGTACCCTATTTGGGTACAATAGGACAACATCTGATTCTACAAAATTCTGATCCTGCGGCGGGTCCCCTAACAGCACTCGCCCTGTGGACAGGTCACAGCCATCATAAAGGCCCACCCCCAACTACAGACCTCTGCCTTCAACTGCTTTATTTACACCAATTGTAATTCAGATGAGGAAGGGCACTGTTGTTAAAGGCTACCCCTGACACCATTAACATGAAAAGCACAATTAAGACTAACAAACAGGGTTATACTGTATATGAAACAAGCACGCAAACCTATTATATTATATATATAACAATATATATTGTATGTTTTTCCTCCAATGAATAAGAAGCCCAAACATTTAAATGTAACATTTTCTTTGCAGGTTTAGCTGAAGTTTAAGACAACCCATGACCAGGATGAGTCTGCATTAAAGTGATGTGTAACTGATTGTGACTGCATTTAATAAGGTGCAATGGATGTCAGCCGGGATCTCTGCCATCTCAAAGTTTAAATTGGGCTTAAAAGGGGTCAGGTCTTACATCCATCCCTTCACACAGTAATCCATTCACACTCCATCGGAAGCAGTGTCTGGAGAACATGTGAGGACTTGCTGAACCTAAACTAAAGCGGGGTAAATCCACTGGGGTATATCCAAGTTTCAGAAACTGTTCCGGTGAGGACGGATAATTCTGTGAGGCACAGGTTTCCTAAGTGCTTAATGGAGACACACACACACCAATATCACATCACCTCCCACACCTTCAGGGGGGAGGAGGAGGCAGTGTGGGGGTCACTGAGATTAAAGAGCCAGGCTACAGCCCCATGCTGTGTTATCAGGGTAATGAATTCTTACTGGTGGCCAAGCAGAGTTCAGCTCATGGAGCAGGACAGCAGTGAGCACCATGTTTAGCTTCTAACAGTTCCAGAGAAGTCAGCTTAGTGAGTCAGTGACAACAACAACCACACAGTGACATCACTGGAGTTTACTGCGAGCCACAGAGTCTATGGGGAAACAAACTGATACTACTCACCGACAGGAGCAGCTGAAGTTTTATTTATGTAAGAAAAGAGTATTTGATGAGTAACATCCGTGTAATACAAAGCTGCGAGCATGAGGACCGGACTGTCACACGCCCCTCGGCGTGGGAAACGTGGAAACAGCAGGTTTCTCAAAATATATAAACAAATAAGGACGGAAGTAGAAATATTACGACTCACCTCATCTAAACTAACGCATGTAAACAAAGTTAACACGCCAGCAGTGCGACTTCACTACATCTAGGTAGTTTTAAGCTAGCACCGTATTATCTGCTAAATTTAGCTAACTTTTTAAATCTACGTCATTTTTCCAGAAGAGCCCTCGTGCTGTTGTCTGTCAGAGCCGCGTGCAGATAATAAGAGCGTCAGTACTCACGCACTGCCTCCTGTTTGGGGTCCAGCTCGGAGCAGGTCTGCTGAAGCTGGCTGATCTTGCTTTGCAGCCCCCTGACCCGCAGGCTGGTGGATGTGAGGTCGCTCTCCAGCTCCTGGAATATGGAGCAGGCATGTCTGGCCAGGTCCGACAGCTGCCGCAAGGTCCGGGACAGAGCCACATTACTGATGGAGACCAGATCCTCGAAAACCAGACCCTCCTCGTTTGGGATTTGATACCTGCACAGTAACTGAGGTTCCACGACTCTTTTGGCAAATGGCATGTTGTTATGGACCTGGGATTAAATCCAACAAAAGTCAGCCAAGAGTGAGCAGAAAGCTGTAGTGTCCCCTCCGCCCCTGATCCAGCCTCTGTGAATTCAGCTGCTGCTGCTGCTGATGCCCCCCATCCTTTCATTTAGAGAGGACTGTTGTGCTCCTCGCTGCTGCGCCGGGTCATCTGCTGCCCCAATGCTGGTGTGTTTTTCCCTGCTCCAAAGTAGAGGTGGTTTTTAAAAAACGGTTTGTGGGAAGAGCTGGAGTGGAGCGACAGGACTGTGTGGATCAGGACTCTGCCTGCAGAAAGAAAATACCACAGCCTAATGACCCAGCAATACAGTTATACACGCTAGAATATTTAAAGACAAAATATAATATAATAGAAACGCATATTAAAATGTAATGAATATGCATATGGCAGCAATCAGTACAAAATTGACCTTTATTGACCCTGAACACAAAAACAATTTTTTGTATAACCAAAATAATTAATCAATGAATGTCTTAGACATCAACAAATAAATCATCCACAATTCTGAAAATTAATTATTTAAAATTATTATTAAAGGTGCAATACAAAGCTTTTTATCTCCCCCTTTTGGAGTAATTACACAAATACTATATTACAATGATTACAAAGTAGTTATTATATTATATCTAGCCAAATCCTGAAATTATCTTGAAATTGAGAAATATTCTGTCTATGTTTGCAGCTATATTTAATCACATGCTTTACCAAAACAAAACACTAAAACCTTAAGAGTTTTTAGTGTTTATATTCCGTCTGGAGCCTGAGAAATGTTTTACATGCACTAGTCTACGCTATTTTTATGGATACTGTTGCTCTTGTTTTTCACCTTTGTTACATAAATGACAGAGTGAGAATGTTACAGCTGATGACAAATAATAAAACCCCAGTATACTGTCAGGGGAATTAGGCTAGGATAGGATAGGCTTAATTGAATTAATTTGGCAAGGCCTCAATTAATTGATGCAAAAAAAACTCACTATTTCCTGCTTCTGTTCATAATGTTATTGTATATGTGTAATACATAGAGTGATATTAATATAGTGATATTTACAAAGTAAATCTTTACATTTCAGTTTGGTTTAAAGTCGTATGAAGTTTGTTGCAGTCATTCATGTCTGTATCTGTTCTTGATGAAGCTAGAAGAACCCCCTCCCTCTCTAAGTTTGTCATATCCCTGTCTAAGTTCATCTTTGTTTTGCACCTCCACTTGTAGACCTGACAGCCCGGGCTGAGCTTCATTCACATTTGCTGAATGAGTGTTTAGTTAAATCCCAGCAGCTGACGGGGCCAGAATCGACAGAGGTGACAGGCCCACAGCCCTTCCTGTGGCCTAACTAATGTCCACACCAGAAGTGCAACCTTTGCAAAGCCTGGCCATGGGACAAAGCAGGGACGAGAGAAGCGGCGTATGTCGTCATCTTTGAGTAATGGTGCTGTGACAAAAGGGCTAACTTGAGCGGACAAAAGCTGGTAATCTTTGTTGTTAGAAGAGTCAGCTTTAAATTGCAGCCACCAGCAGTGATATGGAAGTTTGACACTAAAGCTCTCCATATCCTGCTATTTATCACTGTACCTTCTCCTTGATCAGTTATTATATCTGACATGACTGTACATGGAGATCTGTGGGCACTGTCCCGCCTGAGACCAGTAAAAATCACTGTCTCCAGTTACATGGATCATTAATGGTAATAACCATGTGTATAATAATAAGCCAGTTGTTGGCTAAGTGCTGATAGCTAGATGGCAATTATATCAAAGGGGCACTTAGAGCCAACACAGAGCTGACACATATAGTTTCTCCATCATGTGCAGCTGTCATCTTAAAATGCAAACTAAACACTTTTAAGTGGTATTTATAGTTTAGCATGAATGACTGCCTGTTTAGCTGTCTGCCTGAATGAATACACACACACACAATAATGTATGTATAGAATAAAAGCTACACCATGGGAGGAGACACTGTAAGCAGCAGGCACTGACATGTAGGACTGTGCCAAATATCGGTTATGGCACAGAGGAATTACAGCTTGTTGTTGTCTGGCATCCTGTGTCTGTCTCCCAGACTGAACTCATTCACTCCACCTCATTCATCTTCTCCACTCTCAGATGTGGGAGTGATGTGTTATTCAGGATGCCTTCAGACAGAATAAAACACTCTTTTACTTGGATTTGAATTGCTTCCACTTTGCTCTTTTTTTTGTAAAATCTTCTGTGATTTCAATTACCCAAAGAGATTCATTCAGTTACTTGTGGCGGCTTCTCCGTCAGGCTCAGTTTATTCCCTAAGATTACTTCACAGGCTGAAAATGAGCTTTGTAGTTTTTTTCTTTTCAGGGGAAATGAGACAAATTAATGTTAGTGATTTGATCTAAATTCTAAATTTAATGTGCCATCATGTTAATTTTTTAGTAGTTTGTCAGCATGCTGACATTTGCTATAGCACTACATGTCCTGAAGTGAACATGAATATGTGTCCACCCATCCTTTCTCTAAACCGCTTCGTCCATCAGGGTCATGGTAGCAGCCGGGGGAGCAGAGACTCATGTCTCCTCCTGTGGGGGATCCTCTGCTGCGGCTGTGGCCAGCTGGGAGATGCAGTCCTTCTGGAGTCCTGGGTTGGCCCTGTGGCCTCAGACCAGATGGCCAAATCTGGTAGACCTCTAAAGGCAAGTGCCCCGAGGGCATCCTCATCAGATGCCTTATAAATCCAATCTGACCATCTTGTGTATTTTAAAAGTTCGTATCACTGCAGAGGCTCCAGCAACCTTATAATCTGACTTGTGGAAACATGTGGACAAAAGTTGTAAACTAACCAACAGATGCAATAATTGAAATGATACATTTTCCAATAGCTATAAACCAATGTCATATCTTTGTGCTTATAGAGTGCTTGGTCATGAGCAGCTTGTCGCAGGACTTGGAGTGGAGCTCTTGAATGAAAGGGAATTAGACCCATTGGTGCGTGAGGTGTCTTTACTGAGAGCCAAGTGTGTCAGGAGATATTTTTGGACGGCAACAGAGGAGGGTCTGGGAATACAGCCATCAGCAGTGATCTGCTTGACCCTTGGTTGTTGTGTCTGTGTCCGAGAAAGCACAGATGCGTTGTGAGGGGCAGAGGACTGAAGCCGTTTGATCTCTCAAGCTCACATGTTTACAACGTGATAAAGATGACTAACATATTTTAGAAAACATATGCAAATTTCTGCAGATTTCTGTCTCAGGAAACACATCATTTTATTGAGAAGGTTTGCAGGTTTACATTCATGCCACCGTGAGAAGCATGACTTAAGTTATACGCCAGCAAAAGGGAGAACCCTCTTTCAATTGTTGTAATAAAATAGTTTCAAGCAATAAAAATAGACAACTTTATTGATTAGTTTGATAACTGTTTTCAGCTCAGTTGTGCATGGTTCAGGTCATTTTACAGTCCATGTCATTTTAACAAACATGCAGGATCAGGCATTTATTCAACATTTCATGATCTCCATCTTTACCAATCAATCATGTGCCAAAAATAGTCTAAAGCAAGCTCAAGCGGCACTGCATGTCTGCACAGATCAAATCAAAACCACATCTGCTCCTTCAGACAACGGCTGTTCTCAAATGTATCCTGCAAACACAAAAGAGGACATTGTGCTCATCTCTGCGTTTTTTTGACCAATAACACTAGTTTGGCTTTTAGAAATCAAACGTGAATATCAGTAACTGCATTATGAGGGCATGAAGTATTTAAAAAATATATGATAACACACATAATTCAGACAGTGTTTGCAGATGGAACAATAGTTCAAGTAAAATGTACATATTTCATACACATCCACATTCATCAGTGTCATGCTGACCACATGTGCCATTGCTACTCTTTTTACAGCACACTGTGTGTGTAGGCTTAAATGCTGAGTTAAATCAAATTCATCTCACATCAAATTAGACTTCCTTGAACTTTTTACAGTCTTGCAAATGTGCATTTTTGTTCATTTTTCTGTTTTAAGTGCAATAAGGTATAAGACTGAAAAGGTAATCAGTAGCACCGTCACTTGCTTTTAGACCATGAGTGTGGATACACAACGCGCTGTGTATAAAAAATGAAAACTGCGTTTTAGTTCCCAAGGAGCACACACACCTGTCAGGGGTATGACAGTATGTGTGCAGTTACATAAAGTGTAAAAGACAAGAGATTTATGAGAGAACTCAAAAATAAGTTAGAACATCACACTGAAAAAAACAAACATATTATACAAGTTCATATTACACAGTGATTTAAAAAAATGCATGGTTTATTCTAAGATGTTTAAAAGAAACACATGGATGTGGGACTAGAGTATATCATCCCTGTTTGTTGTGTCAACAAAGTACTTCCATCATAAGCCCTTTTTATTCATGACAACAAAGAAATCATTCAGTATCTGGCCTCAAACATTCCTGTTCAACAGAGACACTGCTGAAGCACCGCTGACCCTAACCAGACTTCAGGCTCGGTCACGTTGAGGCCAGGGGCCGCAGGAGCTCCAGCTGGGACTCTAATGTGACCCTCTCCTGGTGAACCACCTGCAACCGACCGAAAAAAGAAAACATGACCTCTGATCACTGCTGCCTGAACAAGAGATGCACCTCCGGTGGTAATTACATTATTTGCTTTGTTTGCCATGGTGACGACAGCAAGAGAAGAAGGTTAAAACCCTGCCGATGGCCCCAAAAGGATACAATAATAATTACACAGCAAAGTAAGAATGTTTTGTTCACAATGAACAGCACACACATATGATTACATTTGTCCTAAAAGTAGCACTGAAGAAAGTCAACGTATCTGTGTTGAATATGTGCAGCATGAATGTCTGGGTTCTAAAGCCCTGACCTTGTCTCCTGTGAAGAAAGCACAAAGCTCAGCACAGCAGGGAGAGATGATCATTAACTGGCCTCACAGAGGCTGAAGCTGACTGCTGCTCCACAACAAGATTTACTCACTTAATGGGTCCAATTGTTCATTACACCACACACATGTGAAGCTGGTGAACAAAAGCAAGAGTGAGTGAAACCGCCAACTTTCCATTTGATAGGTCTGTGACTATAATTCATTTAAACCTTGCCTTAACCTGTCAAAAGAACTTCACCATTCTAATCCATAATGAATGAAAACTGTTGGACTGTCTACATATACTCATGTCTCTGGGGGATTAAACTCTCTGTTTTAAATTTGTAGAGATTTGTTCCCATCAAACCCATCCAGCTGGACTGCTGTCCACACACACGCCCTGTTGTAGTTGGATGCCTGACCAGCTCAGGCTCTATTTCGAAGAAGACAGTTGTGGATGCCAGTGGCTGTTTGGTATTTCAACAAGGCCTGAGTCTATATAAAGACACATATGCCTTTCTCTGCAGAATTCCACAGATGCCTTGAGGACGTAACAGAATTAGAACGAGTAAATATCATCCCAAATGACCTTACACAAAAGCAAGAGGAATAGGATTATAAGTACAAAAATTCAATAGCCTGCATCAAATGATTGAGAATGGCACAAACTGGGCCATGTGCTGATCTTTTCTCTTTTTATTCTTCTGCCTCCGTTCTATTAAAGCCATAAAAGCCCTGCATGTGAGCGTGAAGGTTTCCCTCCTGGATCATTTACGGGGAGAATGACAGGCATGCAGCATGTGTTCCAAATGTGAGTGTGTGTGCCACAGGCAGATCCCCAATGCAAACAGCCAAGTCTTTACCATTAGTTCAGCTATGAGTGATGGGTAGGGGAGCAGACAGTTGAGCTTGGGGGCTTTTCACCAAGTTGGCTGGTGAGAGCATTCGCTGTCAGTTTGCAAATGAGTAGAATTCAACTTCTGACACACAGTTGAGAGCTTTTGAAACAACGATAACACAAAAACAACCACGCTCTCGTGGCTGTGGTTACAATGCGGCGTATAAGGCTTTTGTTGTTTGATTGACCTGTCAGGTTTTAAACTACACTGTACTCCTGCTACATTTTCTGAGAGCTGCTGAGTTTCCCATGACATAGAGAAGGTATTAAGGGGTTCGCACAGATGGACACCAAGAGAAATAGAAAATGGACTGACCTTAAGTTGCTGTTGGAGCTCACTGTTGAGGCGTGTGAGCACTGCGTTGGTTTCCTTGTTCTTACGGATCGCCATTTGGATCTCCCTCTTCTGTCTGGACAGCAGCCTGAAAGAATTTTTAGATTTATTTTTTATTTTTAGGGAGATAAATGACTAAAACGTATAAAATAGGGCTGAGCACAACGCAGCAGATCAAAAGGATGAGACCAATGCAGGGATGTCCGCAGCTTCACATCAATCAACGAGCCATCACTCGGAGCCACCACTGTTATTGATGGTCACCTTCTTCTGCACTGACAGTTTCAATGAGCTGTCCGGTCAATAAGGAGACAGAAGCACACATGCTAGAGTCATTATGGTGAGTTAGGGTGTGCCTCAGTGACTGCTGAATTCCCCTTTCTGGGTGGGTTTCATAAGTTTTATGAAGCACTTTTTAAAAGTACATTAATTCATGTTTTTGGCCACTTGGGGCCAAGAACATGAGCAGCTCCTTAGAAAACATATGGGTGAAATCATCCTTACAGTACATGTTCTTGGTTCTTGGCTGTGCTCAAGCACTGTTATTAGCTTTAGCCTTGCTGCAGTTCCTTGAGTGTCCAAATCTCCATACACCTCCATGTTAAACTGTCCAAACTCACAGCAGATATAAACATGTTTCATTTATATTAAGACTTCAATTTATACATAATGAAGATGTGTCTGCTTTGAGTGATGAGCCGGTGCCATCCACAGGCAGACAATACCCTACTGTACAAAACTGAGGCCAAAATATCTTGCTTACAAGCAGTGCCATGTTGGAAAAAGACGCCATCTTGAAACCACAGTCCGTACAGTCGAGATTGAGAAGTAAAGCCACATCCAGCTTGCTATCCAGTTCTGTCGACCACACCCCTCCCTTAACATTTTATGTAGCCTGGCTCCTGACTATGGCATTTCATAGGCAACAAAATATTGAAAAATGAGCACTTGAGCACAGCTCAGCATGACAAAGCTAGCTGAGCTGTGGAAAAAAGGACTACTTTTACTTTTTAGTTGGGTAAGTGTACCATACTCTAATAAGGGAAGGCAGGGTTTATGACCTACAGTGCAGCCAGACACCATGGGCCAATCAAATATTTGTTCTGACTTCTGAGGAGCTGTCATGTTGTCCATCTTTGTATACAGTCTTAGCCAATAGCTTTCTCTCTAAGGATCACCCGCCTGACTTAGCTCCACCTCTGTTCCCCTTTAACCCCCAGGTTAGGCAGGCTTAAGATAAGATAAGATAAGATAAGATAAAACTTTATTAATCCCGAAGGAAATTCTTCTTACTACAACTTATTAAGACTTCACTGAGGTATAAACATTTGTGACTAACTTTTGGGAAGTTTTGGCCGGGGTTGGAAATGGCATGGCAGACGGAGGCGGGGTCTCCAGGTTTTGGCTCTCTGGGTGGTATTTCCTACGAATGGGCTTCTGGGGCACCTGGCCGTGAGACGCAGCAGTGATGTCCTGAAACAGAAACAAAGGTTAGCCAGCGCATAGAAGCAGAGACACGGACACTTGCACAACAGGGCTCACACATGTTGTGTCTATCAGCAGTCCTGACCTGTTTTGAAGTATTTGTCAAGTCTTCAGTGCTTGGTCCAAATCTAGACCGTGGACCCTGTTCTTCAGGTTTCACACTGCTCTCTTCCTGAAAGATAAACAAAGGTGAAAGTAAGGTTATATGTCCTGTAAAACTTAGCTTTGACACTGGCCACTTAAGCTACAGGACAGAATATATCAGACTGTTGATGTCAGGATGAGGTGAATAGACACGAGGGAACTGCTAAAAAGAAGGCAGAATAAAATGCATCAGCCCTGACCGTGGATAAATCAGCACCTTCCCTGCAGGGGCCATGATGTAGTGCTCTCCAGATGCAGCTTCTTGCCTGCTCAGGGCCAGCCATGATGGATTAACCTGTGTTTATTGCATCTCCTTGCTGCATTTCTGCCATTATTCTCCTCTAGACATAATATTTAACGTATCACCACCTGCTTTTATTCAACAAAGAGGTTAATAGTGCAAAAGTGGCAGGGCAGGCCGTATATATATATTGAAGTTTACAATTTCTTAAGCAAGCAGCACTGTAAGATTAGCTGTAGGCATTTCTAACTAGGCAGCACCTTCTTCTCCACAATATTTCCCATCTGGTAATGTTGGATTTAGCGAATTTGATCCACTCATTTCTGCTGCTGTCTCCATTGTGGTGGCAATTGAAATGCCTGGGCCTTCTTTAATGGTTTAAACAGACTTCTGCTGTAAATTGTACCCAAGAAACCTAAAAATGCATTTTGCTGAGAAATGCATCTGACAGGCAAATAAAGGGCCTGAGATTCACCGCTCCATTGGATGTGAAACACAACCACAGCATGGAAACATTTAAAGGCACTATAGTAGTTGCTACAGTGGCAATAAACCACAGGAGCCCCATAAGCAATCAGTGTGGTCACATCAGCTGTAGGTCATGGCTGCTCACAGTGGATACATGAGGGCTGGTATTACAGGAGGAGTGCCATCACTGTCACTCTTTGAGGAATGACTTAGTCTAATTTAACAACAATAATTAAGAGTTATAACCAGCAAAGAGTAAAGGGAAATTCGTTATGTGAGAGACCACAGCTGCACAATGAGTGAGGCTGCGTGAACAGGGGAGGAGAAAAGAGACACTGACTTAGTTTAACTTCCTGTCTGAATGTATTAGGATGTGCAATGGATCAATGCAGACTCTCTCCACTCTCTAGAGGAGACACTGGGCTTTAGTACGCATGGATGATAGCCGGACTGACAGATACATGTATTTAGTTTTGCCCTGCTTTGGAAAAAAAGATACAAAGATGACATGGCAGCGGGCTCAGTTTCTCAACTGCAAAGTCTTTATACTAAGAAATTATAAAGTGAAGAAAAGGTAAGTGAAACACAACAAGGTTAGAAGAGGGCAAATTTATTTCAGTTAACTCATAAGCAAAAAGTAGGTAAAGAGAATGAGAGAGAAAAAGAAATGATGTAAAGTCAGATCAAGTAAAACATGTAAGGGAACGATAAAGTGAATTGAAGGTACATGAAGTGAGGTCAGGTGAAGTGAAGATGAAGAAGAACAACGTGAGGCAAAGCAAGACAAAACTTAAAGAGGAAGTGTTAAATAGAACAAAGCATGGGTTAAGTGGAGTAAAATAAAAGGAAGTTAATGGAATGATTCATTAAGTAGTTAAAGTAAAGTGACTATTACATCAAAGTTAAGTTAAATTAACTTCACAGCTTTACCTAACAGGTCAGGTTGGTACTTGACTAATTTCTTGCAAAAATAAAAAATAAACAATTGGCCGGTGTGTGTCTACAGTGCAGACCTGTATCCATTCCTTACAACCGTAAATTCAACTGCTCCCATGAGCTCCTGCAGTAGCTGCAATCAAATATTCAGCCTTAAGTTTGACAACGTGTTTTATGTTACAGAAGCTGTTTTTAATGACAACTATAGTTCAGCCTTCTATGACATGTCTGTCTGAGGAGTTCGAGCTGGTTTGAGTTTCGGCTTAGTCTTACTAAGTGAAAACTATACATACAAGGTTTAGCTGCCTCTGGGATCTCCAGGTGTGGCTGCTCTAAATTAAATAAAGCATCATATGAAGGGATGGTTACTGCTTAGGTAACAGGGATGGGATGAAGGAGGAGAGGGAGAGTAGTTATATAGAGAGATGGACTGTGCATTTTAGCCTTAAGACAATGATAAAAAAAACAGAAATGACACACAAACTGTGCAAAGCTTTGAAAATGTGAATGGACATTTTTCACCTTCATTTGCAGGAGTCCAATTAAAACAATATTTTTTTATTATGCCTATTGGCCATACTTTTGATTTAAATGAACTCATACTGCTACATTAATTATTATATACCATTATGATACAGCAGTAGTTTATAAAAAGAAACCACTGACATATTGCTCGTTTCACAGGCAGCCTATATCCTGTAGGTTGAGGCACTATGATCTATGTACTGAAGAGCATTAACTTAGTATTACCTTATATGGTGATTGCCCATGCTTCCTAGATTAGGCTCCCCACTGGGAGAAGAGGAAATGTTAAAGGTCCTCATGAAGAAAAAAGGGAAGTACAGCTCTTGAGTGGATGCAGGCTCATGAAAGGACAACCAGTGTTAAACATAAGGTTTCACAGAAAGGACAGATGACTCCATATTTAGAGTCTGAACATGTAATGCTAGAATAGTGTGAAACAGAATAACACCTTCACAGTTTATCATCTGAGGCTTTAAATATCCACTCTTCCAGATCTCCACTGTGTGTGCATTGTAATAAAAATAAGCTAACGATGCCCTTTTACTATACAGTAGTAGGACACTGGTATGCACAGTCCATACCGAGCTTGAGACCAGACACACGACACATCACTTTGGCCATAAATAAATCTTTGACGTCTTCCTCGGCTTGCCATCTGCAGAAGCAGACTTTGATAAACGCCGCCATCCTAACCTTTTGAGTTTATTTATGCCTTGAAATACAGGCTTGTATATTTGACGAACATGACCCCAGTGACACATTTATAGCTTAGCCGTCTGCGATGGAAAACGCTGACAGTCTGAAACTGAACTTTAAGTTTGCCTGCTAAATATTTTTATCATTTCTTTTTGTAGACAATTTGTGTTGCAGCTCACTACATTAAAACCAGGACGCTTACCTCTTCTCTGAAGTGAGTGAAGTCAGCGAAGTTTGGCTGCTGCACTTTATTCTGGGGTGTCTTCTCTGAAACATTGATGAAATGAGGAACCTGGCAAGCAGATGTATGGTGCTGATTAACCTCAGATTTCATTCAGTAGTAATTTATTGTGCTGGATTTCAGGGGAACAATGAAAGCTTCGTTCACACCTCTGCTGTTAAAGGCTGTAATGAACGCAGACGTACCTGTGAGGCTGGCGGTCTGGGAGGGAGGGCTGGAGGAGGCGGCAACCATCCACTTTTCACCCCTAAAAGTCAAAAACAAAAACTCAACTTTACACTAATACCTCTGTTTTGATCTGAGGAGTCAGATTCCACAGTTTGAACACTGATTCACCACCCAAGTTTCATAAGCAGAAACTGACTTGTGAGCCTCTCTCTTTTTAAACTGAACAATAAAACCACCCATCTCAGTTTCTGCTTTTGTCCCAGGTGAAAGGAGAACTTATCACATACAAAGCACACTAACTTGGTTGCACTGTAGCTCCCGGCTGCGCCCTGCTCTCGTCTCCTATGCTACAATACCGGATGAGCAGAGTAAAACTGTGGATAAGGAGCAAACCTGGAGCGCCCTGTTGGAAGAGCTTGTTGAGGTCCAGCGAGGAGGCCCTGGAGTGAGTCTTCTGGGGTCGAGGAGGAGGGGTGGGCGGCTCCTCCGCCTTCTTCATAGCATCCTCAAAAGAAGTGCTGGAGTAAGACCTGGAGGTGAGGATGTAATGATGGTTAATGAAAGGCACAGGGTCACAGGATAGTACTACATTTATTCCTGTGTAGGAGTCATTTTCACCTTGGCCTGGTTTTCATCCTCATCTGTGGGTCCAGTTCCTGAGGAGGTTCTGTGAGCAGGGACACATTAAAAATACAAAGTCGTTTTGAATAGTAGTAAAAGAGAAGCACCTACTTCCCGTTAGTCACAAACTGTACTTCATTCAGGTAAAGTGGCTCAGTCAACACTACACGCCTTGCACACCTTAACATTACCACGTGCTTACAAAAATAGTGAGGTATTTGTGGTACCACTCTACATGGGATGTACCGAATGTGTGCACAGGGACTCATAGTAAAGTAACTTTTAATATCACCTGGCCTCTCAGGAAAAGGGCCCAGCTGAAGTGTCTGCTTCTCTTGACATGTCACCCCCCTCTTCACACCTACATCTGTACACACAGTAATAAAGACAAACATGTACACAGGTGGACTCTAATCCAATATGACAAAAACACAGACAGCAAATTATTATATGTTATAGGAGAAAGCAGTTTCTGATGTTATGTATACTGTACAGGTACAGGCAAGTACAGTGTGTCTATGTCTGTGTATGTCCAAGTATAACATGTATAAGGAATACATGCCAATTCACTTACGTATATTTCATATATAAAGAATTTTAGGGCTCATTGTTCCAAAACAATCAAACAAAGCACTAACATAAAAACATTTTACCTTGTTGACTTGATTCTTCTGTCAACTCTTGTTTTATCGTGGGCAAGCTTGGCTGGTGTCTCTCTACAACGCTTCGATCCTAAACACATAACACACATACATCACGTACTTATTGGCTTTAAAGCCATCAGTGTGTAGATGGGACTGCACAAACTAGGCTGGTCTGCCTTATGTTTAGCTTGTTAGTGCCCCCTGCAGGCACCAAAGAGGATTGCCATGTAAACATGTTTAAAAGATTTGTGCCTTACCACCTGACTGTGCCTCAGTTGTGTATCCTCAAAGACAATTAAAGGCTCTGCACTCTGCCCCCCAAAACACAGTTTGAAGAGCTTAATTAATGAATTGTAAAAAAGAAAGAACATCATGAATGGGTGTTGTTACTTATGTCGTCCTTACTTCAGCAATATTGGGGATGTCCTCCGCAGGCTGCATGAAGCCTGGCCGCAGTGTTGGAGGAAGTGTCTCTGGGAGGGGGTAACCGTTCTTACGTGCCACAATCAAGTGAAAGGCTGTGCAGAACTCAGAGAAAGTGAGAGCTCCATCCCTATCCACATCACTCAGCTCCCTTAAAAAAAAGAGTTTCAAAAGATCAGAAATCACAGGGAAGCTGCAACAATACAGCTCAAACAGCAGGTTTCTGTAAAGAACTCTGTAATTTGATCAATAAGTCATATAATGAATAATTTAAACAAGCTGGCATGATTCACATCAGTGGATGTGAATGGGCTGAACTAATCTGAAGCTTCATAACAATTACAAGGACATTATTTTAAAATTATAGGGCAGTATAATGAAGTGTTACCACAACTTTAATGGAGCCTCTTAAGGACAATACTATATTAGTGGGTAGTATTTAACTGTAGCTGGCAATCTGTGTGAAATTAAATATTTAATAACTGCTCTGCTCATATTGCTCATATAAAAACATACTGACATAAAAACCGTCGAGACGTGAATGAAAATGTTTTTTATAAAAATTAAATGAACAGTTAAATGTTATGGCACGCTAAATGGTACTTATATAGCACTTTTCTACCTATTCAGGTTCTCGAAGTGTTTTACACTACTTCACATTTAAAAAAAATG
This sequence comes from Parambassis ranga, assembly GCF_900634625.1. Taxonomy (NCBI): domain Eukaryota; kingdom Metazoa; phylum Chordata; class Actinopteri; family Ambassidae; genus Parambassis; species Parambassis ranga. The sequence continues at coordinate 5,771,923 of NC_041025.1, forward strand.
TTTTTGTGGTTGTGATTGTGGTTTTCTGGAAAAACACAGCATATGTGCATTTTTAAAACAAGACATTTTTTAGCCGCTTCAGTAGGCCTGCTGAGGCTCTTGGCCCATAAACACACCACTGAACACAGGACAGAACAAGGACAGACACCACAGTGAGTCAGCACTTACCAAATGTGTGAGAGCTCAGGTATTGGGAGCTTGGATTTTGTGAAGAAGTTCTTCGCTACAGCCCCTGGAAACAGCAAACAGTGGTGGAACAGTTGAACGACGTGAATTTCAGTATGTAAACAGGTGCAGTTAGTGGGGTGTCTGTACCCAGGATCAGAGCCCCGAGGTCAGGCTGCAGGCTTTTGAACTGATTAGTGTAATACTCCAGCTGTTCCTCTGTGATCCTCCAGGGGTCATCATCAGTGTAGTCCACCACACCCTGATGATCAAGCCTCTCTGCTGAGGAAGCCTGAGCAGACATGCAAAAAAAAAATAAGACACAGCAATAATGTATGTTTAACAGATGACACTAAGTCCATGTAAAGTCTGGCCGTACCCGAGCCATGGCTGGGTGCTCAGCGGTGGGTTTGGTCCCGTAGTTACTGGGTGAAGAGTGCTGCTCCAGCTGAACCATCGGCCGTGAGGAATGTTTGCTTTCATAGGCTGAAGGACAGACGAGAATAACACTGGTTCAGTGGAGGAGAAACCTGAGACCGACATGCATTGATTTCCTGCTGATTACACCCCTGAAAACTGTGATCTGTGAGAATGAAAGATTTCCACATCAAAAGCACCAGGAGAGAGAAGAGATGACTGAACAGGTGTTAGATGTAGTAAAATCTCATCTTTTTCAGTTCAGTTCCTGTGAACTCCAGACATCATTCACTGTGTTAAAAACATTTTAATAGTTGTGTTGTGTTGTCGTACCGATCTGTGCATCAACCCCATTTCTCTGCTTGGCGTATGGGTAGCTGCGGTAGGTCAGTGGAGAGCGAGGTGGAGAACTACACGGTGACCGTGGTGGGGACCATTGCTCCTTCCAAGACAGAGGAAGTGTTAATACATGTGTTATTTCACACACACAAACAGCAGACAGCTAGACAGTGCTCTGAGTTACTACACAATCACGTAAGGATTGATGGAATCTTGACCCAGTTGACATTCTGAAGTCTTCCAGTTTTTGTGATTAAGCTCCCGCTCTAGCTGCTTAGCTGATGCAGGACAACTTGCCACTGCATCCTCTTGAACTTTCGGTTAGGTCTGGTGTCATCAAAGGGGTACGTTATCCTCTCTAAGCTCTCATTAATGAGGCATTTCTGCTCTGTGCACCCTCTCAGCTGCCTTTAGCAATTTGCCCAGTGATCCATGATCTATGATGTTCTGTGCTATTAAATGTTCCTACCTTCTTGTCAACGTTAGCCTCCAGGTGTCTGAAGGTGCTCCTGTCTGCAGCCGGAGTCCAGGTCACAGCTCCGGATGCAGGCCCACACGGAGCCCCCTGAGCTTCTATGCTGGGAGGGATGCTGCTGGAGTATCGCATGTCAGGTTCGTTTTTCAGCCCAACAAATCTGGGCAGAGGTAGATCTGCAATGAAAAGGGATACTTTATAAGCTTTGTTTACCATGAAAGATCAGCAGCTTCCTGTGTGAGGACCTTTGACACAACTGCAGACAGAATGAGGGAACTAATCAGGACAAGCATCTTTACAGGTGCTGTTCAGCTGAAGTGACACTACACACTGCAGCCAATATGAACCTCCAAACTTACTTCTACTAATCCACCAAACTATGCGGTGCTATGGAGAAAACAGATTTTCTCTCTGGTTGAGGTGAACTGATTGTGCGCTTTTGTAATAAGGGCAAACCCACTTAGCCCTTTCCACACGACACCCCTTTCATCCAGATTAGACCAAATCCTGCCATGTTAAGATAATCTCCTGATCCCCTTTTGCTCTCACAAGACGCCTCCTCTCTGGGCAGCAGACTTACTGGCTGTTACACTCTCCAGGCGGATGGGCAAACCAGACTGGGCGGCTGCAAGCAGCTTCAGGGCCACGTAGAACTGAGGTGTACCGAAGTAACCCAGACGCTTTGCTCCACACACCTCAGTCACCTGAAAGACACAGGAAGTTTGGAATGAATTTAAGGACAAGTGTGATCTCTCTGGACACAAAGGTTTGGATATTATGACACAGTGATCCACTTCTAAGAAGGCCTGAAGTGTTTTCTGAAAAATAATCTGCCCAGGCCCAGAGTAATCCTAAACATGTGATCTCACACCACGATCAAAACAATGTGTAGAACTACACCATGGGCCCAACTAACACAATAAAGCTAGGAGAAAGAGTGTGCAAGGGATAAGCAGCGCAGTGGGATCTGTTTATCCCGGACTCCTTTGATTGGAGGTACAATAACTGCTTTAGGGTGAGCAAAACAGATTAGGATTATGTAGGACAATCAAGAAAAAATGTAACAGATAAAATGTCATTGAAAGATTCTTGAAAAGCATATAGCTGTACAGTGACTGTGCATGTGGATATATACAATACAGGAAAACAAGGTAATCCTTTCAGACATTCAAGGCATGTGGTTCACCATGCACTCACACAGTCACATGTTCAAAATTATGCAAATAAAGGAGAATATAAATGCACATATTGGCACTGCTGAAACACATTTTGTTATATTATTAATTCATTATGGATGAATAGGCTGCACTAAATAAGAAATGTATGGATTTTCTCCATGCTCTGATAGCTCTCTGTTCAGAGGATCAACACAGTGACGCTAACATGAACATAATGTGTAGCTTTTAGGTGGCAACACTGATAACACTCCCAAGTTAGCTGACAAAACAGGCAGCTTAAAAACAACACAGCTTCGACACCATTGTTCTCTAATATTAAAAAGAACAGAGACTATACATTTAATACTTATTATAGCCTGTCTGGCTTTTTCAACACAATCACGTGTGGCTTTGGACATTGGTGTTTTTCCACTTAATCTTGATTAGTCAGTCAACATGTTGCAAAAGATATTCTTGGATGAATTATGTCCCACATGGAGAATCTTATTTTAGTGAAACAGAGCAAATGAAACTGACACATTCCAGACTCTTCCATTTTCTTTTGGCAACAATGGATTAACACTCATTATGAAACACAAACAAGTTTATTATAAACATCCAAAATCCAAAAGACTACTTTGATAGATATCATACAAACCCACATGATCACAGCTGCAGTAGAACACACTGGTATGTGTTCATGAAATATGGATGACAGGGGTGCTGTTAATTCCCATTGTCTAATGAGGCTGAGGGGCTGGTTAACTGCATGTGGCTCATATTGCCTTATGTGACATTATTTCTGCTTGACCTGCATTGTATTCATTCTACAGCTTTCACAGGGACAGGACATCCAAAACAACTATAGCCCCCTCTGAGAGGCTGAGCAGACAGTGGAGGCCGGGTCTGCAGTGTTTAGTGAGAGCGCATGAGCTCGGCAGAGAAAGATTGATGATGGGATTATTTGAGTGAAGGCCTTGAGGAACCGGACTGACAGGTCAGATCTATGGCCTGAGGGGGAAAGTTATTTAAGGAAGTGGAAGAATGCCAAACAACTTTTCAGTGAAGATAATATCACAACCAACATGACTTTATGGACATTAATGAATCCTATTGCTTAATGGAGAATAGAAATAAGATTAATTAGCCAGTGGCTTCCCACTCTGTGTGTGGACGGACCTATTGTCAGTCAAATTTGTATGTAAATTATTAAAGTCTAAAAAAATATTTAAAACAAACCCAGTGAGGATAGGCTGGCTCAACATATGAAGGTAAATATTTTAGAGCCATTAAAAAACACATGTGGCACCCACCTGTGATCAAACCTCTAGGTCTTTTGGTGGCCTTTATACCAGTCGATGTCTGCCCCATGACCAGATTACACATGATCAGATGTGTCGTCCTGGCTGTCTAGTAAAATAATGACCATCTATCAAACAAACAAGCTGTTCATGTGTGAGAATGTCTTTAGGATTCCTTCCTGGACTGACACCATCAGACCTGGATGTGACAACATCACAGCGTATTCAGACAGACAGGTTTGGCAGGCATATCTGTTAACACATGACTGCTGTACCTGAACACGCCTGTGAGAACAAACACACGCCACATGACAACACTCACGCCTTCGCACTGCAGACGTCCATCTAACTGTATACATCTGCCTAATGAACGTAATGTTTAATTCCACTGCAGCAGGAGGAAGTGTTAGCCTTTCTGTTCATCTGTTGTGAACATGGCTCACAGAGAAACATCGTTCCACTGTGGGTCTGCTTATAAAGGCACTCCCATACATTTACTGTGTGATGGAAGATGTCCTTTGCTTGAACAGACAGCAGAAAGTATGTACAGTAACACATAAAGAGCTCAATTCATAACATGTAACTGATCACAGAGTACAGAGGAAATAAACCGTTTCTCTGTTGCTGTGTGACACCATGACCCAGAAGTCAACTCTGACTCCAGAAGTGATCCTGCAGGCATCCTGCAGCAGGCCCAAGCACCGCTCAGAAGGGCTCTGTGTCAATCACACCCCATGTGGTGGCGGGAGTCCAGACCGGACAGGAAGGAAGCGCAGCTCAATGCCAAACTTCCTGACACCCACACAGAGACACAATAGGCTGCCATCAACGGGAGCCGACCCCTTGGGATAGATCGTGTCGTGAAGAGAGCCGGCAACCTGCTGTGTTCATCTGAGCTGGAAAAAATGTGTTTATATTCAAGTGATGTGTCAGCAGAATGACTGGGTGTTGGACAGAACGCAACCACCGCTATGAAGGTTTCTGTCAAGCACGTCAGGCATCAGACGTCCAATTATGATACAAAGAAAGGCAAATGTTAAGTTACATTTTAATCCATTTGCCAAAAATGTTAGCCTGAATTAGACTGTCATCCTTTCTGACAGGCCTTTACCAGTGCTAACAATGCCTAGTTTTTTTAAATCCTGCATGTGTTGAGATTTATTTTATGTTTTTCTTTCGGTTCTGCAGGCAGCAGATTTCTCTAAATACAGAAACTCAAGAGCATGAGTTGTGATCTATTAAAGTGAAAAGCAAAATAAAATATACGTCACCAATTTCTCAACGGGGAGCAAGATTTTTAAAAGAGGTGCAAATTAATATGTCTGGCTCTGTTGGAGCTGCAGCTGTTGGGAGTTGTTAGCTGCAGTGACAAGAAAAGAGAGCATGACAATAAGAGCTAGCATGCATCACTGTCTGTACAAAATATTTGTGTCTTAATATTGACCACTATAGGCTACATATGTTTGAAAAAATAAAATCCCAGGCAGAAGTAAATGGGATTATTGGTCTCTATATACAACAACTTGCTAAACTCTGCTAGCACTAGCTAATATTAGCCATCATCAATAAGCACTCATACCAGAGCAACAACAATGTTGATCATGTTATAATTGATCACTTTAAATTGGTGATTACATTTAATTTTATTATATCACACATTTTTCAACAATGGGTTAATGAAGAAACCTTATGTGCAAATACACCTGATTTCAAATACACAACAATGTGAAGGAATGTGCTAACATGACAGCTGCATGTCACTGCTGTGGTTCTTTCAAGGAGACATTTGCAGCTATTATCAGGTGATAGCACCAACAGTCTCATCACAAAGGTCAACTGCTCTGTAACTGTACACTAGAAATAAAACCTACAAGCTACAAAATCAGTCATACCAACATAGGGAAGAGACATACAGGCCAATGCACAGCACTGAGGCTGGCTTCCTGTATGAGGGGTAGAGGAAACACACACAGACACACACAGACACACACAAAGGCTCTCCACAATGAAAATATGGCACATTATTACACCCAGGAGACCTCAGGCTGATCATTCACACCCTGCTCTGTTTGGGGAGCAGCACACCAGATAGCATGTGATGACCAGGCAGGCGCATACAGGGACACACACACACACACACACACACACACGACACTCACTTTATGCAGGGATTCAGGAGGTAGCTGAGACACCTTGAAGAGCTCTGCCACTTTGCTGGACGACAGTTTTCCTGAAGTGTCAGCCTGGCACAGACTGTGGAGCCCTGAGAAATACCTCTGCTCATGTTCATTCAGGGAGATGAAACTCCCCGCAGACGCCGCACCGGATTCCTGATCCATTCCCGGGGCTGACGCAGGGAGGATCCGCCGGAGAACCAGCAAACAGATCAATACATCCTGCTCCGGACACCGGCTCCCATTTCAAGTCGGAAAAGAAAGGGGTGTTTGGCAGGAGGTGGACGGTATCAGCTCCTACAGGAGTGCTCCCCGTGAAGACAGCCTGTCTGCCTGCCTGCCTGCTCAGCCTCGTCCACTCCTACTGCCTATTGTGGCTGATTGTAGCGCTACCGCCCTGCGCCTGCTGGGGGCGACAGAGCACAGGAAGAGGGCAAAATAAAAGCCTGCTTCATTTTCCATACTGAAATAACTTAACAATAGCTTGTGCAGATTCTTTATAATTAAGTATGTAAATAAACAAATGAAATAGGAACGAATCCGTTACAACTTGAAATAAAATTAAGTAAATTGAAAAAAGTCAAATTATATGAATAGAAGAAAAAAAATAATCACAGAGTAATCACAGAGAAAAATAAATGCTTGTAATACATTAAATAATAAGAATTTAAAAAATAATAAATAAATAAATGTGAAAAATATTAGTATGCATGAAAAATACTTTCAATTGCACAAAAGCAATTATGTTGAAAAAAAGAAACCATCCTAACATCGTGGAAATCTTTATCCATCTCTTTTGTTGTCATTTTCAGTTTTTCCTACATCACATTATAGTTTGGGAAACTGAACTGACTGAAACAGGGACAGCCCCTTTAGGAGAACAGAGTAGTGTGTTTACCTGGGCTTTCCTGGGTGTGTGTCAGCAATGTGTTTTCATACAGTTCCATTATAGGTGTGGTCTGTTTTATGGAAAAACATTTATGACATTTTATGGGAGCAAAAGATAGTTATATATATATATATATATAAAATAGTTTATTGTAGTGAAAATTTGTGGTCTGGATTATAAATGGTCGATAGAGTCACGTGGGAGAATAAATTAGGCAACAGACTTTGCTTTGTCAACTTAAATTCCCATGTGAAGGATCCTTTATTGGTTGAACAATTAACCAAGCAGCTGTCAGGGAAGAATGGATGATTAACCTCTCATCAGAGATAGCCTACGACTCAGTGTGGACAGGACTGAACATACTTCAATCAGCTATTATTTCTGCACAGCTAAGGTAAAGGCCTGATAACCTGAGGAACAGGGAGAAAATTGTCAGTACGACATGTACCAGTTGCTGTTGGGTTGCTGTAACCTGTCTGCCCTGCTGGGAAAATAGCTTATCGTAACTAATTAACATACCTGTTTTGATGCTTCAGCTTTAGTCAGCTTAATAAAACATGTGTGTCTCTGTTCCCATGGACACAGAAAAGGGAGAAATATTGCTGCGCATTATAAAAGTGTCTGACCAATAGGTAGGTCACTCACACCGACACACTGTGTGCTGTACTGAGTAAACACAGGCAGCCTGAGCTGTTGTGATTTCCTCTGAGAGGTCTGCCTCTCTCGCATTAACAGACCTATCTGGCTCCTTTAGGCAGCTTGAACAAACAGGAGCACTTTAACTGCACTTCACAATCTGAATGTGAAGGTGAGCTGACCTACTGTCAGCCATTTTTTTTTCTTTCAAAGAGGATGGATTACTTCAGGTGTGTCCTCGCTTAACCATTAAACCTAAACTGTATCTAGTGAGGCTCCTCTGCTGACTTCATCACATCCCTGAACACTGAGAGCTTCATCTGCAGGTTTCTGCTCAGCCTCCTGTTGTCTGTGGAAATGTTGGAAAAAATCATTTTGCTGCTCTGTTGCTCGTGTGCTGTGGCCCAACATCTCTGTACACCAGGTAGGTGATCATGTAAGATGTAAAATATGTTATATTTCTACTAATAGATACTCTCAAAGCACAGATGTAGTTACAGTAAGAGCATTGGTGCAGCTGTGTTTTCTTCCTCTAGTCTGAGTGGAATGCAGTTTTTAATCTGTTCAGATTAGACACATAACTGAGATGTTTGCCTCAACAATGATCTCTTATGACTAAACTGTGAGGAAACAGCTGATGTTTTGTTTCATGTTTTTTCACTTTATCAGGGCATGGTAGACACAGTGTTAATGTAATGTTTATGTAAAAACCAGGAACTGAAGGACGTTTTAACATGTTTTAACTTTATAGATGCTTCAGACGGCTACAAAGTACGACTCAGCATCAAAACTGCTCTGGAAGGTCAAGCTGTATGTACAAAATGAAGTACACTCGACACGCAGACAAAAACTGTGTTCATATTTTAAATCCTAATTCTAAATATAACTTAATAAAAACAGTATGTTGTCTATCGACCAGAATTCTCTTAAAGAGCATGTGAGTGCTTATTATGAGGCCAAGGTCCATCTGGTGATCAATTAACCATAAAGGCTGAAAAACAGCTCCTGATGTGATGTTGTTGACGTTGCAGTATGAGTGGAATGAAAATGAAATGTTCCTTTTCCGAGCAACGCTGGCTTTCGCCATGAGAAATCACATCCGGGAACAGAAGTTTGAGTAAGAAAAAAAAAAACAACCTTTAAAGATTTCATAAAAAGCACAATAGGACGTGTAATGAGTTTGGTGACTCATGTTTTTTATTGCCTTCTGGAACTTCACCAGAGTGTCCAACATCATTGTGTGTAATGAGACTCCCAGAGTGTCCTTCTGGTTTGTGGTCACGTCCCCGGAGAGCACTTCCGTCCTTATTGGTAAAGAAGATGTGGAGGAGGCTGTCAGGTGATCACATGATGCACAGACACTGTAGCTCTATTAAGAAATATATCATTTTCTCCAGAGAGGTCAAAGGTCACATTTGACCCCAGGACTGATCCACAGCGTCACAGACACTCATTATACTTGTCTTTTCCTTCTGTCCATGAAACATGATGAAGACATTGTTCTGCTGTGAGGCTGTGGAGGAAAAGAAATTCAAATACAAGAATCTGTGACACAATGTGTTCTGATACATACAGCAAAATAAGACTGTTGGCTGTGTAATAGTCAGTATTGATAACAACATATAACTGGTTGTTGTAGCAAAGTGTATAAATGTACATTTTTTTCTTTGTCCAACAGAAAATCCAGAAATCGCATCAACAGCGCCTTCCTGCTAACAGATAAAACTCTGGAGTTTATCGGCATCCTCCCCACCCTGGCAGCTCCGGTGGATCCTGACACCCCCCCATGGCTCATCGTGTTCGGGGTGGTCATGGGTATCGTGGGTGCAGGCATCATCCTCCTGCTGGTGTCCTCTGTGGTCCAAAAGAAACGGTGAGCAGGTGACTGCAGATGGATTTAATGTATCGCTGAGCAAATACGACAACTCAGCCTGATCTGTCCTGTTGTAGAAAGAACGAGATGACAGACGATGAGGAAAACTGTGAAGAGACCAGGGTGAAAACGGTGGAGAACGGCTCTGTGGGGGAGGGTGTTTACAACATGTCATTCTCAGATGATGAGAGGTTCACACAGATGTAAAAACTTCTCTAAAAAGTCTTCCATGTTTAAAATCATTTTGATTTTAGTTTTAATTTTCTAATTTAAATTGTTTATATTTGTATTGATTGTATTGTCATTGCCTAACACAAGTTAAACATGTTTTTAATGGCAGTTCAATTAAGATCTGTCATCTGATGACTATTTACATAGAAAACACTTACAAGGACTTGTGGATCTGTTCAGTAGAAGGAGGTGTGACCTTGTGAGAATTTCATAAAATGCTGTGTTAAAACATGCAGGATTCCTTATCTGTTCTCAGTGATCTGAGATGTTTGATGACACCACACTGCCTCCTGCAGACCTTTTGGGGTAAAGAAACCCTTTAGCATAGCATTTAATGGTCTTTCATTTGTAGATGCTAAATGACACACATCTGTTATGAAAGTAGCATGGACCATTGATTATGAGCTATGAAGTGATGAAGGCTGTGTAAACCTAGAAGAAGTATGAGAAAGAAAGTGTTTTTGTTGCTTCTTAAAAACACAAGGGTACCTGCAAATGCTAAGACCTGTGGGTGCCAGACTCTGTGTTGATTCATGGACCTGGAACTCCTATGTCAACATTTAAAAATAAAAAATAAAAAAAGAATATTGTGTTTAACCTCCTCAGAATCAAAACAAAAGTGTAAAAGTAAGATGGCAGCATAAGAAGAGAACACATTCTAAACTATCAACAGCTGCACGTACAAGTTCCCACGTGTGGATGAATATGCAGCAGACAGCAAGTACCAGTCACCCAAGAGATCCTGCAGCGACCTCTACAGCCGCACTAAGCTGTAATGTATGAAGAAACTGTAATCATTTAACACACAACACTTAAAACAAATCATATGAAATAATAAAAATCATATCCATTCCCCATTCTGAATGCAGGAAAAAAAAATAGTGGAGACAGGATGCATTATGCTGCGGTGGATACAGACCTTTTCTACACTTTTTATTTGTAATTAAATACGAATTTACCTCTTGGATGAGAAAAAAAACTTCGTAACTCTATGGCTGAACTCACAGATCAAAGACATTTATGATATCGGCATGGACATAATGCATCCAAACTGTCCGGATTCTCAGTTCATATTTCCAGCTGCTCTGTTGTGATTTTCCTTCACAGAACAGATGCAATCCACATGTTTAGCCTTAGGTGGCACTATTGTACTGTCGGTTTCCTGTCGATCTGGACTTCATAGCACTTCTCTGCTTCCTCTTTAAAGGCTTAATAAATGGAAATGTAGCTTTTAAACATTTGAATTTCAAACATATTTTAATTTACTGTTACTTTATTTTTGTCTGACTATGTTTGAAGTGAAGTTGAGATCCGCTTCCTGTGCCTATATTTAGTTCATTGTTAGATTGAAAAAAGATAAAATGTGTTTCTTGTCATGTGTAATATTTTGTTTCACACTCCTGGAACTTGCCAGAAGATACCCCAACAGTATCGTGACAACACACACTGTGGTGATGATTAGTTCATTTGGCCCACTCTGTGTACTCGGCATTTCATTCTCCTGCCTGAGGAGTCCAGTCTCTTCCACCTCATTATTCTTGTCAGGATGCCAAAGATTTTCTGTCAAATTTAGTTCCAAAACGCTCCAATTGTATTAAAGCGGCAGCAGATTAAGGCTTAAATTCACACTGCAGAGGAGCACAGGAAGTGCAGATAATTGCAGAAAGTCCAAAGTGTTTTATCGTATTATTGAAAATAATGTGATTATTGTAATAACTCATCCTGATAGCTTCTGAATAATAAATGAGTCGTGGAATAAGCCACTGTCAGTTGTTGCCCGAATAACATCACACATTCTCAGAGTAAATGATTATTTTGCTGTTGCCTGTGTTCCTCGCTCATCACAGGAACATAATGGCTTCTGCCTAATTTAGTCTCTTTTATAGGTGTGAGATAAATAAGCCTCTGGAGGTAGTTCTAGACGAGTGTTGGAGATTCTTGGAAATTCCTGATTCCTATACATGTGCTCTGTATTTGTTCCCAGTGAAAGCCTTTTTTCCTGGGAATTATGCAGCGTACTTCATCATGTACTTATGTATAATGTATAACTCATTGACCTTAACTTAAAGGGATGACTTGTGACCATGCTTCTGTGACTTTTCATTAACTGTGCCTGGCTCTGTTACTCGTGACTGTCAGATAACAAAGTGTATAAGAAGCACTCCTTCGGAGACTTTGTCTGCGTATCTGACTGCTCCTTCTTGCAAGAATAAAAGTACTTGAGTGATTAACAGTTGGTTTTAGTGTCCTCGAGCGTTGTCAAATGCAAACACAACAGTGCATTATAAATAATCCTGTGTGGGTGAAATTATGAGTGTAAGCTTATGTGTGTAACAGTTTCATAACAGTAAATTTCCAAATAACCACCAAAGCCCAGGTTGATGTTTATCTACACATGGTCATTATTTACTGTACTTTCACAATAGTACACAGGTCTTTGACAGTGACAGTGTAATCATTTCTAACGGTGTGTGAATTGCATAGTGAGCCTGTTTTAGTGACTACTTGTAGGACTCTCTCTACAGAGCTATAGGATATAAATACAGCTGGACTCACTGCAGAGGCTCTGTGAACATGTGGCGGTGCCAGCCTACATCATGGTACTGTACGCTTGTGTGGGTTCCAAAATGCTCCAATTCAGATGCAAATGCATTTAAATTCCAGGGGTTTCCTAGTGAGTGTGCCCCCTATTAAACTATCAATATTAAATATCACAAATCCAATCAATATTTGATGAGGCCTATTTTCTAACAATGCAGCTTTCAGAACTCAGAATCAATATTTTAGAAAAGTAAATTTTTTATAACTTTATCTTTGAAAGCCCGAGTGCATTATTAATATCAGTTACAACAGCAGTGTGAAAAGTGACAGGTTCCATATGCATTTTCTAAACATGGTGGAGGTGAAAACTACAATATATGCTGTGCACTGATTGCACCACAATTCTTCACTATGCTGTCAGCCTCTTGGATTTTTCCTAGCAGGGGGCAAAAACAAGAAGATTTCTGTCAGAGGCGGTGTATTTTGGCGCCCCTGCTGTGTTTAAAATCCATAACTGTCGAGAGAGTTCTTCTCTTTCGAACTTTTCTTTTATTGCAGTCTAGAAATCCCATCTCTGCTGTTCTTTTCCTTTGTCCTCGTTTTGTTTATGAGTCTCATTGAGAGTGGCCTCTGCAGTTTCGCCTCCATCCGTTGCTTTTGTTTCTCCTCCCTCGCTCTCCTTCTCCTTCTCCTTCTCCCTCTCATGGATGATCTCCACCAGCCGCTGAAATTTCTGGTTTAACTCCTCTATCCCTCCCACCACTCTCTCGTCATCCTTCTCTCCGTCACTCTCCAGTGAACTCAGCGACTCGGCCCTAGAGTCGCGGCCCTCAAACTCATAAGTCTGCAGTGAGTCATAGGGCGGCTGCGAAAGGTCAAAGGTGACCTGATCCAGACGGATGTTCAAGAGCTCCTCCATCCGGAGAGGCTGCGGGTTGGCGGCTTCAGTTTCTGCAGGCTCCGCCCCACACGCCCGGCCTATGCTGTTGCCAAACATGCCCCTAGGTAAGGTCAAAGACTGTGGGGTCAATCCTTTTCTCTGGAGTCTGCACATGTTCAGTAGCTGAACTCCTGCTGGGTATAACCCGCTACTGTTAGTCCCATTCATACACATCCCTCTGCTGTTTGGATTCAGCGAGCCCACAATGCTGTATGTGTCTCCTTTCAGGTAGACAGGAGGGTTCATACAGCTGATTTGACTACCATTTGAATAATTTCTCTCTGAGATGGAGGGGATGGATGAATCGGTGTCAGTGTCATCTACTGTGCAGCTGTTCGCCCCGGTGCTGATCTGAGTCTGGGACGAGCCTGGTCGGCCCTCTAGCTGGTTTGATGAGAAGCTGGTGCGACTTTGGCATGACGACTCATTTGTGTCGCAGTAGGTCAGATCTACAGATGTGCTGGCTGGTGTCGACTCTGTTTCTGCTGAGTTTATCTGAAAAAGGAAAGAATGACAAAAATAAGACATTTAAATAAACAGAGACTTAAAAACATTGTATGGAAGCAAAAAAGAACGAGTGTGAATAATTCTAGTTCCAGAGTATTTAATAAAAGGTAGGGGTTAATTAAGAATAATGTGTTTCAGTAAAAGTTACAATATATATGTGTGTCTATCCCATCTCCTCCTGTTTAATTCATATTGCTCACTATATAATTCATAATTAAAGTTTAACTGATCCATCATCTACCTGAATACTTGATGATTTGAAGGTGGTGTGATTCTGATACACCCCATTTAGAACAATATTTAAATATTTAAACCAGCAAATAAAACATGAAGCTCATTAAGTTAAAACCTGCCTTTATTTGCTTCCACATAATTGCCACATATTTTCATTTGTTTTTGTGCCGCACTGTTGTCTGACCTTGGCCTCGTCCTGACTCTCTTTGTTGCCAGCAGTGTTTGCTTCACTGCCTTCGTTTCTGTGTGTGATTTTGCTCTTTGCCAGCACGTGGTCTGCTTCGAAACTACCAGGACTCATCTCAGGAGAGCACAGCAGAGGCTCAAAGGTGCTCTGGTTCTGGATGACGAGGGAGTTGTTGAAATGACCTCCGGTGAGCCCGTGGCTCAGCTGAGTTAGCTGCAGACCTGCCTCCAGAGGCCCGGCTGGATAATCTCTGAGAACAGGCAGCGTGTGGATGCCATAGCAGAGGCGTCCGTAAAGCGGAGCGGAACCAGGGCGCTGCTGAGGGTCTAGGCCGGGGCGCGGGAGACGACTCCAGCTGTAAGTCCTGGCCCTGGGCGGATTCTGCTGGGTATACCATCTGTGCCAAGAGATAAATGTCAGAGACACACAAACGCACACACACTTCTACAAACCGCCATGGCAAGGATAACCCTTTTTTTTTCAATTTTTGGAACAGCTCACATGTTTCTGTTGTTGTGCATGTGCTGTATTCTGTGCATGCTCTGCAGCGCTGTAATGTCAAAGGCTGCGGTGTCTGCTTCCCCTCCCCCCTCGTCATCATAGGATATGATGTTCTCCCTGACATCGTCCTCCTCGAAGGGTGAGTGGGAGTCTCGTTTCTGATGGCGCAATGACAGGGAGAGTGCACACACCACTAAGGGGCAAAAAAAAAGAGAGACACATGACCACATACTTCAGATGTTACAGAAACAACCTGACACAACTGCTCAGCATCTTTCAAAAAGGCACAAATCACAGATTAATAGTAGTTAAAATACTTGAAGTAACCAGACTTACCCAGCAGAGTGGTGACACAAGCTAGCATTGCCAGTAAGGTGACCAAGCTGAATATGAGGGATGGAGATGCAGAAGGAACAGGGAGACAAACCATGTGTCTCTCCCATCTCCTGTCCCTCTGTCTGCCCCTGTCCTCTGTCTGCATCCCCCCTCGCAGACAGGGACAAATGGTCACAGTGACTGTGCCAGTGTTTGTCAGACCCGAGGCCCCGTCGCGCAGCACAACTGGCACGTAGAGGGTGAGCAAAGATGAGGAAAAGCCAGGGAGGGGCTCCAAGGCTGACTGGAGCACCAGGCTGGCTGTCACACCTGATAATGTGGTAAAACACACATACACACATCAAGCACGGCCACTGCACATCAAGCATGCATCTGTTTTGACTTGTCTCCATTTTCTGTTTTTTTTTTTTTTTTGCATAATATGGAAAAAACAAAGCCAAGCGATGCCACCTCCAGTCTCCCTGATGGTGAGGTTGAGGGCTGAACTGGACTCTGGAGGGATGCTGAAGTGGATTGGGGTCTCCTGTTCACTTAGGTCCCTGTCGATAGCTCTCAGAACCTGAACCACCTGTAGAACACAGTGCCACTATTTTAATCATAACCTGGAGGTAAAACTTCACCAAGGTTTCACAGAATAAATCTTATGATGATTCATGAGATGATAAAAAGGTGAGTCTTCTTCAAGCATCTAAAATAATTCAATTGCAACTATCCATTAAATAAAAATCACGGACTGTTTTACGCTGTTTATTGTTGTCACTTTAGCAGAAAAAGCTGTTTAATTAATTTACATTTTGCAATTACCGCTCTTTATGGTAGCTGCTTATTAGTTGCGGGGTATGCCACAAGGGATTTACAGGAAACAATGAAGCAGTGATCCAGCGTTACTGTTTTTAATTTCTGTATCAGAGCAGATTTAAGTCACTGCTAATGCCAGCAGTGGCTGCTGCCTCATGATAAAATGCCTGTATTACTTTGAATTCTCTGATTTTATTTGCCCCATTAAAATGTGCTTTATCCATGGAAAGCACTTTATAACTTTGGTGTTATTATTTTCATAATTATTATCATCAACTGACAAAACACGAGAGGCATTAGTTATGAAGCAGAAAACACAGACTGACTGCTCATTTATTATTTTTCTGACAGCAGATCTGTTTTTAAAAATGTGCAGCATGAAATTAAATCAGGGCTGCAGTTATTACTGATCACTTCTCATTGTTTATTGAAACTTATTAACAAATCTCACGCTTGGAGTTTTCCTATTCAAACAGATGTAAGTCTCATATAGAATAGTATGGTATGATGCTGAAAACTGAAGAGGAAATATAAACCTGATTAGCTCGAGATGCTGTGATTCCCCTCTAGAAATAATTGACCATTCACCTCAGCTTGACACAGAATGGACAAAAACAAGAACACATCTAAAGTTAAATGTAATATCAGCCAAAAACACAATGCATACTGACCTGACCGGGGACACTGGAGTCACACACTGAGGTTGTGTACTGCCTGTCCAACTCTGGCGCATTGTCATTCTGGTCTAGTGTCTCTATAGCAACCACAACCCTTGACACAAGATTTGGGTTGTCTGAAAGAAAATGAAACCAACACTAATGTTGAAATTATCAGAGAATTTCATTTTCACTTTGTGTTCCCATCTCCAGGCAGGGGCTTCAGTAAAATATGACTTTGCTAAGCTCTGGTGCTCATGGCGCCCGAGGGCAGAGGGTCTGACATACCCCTCTGTGTGGCGATGACAGTGATATTATGCCACTGCTCCTGCTCACGGTCAAGCTCCATCACTGTGCTGATAAAGCCTGTGTCAGAGGCGATGCGGAACAGAGCCTCAGGGTCTGACTGGGGATCGATGGAGTACCTGAGATACAGAAATAGGCACTATCAAGAACAGGAAGGAGAAAGATAGTGAAACAAGCCCTGAGTGAGTGACTAAATGAGTAAGTGATGGAGTAATGACCACCTGATGTTGGTGCTCTGTCCGGTGTCTGGGTCCACAGCATAGACCTGACCAACGGAGCAGACAGGGGGGCAGTTCTCAGACACGTCCAGATGGTACAGGGACTGGGAGAATCGTGGCGGCTCATCAGCATTAAGGACCATGACCCGTACTGTTGCCTGGTCCTTAAAGGGGCCTTTTCTTAGGTATCGGGCATCCACTATTGGGTTTGCAACTTCCACAGAGAAAGTGTAAGAATTACGGGTTTCATAATCCAGGATCTGTTGGATAAAGCATAAAATGTTCATAATGTGCAGGCTACAGTTTATGGAAAGCCATTCACATTTGATGAATATGTACATGTGATCCTTTTCTACCCATATACAGTACTTCATTATTCACTTGAGGCACCTTTTTACACTTTTCTTTATCTCTTCTATTTCGGACTGTCTTTTGCATCTGGCTGTAATACATTTTGTGGTAATTATTCATCAGCTCCTCTTCATTCTGCAACCACTTGCTTTATGATTCAACTGTACAATAATTATTTTTACGGCCCAATGCTTGCCTGTAAAAGTAAAAATCCATTCAAAGTAGCTGCTTTTAATATGACCTACTCACTTTAAATGAGTTACAGTGTGTCACCAGCTGATTATTAGTTCATTGTTACTCATTAATTGGCCACTGTGAAGCTTGAGTCTGAGTCTAGCAGCAACACAGAGTATTTTAGTGTCTGAAACATACAAATTTGTACCAAATATCCTTAATATTTAAGCATAAACTCCTACATATAGCTTCAGATCCTCTGTTAACTTTTTGCTTTATCTCAACATTCACTCTGCATGTAGTCACTCACCTTGTTCAGTACAATGACAGCCTCTTTGTCTCTCCTGCTTATATTGAATATTTCAGCCTCCTCATTGTCCAGGATGGTAAACTCCAGCTGTGCATTTTCTCCCAGATCAGGATCGGTGGCAGTGAGACGGCCCACCTCCACACCTGGCGCTGCGAGCTCCGATACAGAAAACGACCACGCACCTGCAGGGATTCAGACAATGAATATAACAGTCTGAGAACTGGCACTGAATGCTGATGAGGACATGTTTGGCTCAGTTTTATGTCAAAACACACTTGCTATTAACATAATGCATGCGCCTGCTCTCCTATAAATATTTCATTGTAGTTTAGGAGTGTTCATGTTTTTCTCTGATCTGTGGTGTAATACATTACCTACAGACTCTTACCAGTGGAGGAGGTGCTGCTTCCTGCTGCAGCTATAAAAAGATCTCTTTCTAATGCAATTCTATAGTAAGAAAAGGGGCACGACTTCTATAGTTCTCAGTGGACAAATGCATGCAGAACTAAGAGTGAGCAATTTTGGCAAGAATTCCCTCTTTGTGCATTGTTTGCTCAACAATGACCTTTGCACTAAAATACCTTACTGTTAAAATTACAAGCTACTAATCATTTTCACCAAGGTACAAAGCTGTAGATAAGGTATATTTTACTTGACATACAGCTGCAATGTATAACATGTAATTCATATTGCAAGGATGCAATTCATAAATAAAGGACCAGAAGTGGTGGGACTTAGATTGTTAAACTATCATTACAAAAACATAATAAAAATGAAGCTTTAAATGACCCGCCCCATTCCAAAGTGGCTAATCTATTCTTTTGTTATTGTTTAGTTCAGATTATAGGGTGTCCTGTTAGCAGGCATGACAAAGCAGCCAGTGATCTGTGGCAGGTCACAATGACTTCTGCATCACTTGTAATGTTGCACGGTGACAAGCTGCAAATTCAAAGAAACGCCTTCATTTTAATCTCGGCAGCTCTACCTTGCTGATTGTTAATCATTCAAATGCTCCACATAATGAAGAACATTTAAAAATCACGCCCCTCGCATTCAAAGAGCATACTAAATGAGGCGTTTGCTTAAACTGTGACATTATTGTCAAACTGAAAATAATGACCTCCACTAAGACGGGGAGGGAGGGAAGATATAGTCAGATATCAGTAAATAAATAACACACCCCAGCTGGCATTTGGAAATATTAAAATGCTTCTATAAAACATTGTATCGCAGCACAATAGATCAACATGAGGGAAGGAGGTCTTAAACATTAAGATGAATGGCAGCAAGCAGAGGCTGTCAGGAAGAAGAAGAAGTAGGGAAGAGGGGAAAAGGCAGAGGGGTAGTATATAGAGAAATGCAGTGTATGTCTCAAAGTGTTAGACACATTCTGCAGTGATTTTACCGTCTATTGAAGCAGAAAGCACTGAACTTTAGCATGAAATATTAATAACATGAAACGGGAAAAAGCTTGGATAAGAAAAGCGGACATGATCTTTCACTCTCCGACGTCAAGGCACAGTCCATTTGAACCAAAGAGACCAAATGGGGAGTGTTTGTATAAATGTTAATGCCAGTCATCTTGGCAAAGGTTATGCTATTTCAACTGATGTTAAATACAATAATTAGGAGGAGTGCATAAAATAAGAGGAAGACAAGACCGATGGGTTGTTTAGCTACTTTAGAGCTTATGTCTTATCTTGAACCTGTCAAAGCGAGTACGGCCCAAAGCAGGCAAGAAATATCAGACTTCTGTCACAAATGTCGTTACAAGATGTTTCATCATGTTAATCTTCACTCACACTTACACACACACATTCCACAGCTACGGAGATTGAAAGCAGCCAACAGTTAAGTGGAGATCTGATAGCGGCTGTGCTTACTCCGTCTGAAGTGAGGGGGGTTGTCGTTGACATCACTCAGCTTCACAGTGACGGTTGTAGTTCCCGATAATCCGCCCAGATGCCCCCCCATGTCTTTGGCCTGCAGGACGACCAGATACTCATCCTGAGTCTCTCTGTCCATGTCAGGTATGGCTGTCCGCAGGATGCCTGGTGGAGAGGAGAGCGGGACATGGAGGAAAAATCACGACAGCCACAGATTTTACAGTGACACAATGTCTCTCGCCGTTACCATCAAAGCCAGTCAGTGCACACTCTTCAGAATTAGGACGTTGCAACACTACCACTCCAGGCTACTTCTGTTTCTGAACAGATCATATAAAGACACTGCAAATGTTCGTATCCACACTGGACATATGGTAGCGGAGGATGCAGCATATGATAACTGAGAGCACCACTGGGATTAACCATGTAAAGTGTAATCATCAGCTGTGAAGGCACTTCATGGTAAACAGCTTAAAAGGGGAAGTGTGGTGTGAGTACATGGACCGACCTGTCTGAGGGTCCACTGAAAAGATGTCCTGGCCCTGAGTGATGGCGTACACCAGACGGGCGCTGTTTCCATATGTTGGATCGTCTGCATCTCTGGCCGTGACTTGGATTATGGACGTGCCTGTAAAAAAAGAGAGGGCATGACGCAGGTGATGGGTCAAAGAACCCTTTCAAATGAAAGCAGACTATAAAGTAGAGTGGTTCATGAGCCATCAAACAGGGTCTTGTTCCCCCAGATACTTTATCCAGGATCCTGCTCAGTGGCTGTAATATCTGCATATCCCCCCTACAGGGATCTATGATAAATTATCCTGAATCTATCCTTTGAATATCAGATACTTAAATCTGCAGGATTAAAAGGATAATCCAGTTCTTTGCCATCCATCCATGTATCCATCCATCCTTCGTATGATGTTCCAAAAGACATGTACTTTAAATAACTGTGGCTAAACACCCAGTTACAGCTTTAAACAATTACCTTCTTTGAAGTTTTGCAGTGTGTTTGGCCACATTCTGGAACAATCTTCCACTTCAATTCTGATGAAACTATCTCAACAACTGTCCAAAAGTTTAAATCAAGGCAACTGGATTAAGGAATTTTTTTCTAAAGACATTTCGCTTCCTCAGTTCTGATGGGGGGGAGTGGCAAAATATCTTCAAAACAAATCCATGAGTCCAGTCGCCTTGATTTAAACTCTTGGACATACATGACCTGGATGAATGAGAGCTTGCACTGACATATCTCAACACCTATTGGATTGGTTTTCTCTAAATCTGGGGAAAGATAAATCCTAATGACTATTTAATCTTTGGTTTAGGATCTCCAAAGCAAATAACATTCCTATCAGCCTAACCCCAACTGTCACTCCTGAGTCTGTTAAAAACTAGCACGGTGATACTGTCACTGTGGAAGTGTTATTGATCCAATCCCATTTATGATTGACGTTCATGCACCACCTGAATGGAGACCGATGGAATTTGTGGCTGGAAGGCCAAACTGTCACAGATGGAGGTGAAAATGAGCCTGTTCCCGGGTATGAGGTTTACATCACTGCCAATCAGAGCTGGAGCCAATAAACACCTGCGACACAACCGCAGAGTCATTTGATCCATGAGTGAATGTCGATCGTCCCCACAACAAAGAGGTCAGTGCATCGTTTGTCTGTTGTCAAGTATGAACTGCATAAAATTCCATCAATACTCTCACCATAACACTAACAAACCTACACTGTTGGATATTGTAATGCAAAACTTTCTTTTCTGGAGCTCTACACCCGTGACTGATGCCAGAGAGGCAGAAGTCTGAGATCTTAATTTACAGCTCCCTACAGGGAGGGAACTCTTGGGTGTTTGCTTTATAGTGAGTAGTGAATGAGAAAAATAGAAATTACAGACAGAGCCTCCATGCTGTTTTGCTGGCTGTGAAACTTGCCTCCGCTGGGATCCACTAAAAGTGACATGAATTCAAGCCCAGGAAAGCTGTAGCTCTCCAAGAGGGACAACACTCCTGACGTTTTACAGCCACCTTTCAAGAGACTTGGGGCGAAGTACCACTTGAATGTTGTTTTATCACCTCACCTATGTTGGCCATCTCTGGCACCATGGCAACATAGGGTTCATTGGGGAAAACAGGTGGGTTGTCATTGATGTCCTGCACCCTGATGATGAACTCAGATGAGGGCTCCAGGGCCCGGCCGGTCTCGCGGTCTGTAGCTGTTGCGATGAGACGGTACTGGTCTTTTTCCTCTCGGTCCAGAGACTTGGTGACATGTATGTTGCCTGTGTTGCTGTCAATAACAAACACAGAGCCCACTCCCTCTCCCTCCAACATGTATTTAGTGTGTCCATCTCCCTTGTCCATATCTGTGTGCAGCTGGAAAATAAAAACAAAACAAAAAAAAACACAGAGTAAATCACTTCAACACCTTCAGGCATCATCGCTTTCAGATGCAGAGTGTTGATGCAGGTATCGCTCATTAACACTATTCCATTTGTCTGGCAAGTGCTGCAAACCTGACTATGTGAAATGGGTGATTTACGTTAAGATGGGATGTGCTCAGTGAATCTGAAATGAATGGCACCAGGTGTGGAAGACACATATGGGACCAGGATGAGTACTGATGCGTTCAGCTAATTAAGTCATTGGACCGAACGTGCTATTGGGGGTTTGTAGAGAGGGAAATCCACATTAATGCGGACAGTGGCCCTGCAACTGCCATACGTGTATGCTCACAGATGTATTCTGCTATTACGGGCAGTACCCATCTGTAAATTGTTCTCACTCTTTAATCCATCTGTCCCCTTCTTTCCCTTCTTGTAAATCCATCTGCCTGACTTGCCCGTACCTTTTAAACCACCTCTTCTTCCAGTCTGGCTCTTTTTTCATCAAGTTACCTCGGCTACACAGAATGCCCATCTGCTCACATTTCTCATTCCTCCCTCTCCCGCTCTCTCTCTCTCTCTTTCTTGCTATGTTTTACTCTCTGGTGCAGAATACTGGTTCGGTATTTAATGGCAGAGAGGATATTAGTGTGAGCTAGATAGGTAAAAGGCCAAACACACAGAAATAGAAAGCTAAAGAGATTACTCAGCCTTCATCAGACTGAGCTTTCTGACCAGGAACCTTCACATCTCTCTCTCTCTGTCCTTAAGGCACATCTGCACATGTTCATAATCCACAAGGCTTACTCACAACCTCTGCTGTGGACCTCAGATACTCATGAGAACTAAAGCCTTGTCTTTAAAATTCAGCTGCAAATGCTGTCTGTTTTCAAATGAGACTATTTCAAATTGTTTGTGAGGCATATTCATTTTGTGCCACGTTGAAACAGATTCATTTAGTTGCATAATAATATGCATATGATGTGTGCTTCAGACAGATGCCTCCTTCAGAGCAACTGTATCCTGCAATGCATGTTAACACAAAGCATGTTCACACCACTGCAGCTCACAAGCTGCACAGCATGCATGCAGAAACCAGGAGAAAACATTAGATTAGTGTACATTGTGTGGTGTGTATGTGTTGGTGGATGAAGTTGAGGATTAAAGAAAGTCATGATAGCATGCCCAATAAATTGCTAGATAAGGGACTCAGGGTTTTTCCATTCATCCCCACACCCACACCATTCTGCCTCCTTTCTTCCTTAAAGCGAGCTTTGATTTTGATCCCACACTTCACCACGAGAGAGACATCTCTGTCAGTGTCTGTGCCTACCTCGCTCCCCTGCTCTTTACCCCCTCCCTCTCTCCCGCCTCACTTCCCCCTTCTTCTATCCAGACCTCCTCTCCTCACTGTCTAATTGCTGGCTCAGTCCTGCTGTGCTTCAGTCAGCATGGAAAAACACTCTCACGCTGGGGAAGAAATTTATCCACCCCTCACAAACAAAGCAAGAAAACAAGGAAACTGTCTCTTCCGATCCCTTTGTCACTTTCTCTCCCACTCTGTAATCTCAATTTTACCCCTCCTCTCACTCTTGCACTACATCCACCCTCGGGTTTATATCTGCTTCACACTGCTTTCTTTGGCAGCCAAGTTCTTTTCTTCTTTTGCATGGGTTGAGGCACCTGTGATTTGAACTGTTGATAGCTCACCTCAAACCATGCACTGGCAATGGGTTTGACGTGATTGTCTCTCTATTTTTGGCAAACAAACTGAGCTGCCTGACACAGAAAATGCTGTGCCTTCAACTCCCCTCACAATGCAGGGCTACTATATTACATGAATATCAACATCAACACTCTGCTTGCAGAGGAATGAGCAATCTCGTGTGTCTACTGATTGCTTTAACACCTCTCCCTGACTGTATCAATAACAACCAGAGCAGAAGATTAAACATTTATGAGGTGTATACTGCACTGGTAAGAATCCAATCTAGACTGTCACTATAAACTATACTGCCTGCTACGGAGTAGCTGGCAGCCTTCCCTGTTAGCGTTACAGTTGATATAATCCTACTCTGAGTATACTGTAGCTGCCAGCGGATGCATTAGTGTGGAGCGCCTGACTGTGAAATGCTACAAGTAAACCCATGGGATTGAATGGTTCAGGTGTGCTGTGGATTAAATCATCACAGACACTTTCCGTGTTGCTTGCTGGTGTGGTCGACTGTAAAAACTCAAGTATGTGACACAACAAGTGGGGGTGCTGCCGTACAAGCACTGCAATTATACATGTTCCTCATCACTAAGCGCACGATGGCAGTCTTTTAGCAAGCACATAAATCGTACTTACAAAATAAATCTAATGTATCAATATTTGTGTTGGCCAACATACACACAACATACACCCTTTTCCTCTGGATGACAACTATGCAACTGAACACTGGCTGCTGTTGTTGGAAAAACCCTCAAACACTCCTGAGGTAAAATTTGCATGAACTTTGAATTTGAACACATCATCTTTACAGTGAGCTCTTTTTCATTCAAGCTATAAATTAGTGGCTGCTCTACACCAGTCAGCATCCTGTGAAGAATTACAGGCAGTTATTTGCATGTTTTATACGTGACTGGCACAATCTGTTTGCATGAAGCCTGACCACTTCCTAATAATGTCAGTGTACTGATAATAACTGCAATTTACAAAAAGGGTTTTCTCAATGAACAGGAGTGAATGGAGCTGAGAGGCAAAAGTCATTATTTAAACCGGCTTCTAGGCAAAAAGCTTGAAATTTATTTCCATTTTGTGTATTGATTATACATCAGAACTAAAAGACTTCCCTTTTGACTTTTTTACAGATGATTTCGTCGACAAAATGTTAGCACTCTGATAGTGGATGCTGAAATTACAACTGACTGTGACTGCTGATGATCTCTTTAATCCTTGTCGGGCTGCAGGGACATTTCCATAGGTGCTCTTTGGAGGTGTGAACTCAAACTCTGGCTTGTGATGTGAAAAAAATTGACTACCTTTAAAGGCTCGTAAAAAAAAGAGCTTCATATTTTGAGTTCTGCCATTTATGGACAATGTAGTGAGTGCCCAGTTCAAGGTGGGGCTTTTCTCTATCTAAATTCTGGACAGTGGTCTATGGTGACAACAGCAAGCACCTGATTCCTGAGCCACACAGGGTGGCATTACACCATTTGCTTTACAGGGTAAAAGCACCCAGAGTTGTCATAATACTGTCACACTTGCCCATTTCTCATTTAAGGCTACCATAAATCCTTTTTAACAATGTATATTAAAATGGTAAAAATTGCATATATTACTATTTTTTAAAATGTAAAAAAGTGTTTATTTACATGTATTTTTTACATTATGGATATGGCTATTTACCTATAGATTAATTATCAATATGGCCAACAACATTAGTATACTACCATCACTGAACTAAAACTATTCAAACTGCATGAGTCATTTACCTGGGGCTATGGAGCTGTTTACCATTCCCCCTGTGCTCCTCTATAACCAATAATGCAACTAGCAATCTTGCTGGAGACAAAACAACTGTTTCCAAATTACTTGCTCCAATTTCAAACTTTCATTAGTTGGAACTGTGGCACTCCGGCAAAGAGTGAAGACGTTGAGAGCAAAACAATGTGAGTGTATAAGGGTTCGCAAACACACAGAGCAGGAAACACAGAGTTGTTAATGAGAGAAATGGAGTGAAAAGGTTATCGTCGAGCACTTACGTGGGTAATTTTGTTTGCTCCAATTAAATTATCTCCTGCATGATTCTAATTTATCTACAAAACTGCATGCGCCTACAAAAATGTGTTGTTTTTTTTCCAGGAATGAGTCACAGATATAATTTATGATGTGATAAACATGTGCATGCAGCCTGATTGTGACAACAGCTTACCCGTCCAATGAGCACAGGCTCGGGCCCTCTGTACTCCTCGATCACAAAGAACTGGTTCCAGAGCCAGCTCCTGCGCCGGCGAGAGCGAGACTCCGCTCCCAGCAGGTACGGCTCCGACTGACGGTGCTCAGACTCTGTGACCCATTTAGAGCGGTCCCAAGTCCTCTCATGCTGAACGTCACCGACACCTGTCTCCAAATAGAGCCGAGGCTGGAGAGCCTTCTCCTCCTCTGAACTTGGCACTAGACTGTGATTATTAATTACACCTTCAACCTCTCCATTAGTCAAATTGCTCCTTTCCTTGCGGTTCACAGCTAGTTCAGGGCTATGTTTAGACATTAGGGATTTGGTGGAAGATTCCGGATGTTTAAGTACGTCTGTGTACTTCGCTGCATCAAAATCATTACTTGTTCCATCAGTTGGTTTCGGTAAGGTTCTTATATCCTCCGTTGCAGCCTGAATCTGGCTCTTGACTCCCACAAAAAAGTTGTCCATAGACTCTGAACGAGGTAAAACTTGTTGCTTTTTGCTTGATATTACTTTTGAGTCCCGATGTTCCTCTGAAAGGCCAGCAGACACTGAAATACCATTTCGTTCTCCTTTGAAGAATAGAAGAAAAAGAAGCACAACGTGTGCCGCCATTGCCGATCAGTTTGTCAGAAAGAGACGAATCAGACGCAGGTGTTTATGATGGTGTGTCTGCCTCAGTGTTTCTTTTCCTCTCCGCAGACTGCGTCTTCATCTCACCTTCTTTTCTCACATTTTTCCATGCAGTACACATGCTGCAGTGGATTACCTGAGAGGAGACATAATTGGTGTGATTGTGTTCATTAAAATGGAAAACAAGTGCTTGGAGACACCACAAGTGAGACAACACAAAGAAGCTGACATCTTCCTTATTATCTTGTGAAGAGGAGGATATTTTTGTGACTAATTTCTGGATAAATGTTTCTCTACGCTTTGTTGAACAGCTCCGTTTGCTAATCTGAGCTCTTTTCCAGATGCTGTAAAAATAGCTGCGAGTTTACACGAGAACCATGGACATTTGGGTCTGTGAGTAATCACCTAAAAAGAAGAGTTCACTTTGTACCTGTACATGTGAATCTTCCCATTGATCACACTCGAGGAGAAATAAGTACGGTCTTAAAAAATTTCAATTAATTTACAGCCCGAGGGCCTGGCGATGAGGTGGAGCTCAGGTACTTTACTGCTCCTTGTCACACACAATTGCGTGGACAGCAGGTGATTGATGCCGTCCCTAAAGATTGTGTCCCCATGCCTCAATGCCCAGTAGTGAAAAAAAATCCCTTTTAAGAGATTAATTAGGCTCATAAATAATTTAATCAATGACTTGTCCTCATTCCCCAAAAGTTTAATGATCTGCTTTTCGTCAGTATTTGAGTCAGATCCCGGCCCATTGATCTTTGAGTCTTGATGCGATAAAAAGTGTCAGCAACTTAACAAGACTGAAACCATGTGACAGCAGTTTTTCTTCCCTTCTTGCATCCGTCACTGTGCCTCAGTATTATCTGTAATGAATGTAACAATTCTGACATCTGCTTTCACCTTTATGCACGCATGGGGGCTTGCATTATTTTCCACACAGTGCAACAGCGCATGACTCATAACAACAGGATGTGGGCTTCAAACAGGTTTAAATAAAGTTTTTATGAATGTTTTCCTCCTGAAAACAATACAAGGAATAATTTAGGTTTATTTGCATCATGCCATTGCATGGAAATGCTTACCAACTTGGCTAAAAGGACATATATGATATGGTACATACTGTTAGTCCGCTGGACACATATGGTTTGATGAATTTAGAGGGAAATCAGGAACAGTGTGGGCCTATAGAAATGAAGCAGCCTTTGATGGCTCTGTATAATGTGAACCATAACATTTTCTGATATATTCAAATTGATATGCTAACATATGAAGGGGAGGACACATAAAAGTGAGACCAATGTTCTTTTTACTGCTCTACTTTTAAA
The DNA here is from genome assembly GCF_900634625.1 of Parambassis ranga. Classification (NCBI taxonomy): domain Eukaryota; kingdom Metazoa; phylum Chordata; class Actinopteri; family Ambassidae; genus Parambassis; species Parambassis ranga. The sequence goes on from NC_041025.1 coordinate 5,799,821, forward strand.
AAAAGAAGCAGGCTTGAGACAATCTGAGCGTCTCACAGAAAAAAAAATCGTCATTTTTCTCCCATCATTTCATAAAATGGAAATTCAGCTTTGAATTTTTGTTTGTTTCATTTTGCTCACCAATTAAAACAAGTCATCCATGTAATGCATCATGTACAGCATCTGCATCTGTTTGCTGGCATCTTTAATCTATGAAAAACAAGAAGTGGCTCTTCCAAAACACTTTTGTCTTCCTCAGCTATTGTGCATTAGCATAGACATAAGCTCAAGGCTTACATTTCTCTCTGCCAGCTTTGCTCCAAAACCCACGTTGCCAGCAGTACATGTCATTCACCGTTGTTTGAAGTCTTTAGAGAGTGTGTATGGGATATGTGTGAAATGTAAGGCAGGGATAGAGGATGAAAGCGTGAGGACGATTTGCTGTTGCCGGCTCAGAATGGAATGATGAGTGGTGACATAGCTCTAAATTGCAAATCGCTGTTTCAGTCTCACTTCACTCTGCATCGAGTCGCTTCACTGCAACAAGGCTATTTCGCTTTTTTATTAAAAATAGCCTGTGCATGTCAGGCCTTTACATAGGGAAAAATAGGAGATGGAGGCAAGGAGGGGGGTTTAGAAGTACACTGGGAGGGAGAGAGGGAGGGAGGGGGGAGGCAGGACGTGGACAGATTCTGCTTCATTTGAACATCTTTGGCTTTCTCTCTCTCTCTCTCTGCCATTCCTCTTAATGCCAACAGACCTCTCATCCATTCTCACTGGCTCTCCACTGCTCCGTGCACACACAGGGAAATCTCTTAAGTCTATCCAAATGAGACTGCTGAAGACAGACCCACTGTACTCAGCACATCACTCACCTCTTTGTCAAGGTTTGACAAGACAGATTAACATTTAAGTGAAACCACAGCTGTGCTAAGCAAGTGTTGAGCCATGTACTTATCTGTCAGATAAAAAAAGCGTGTGTGACACTGACAGAGTGGCTGCAGAGAACTATGTCTGCTCTGACGTTACAATGCAAACACATATGCACGTTTTTATCTCTTTGGTCTGTGTTACACGCACACACACACGCACATGCACACTCACATCTGGAGCGCTTATTAGCCTATCTAGTAGAGAGACACACTAAACAGCCCGGAGCGTGACCTTGTCTCGTTAGAGGAAGCCAGAAAAATGACCTACTTGATGCAAGTTAATGTGATTTACACACTTGGGCTAACTATTATAATGAATGCAGCGTCCCAAAATACTGCTGTCGGCTGCGGAGCCAAGGTCCAGCGACCGCGTCATTTCTTTTTTTTTTTTGGGAAGCGAGCGTCCCCGCGTCAAAGTGCACGCGGCAGGTGAGTACTACAACGCGCACAACCCGCGCGCTCACGCGAACACACACACACACACACACGCGCGCTCAGCGTGCTACCTCGCCAGAAGAAGGGAAGCACGGCATATATCCGTGCCATCTGTCAGAGCCTGGCTCTCAGATCAGTCGCCCAGAATAATGCGGTGTTTCACCAGAGCCTCCGCTCAGCCTGGCTGTGACTTCACCTAAACATGCTTAGTGTCGGTAGATAAAGGCTAAAGGTTTGTTTGTTTGCTGCTAATTTGCGAACAGCTTCAAACTGACAGTGACACAGTTTGAAGCCGCCTCCTCTCCGCGGACAAAAAAATAAAAAAATGAGAAAGTGAAGAAGCCGACGGCTGCAAACTTGGACTGTGTAAACTAGTGAATGGTGAAAGCTTTTAAAAAGTCGTTTATCAGACGGAGAGCGGGGGCTTACCGTGTGTGTTAGCCGCTCTGCTCCGGTGGTCCCCTGGTTTAACGGAGCTGAAATGATCCAACGTGGGAAAGGATGCCGAGGTTCATCTGAGCTCAACGTGAGGTCTGTCCACTTAGCCCAGTCTCTCTCTCTCTCCCTCCGTCTACCCTCCCTCTCTGCACAGTGTGTGTGTGTGTGTGTGTGTGTGTCTCTCTCCTCCATCTCTCCATTACTTTGTAACTATCACAGAAATGCCACTGTCACATTAAAAGCCTGTTTTTTGACACACACCGTGTTACACACAGACACAAACTGGATGGTCTCATTTTGATATTCTTGGACAAAAATCATTGCTCTCTAATTATCACCGTTTGTATCTCAGTGTTCATTAAGCCTCTTCAGTGTTTCCTGCTTAGGCTAAATAGCTTCTTTGAAGCCATGCTGTGTGTTTTTAATCTGCTCAAATGTAGCCAGTCTGCATAATCATCTTCAGTAAGTTTGCATTTTCCCAGTTGTTCCACCCAGAAGCTGTAGCAGAAAATTGCCACTCAAGGATGCATTAAAAGCTGAAATTTCACCAGTAGTGTTCTCTCACTCCCTAAAAACATGTCTCAGATGTATAGCTGTAATCCCCCCCTCCTCCTCCTCCTCCTCTCCTCCCCATCAATGGCACATTTTATTTCTGTGGGCTAAATGGATGATGTGTTTTTTTAATGACAATCCGCTGTACTGAACATTTCGGAAATCCTTTCACCATTAAATCCTGACATTCGGATCTTACCATAGACAGCAGGAGTGTGTAGGACCTTCCATTAGTATAACATGAGATATTTTTACATCATGAAATGTCATGATGTAAGAAACACTCCTGACCTATGAAATGTTTTCTTTCCATATTTCATCATCATTCTTGTGTTCTGTCTTATGACTAAGAAACAAGAGAGCCCTTAAACTAGAGGCGATGTGACAAGTGTTCAGTGATGACTGGAAAGAAAACTTGCAAGCCTAAGGTCACTCCTCACATCCCATATAAACCCAGCTGTGTATGGAGGTCTATTAATGCCAAAACTACTAAGCAAGCACAAAACAAAGCGGAGCAGTAATCATTCTGCCAGTGAGGATTTAAGAGCGGATTTCTAAGCACAAAACATGCTCTGAGCTCGTACTCTGAGGGAGCTGTCAAAGAATATTCTTAAGGGTCATATGTTTTCAGATAATAATAAAAAAACACAGTACTGATGTAAGTTGGAAGGCTGAATCTGTGACATTTCACTTCTTGGTCAAACCCTGTGGAGTCTGTTCTGCTCTCGGCTGGAGTTTGCATGCGAGGAGTATAGCTGAACAAAAATCTTTGAAGAAACCAAGCAAAGGAAGAACCACTGCTCGCTTAAACCTAGACACACAGTTCTCCTACAAGCTCAGGACTTTGATTTACAATTCCATCCTCTATACTGTCTGTGCTTACGGTACTGTGCCTGCTTTCAAAGCAGGACCACCAAATTGGTTTCCATTCTTTTCTTTTTTTTTGTTTTAAGGTTCATTCGCTTAATAATTCTGCCATTAATGAACCTCCAAAGATGGGAATTATGAATGAGGCTGGGGAAGATGGGAGGCTTTCCCCTCTTACTCTCACAGCTACAGTCAATCATCATACAGTAGTACTATATGTAGTGCACATCTCTGCTCATTTTACAGTCACGCATCCCTGTCTGTAATTTATTTTATACTGCTAATAACATATGGACATGCTTGCTGCACACATATGCGTATGTATGTGCCATTAAAATCTTGTGCACAATATTTTACAATATGTTAAAAAATTAGCTCATCATGTCTGCACACACATACACTACATGCATAAGTCTATGGCAATTTATATGCTGCATCCATATGTTCCATATGTTGGATCGTGTTGCCCTTCAGCTATCTTCTCTGAAGTTGGAGAAGTCATGGCTAAACATTGAGGATGAGGATGTACAGCTCCATACCTTGATATCCTTTGCAGAGTGGTAGTCACTTGAATAATTACTCAATGCTTAATTTATGACCAAATGGCTCAAACAAAATGAACAGGCAAGTTCAGCAAACTCTCATTCATTTATTAATTTATTGACACATCAAAGAAACTTCAGAAGTCTTTTGACAGCGGACACAAATCAGTTTTCCGGCCCCTGTAGTGTCCTCGCATATACACAGATCTACATTATGACATTCAGCCTTTAGACATTTTTTTTAAATCATTCATTCTCTGCCTTTCACTGTTTATGTGATTAAACCACACGCAGGAGAAAGTAGTAATTATCTCATATTCCTATAATGATTTATAAAGTTTTGAAGTCTAATTTGAAAATGCCAGCCAGCAGTGAGCTGTTATACATTTTATCATCAGCACAAACAAAACATCAGCTGTTTATTAGAGGGAACGATACGCATGCCCAAATCATTTGAGAAATAGCCTGGAGGATGCAACTGTCTGTCCTGTTCATTAATTTAGTATCTGCTCCAAAATACTCTCCGATGTTTGCCTTTCTTTCCTCATGCCATTTCTGTTTGTTTCATGTCTTCATGCAGACAAAGTCACGTCCTGTCTCCCTCTTCCCTCATGTCTTTGCCTCTCTTTTTCTCTGTAATATTCCTCTTTCAAATCCTCTCTGGTCCTGCGAGTCCATCCTTTTGAGGTGATGTGATAGATGTCTACACAGTTTCCTGAGTATGCGTCCCTGTGTGTGGCTCTGTACACAGCCTCTCTAGCTATTGATGTGGCCTCCTCTACTGTCAGTCCCCACTGAACCCCTTGGTCCAAAATTGAGTAGGCGTAGGGGGATCCTGAGCCAACAGAGAAGAGCGTTCCCTGCAGGCGGGTACCATCACTGCATACATAAAACAGACTGGGTCCAGAGAAACTTAGATTTTTTTTGGCAAAGCACTGCTGAGATAAAGAAGAGCTCTGAGCCTCTGTATGTACCAGAGGGATATTTTCATTGCAGGTGTCTACAAACTTTTCCTGCTCTGCCTTCTTATGTTTTGTTGTTTCTCTACGACCGCTGAGCTCCATCATTGCACCTCCAAGACATTCATCATCCACCTCTCCTCCATCCCACCCACACAGCGTGGCAGCCACACATAGCTCAGTGCCCTTAAAAGGGTGAAGCATGTGTGACAGCAATTTGGCAGCTCCGCTTGTAGACAACCGTCGACCATGCCGGAGTTGGTAAAGCCGCAACTCCCGAGACAGTATCCGTTTCCAAAGTGCACAGTCGGCTGAAGTTCCTGATGTAGTGCCCACCAGGTGACTGTGAATGGGCAGGATCTTCTGGGCGGCCGGGCACGCCACGAGGCCAGAGCAGCTGGAACGAGTGTCTGCTGCAGCCAGCACGCCGCCTTGAAACATGAAAGCCAAGGTGGTGGTGCCATGAGCCATGGGAAAGGGAAGAGGCACAGGCTGAGAGGAGGCAAAGGGAAGGTTTTGGGGCATGGAGGAGAATGTGAAGAAGGAGTCTTGAGATGAGGTGGCACTGGAGCTCTGAACAGTGCTTATTTGCCCAAACTGTATTGGACTTTCTTCGAGGTACTCTGCTACTGGTATATAAAAATTAAACAGACCTGTGCTGTTGCTGAAGGGTGAATCACTCACATAGCACCTGTTTGTGTTCTTCCCAAATAGCACAGAAGAATATTTTGTGTCCTGGAATCTGCATAGGTCCTGTAAAGCCATCAAATCCACTCACTCAAATCAAATGAAAAACAAATTAAATGTCTGGCAAAGTTCTGTACACCGTTTAGTTACTAACGTCTGTTTCAGCAGCAGTCGCCTTTTATGTAGACAACAATACCATGTTCAGCAACATGTGGTCAGCTGAAACTACCCATCAGTAGCATTACTAATGCTCCATTCCTTTGACTTGGAAGCATAAACAGTCAGTAACCCATGGGTAATTAATTTTGGCTGCGATATCAGGTTGTTTTTCAGATCAAATCTCTTCAAAGTTTTGTGTGGGCGTAGGCCAAAGAGGACGTGGGGTGATGGCAAAGCCTTGGCTCCAGCACATCAAATTAAGTTAGACTCTGCACTTTGATGCATTACTCCCATGGAAAGTTTCCTAATAGAATCACAAACAAAATGAATCAAACATTTTTCTTACACAGCAGAGTAAATCCAGCCAAGCCCTGTGGGTACTAGCCCTTTAAAAGTAATTCATGCAAATGAAGTGAACATCAACTTGCAACACCAGTATATCAGGTAATCCTACATTGCATTGGGTGAATGCTCCACAACTGCTACCTCTTTGGAAGTGTGCTGTCAATGAGAGCTGGCATGATTTAATTGAAAAAAAACTTTTGAGTATTGCTGGGATTCAAAAAGAAGCCAAACATTTATTTTATGTTTCACTTCATCTTGAGCCAGACACACTGAGAAATGAATGTGTTTAACTACATCGTTTTTGGATATATCATCTCTGCTTCTGTTCTGATGGTAAACAGCTTTATTACACTTTATTGTTCTGATGTATTTGTTTTCATTTTCTTTGAAGCGTTAAATTGGTATCTTCGCAGATCCACTCCTCTGCTCGGTTTTGTAGCACAGTTTCAGCTGGTTGTTGTTTGTGTGTTTTGGTTCTCTCTCACCACTGTCCTGGATACTTTCTACTACAAGCACAATCGCTTGTTAAAAGCAAGTGCTGGATGTTCTGCCTTGACCACCAGTAAACACAACTCTTAGAGTATTGTTATTTTTAACTCTGTTCCACTTCCATATTAACTGCATGTAGTGCCCACTTGTAGGGTGATGCAGGAAGTACATTTCTTAAAATCTGATCTGTCCTCAGTATAATGTTTTCATATGGCTATTTAATGAAGAAATAACTAAGATATATTAGCTATATTGATTGTCATCTTTGGTAGATTGCACAGACGTGCATCCACAGCAATGGTTTGTTCTTCAGAAAGAACAGACTGCAGAAAGCTATAATAGACCGTTCAGAATCAAGTGTTCAACACAGTCATGTAAAACACAGGTTCTAGTTGTAGCAGGCAGCTGAAGCTCAAATAAAATGAAATTGTCCACTGCCGGACACAGTAACAACTAGCTGGTGAACAGAGAGGAACATTAATGTGATTTGTTTGACAGAAAGTGATTGTGTGGCTTTTTCCCTTACACTCTGTGTTTTTCAATTTCTTTCACTTCTCCCAGGGACAGTGTGTGTTACAAGCTTTTTTAACACAGAGTGGGGAGACCCTGCCTGAAAATTTCATCGGGTTTGACTCAGTCCCTGACAAATTGCTGGATGGCTCAGTGGTCCGGGTGCGGTATCAGTGCTTCAGGCCATGTCAGCTTACAGTGGAGGTAGTGGTGTCCACATTAAGGAAGACAGATCTAGTAGTCTTCAGAAGAAAATGGATCAGCAGTGCACCCGGAGTCTACAGGATCCACCAGGTGCTGCTCAGATTGCCTCCGTCTGTTTCATATCAACAGGACTTTTTCAACAGGAACGTTTTGGACACCCAGAATGCAACAGTTCGTGCTTGGCTGGACTATTTAATAAATGGCAGTGAACATGGCACATACCACAGCTCCGTGTTGAGCATTTATAAAGTGCTAGAGATAATGCCACTCTCTGAGCGGCCAACTAAACTTCCCACTGGGTGCCCGTCATGGTCTGCTCAACTGATGTGGCAAATGATCAGCAACAGAATCCATCAGTGTCCACAGGAGTCAGGTCAGCCCCGTAATCACATTGTCATTTTCTCTGCATGTTATCTCATGGTTATCTCCAAAGCTTTTACAGCAAACATGAAAATGCTGTTTGTGAACATATTTTTTTTTGCCGTGTCACTTGTACACACAGATGTAATCGAAATGCTAAAGTTCCCTTTGGCAAGCACTGGTGAGCACTTTGGAGTGGTCCACAGGTTCCAGCCTTTCATCGACAGATCCCTGGAGAGAACTCGTCTTCATGCTGTGGCACAGCCCAGGTTGGATTTCTGATTTACTTAATATTAGCTGGAATTTATTCTGTATGAAGTTCAGCCACACAGCATGACAGAGACTTCCTGCAGGGCATCCAAATGTTGAATCAGGCGCTTAAGAAAAAACAGAGCTTTTACATGTTAAATAAAGGTGGACAGCAGCACGTATTGCCTTTAGATAAACAGTGTGTAATGCAAGTGGTTTGTGTTGCTATCGGCAGATTGACAGGCCACAGGTCAGTGATTGTTTCTTTTTCTAGTTCGGGCATCTGTTAGAACACACTCCACTTTTTAGTTTTACTTCACTGTCTTTATGAATGACTTTACAAGCTTCACCAAGCCTCTTCACCCGAGCATATAAGCTTTTTATTTACGGTCAATGAAAGACAGCCAGGTCAGTCATTTTTAGCAGACAGTGCAGCGTTTTAAATTCAACCCCACGCTTGAGTGGCCAAAGAAATGATTTGTCAAATCATGTTTCGTTGCTTGGTTTTCAGCGTCACCTTATCTGTGTGGATCTACCTACTGAAATGGTGTCACACAAAGCACTGCGGGATCATCCATCATGTTGATGGGAAAAATTCATACGACTCTGTTCTGATACACCTTACAGAAACAGGTGGGTCACAGCAGCTTTTGTGTACATCTGATACCAGTTAGGGGGATAACACTTAGGTATCATGAGATGATTGTGAGTGATGATGTGTGTTTTGTGAGACCGTGGAACAGACTGTGTAATGTATTAATAAAGAGTTTTGGATCTCCTGCTGTGAAATATATGACTGTCATATATCCTGTCCAGGAGACATCATAATTCAGACACGTGTGACAACAGGAGAAGATGAAGCATTCCAAGCCACACTGGGGTTGCCCCTGTGGAAATGGATTAGATTAGACTGTTACATACAGGACTCAAAGGTATAGCCCCGCAGCATGCGCCTCTTGGTGGTGGGATAAAGAACAGAAATTAAAATCAAGCTTGGGGCAACGTCTTATACTCATCCTTTCTCTTCAGAGTTTCCTTAGCTTTTGTTTTCTTCTGGAACAGCTGTAGGATCATGAAAGATGGTTCCTTTCCAGATGAGAAACTCAGTGATTGTGCAGTTTGTTCTCAGAGTGTTGGAGTGGTTCACAGCTGAGTAATCCCCCTCCCCCCCCCCCATTTTCTCATTTTCTCATTTTTAGGTGATCCTGGATGCTACGTGGGATGATGACGTCCACAAATTTGTGTTAGAGTAAGATGAGTTTTTCCTGTGAAATTATAAGAAAAGTAGTCTACTTCTTTACTTGAGACGCTGCATTTTCCTGCAGAATCTGAACATACTAATGGCAACAGTATGGTGGCACAAGAAGTGAATAATAACACTTCATGTAGAGATGTTAAAGTGAAACATTTGTACAATATTTTGTTCACCTATCTTGCTTTGAATATTGCTTGTATGGTTGCTCAGTAGAAAGCTTCAAGCAGCTCTAAGCAACACATTTCTAAAGCATAATCATTTAATATACTACTAAAGGTTTAACTTTATAGTAGTAGTGTCCGTTGTGTTACAGTCTTTTTTACACTTACTGACTGGTATGACACAGCATGTAAAGTCACATCTGTACAGAGGAGTGTATTTTAAGTGCTGGTTTGAGTGGTATTGAATATCTGACAGATTTTCAGACAGTATCCATTTTGATGACACTGATGGATACTTTGTGATTGGAGGCAGCAAATATATGCCTGGCATCAAAGGGTATTTTGGACCTGTCAAATATCACCGTTTTGGACCCAAGGAGGTAAAGTGTATATTTTCTAGTCATCTATCAGGTGTTTTTGTAGCTGTTCAGTGACCGTTGGTCTCAAATACAGTGTTTCTCATGTGACAGGTAAAAAACCAGCTTCACCCTGGGTCAGTTCCTCGTGAGCTGGAGAGGGCTCATCAGGAGTGTCTGGAAATTAGAGCATTTACGAAGGCTTTTCTGCAGGAAGTGACTGTGAGTCACCTTCTGTCTCAAGCCAACAGAGGTGAAATATTCTTGTGATACATTCTATTAAGGCAGTGCTGCAGCTATTCTGCAGGGTGGAGTGTTGTACAGATGCAATATTGGTAGTGTCAATACAACAAGTACACACCTATAGAGAACAGTAGGAACATTGTTAACAGGCTTCTTTTTTCTGTTGACTGACTCCAGATGTTTGTGCCCCTGATTTCTCTCGATTGTGGGGTTGGGCAGGAGAAAAAAACTGCGTGCAAAGATGGACGTGGGAGACACATCTTAAATACAGAACGCTTTTTGATTACCTGCAAACAAAAGAGGAAGAAATCATAACAGGTGCTTTGGTTCAGCACCATCTCCCATGTGTAACATGTACCTTGGTGTAAAATAAACTCACAGCTATCCTTTTCCTGTAGGATCCGTGAATATAAAGCACCTCAGGACCATTTTGTTCGAGCTGGCAGTGGGTCCCCTTTTCCCTGTGGATAAGGCACAAATGAAAATCACATACAAATCAATGTCTTTTTTACAAGCGTCTTCCTGCTTTGGAAACCACAGAGCGTCTCTCCTGCTGGCCACCATCCACCTCTCTGGCCTGGGAGGATCAGTCAATCAACAGCAGGTAGGGTCAGTTCCTTCTTTGTATCTTAATTCTTTATCACATGTAAAGTCCCTATATAGTAATGACACTGACCCCCGTGTGTTTCAGGGTCACGTCTATAGTTTGATCGGCGCCTCGGGTGATGACCGCTTTGCCCTGATGCATGCAGGGTACAAACACATGCAAGGAATTGATGGATTTCCTAAAGACATGGACATGGCTTACAGCTATTATTCCAATGTTGGGGCACAGAGCAACATTGACAGCACCAGGACTCATGGAAATAAGGTATATTGTCACGACCCTGTGTTTCTTTTTGGATTAGTTTTCCTTGTTTTGGGTTTTTAGTTTAGTCTGTGTTCAGTTATTGTTGTTTTATTGTAGTTCTAGGGCCAGTGTTTTGTCTCTCTGGGTTTTTGTTTAGTTCTTGTGTCTTGTTGTCCTTGTGGTGTTTGTCTTGCCTGTCCTAGTCCTGTCCTTGTGTTTTGTCTCATGTTTTACTTCCTGTGGTTTCCCTGTGTGATTACCTGCTCCTCCCTAATGTGTCTCACCTGTGTCTCTTTGTCTTGCCTGCTCCTTGTGTACTTAGTCTGCGTCTTCCCTGCACTTGGTGCCAGTTTGTCTTCATGCTTAGACTCTACGACTCTCAGGTTTTTACCATACCATGCTATGACTTTGCCATACTTTAGTCAGTCTCCTTTTGCTTTGCCTTTTGGACCATGCCAAGTGTGATTTTTAGTTTTGCATTGTTTTGCCCTCCTGGCCTGTAATGAAAGACTGCCTTTGATTTTTAAACCGCTTTGTGTTCTGCACCTGTGTCCACTCCACCATACAAACCCTGACATATATTTTATCGCACAAATCATGGATTAATGATTCGTGATGCTTTATATAATTATGTGACATGTGATATTAATGGAAACATAGTGGAAGAAAAATGTTGAATTGGTTTATAGATAGAACATGATATGACTTGTTGTTGCATTAAAACGTGCTCATTTGCAGACAATTAGATTAATACAACTGTCACAGTCATATGCACAGCGCAAAAAAAAATCACACACAGAAGCATTGGTACATGCATATATACTGTACACATGTGTGCAGGCAAATGACAGCAGCGTTACAAAACTTACTCCCTCTAAAATATGATTAATGATGTGTTCACTGGTCCAGAGAAGGCTGCAGTACAGAGCGAACAGAAGGGTCTTAAATCTTCATTTAAAAATGGGAATGAGTTAGCCGTCCTGATGAATAGAGGAGAGCACTCCAAAGATAAGGAGCCCCCTGTGAGAAAAGGCTGCTAGCCACAGATTTCCTGTTTATGACGTGTATACAAGCTGCATCTGATGAACAGAGGTGCATGAAAGGACCTTGCTGTGTGCTCCAGCGTGAATAAGCAGGCAACTGTTCTCAAGTCTAGTTGAAAAAAAAAAGCCTGAAAATTGAATCTGGGCCTACGGCGTTTTGACCAAGTCAGAAGTTTCACAGATCTAAAGAAGATGATAGCACAGTATTGCTCCAGTCCTGATTACAACCAAAGACAGCCTTTCTTTTTTCTTTTCTTTCTTTTCTTTTTTTTGTGTTGCTTTAAAGTGTACAAGCTGTGTGGTCAGTTAAAAAAAGGTAATGTCAAGTAATTTTGAGTGCCAACCAGGATTTAACACTGTGTGTAAACAGGTGTGGGGTTGTTTACTTGTGCTGTCAATCTAAATTTATCAAACCACAGCTACCCTGTCCTGATTAATCAGATAAGGGGTAAAACGTTAAATAAATACTGGTTAGTGTCTTTGTGTGTGTGTGTGTGTGTGTGTGTGTACAGAGTCATGTCTCTTGTGTCTTAGCTGACACATGTGGACACCTGTGTTGTTTTAGTTCACTGTCTCACTCTCTCATTGTGTTGATTTTCAATGCAGCACACATTTTTACTGAGAAAAAGCTTTGAGAGCTCACAGTGCACCGCCTGACAAACACAGTTAGCAACTAGCTTTTGAAGTTAGTGGAGGTTTCAGCAGCTAAAGAGTCAGATATTCACTGCAGAAACTGGTATAGACCAAAGTAGAGCTAAGAGTTGTAACAGTTCTTGTGGTAACATAAACATTTAATGTATGAATGAAAATAACATTTTACCCTGTTAAAGATTCTGCTTGTGTTTTTCTTTAAAGCAATACACACCTGACCACATTTATCTAAACAATGAAGAGGATTTAAGGCTGGTGATACATGAAACCAGTGATGTCTTTCAGTTTCTGAAGTTCCAAGCGGAGAGAGGTGACATTGAATCTCAGGTATGTGTGTGTGATGTATAGAACTAATGTATTTTTGCTCTGGAAGGTGTAGGAAACCTCAGAAAGGGTTCAGTCTTTCTTTGTTGTCAGCTGAGTAGCCGAGTCAGTGTGTAGAACGGGCTAATAAAAACTCTATTAACTTTAGAAACGCATGGGAACAATGCTTTACTGGGGACAAAGTGGAGTCTCCAAAGACATAGTGAGCGCGGTGAAGTGGTTTGAGAGAAGTGCTATGCAAATGAAGGATCCCTCTGCGATGTACATCTACTCCATCCTGCTGCTGAAGGTTCTGTGAGATTAACAAAACACCTATTTTACCATTGAATTGGACAGTGGATATTTTGTGTGTGTGCATTGTCTGTTTTGACAGATATTGATTTGCTGATTGATGTTGATTCTTTCAGGGCCAGGGAGTGAAAAGAAACTACACCCGAGGCGTTGAGCTGCTGAAAAAAGCAGCAGCGATGGTGAGTGTGTAGTGATCAATGGTTGTGTTTACAGTATGTGAGTTCACTGAAGACCAGTGTCTTATTTTCCCGCTTTAGGGCTCAATTAATGCCTTGAATGGCTTGGGCTGGTACTATGGGATTGTATTGAACGACCACAGAAATGCAGTGAAATACTTCCAACAAGCTGCTTTAAATGGGAGTGATGATGGGATGTACAACCTGGGAGTTTATCATCTCAGTGGAAAGAACCCGGACAGACCGTGGAGGAATGAGGTTCGATTTTCACATCTAGAAAAACGTAGTACTGTCACTGTCCAGGTGCGATCAGGGAGCTGATGTATTTTCCGTTTGAACAACAGAGTGCAGCGTTTGAGCAGTTTCTGAACGCGTCCCGGTTTGGTCATGTGTCTGCGTCTGTGGAGGCAGCTTGGTACCTTTCGACAGGAAGCCTGGAAGGGGTGTCTCAGGATGTGGAGAGGGCTGTGATGTAAGAGGCTTTCATTAGCTTGGTGAAGGAAGCTTTGTTACGGGCTGTTGCACTGTAGCCTGCAGCCTGGTGGCATCTAATTTCAATGACAGTGGCTAATTCAAGGTCAGAACCCAGTATTTGCATATCTAAAAATAAGGGACACTGTCACCGCATTATTGTCTGGCACTTGGAGGGTTTGCTTACCAACTTCTTTCCTCTGGTGTCTCCTGAATTTAAAAAAGCTCCACCTGCAGCTGTTGGCACTTTTTTTTAGACTGACCTTAACAAATCTGAAACTATTTTTAGACCATGTTAATATTTCCCGTTTATGCGAGGTAAATGATATTCCATAATTCATCAGCCTTCCTTTACCCTCTGTGCAGAATGCTAAAAAAGGTATGTGAACATAGCGGACACCTTGGATTTATGATCAGAGAGGCTCTTCAGGCCTACCTCCAGGACTCTCGGTAGGGACATTTATTTCAATTACTTTTCAATTGTCCACATTTAATCTTTTCTCTTGTCAGCACTATTCGTCTTTGCTTCTTCACATTTGTTTTATTGTATTGCCAACAGGCAGGAAGCATTTGTGAAATATGTTTTGGCAGCTGAAACTGGTCTGGGTTTGGCCCAGAGCAATGCAGCACACCTGTGTGAGGTAAACTCTTTAACCCTTTGTGTCTGTGTTATGCAGAACACAGTTGGATCGGATTTTAAGCACACCTCTGTAATCAGTGTCTTATAATATGATGGCAGCTGGTGAACACACTACACATAATTTCTGCATACCAGAAAAAGAAAAGCAGAAATCCAGAGGGAAATTATAAGCAGTTGATAACATAACCTTCATCAGTGCTGTGCTCATTCTCACTGTGAACTCATTCTCCCTAATGCAGGAACTGAATCTCACATATGATTGTCAGTGGAGATATCATAACCACTCTATATTGAACCATGATCCCCATCCATCCGGTGAGTCCATCACATTTCATTTTTGCTTTAACCTCGCTCTCTCCCTGTCAGTCACTGAACAGCAAGTATTTATCTTCTTTTACAGCTCTGTTGAAAATGGGAGACTACTACTACTACCACTATTCCTTCTCCAGCACACAAGAGGACTCATTATCCCTGGCTGAGCAGGCCATATCAATGTATAGCAGAGCAGCTCAAGCAGGCAGCCCTCAGGTGACAGATTTACTTGCGCTGTAATCTCATCACCCTATGATAAACTTAATTAAACTTCCACGGCTCAGGCCCACTGCAATAAAAACAACAAACAGCATTATACAGTGTTATTATTTGGAGACTTTCTGAGTGAATAACCCATCAGCCTCCTGTTATGACTTTATTTCCACTACCGCTCACAGGGAATGTACAACTTGGCTGTTTTGGTACAACAAGGGCACAATCTTCCACCGAGCATCTCTGGCTTGTTTAAAGTGTCACGCCGCGACGAGCTGCATACTGTGATGGAGAAGATCCTAAATAGGTAAACACAATTATTAGTGATGTCAGTGTAGTCTAGGGCAATCCAAGACAGCATTCATTTTTTGATGTTATGTCTGTAGGTTAAAGATGAAACAGTAACCTGATAGATTAGTGCACAGACCAACAACAGAGTCCGCAAATGGTTGAGGATGGGTGGATGTTCACCTTGATCCTAGCAGGGGTTTGCATCCTCAGACACTGTTTGATTAAGTTCAGGCTTCAAACAGGTGAGAAATACAAGGTGAATAGCACCCAGGCTATTTTACATGACATGACTGCAGAAAGGTGCTGGCTACATAAGCACTGGTTTCCTTTTTCTTACTGGACTTAAAGACTAGGGACAGGTGAAAACAGCTAAAATCTCACTTTTATTTTTGGGCTCCAATATAGTGTAATACACTAAATAGCGAATGATGGGCTGGGCTCTTGGACAGAGCAAAGCCAGCGCAACCATCTGCTTCCATTCGTTGTTCTATGCTAAGCTAACTGGCTGCTGGCTTTATGTTTCACATAAAAACACAAAAGTGGTGTCGATGTTCTTTTCTGATTTGTAGCATGACCACATATTTGTTTCAAAATGCCACATTTATTTCAAGCAGAGTCACTGTAACACATTGTGCTGGATCCAACAGTCAAAGCTGTACGTTCAGTGTTTTTTTTATGTATGAAGGCTGATGTAGTTACTGTTCTTATGTGTAACCCAGTTTCCCTGCTTTTGTCTCCTCAGATGTGTACAGACCGGAGATGAAGAGGCAATAACTCCCTGTTCTTTAGTTCTGCTCGGACTCCAGATGGGTAAAGCCTTGAGGAGAATGACTCAGAACGGTGCACAGCTCCTCTTGGTAGGCATGCTGTGATCAGCTCTTACTGTTTATAAAACAGGAAAAACTTAACACACCATACAGTATATTGTCCTCTGATAATTTGATCTGTCTTTAATTATTGAAATGTGTGAAAATGCATATCGGACTTTGATCATGAATAAGACATTAAAGCCATTAAAGGCTGCTATTTTAAAAAAAGAAAAAGTGATGACTTATTTAAATCATTCTACCTATTTCTCTATAGGCATATGCATCTCTTCTTGCTGTTCTTGTCATCATTGTCATTATGCCTCTGCAGTGCTGTCTGGGTAAGTACTGTATTGCTTACCACTGCACTCCCATTTGAATGTTATCACCACAAGATGGTGCAATTTCCCCATATATCAGTTTCAGCTCTGTAACATGTATTTAAAGGTAAGCTATGTCAGGCCATTGCCATGGAAAGTATCCTTATGTCTTTTCATCCTCCTCCTCTCTGAATTAACACAGAACACAGATGTCTTGTGACTGCACTGAGGACAAGAACACCATCTATCAGCCAAGATGCTGTGGACGTAAACAGAGAGCAAGATGGCACCATGGGAAGAACCTACAGAGCGGCAGGGAATCTATGGCTTAGCATACTGAATGGCGAGCAGTGGCTCCGTCAGGCCAGCGATTTGGCTGTGACTCTGTCGGCTGTGTGCCTGTGTGCTTTCTTGACCACACTCCTCTATCATCTCTTATGACATACAATACCCAGCACAGTGATCCAATAGCCACAGCACAACCCTCAGACACCACATAGTGTAAAAGCATAGATTTAACATATGAGTTAGAGAACTGTTTGAGTGACTCATTTTAAGGACAGAAAGGAGAGGGGAGATGGTCAGGATGTGAGTGTTCTGCTTTATCTGAGTGGAGATAACGTTTCCTCGGTAACCATTTTCCATTGTCATGTTTGTGGAAACACTTATCATGGAGATCATTTAATTAATGCTGAGTCTGACTTACAGTTTATATTGTCTTAAGGATGTGGTGCCAATGAAAGTGCCAAGGAAGCAGAGTAAACCTTCTCTTATGTCACGGCGACACAATAAAAATAGGATTGTGGATTATTAAAAAGCAAAAATTGGGCCCAGTGATGGAGCTGTGTTCTTATAAGTCAACCATTAAGGCTTGTGCCCAGTCCTATCAGTGACATGTTGATAATAAAAGTCTCACAGGAGGTAGGACATGCTAGTCGATGCCAATTAAACGTTTTGTCTGGTATCAAGCCAAAGCAATGGAATTCCACATTTTTTATTGATTTAGTCTCCTGTTGGGCAGGTGCTCCAGGTCAATACAAAAGATAAGACAATATCAGCTGTACCAAACGCTAGGAAGGAATTTACAGTATCAGTGAGGGACACTTTAAATCCAGCTTCAAGGTCCTTGTTGGGGTTTTAGTCAAAAAGTAATGTTTCTCTGTGGTGCTGTTGTTTCTGAAAGATAACAAAATTGGCAAAAACAAATATGAGCAGTAGACAGTGTTACTCAGTTGGTAACAGTTATTTAAAGCCCTTGGTGACTGTTGTGATGATGTGCAGTTTATAGCTGGCATTCATGGAGCTGTCATTAGTTAAATAAGGAGTTTTACAGTGTAAACAGCACTCTGTGGAGCTGCTTCAGTTTAGAGTGACGTCTGTATATAATTTGGGGATGGACTAATGATCTCTCTCTTCTTCCTTTAACCCTGTCCAAGAAGTCGTCTGTCTCTGTCTTTAAAGGGGCCCAAATAAAACAACACTGTACTGTGGCATCCTCCAGTGTGGTATTTACAGTACAGGTCTCTCTATTCTTCTGAAATTCACCAGAAAAGAAAATCATTTTAAAGTGAGTACCCAAAGGTCTCATTAGTTTACTCAAGCTAAAAACCATCATGCTCACTCATTTGCATGATTTTTGTTTAGCCCGTGTAATATGTTTGTAGCTAAAGGGGATGGAGAAAACCCATTTGTTTTTCTACATAGTTCCCTCCTACATTACACCCTTAGCTCAGTGGTAATGGACCATAGGAAAGCGGAACCTCGTGTCCATGTAATGAGAACTGTAAAAACCATCACCTTCTAACTCTTGTTTACTATGTTTATGATATTTAATTAAAAAAACAAATGTTAACGTATTGTTTTTCCAGCCAACTTTTAAGTTGCTGTAACATCATCTTCTCAGCTGGGTCTGCCCTTTCACCCTTCCCTGTTACTCATTGACTTCATGTTATCATTTCATGGCTAAAATAAATTGATTTACTGACTATACAAGTGCTTCATTAGGATCTTTAGTGAAGTCAGTTTGATAGTGTTGGTGTGGCTCAGGACACAGTCAAACTACACACCTAAAAATCTTTGTTCTTTTTACAAATCTCAATAGAAAATCTCATATTTGATGATGTGATTCACTTTGAGGAAGAGAATTTGAGTGATTTAGTGATTTGATACCAGGTTGATTAATGTGACCTTGCAATGTTCACATAGTGTACTGTGGCAAATGGACACTGATCAACTAATGATTTATTTCCAGCTAAATTAAACTCTCACTGAACCCTCACTGAAATATGTGACGGTTGTGGAGGAATACACACTTTTAGCAGTAGGCATTCTTCAGAAAAAAAACTAATATTTGATTTGTGTGGTGAATGTTTCGAAAGTCCTGTGGTTTCTCACCAGCTATCATCTCGTTTTCACGCAACGTCCGAATCAGGAGGACAATGGCCTATAATGGTCAACGAGGTCACGTCGAAAATGGTCCAGACCGTCTTTACCCCATGCTCTGGAATACACGCACAGTTACAAGCTCAAGATAAGGGATAGCATGCATGCATGCAGCTTTATCCTGTCTAAAAATAACACGAATGCCTATGAAACCTCTGCTGGACATCTGTAATGAGCATATGGTACCCCCTGTTGAGGTGATAAAAGCAAATAAAAACAAGGCTATAAATGCAACAAAGATTCTACCTCATGTTCAGCATCATATGAAGCTTCTCTATTTCAATTATTATGCAAAGTTAACACCATGTTCTGCTGCGGGCTACGTTTGTATTTACTGTAAGTGTGTGACTGTATTTTAAGTGAGCTATACCTTTGATGTTCTACACAGTATTTGATGAGTTTGTATGTAGCTGCTCATGCATCACATTTCAATTTTTATTTCTAAAACCAAACAATGAGACTGTGCCACTCTGTATATCACTAGACCAAGAGACCAACCAGCATGTGATGCTTGAAGTTAAGAGTTGAGATGTTGTTGTAAGCCTCAACAGAAGCACTCTGTTAGTCAGTGTGCAGTGTTTAAACCAGTGTATTGTTAGCTGTGCAGCATCACACTTTCAGAGAATCTGTGCATTTGACCCTTAGACCTGGCAGACCTGAAGGTGAGGCAGAGTCAGAGGCTGCTGGACGCAGGGATAATTTGTGCGAACAGTTGAGTCAGGGAATGAGAAATAGCACAACGTGAAATAAATCAAGAATGTTATCAGTGTGTCTGGTGCCGTGCAGAACAAGCTATTGAACAAGCTTTTTTACATAGTATCAACAATGATACCAGCCCTGAGTCCTGACTGACTCAAGGTCAGTGTAGCACTTAGCCTAAAACTGTCATCAGCTAGCAGAGTACTGAATGTTCTCAGCACACTCTGTGCTGCCTCCAGGGTAAAACATGTCACTTTGTTACACACGCACTTTGTTACAATAACTTAAACAGAGAGGGATTTTCTTCACATGAGTTCTAATGCATCGATGGCGATCACTGGCAGCGTGTTCGCTGCTTACTAGGAATCATGACTGTGTGGGGGGAGGGCGATTAGCCGGGAAGAGGTGTTTGTCAGGGAGGCCGCTTACTGGAAGCTCTGGTGTCGTTGTTTTCAGTTGGGTTTGATGAATCTAGCGTGTGTGTTTGCTTTTCACCTTGTTCCTTCAGTATAAAATGTGGTTCACAGTATCTGATCCTACTCAACCCAGAGGTCAAACAACCTTTAAATATAAAGATTACTTGAATGCATAAGACTTGTAAATACAGCATTTAGATAAAACATTAATTTAATATATGAGTTTATTCTGTTTTTTTGAAGAGAGACAGAATAACATTTAGTAATATGCTTTTTTTGTTATTAAAAGTGCAGAACTTTATTAGTCACTCTGCCCACGACACCGCCACAAATTTGACCCTTTGCCAACACACAGGAACGTGATGTGTTTTTGCCTGTAGCTGTAGCTCCTCCATACTTCCAGTGTGGATGAAACTTTATGGTCATGCTGCATATCTGACTGAGATTGACACAGATGGATATGCTGATATGATACAGTCACTGCGCCACCTACTGGAAGGAGGACCTGTTTTTTGTATGTGTGTTTTGGTGTCCTCCTCTGCTCATGACGGTAACAGGTGAGAGAATCCCGCAGACCGCAAGTAGTGCGAGGGTCCTGGATTATCACTGGATTGTTATTTTCTGCATGTTAATGTATTGTAGATTCACAATATTTTGGCATAGAGCAGTGACTCAACCTTTCCCTGCCAGCTGCCAACATGCTTTTTATTAAAAAAAAACATGTTCTTCCTCCAGTCTTTGATATAATTGGGCTATGCTGACACTGGAGACATTTTGACATTACACAAAAAAAGAAGACAAATGGAGCGAGTAATCCATGACAGCCGCATGTATAACACCTGTCCAGCTTTCAGGGCACAGTGTCTAAACCTTCTATCATATTACAGAACACATGGTCTACACACTCCAGAGGCAAAAACCTTGACAATAAAATCTGATTGTGTCCGAGTTTATTGTGTGTGTGTAGTTGGCTGCTGCGGACCTTCACCTGTCTGCATACTGGCCTGCTGTAAAACCATCTGAACTACTGTTGATAATCAGAATAACACTGCTTCCAACAGACTGTTGGTGAAGTGGCTGTTCATGCTATGAGCAAAAGGATGCACTGTATCTACACTTCACAACATTCAACAACAACTTTAAGTCAGATAGGTATGTGTTCTTTCAAGTTGCCCTACACTGCAAACACATCACTGGTCCTCTAACTTGGGATGGAAGAAGTTCCACCTTTATCATATTTAAATATCACTTTATATGAGGTCATCTGTATCTGCTTTATTGCTCATCTGTGCTCAGTGTGCTTTCATTATTGGTAGTGTTGCCCAGTGCAGCATTAATTCACAACAAGGACTGTCAAATGGATCTATAATTTTTTAATACGATTGCAAATGTACAGAGCAGCTATAAAAGCTGCAAATAATTGCTGATGTTTCTGCTGGACAGTTTTTTTCACATGTTACAAGTTTCATCACTGAGGTATTGAATAAACATGTATTTAAAGGTGTGGTCATTGCTCTCTATGCTGTAGAGTTCAAGTCCACCAGCAATAAGTAACCAATTGCTTCTTGGAAGAAGTATTGAACAGCACAGAAAGTGACCTCAGTTCAGAGAATGTGATAAGTTAGACACAACATGGCATCTGCATTATTGTTTAGAGCCAGACCAGATGTATTGCCCTCAGTTGCTTATTAAAGATGGCAAGTTTTATTATAATGATCGACCTTCAGTGTTGAATTTTATTCAGTTTATTGCACGCTGGCATAGAAAAATGTTATGCTGCTGTTATGTTTTTATTTTTAACCTTGGCCAAATCTATAATTACACTTGTATACCTTAATTAATAAGCCGAGCAAGAAAATACGATTTAAAAAAACCATGCCAGACCTATTCTTTGGAACAGTGAACAGTGCCATATTTTTGCAAAATGTCATATTATTATAACAAATATGATGAATGGCACACAGAATATCGGAGAAGGGTTTGAGGCTGCAGGATCGTGATGAAACTGGTGGCTCTTTAACCTTTTTTATCTGCATCGTTCAATATTGTAATATTTACTGTCTAACACAGCGTTGTGTTTTATCTCTTAGTTCAGTTCTATGCTCGGGGCTGACCTGCTTTGCCTTTTGAATTGTGCAAGAACCTGATAGAGGTCTGAAACAGAAATATGACAACATTCTGGAGACCTGAGGATATAATAATGGCTTACACTTTGCCTGAACTCAGAACTCATAATAATGACTGACTAATAACTGCAGTGCACATGAGAGCAGCTGTGTTCAGATGGCCTTCTGCTCTATTGCTATTGTTTGTTTTTGACATCTTAACCCATTTAATCCCAACGGCAACATTTGTTGCCGATCATTTGTTTCAACTTCTGGAAGCTCTAAAAATGTTATTTTGGCTTTGGGCAGCTAATGCAAGCTATCTAATGAAAGAATAGACTGTCTCCAATAAACTGTATCATTTTCATGTAACTAGCCTTAATGGTCACATGACCAGGCCTCTTTGTTTGCTGCCTGCACCTCTCAAAGGAGATGTCTGTCTCAAACTTGTACAAGAGGAAGTAATTAAAATACCTTAATTAACAGTGAAATATTTGGTACATATATTTTGTAAATGGTCTACTACTGATACAGTTCTAAGTTCCAATACTCTCTACTACAGTTGGTATGATATCGTTATATATCTAATAAACCACTTGAAAATCTTATCTCATTGCCTAGTGGAATACGTGGAGAACAGAATACCATAAAAATAATCAATGTAAATCAAAATTATTAACCCATAAAGGTCTGGATTTGGAACCATATTCAAAATAAAAGTGGAAAATCACATTACAGGCTGATCCTCAAGACAAGTCAGAATGAGGCTCAGTAGTGTGTGTGGCCTCCATGTGCCTATATGACCTCCCTTCAACACCTGGACATGTTCCTGATAAGGTGGTGGATGCCCTCCTGAGGGATTTCCTCCCATACCTGGATTAAAGCATCAGTCAGCTCCTGGACAGTCTGTGATGCAACTGGTGGATGACATGATGTCCCAGATGTGCTGATTGGATTCAGGTCTGGGGAACGGGCAGGCCAGTCCATAGCATCAATGCCTTCATCATGCAGGAACGGCTGACACACTTCAGCCACATGAGGCCTAGCATTGTCATGCATCAGAAGGAACCCAGGGCCCACTGCACCCTCATATGGTCTCACAATTGGTCTGAGGATCTCATTCTGGTACCTAATGGCAGTCAGGGTACCTCTGGCTAGCACCTGTGCCTCCAAAGAAATGCCTCCCCACACCATTACTGACCCACTGCCAAACCGGTCATGTTGGAGGATGTTACAGGCAGTAGAACGTTCTCCACAGCATCTCCAGACTCTGTCACGTCTGTCACATGTGCTCAGTGTGAACCTTCTCTCATCGGTGAAGAGCACAGGGCTCCAATGGTGAATCTGCCTCTGCATCTTGGTGTTCGCTGGCAAATGCCAATAACCTGCACGGTGTTGGGCTGTAAGCACAAGCCCCACTTCGGGGGGGCATCGGGCTCTCATACCACCCTCATGCAGTCTGTTTCTGACAGAGCAGAAACATGCATCTTAGTGGCCTGCTGCAGGTCATGTTGCAGGGCTCTGGCAGTTCTCCTCCTGCTCCTCCTTGCACAAAAGAGGAGGTAGCGGTTCCTGCTGCTGGGTTGTGCCCTCTTATGGCCCTCTCCACGTCTTCTGGTGTACTGGCCTGTCACCTGCTGACAGACACAGCAAACCTTCTTGCCACAGCTCACATTGATGTGCCATCCTGGATGAGCTGCACTACCTGAGCAGCTTGTGTGGGTTGTAGGCCCCGCCTCATGCTACCTCTAGGGGTGAGAGCACTGACAAAATGCAAAATTGAGCAAAACATCAGGCAGAAAGGATGAGAACAGAGAAATGGTCTGTGGTCAGCACCTGCACCTGAAGTGTGACTGACTTCACATTGTGTTCTGTAAGTGTTCCCTTTATTTTTTTGAGCAGTGTGTTATACATTATTTCAATTTATATATCTGTAAATTGGTCAAATACTATCATTTGTGTAAGTTTAGACTAGGCAGTTTCCTAAGTATAAAACCTCAATTTTCACCAACATAACCAACATGAAATTAAAAAATATGCACATATTATGTGTTAGGAAGGTCTAAGCAATGAAATACATGCAGTTATTTTGCTGGGAATAATTTGAGATTAAAGGTATTAATTATATTGTGTGTTATTTTACACTGACACAAAAACATATTATACATGTAAAATAAGTGTGAAGCCACAGTGTACCAAAAATCAATTACATATCTGTGCCAGCATTGTCCTCTGCACTGATAAGTGACACTGAGTGATTATTAGTAATACAGCATTTAATAAATACAACAATAAAACACTGTTCTCCTTTTGATCTTTAAGTCCGGCACTTGACGTCCATCAGTGCTCCTTGGCGCAGTGTGGGTGGTGGTGAGGGAGGAGCTGGTACTTTGACTGAGTTCAGAGGACTGCAGTGCATGCAGGACCCTGACAGTGTTTGAGGGCTGTCATTTTTACTGGCTCTAAATGTACTGTGTCCAGACTTTGCATGCTGTATTGTAGATATATGGCTCATTTCCATTTTAAACTGGCGTGTAAGAAAATTTTATTCCATCAAATTATCTCTGAAACAAATCAAGATTTACGTGGATCATGTTTAATTTTAGTTCATTCTGATGTCTCTCTTACAAACTGCTGTTCAAAGGCACATCAGATATGCTACTTTTATAGGAGCTCATTTTCATTTAGCACTATCTTTTGATATATCATGTGAATCACATGAGCTTAATATGAGATAAACTGATTTAAACATTCAGTGAGTATAATTGATATTAAATATTCAGTGAGTATAAATAAGTGTTACCAACATAATCAATCATGTGCAAAACTTCTCATATTCTCCAGCATGGTGGGGACAGACAGTGTTTACTACAGTGCTTAGTGGGGAATCAATTACCACAGCCTGAGTGTGTTACAAAAATTATTGCTTTTAGGCAAGGCAATGCAAGCTTTATTTATATAGCACCATACATACACAAGACAATTCAGAGTGCTTTACATAAGATGAAACATTTTAAAACATTCAGTTTAGAAAGAAAATAAAATCGTAAACAAAATAAAATCATAAAAAACATCAAATAAAATGAGAAAAGTGCAGTTAGGACAGCAGTCAAGAATTTAGGAGAAGACTGCAGTAAACAAGCTGTAAATTGTAAACTTTACAATGTTAAAGCTCTGTTGCTTTAACCTCACACTGTGTGTCTTCATCTCTAGACATAGCCTGGTTACCATGCATCTCCAGGCTCATCCCAGCGATCATTTCTTCCTCCTGGTTTTTTCGGCAGCACCTGCAGAATCTGCATCTGCAGCCCTCCAGAAACATGGTGACCACAGTGTCCCATGGTGCCAGGGAGCGCATCGGGCATGGCAAAAAGTTCCAGTTGTGGAGGAACTTGGGCAGAAAGCGAGGGCAGCGGGACTGCATCACATTGATGATGATAACAATGATGGCCAACACAATGATGGGCACGCCGACACCGACCAAGACTTGCCAACCAGCCAGGGACAGGCCGAACACTCCCAGAGGCAGCACCAAGAAGCACAGGATGAGGTAGAGGCCGGCAAACCATCTGTATCTGGCCGTCTTGTTCCCCAGCCCTCTGGCTAACCTAATGGGCACCCGCGTGAATGGGATTGGATACCACAGTAAGATGCCCATGATGTTGAAGAAGAAATGACAAAGTGCGATCTAAGGAAAAACACACAAAAGAGCACATTAAAACAAGATTATGGCTGTAAACATGGATAAAGAGAAGGGCATTGCTGGCAAATCTTTGACACTGAAAGAAGCATGATTATTGCATTAGCTACACTGCTAGCATGTGCTGCTAACATACAAACGTTTTATTAAATCTTACCTGCAGAGAGTTGGCTAAAGTTTCTCCAGGGCTAGCCATAGCAGCAAAAATAGCAGTGGTTGTTGTCCCAATATTTGAGCCCAGTGTCAGAGGATATGCCCTCTCAAGGCTAATGACACCAATACCTGTGACAGATGATAGACAGGATGTAAGGTGGTGTAAAGTGAAATGAAATCAGAAAGGGTGAAGTCAGTTTGCTGATCATGACTTACCAACAAGAGGAGTTATGGCTGAGGTGAAGACGGAGCTACTCTGCACAATGAAGGTCATACCGGCACCCACCAAAATTGCAATGTATCCAGTCACCCAGCCAAAGGGAAAGGGGAAGTCTGCACTCAAACACAAACACAGTAGATGAACAATAAGTGAGCAGTGACGTTGTGCACGTTTTGATCACATGCAAATATGTATTTCTGTAAACAGAGGGAGAAGCAGCAGGAAGGCTGTACCTGTGTTGCTCATCAAGCATCATCACCAAAGCAAGATGTGCTGACTATCAAACAGGCTGAAGATGATGGAGGCTGTTGTGTTTCTGTACCTGTGTTGAGAACCTTCTTTATCACCACGGCCACATGCCCCTTCAACATGGAGTTGAGCAGCTTGACGATGAGGATGAGGCAGGTGCAGAACATGAGCAGTGACATAGCCAGGAGAATGAGGCCCACAGCCAGGTCTGGCAGGTTAGTGTCGGTGAAGAGGTGTTTGCCTGCAGAGGACAGTCACAGACAGGATCGGCATTTAGGTTTCCACTCTGTATTGAAAATGTGAAGGACTCGTACTAAATGCAGTTTAGTGGGAAAACCGAGGCTGGTATATAAAATCAGTTCTGTTTACAAAACCAAGAACCAAATCATTTACTTTAACTGGGGGCAGAATGCTTTGAAGAAGTGATCCATGTTATGGTCATGTGGTATTCAGGTGTTTCAGTGAGCCAGCATGAATGGACCTTTTGAGCAGGTTGACGGGTATTAGCTGAGTCACAGTAACATCTGAATGGTAGTCATTGTCCCAACATCAGAGGGTCTGGATCAAGCAGGTTGTTGTGGCCTATTGGCTCTCTCATATTTCACCCAGTCTTAGTGGATCAGGTAATCCTAATTGCTCTGTAAATGACCCCCCCCCCCCCCAGAATACGGGGCATGGAAGCATGCTTACATTTCTCTTGGTAATCAGTCCAGCTTGAGTTCATCTGGGTCCAGATAAGGTTTCCTTCCCCCCAGCAGACGGCACCAGCAGGGCAGAGTTCCACTGTGGCATTCCAGAAAGTCTGAGAGAGACGGCAAATACAACTTTAAATGGGAGAGACAATACAGTGATTAATGCAGCAGATGATAATCTGTCAATGACTGCAAGCAGCACTCAGCCTTTTTATGAAGTATGATCTAACAGCAATGTGGTCACAACAAGAGAAGGACAGTCAGTCATTAGGAGAAAACTCATGCATGTGATGTAGCTCATGCAGACTTCTTACCTTGTTGACTTTTTTTTTGCACCAGATTTTGATCAGACTCTTGTTTCTGGCTGCAAGGTCACCAGTGGCAATCCGAGTGATAACAGATTTGTCAAACTAAGAGAAGACACTTTACTTTAGAAACAAATACACATTTCTTATTTATGTTAACGTTGCTGGTTGGCGCCATGGTTACCTGAATGATGGACTTGGTGAGTGGGTCTGTGATGACTTTGAGCAGGTCTGGTGCATCCTCTCCTGACTCCAGGTTGAAAGATTTGATGATGAGGTGGGTGAGTTTATACAAAACACGCGTGGCGACTTCCAAAGGCAGAAGAATCAGCACGGACAGCCAGTTGAAGAAGTCGTGGACCGTAGCTCCTGCAAAAGCCCTGGAAGTGGAGGAACACAGGCTGAAACGTGTACCAGGTGCTGATTGTAGAGCTGCTCTCATTTCTCATTGCATGGTTTACCTGCGGAACTCATTTCGGTCTCCTGCCTGCATCATAGCCACAATAGTGTTGGTAACAGTTGTTCCGATGTTGGCTCCCATGATGATAGGCACTGCAGACTGGACCTCCAGCACTGAGGATCACAATTAATGTGTAATACATTAGAGCTGCAGCCATGAATCTCACTGTTATTCTGGTTATGTGCTGCCTGTTTCTGCCTTGTGGTGTTCTGATATCTCTGCTTTATATATGCATGATATATATATATCCATATATGATACTGAATATATATATTTTTATGTCTGTTGTGTGCAGGCAGGCAGTGAAGTCAACAAATACATGTGTATTTCAGTGCCAGTGTATCAGTGTATGAGCACACCTCCCATGTGGCTGTGTGTGTGTGTCTACTTCTTACATCCAGAGGACACCATGCTGACCACAATAGAGGAGGAGGTGCTGGAGCTCTGCACCAGCACTGTGACTAACACCCCAATCATCAGTCCAGCCACAGGGTTGGACAACACAACATTGTCCTGAAAGATGTCACCAGCAGCTTTACCTGCACACACACACACAAACCAAAATATGCAGCTCTGTACACATTACAAAAGCACGCCGTCAGTGTGCAGACATGGGTGATTAGAGTTCAGATTTTACCTCCAACTAGCTGAAAAGCAGAGCTCAGAATATCCAGTAAGCAAATAAAGAGGTAGAGAAGTCCAACCAGTAGAAAGAACTTCACAGTTGAAGTCAGCACTCTCATAATCTTCCCTTTTGTGTCCAGTTCTGAGGGGGAAAATTCACACAGAACTGAATCAGAGTCAGGTTTTTGTGAAGGTCTCTGCACAGCACAGAGCCGTTTAAAAAGGCCGGCCGCCTCACCTGACCACTTGATCCCTGTGTCTTTGAGCTCAGGGAGATCCCAGGGATCACCTACTTCTGGTTTTATATCCACCAGGTCCACGGTGGAGTAAGCCGGCAGGATGTCCATGTCTTCAGTTGGAGTGGTGTCATCTAATGAAGGACAGGCAGGCAGGGGGGTGAAAAATACATAGCTGCAAGGTGTAAAATATTCTGAACATAAGGACATACTGGGAGTAGGGGAGGAATCAGACCCTGCTTCTGGTCTTGGAGCCATGGCTGTCAGACAAAAAGAATTTCTTTTAGTGGAGAAGCAAATGTTTGTCTTTTCAAAATAAAAGGAAAGAAATATATTTTTATTTATATTTACAATTAACTAGAAAATAAGATCACACACGGTGAAATTCAGCAACATTTCTTTAACTAATCAAAAGTTGACTGAACTTATAAAGACAACGGCTTAAAAAGCGCACACAATGAAACACACGTTCCCATCACTGTCAGGATAATCCTACTATCTGCCTTTTACAATTATTAGTTTGATTGCTGTTGCTAGGCAATCAAACATATAACTAATAATAGAGTATCTTCAGCATACATTGACCGATTACAGCCATTCAACTATAAAAATGTTCATCTCATAGAGGACATTCCGGGTCAACTTCAAGTTTTTTTTCCAAAAAATATGATTATAATATATATAATATAATTATAGTTGTTTAAATATTAGGCAATTTTTGGTGTCATTTTTAACATAGGAGTTTTTGACAAGGGTCATCTGCCAAATGTATGTCCTCCAACAAATTTCACGCTACAGACTCCATTTTAGTCTTAAAACACTCATTAGATGCTGCTCTATCAAATTTGTATTCAGAATTTTCTAATTCCGAATGGTTTCCGCACGCCAGGCTCTCAAAGTTGGAGTGGTTTTTGAAGTTACATGGCTGTTACCATGGTGACACGCTGACGCACAGAGGCTCACGCAAAAGCTCTGAATTGCTCTGATTCTCCAGCAATTCAGAGAAATCCTTGCAGTTTCTTCAGGAAATGCCCTTTTCTAGTTCTTTTTCCTACCGCATCTTCTTGATTACACCGACGTCAACAAGTGTAACCAGGTTCAGTCCTGTCTCCTACAAGAAGTAAAGTGACAGCGGCGGTGAATACGCACCGGCAGCGCAGCGCTTGTGTGTCCGTGGAGCTCCGATGAGTGAGCAGGAGGCTTCACCTCGACCAACTGTTGCTCACTGCGGGGCTGAGCGCAAATTTTTATAACTTGGTTTTTTATCCAGCGCACACGCTCCTCCGCCTCTTTCTTCACTCTGCCAAAGCAGACGGAGCTCCTTATTGGCTGTAAAGTGCAAGTAGCGTCTTTGATGACACTGATGTCCTGTGTGCCCGTTGTGTTGCCACAGTGACATGCTGCCTGTTGTGTTGCTAAAGTGACATGTCGCTTTGGTGCATATCAAACTTGTATTCAGAATTTTCTAATTCCGAATCGTTTCCGCACGCCAGGCTCTCAAAGTTGAAGTGGTTTTTGAGGTTACATGGCTGTTACCATGGTGACAGGCTGACACACACAGAGGCATGCACAGAGGCATACAAAAATTGCTCTGATTCTCCAGCTTGCCCTTTTCTAATTATTGTACTTGTATCGTAATCAGAAAAAAGTCAAATATATAAAATGTGCAAATCATATTTGCCAGCAGAATGGTAATTTTGTATCAAAACTTAAATAATGAGAAAAAATAATCTTACATCTTTACAAATAACTTAAATAAAAGTATTGCACACATTTTAAAACCTTCCAGTTTCCAAATGTATTTTATACAACAACAAAAAAGAACATACATTTTGTATGTACTGTTTGTGAGAACCAAAACTATTTAAAGTCACAAAACAGAACACTGTTCAGCAAATGAACAAGAGGACACAACAGAAGACACTAGAAAAGCATTTCCTGAAGAAAATGCAAGTTTGATTGCCGCAGCTGAAGCATTGCTTTGAACGCTGATGTGAACGATTGCTCTGAATTGCTGGAGAATCTGCAATCTGAACTTAATTTGCTGAAACACAGTTAAGAATTTAGAAAGATGAAGCTCTTATCTGGAAAAGTAGAAAATGTTTTAATATTATGAAGATATGAAAGAGAAACAGCTGAAGACAAGAACAGTATGAAGTCACGACCTTAAAGAATAGCCTGTGAATATACCATATGAAAGGTCTGAGGGTGGAATAATACCATAAGACTATAAGAAGCTCAGGCTGTGTGATTTGAATGTGGAAAAGTAGTATACAGCTGAAGGATGATCAATATGACAGATATAATGCTTAAAGTCTGATAAAGACTACAAATATGGCCGCTTTGTATGCTTCTAGTGAGTCAGTCTGTCACCATGGCAACGGCCCTGCCTGCCTGCCTGCCTGCCTGCATCCATGGCAACCGGAATGTTTATCAGCTGCCCCTAACTGCAGCTCTCTTTCCCCCTCCTAATGCATTTCCTATGTAAAACCACCCTCCGAACAACGTCTCATATTCTCCAAACCGAAGACTTTAGACGAAAAATAAGAACACCGTCAGAATCCCAAGAAGTTGCTCTACACCTGGTACGATTTTTATGTCTGGGATGTCGAAGATGTGGAGATGGCGGCGAGTTAGAAAATATGGCAGCTCTGCTTCTCTGTTTTTGGTTTTACATTATGTCTTAATGGAGGAATGACCGGCACTCTCCCCGAACAGCTCGATCTACAGGCAAAACTGTTTGGTGTTGAGTTTTAAGACCGACACCAACAGAACCCAGACCATTTTTCCTTCGAACTGGTGGCCAAATTATCCCTGTCAGACAAAAGGTGCAGACGTGACAGCAGGATAGAAACGCAGAAACTGGTTTAATTTTTTTCCCTCCCGCACTCTGAGCGATGACTCACCCACTCTAGCTCCCAACATTCCACGCAATACACACTAATGTTAAACTCAGAAGAGACCTCAAAAACCACTTCATCTTTAATCCCCTATCATTTGAAGACGGAGCTGAACTTCCAAATTCTGAATACAACTTTTGAAGACCAAGACATTGGAAGTATTTTAAGCCTCGAATGGTTTCTCTAACTTAATATTTGTAGGAGCAGTAGCATTTTGCAAAATGCATGGTTTGAAGGGCTCTCCCATTGACTCCAATGTTAATTTGAGGGTGGAAAATGTTTAATATTTTTAATATTATAATATTTGTAATTATTATTGAAGGTTTCCGGGAATGTCCTTAATGAGCTGAATCTTTTGATGTTTGAATGGTTTGAATCGGCCCATGCATTCTGAAGATATGCTGAGCCAAAAAACGTACGGAAGAATAATAATAATAATAACTAGAAAAGCATTTCCTGAAGAAAATGCAAGTTTGATTGCCGCAGCTGAAGCATTGCTTTGAACGCTGATGTGAACGATTGCTCTGAATTGCTGGAGAATCTGCAATCTGAACTTAATTTGCTGAAACACAGTTAAGAATTTAGAAAGATGAAGCTCTTATCTGGAAAAGTAGAAAATGTTTTAATATTATGAAGATATGAAAGAGAAACAGCTGAAGACAAGAACAGTATGAAGTCACAACCTTAAAGAATAGCCTGTGAATATACCATATGAAAGGTCTGAGGGTGGAATAATACCATAAGACTATAAGAAGCTCAGGCTGTGTGATTTGAATGTGGAAAAGTAGTATACAGCTGAAGGATGATCAATATGACAGATATAATGCTTAAAGTCTGATAAAGACTACAAATATGGCCGCTTTGTATGCTTCTAGTGTGTCAGCATGTCACCATGGTAACAGCCCTGCCTGCCTGCCTGCCTGCCTGCATCCATGGCAACCGGAATGTTTATCAGCTGCCCCTAACTGCAGCTCTCTTTCCCCCTCCTAATGCATTTCCTATGTAAAACCACCCTCCGAACAACGTCTCATATTCTCCAAACCGAAGGCTTTAGACGAAAAATAAGAACACCGTCAGAATCCCAAGAAGTTGCTCTACAACTGGTACGATTTTTATGTCTGGGATGTCGAAGATGTGGAGATGGCGGCGAGTTAGAAAATATGGCAGCTCTGCTTCTCTGTTTTTGGTTTTACATTATGTCTTAATGGAGGAATGACCGGCACTCTCCCCGAACAGCTCGATCTACAGGCAAAACTGTTTGGTGTTGAGTTTTAAGACCGACACCAACAGAACCCAGACCATTTTTCCTTCGAACTGGTGGCCAAATTATCCCTGTCAGACAAAAGGTGCAGACGTGACAGCAGGATAGAAACGCAGAAACTGGTTTAATTTTTTTCCCTCCCGCACTCTGAGCGATGACTCACCCACTCTAGCTCCCAACATTCCACGCAATACACACTAATGTTAAACTCAGAAGAGACCTCAAAAACCACTTCATCTTTAATCCCCTATCATTTGAAGACGGAGCTGAACTTCCAAATTCTGAATACAACTTTTGAAGACCAAGACGTTGGAAGTATTTTAAGCCTCGAATGGTTTCTCTAACTTAATATTTGTAGGAGCAGTAGCATTTTGCAAAATGCATGGTTTGAAGGGCTCTCCCATTGACTCCAATGTTAATTTGAGGGTGGAAAATGTTTAATATTTTTAATATTATAATATTTGTAATTATTATTGAAGGTTTCCGGGAATGTCCTTAATGAGCTGAATCTTTTGATGTTTGAATGGTTTGAATCGGCCCATGCATTCTGAAGATATGCTGAGCCAAAAAACGTACGGAAGAATAATAATAATAATAATAATAATAATAAAGACGTAGAAGAACAAGAGTTTGATTGCTTTGCAGCAATCAAACTAATAATAATAATAAAGACGTAGAAGAACAAGAGTTTGATTGCTTTGCAGCAATCAAACTAACTAGAAAAGCATTTCCTGAAGAAAATGCAAGTTTGATTGCCGCAGCTGAAGCATTGCTTTGAACGCTGATGTGAACGATTGCTCTGAATTGCTGGAGAATCTGCAATCTGAACTTAATTTGCTGAAACACAGTTAAGAATTTAGAAAGATGAAGCTCTTATCTGGAAAAGTAGAAAATGTTTTAATATTATGAAGATATGAAAGAGAAACAGCTGAAGACAAGAACAGTATGAAGTCACGACCTTAAAGAATAGCCTGTGAATATACCATATGAAAGGTCTGAGGGTGGAATAATACCATAAGACTATAAGAAGCTCAGGCTGTGTGATTTGAATGTGGAAAAGTAGTATACAGCTGAAGGATGATCAATATGACAGATATAATGCTTAAAGTCTGATAAAGACTACAAATATGGCTGCTTTGTATGCTTCTAGTGAGTCAGTCTGTCACCATGGTAACAGCCCTGCCTGCCTGCCTGCCTGCCTGCATCCATGGCAACCGGAATGTTTATCAGCTGCCCCTAACTGCAGCTCTCTTTCCCCCTCCTAATGCATTTCCTATGTAAAACCACCCTCCGAACAACGTCTCATATTCTCCAAACCGAAGACTTTAGACGAAAAATAAGAACACCGTCAGAATCCCAAGAAGTTGCTCTACAACTGGTACGATTTTTATGTCTGGGATGTCGAAGATGTGGAGATGGCGGCGAGTTAGAAAATATGGCAGCTCTGCTTCTCTGTTTTTGGTTTTACATTATGTCTTAATGGAGGAATGACCGGCACTCTCCCCAAACAGCTCGATCTACAGGCAAAATGGTTTGGTGTTGAGTTTTAAGACCGACACCAACAGAACCCAGACCATTTTTCCTTCGAACTGGTGGCCAAATTATCCCTGTCAGACAAAAGGTGCAGACGTGACAGCAGGATAGAAACGCAGAAACTGGTTTAATTTTTTTCCCTCACGCACTCTGAGCGATGACTCACCCACTCTAGCTCCCAACATTCCACGCAATACACACTAATGTTAAACTCAGAAGAGACCTCAAAAACCACTTCATCTTTAATCCCCTATCATTTGAAGACGGAGCTGAACTTCCAAATTCTGAATACAACTTTTGAAGACCAAGACGTTGGAAGTATTTTAAGCCTCGAATGGTTTCTCTAACTTAATATTTGTAGGAGCAGTAGCATTTTGCAAAATGCATGGTTTGAAGGGCTCTCCCATTGACTCCAATGTTAATTTGAGGGTGGAAAATGTTTAATATTTTTAATATTATAATATTTGTAATTATTATTGAAGGTTTCCGGGAATGTCCTTAATGAGCTGAATCTTTTGATGTTTGAATGGTTTGAATCGGCCCATGCATTCTGAAGATATGCTGAGCCAAAAAACGTACGGAAGAATAATAATAATAACTAGAAAAGCATTTCCTGAAGAAAATGCAAGTTTGATTGCCGCAGCTGAAGCATTGCTTTGAATGCTGATGTGAACGATTGCTCTGAATTGCTGGAGAAACTGCAATCTGAACTTAATTTGCTGAAACACAGTTAAGAATTTAGAAAGATGAAGCTCTTATCTGGAAAAGTAGAAAATGTTTTAATATTATGAAGATATGAAAGAGAAACAGCTGAAGACAAGAACAGTATGAAGTCACGACCTTAAAGAATAGCCTGTGAATATACCATATGAAAGGTCTGAGGGTGGAATAATACCATAAGACTATAAGAAGCTCAGGCTGTGTGATTTGAATGTGGAAAAGTAGTATACAGCTGAAGGATGATCAATATGACAGATATAATGCTTAAAGTCTGATAAAGACTACAAATATGGCTGCTTTGTATGCTTCTAGTGTGTCAGTCTGTCACCATGGTAACGACCCTGCCTGCCTGCCTGCCTGCCTGCATCCATGGCAACCGGAATGTTTATCAGCTGCCCCTAACTGCAGCTCTCTTTCCCCCTCCTAATGCATTTCCTATGTAAAACCACCCTCCGAACAACGTCTCATATTCTCCAAACCGAAGACTTTAGACAAAAAATAAGAACACCGTCAGAATCCCAAGAAGTTGCTCTACAACTGGTACGATTTTTATGTCTGGGATGTCGAAGATGTGGAGATGGCGGCGAGTTAGAAAATATGGCAGCTCTGCTTCTCTGTTTTTGGTTTTACATTATGTCTTAATGGAGGAATGACCGGCACTCTCCCCGAACAGCTCGATCTACAGGCAAAACTGTTTGGTGTTGAGTTTTAAGACCGACACCAACAGAACCCAGACCATTTTTCCTTCGAACTGGTGGACAAATTATCCCTGTCAGATAAAAGGTGCAGACGTGACAGCAGGATAGAAACGCAGAAACTGGTTTAATTTTTTTCCCCTCCCGCACTCTGAGCGATGACTCACCCACTCTAGCTCCCAACATTCCACGCAATACACACTAATGTTAAACTCAGAAGAGACCTCAAAAACCACTTCATCTTTAATCCCCTGGCATTTGAAGACGGAGCTGAACTTCCAAATTCTGAATACAACTTTTGAAGACCAAGACGTTGGAAGTATTTTAAGCCTCGAATGGTTTCTCTAACTTAATATTTGTAGGAGCAGTAGCATTTTGCAAAATGCATGGTTTGAAGGGCTCTCCCATTGACTCCAATGTTAATTTGAGGGTGGAAAATGTTAAATATTTTTAATATTATAATATTTGTAATTATTATTGAAGGTTTCCGGGAATGTCCTTAATGAGCTGAATCTTTTGATGTTTGAATGGTTTGAATCGGCCCATGCATTCTGAAGATATGCTGAGCCAAAAAACGTACGGAAGAATAATAATAATAATAAAGACGTAGAAGAACAAGAGTTTGATTGCCTAGCAACGGCAATCAAACTAATAACTAGAAAAGCATTTCCTGAAGAAAATGCAAGTTTGATTGCCGCAGCTGAAGCATTGCTTTGAATGCTGATGTGAACGATTGCTCTGAATTGCTGGAGAATCTGCAATCTGAACTTAATTTGCTGAAACACAGTTAAGAATTTAGAAAGATGAAGCTCTTATCTGGAAAAGTAGAAAATGTTTTAATATTATGAAGATATGAAAGAGAAACAGCTGAAGACAAGAACAGTATGAAGTCACGACCTTAAAGAATAGCCTGTGAATATACCATATGAAAGGTCTGAGGGTGGAATAATACCATAAGACTATAAGAAGCTCAGGCTGTGTGATTTGAATGTGGAAAAGTAGTATACAGCTGAAGGATGATCAATATGACAGATATAATGCTTAAAGTCTGATAAAGACTACAAATATGGCCGCTTTGTATGCTTCTAGTGTGTCAGCATGTCACCATGGTAACAGCCCTGCCTGCCTGCCTGCCTGCCTGCATCCATGGCAACCGGAATGTTTATCAGCTGCCCCTAACTGCAGCTCTCTTTCCCCCTCCTAATGCATTTCCTATGTAAAACCACCCTCCGAACAACGTCTCATATTCTCCAAACCGAAGACTTTAGACGAAAAATAAGAACACCGTCAGAATCCCAAGAAGTTGCTCTACAACTGGTACGATTTTTATGTCTGGGATGTCGAAGATGTGGAGATGGCGGCGAGTTAGAAAATATGGCAGCTCTGCTTCTCTGTTTTTGGTTTTACATTATGTCTTAATGGAGGAATGACCGGCACTCTCCCCGAACAGCTGGCCTTCAGGGCAAAATGGTTTGGTGTTGAGTTTTAAGACTGACACCAACAGAACCCAGACCATTTTTCCTTCGAACTGGTGGCCAAATTATCCCTGTCAGATAAAAGGTGCAGACGTGACAGCAGGATAGAAACGCAGAAACTGGTTTAATTTTTTTCCCTCCCGCACTCTGAGCGATGACTCACCCACTCTAGCTCCCAACATTCCACGCAATACACACTAATGTTAAACTCAGAAGAGACCTCAAAAACCACTTCATCTTTAATCCCCTATCATTTGAAGACGGAGCTGAACTTCCAAATTCTGAATACAACTTTTGAAGACCAAGACGTTGGAAGTATTTTAAGCCTCGAATGGTTTCTCTAACTTAATATTTGTAGGAGCAGTAGCATTTTGCAAAATGCATGGTTTGAAGGGCTCTCCCATTGACTCCAATGTTAATTTGAGGGTGGAAAATGTTTAATATTTTTAATATTATAATATTTGTAATTATTATTGAAGGTTTCCGGGAATGTCCTGCATGAGCTGAATCTTTTGATGTTTGAATGGTTTGAATCGGCCCATGCATTCTGAAGATATGCTGAGCCAAAAAACGTACGGAAGAATAATAATAACTAGAAAAGCATTTCCTGAAGAAAATGCAAGTTTGATTGCCGCAGCTGAAGCATTGCTTTGAACGCTGATGTGAACGATTGCTCTGAATTGCTGGAGAATCTGCAATCTGAACTTAATTTGCTGAAACACAGTTAAGAATTTAGAAAGATGAAGCTCTTATCTGGAAAAGTAGAAAATGTTTTAATATTATGAAGATATGAAAGAGAAACAGCTGAAGACAAGAACAGTATGAAGTCACGACCTTAAAGAATAGCCTGTGAATATACCATATGGAAGGTCTGAGGGTGGAATAATACCATAAGACTATAAGAAGCTCAGGCTGTGTGATTTGAATGTGGAAAAGTAGTATACAGCTGAAGGATGATCAATATGACAGATATAATGCTTAAAGTCTGATAAAGACTACAAATATGGCCGCTTTGTATGCTTCTAGTGTGTCAGCATGTCACCATGGTAACAGCCCTGCCTGCCTGCCTGCCTGCCTGCATCCATGGCAACCGGAATGTTTATCAGCTGCCCCTAACTGCAGCTCTCTTTCCCCCTCCTAATGCATTTCCTATGTAAAACCACCCTCCGAACAACGTCTCATATTCTCCCAACCGAAGACTTTAGACAAAAAATAAGAACACCGTCAGAATCCCAAGAAGTTGCTCTACAACTGGTACGATTTTTATGTCTGGGATGTCGAAGATGTGGAGATGGCGGCGAGTTAGAAAATATGGCAGCTCTGCTTCTCTGTTTTTGGTTTTACATTATGTCTTAATGGAGGAATGACCGGCACTCTCCCCGAACAGCTCGATCTACAGGCAAAACTGTTTGGTGTTGAGTTTTAAGACCGACACCAACAGAACCTAGACCATTTTTCCTTCGAACTGGTGGCCAAATTATCCCTGTCAGATAAAAGGTGCAGACATGGTAGCAGGATAGAAACGCAGAAACTGGTTTAATTTTTTTCCCTCCCGCACTCTGAGCGATGACTCACCCACTCTAGCTCCCAACATTCCACGCAATACACACTAATGTTAAACTCAGAAGAGACCTCAAAAACCACTTCATCTTTAATCCCCTGTCATTTGAAGACGGAGCTGAACTTCCAAATTCTGAATACAACTTTTGAAGACCAAGACGTTGGAAGTATTTTAAGCCTCGAATGGTTTCTCTAACTTAATATTTGTAGGAGCAGTAGCATTTTGCAAAATGCATGGTTTGAAGGGCTCTCCCATTGACTCCAATGTTAATTTGAGGGTGGAAAATGTTTAATATTTTTAATATTATAATATTTGTAATTATTATTGAAGGTTTCCGGGAATGTCCTGCATGAGCTGAATCTTTTGATGTTTGAATGGTTTGAATCGGCCCATGCATTCTGAAGATATGCTGAGCCAAAAAACGTACGGAAGAATAATAATAAGAATAATAAAGACGTAGAATAACAATAGTTTGATTGCTTTGCAGCAATCAAACTAATAAAGACGTAGAAGAACAAGAGTTTGATTGCCTAGCAACGGCAATCAAACTAATAATAATAATAAAGACGTAGAAGAACAAGAGTTTGATTGCCATGGCAATCAAACTAATAATAATAATAACTAGAAAAGCATTTCCTGAAGAAAATGCAAGTTTGATTGCCGCAGCTGAAGCATTGCTTTGAACGCTGATGTGAACGATTGCTCTGAATTGCTGGAGAATCTGCAATCTGAACTTAATTTGCTGAAACACAGTTAAGAATTTAGAAAGATGAAGCTCTTATCTGGAAAAGTAGAAAATGTTTTAATATTATGAAGATATGAAAGAGAAACAGCTGAAGACAAGAACAGTATGAAGTCACAACCTTAAAGAATAGCCTGTGAATATACCATATGAAAGGTCTGAGGGTGGAATAATACCATAAGACTATAAGAAGCTCAGGCTGTGTGATTTGAATGTGGAAAAGTAGTATACAGCTGAAGGATGATCAATATGACAGATATAATGCTTAAAGTCTGATAAAGACTACAAATATGGC
Organism: Parambassis ranga; assembly: GCF_900634625.1. NCBI lineage: Eukaryota > Metazoa > Chordata > Actinopteri > Ambassidae > Parambassis > Parambassis ranga. The sequence goes on from NC_041025.1 coordinate 5,839,414, forward strand.
CGCTTTGTATGCTTCTAGTGTGTCAGCATGTCACCATGGTAACAGCCCTGCCTGCCTGCCTGCCTGCCTGCATCCATGGCAACCGGAATGTTTATGAGCTGCCCCTAACTGCAGCTCTCTTTCCCCCTCCTAATGCATTTCCTATGTAAAACCACCCTCCGAACAACGTCTCATATTCTCCAAACCGAAGACTTTAGACGAAAAATAAGAACACCGTCAGAATCCCAAGAAGTTGCTCTACAACTGGTACGATTTTTATGTCTGGGATGTCGAAGATGTGGAGATGGCGGCGAGTTAGAAAATATGGCAGCTCTGCTTCTCTGTTTTTGGTTTTACATTATGTCTTAATGGAGGAATGACCGGCACTCTCCCCGAACAGCTCGATCTACAGGCAAAACTGTTTGGTGTTGAGTTTTAAGACCGACACCAACAGAACCCAGACCATTTTTCCTTCGAACTGGTGGCCAAATTATCCCTGTCAGACAAAAGGTGCAGACGTGACAGCAGGATAGAAATGCAGAAACTGGTTTAATTTTTTTCCCTCCCGCACTCTGAGCGATGACTCACCCACTCTAGCTCCCAACATTCCACGCAATACACACTAATGTTAAACTCAGAAGAGACCTCAAAAACCACTTCATCTTGAATCCCCTATCATTTGAAGACGGAGCTGAACTTCCAAATTCTGAATACAACTTTTGAAGACCAAGACGTTGGAAGTATTTTAAGCCTCGAATGGTTTCTCTAACTTAATATTTGTAGGAGCAGTAGCATTTTGCAAAATGCATGGTTTGAAGGGCTCTCCCATTGACTCCAATGTTAATTTGAGGGTGGAAAATGTTTAATATTTTTAATATTATAATATTTGTAATTATTATTGAAGGTTTCCGGGAATGTCCTTAATGAGCTGAATCTTTTGATGTTTGAATGGTTTGAATCGGCCCATGCATTCTGAAGATATGCTGAGCCAAAAAACGTACGGAAGAATAATAATAATAATAACTAGAAAAGCATTTCCTGAAGAAAATGCAAGTTTGATTGCCGCAGCTGAAGCATTGCTTTGAATGCTGATGTGAGTGATTGCTCTGAATTGCTGGAGAATCTGCAATCTGAACTTAATTTGCTGAAACACAGTTAAGAATTTAGAAAGATGAAGCTCTTATCTGGAAAAGTAGAAAATGTTTTAATATTATGAAGATATGAAAGAGAAACAGCTGAAGACAAGAACAGTATGAAGTCACGACCTTAAAGAATAGCCTGTGAATATACCATATGAAAGGTCTGAGGGTGGAATAATACCATAAGACTATAAGAAGCTCAGGCTGTGTGATTTGAATGTGGAAAAGTAGTATACAGCTGAAGGATGATCAATATGACAGATATAATGCTTAAAGTCTGATAAAGACTACAAATATGGCCGCTTTGTATGCTTCTAGTGTGTCAGCATGTCACCATGGTAACAGCCCTGCCTGCCTGCCTGCCTGCCTGCATCCATGGCAACCGGAATGTTTATGAGCTGCCCCTAACTGCAGCTCTCTTTCCCCCTCCTAATGCATTTCCTATGTAAAACCACCCTCCGAACAACGTCTCATATTCTCCAAACCGAAGACTTTAGACGAAAAATAAGAACACCGTCAGAATCCCAAGAAGTTGCTCTACAACTGGTACGATTTTTATGTCTGGGATGTCGAAGATGTGGAGATGGCGGCGAGTTAGAAAATATGGCAGCTCTGCTTCTCTGTTTTTGGTTTTACATTATGTCTTAATGGAGGAATGACCGGCACTCTCCCCGAACAGCTCGATCTACAGGCAAAACTGTTTGGTGTTGAGTTTTAAGACCGACACCAACAGAACCCAGACCATTTTTCCTTCGAACTGGTGGCCAAATTATCCCTGTCAGACAAAAGGTGCAGACGTGACAGCAGGATAGAAACGCAGAAACTGGTTTAATTTTTTTCCCTCCCGCACTCTGAGCGATGACTCACCCACTCTAGCTCCCAACATTCCACGCAATACACACTAATGTTAAACTCAGAAGAGACCTCAAAAACCACTTCATCTTTAATCCCCTATCATTTGAAGACGGAGCTGAACTTCCAAATTCTGAATACAACTTTTGAAGACCAAGACGTTGGAAGTATTTTAAGCCTCGAATGGTTTCTCTAACTTAACATTTGTAGGAGCAGTAGCATTTTGCAAAATGCATGGTTTGAAGGGCTCTCCCATTGACTCCAATGTTAATTTGAGGGTGGAAAATGTTTAATATTTTTAATATTATAATATTTGTAATTATTATTGAAGGTTTCCGGGAATGTCCTTAATGAGCTGAATCTTTTGATGTTTGAATGGTTTGAATCGGCCCATGCATTCTGAAGATATGCTGAGCCAAAAAACGTACGGAAGAATAATAAGAATAATAAAGACGTAGAACAACAAGAGTTTGATTGCCATGGCAATTAGTTTGATTGCCATGGCAATCAAACTAATAATAATAATAAAGACGTAGAAGAACAAGAGTTTGATTGCTTTGCAGCAATCAAACTAATAATAAAGACGTAGAAGAACAAGAGTTTGATTGCCATGGCAATCAAACTAATTATGTGTGTGTGTGTGTGTGTGTGTGTGTGTGTGTGTGTGTGTTGTGTGTGTATGTGTGTGTGTGTGACAGTGAGTGGGTTCTTTGCATGTGTGGTGCTTGTTCTGTCCTAAAGAATCACTCAGTAAACTGATGGTTAAGCTTCAACAATAGCTGGCGCTCAAGATTCTTGCTGTGAAGCTGTCATCGCTTAGCAGTAAACAGAAGCCCGGCATGACTAAAAAGTCTCTCGCAGGCTGGAGACACAGGCAAGGCTGTGTTGAGCTTGAGTGACAGCTTCTTGATGTGAGGAAAGGTGTGCAGTAGATCCATACCTTCAAGGGGATGGGCATGAAAGGTTCCTCTCCAGCTCTCTTGCTTGGGGTTGTCCTGACCTCATGGATGCAAAGAAAGTCATCTTCCTCTGAATGACTGCCGTTTGTGCTGCCATCATCCACATCTGTGTCTAGGTGATTTCTAATGAAGTCAAGTCCTGAGGATATTGTGACATAATTAGGTCTACATGTATGTGTACTAGCTCAAATTTCAATTAACCAACAAGTCTACATAAATACCTGCTTTCCAGATGCTCTCCTCTGTTGTCCAGGATGTTCAAAATCTTGGTATGGATATTGAATGCACTGTTAAATGCATTAAACATTAAACTTACCGCTACGTGTTTTCTCAAATTCGATGTTGAGTTTTTGTAAGTCAAAACACGTGTTTTGGAAGGCCACTATATACATGTTTACATTAAGTAACTACTGATCCTGGCATTGCATTTGTGTTTTTAGTTGATAGTTGACAACTACAACTTTATCAGGTGCTCCAATACATCCCTATAGTATCCCTTCCATTATCTTTCTTAACATGGCTGTATTATTAGTAATCCATGGCTGAGCTGTTGCATTTGATTGTTCGGTGTGCCAAACAAAGTTGTACCACGTCACCAGGTCTTTCTAAAATTTTCAAATGCCATGAAAGGACAAAACAAAAGCTAAACCAGTTGAGCAGTCCTGCTGTAGGAGCTCTGTATCTCAGAGTGCAGTAGGCCAATTGCACAAAATCATGACCTGTTACTTCAAAGTGATCTGACAGTGCTTTATCATTTCATTTCATTTGTAACATTAAAATATATTTGGAGATTCAAGCCACTCAAAGCATGATAACATTGTCCTAACACATATATAGAACACCTAAAGAAAACAGCTACACAGATATGTACAAATACATAAAAATAGGAAGAGAAAACATGCACATTAGTGCAATAAAACTGTAACATTGTAGTACATCTGACACAGGAACATCAGAAGGAACACCTGTAAAACAAAACAGCTCCAATTTAACCAAACATTAGGAGTGGTAATGATAATTCAACATGAACTGATCATGCTTGAGGTGATGTCTGAGACAAACTATTATTATGACTGCAAATGGCCTTTAAACTTCAGACAGATGTTTCTGTTTGCAGTGGGACGCTTGCTCTATTTATAGAGGAAAGCGGGGAGGTAAAAGTTAAAAAAGAAACCGTCAACTTTTTCTTTGATTTTTTTTGTGGTCTCCTTATCTCTGGGTATCCTCTGAAAAGCTCTTCCTGTGCATAGACCACACCAGTCAAGTCCAGAAATCAACATTTGGCCCTGGATCTGCCAAAAGTAAGGATGCGATTTCCTTAGTGTTTCTGTGCCATCGTGGATCTTAATGTATGGGCAATCTACATAACTTGTCACATTTGGCCAAACGCTGGCTGCCCCCGTGGATCAAACACAATGCCATCAGGTGAAGAGCCCATCCATAAATGGTGCATCGGGATGGATAAGGATACCACACGGATAGTGGTTAATCTCCATTAGTCTGCAGTATTCCTCCACTGCAGCAGGTTCCTTGTACAGCACCCGTTTCATGTCTTCAGTTTGATGCGAAGGTCCTAGAAGCCTTCGGGCCAGATTTTTCGCAGATGTCTCTCCCCTGTAATGACGGACCTCCCTAAATTTGGTAGAAGTGACACTGGGCCGCCTTAACTCATGCCACTCATGGCAGGAACTCTGCTGTTTTCTACAGTTTTCAATGGCATGTGCTTGGAAGGATGTTTGAAAGGTGCTCATACATGTGCAATTTCTGATGCTCAGTAAAGACAAAAGACACCTGAGAGGGTGCCAGTCTATAGTTAGAAAGAGGCAGCTGTGGGGGAGAAGGGGCATTTATGTGTGGACATGTTTTTTTGTTTTGAGAGCAGCCATCTTAGATGATGTAATCAGAGAAAGCTCCAAGTCAGTTGAACACCTGAGGAGGTTACCAAGGAAACGGCTCCCCCAGACAGCTCAGAAAACTCAGAGGTAGCTAGAAAAATGCTCCCAAACAAATGCTTGTAACTAGACAACGAAAAGTCCCAGTTGAAAAATTCTTTTTCCTCGTGAGCGGCACACACTTGTCTAGTAATGTCATTTTTCAAATTCATGAGTTTTAATCAACGTATGTGTCCGTATGAGCAGGTTAGAAATCATTTCATCTGAAAGTTTGGCAAAGTTTAACATGGAAGCGGATGGGAGGAGGGAGTGATATATATAATTTGTGGAGTACCCACTGTGGCTACAAATGGAAGTAGTTTGCCTTTTTTTCCTCTTTTTTCCTCCAAAAATTGAAAATAAAACCAAAGGTGCCCTCCATATATTATATAAAATATAAAAAATAAGTGATAACTTTAAGATAAATATCACCTGCTCAGCAACAGTAGGTTTAACACTTCTCATATTCTCCAGCACTTCTCACAGATTTAACTTTACAATATTAAAGATGTGTTGCTTTAACCACACACTGTGTGTCCTCATTTCTAGACCTAGCCGGGTTACAGTAGATCTTCAGGCTTTTTCTCCTGTTCCCAGCGATCTTTTCTATCTCCTGGTTTTTTCGGCAGCACCTGCAGCAGCGTCTGCCGCAGACCCCCAGAAACTAACCACCTATCCTGTGCCATTAAAGGTAGGGTAGGAGATTTTGAAAACTCACTGAGTCAGCCAGATTTTGAAAGTAAACACACGCCCCTTTTCTCTTGGAGTTCACCCCGAAGCCACGCCTCCCAACCAGTCTGTGACTTCGGCCATCATGCACGTACCTCTCTGGTGCACGCAGAGCAGGAAGAGAGTGACAACCAGCCAACTAAACGCGCAGGGGCGCCTCGTAGGATTGGCTGATGTTTTTAGTGTTTTATAGCTTCCACAGATGATTCATATGCTTTGTTTTAAAGCGAAACTGCCGAACTAATTGGTTGCTACTGGATTGTAAAGAGAAGTTACACTTATTTAACAAAAAGTGCAACAGAAGGAAATCTCCTGACCTACCTTTGAGCCATGCTGTGACAGTGATTTTGGGCAGTTGGTGCTGGTTTGGCCTCCTCTTTTGATGCACTTTGTTTTCAGGCTGTCTTCTCCCGCTTTGCTCTGCTCCCAGTCTCTCCTCCTGCTGCCACACACTCACACAGGTGCACCCAGGTTCCATTTACTCCTGCTCCTCAGCCTCTCTCTTCTTAGCCACACCCTCCACCCTCTTAAAGGGAGCAGTGCTGCTACAACAGTGATGATAACAACGATGACCAACACAATGATGGGCACACCGACACCGACCAAGACTTGCAAACCAGCCAGGGACAGGCCGAACACTCCCAGAGGCAGCACCAAGAAGCACAGGATGAGGTAGAGGCCGGCAAACCATCTGTATTTGGCCGTCCTGTTCCCCAGCCCTCTGGCTAACCTAATGGGCACCCGCGTGAATGGGATTGGATACCACAGTAAGATGCCCATGATGTTGAAGAAGAAATGACAAAGTGCGATCTAAGGAAAAACACACAAAAGAGCACATTAAAACAAGATTATGGCTGTAAACATGGATAAAGAGAAGGGCATTGCTGGCAAATCTTTGACACTGAAAGAAGCATGATTATTGCATTAGCTACACTGCTAGCATGTGCTGCTAACATACAAACGTTTTATTAAATCTTACCTGCAGAGAGTTGGCTAAAGTTTCTCCAGGGCTAGCCATAGCAGCAAGTATAGCAGTGGTTGTTGTCCCAATATTTGAGCCCAGTGTCAGAGGATATGCCCTCTCAAGGCTAATGACACCAATACCTGTGACAGATGATAGACAGGATGTAAGGTGGTGTAAAGTGAAATGAAATCAGAAAGGGTGAAGTCAGTTTGCTGATCATGACTTACCAACAAGAGGAGTTATGGCTGAGGTGAAGACGGAGCTACTCTGCACAATGAAGGTCATACCGGCACCCACCAAAATTGCGATGTATCCAGTCACCCAGCCACAGGGAAAGGGGAAATCTACAAACACAAGAGATGAGCAATAATTGGGTGTCGTTGTGCACATTTTGATCACATGCAAATATGTATTTCTGTAAACAGGGTGTCTGTGCCTGAGCTTCTTTGTCACACACCAGGACTGCTGGACTTGGAGGTGAGGGAGAAGCAGCAGGAAGGCTGTACCTGTGTTGCTCATCAAGCATCATCACCAAAGCAAGATGTGCTGACTATCAAACAAGAGCCTGGAATTGGTTACGAAGATCATTTACTTGTTCAAACGTCACATTACGATCGTGTTGAAGAGTTTGAATGTCATGCTCATGTCTACCCAACAGGATTCCTTCGTGGGTTAACACCTTTGATGGCAGTGGCGGGGATGAGGCTGCTGGATCCATGCCTGGTCAGTTCTTCTGTTATGTGTCAATAAATACTGGATCCAAATGCAGGTCTCAAAAGGTGTTCAGGTTTATTCAATGAACAAAAAACAACCACGACAGTGAGAATCCTTGAAGGCGCTCTGAAGATTGCAGCAGAAGACTGGACGGGACCAGGGCCGAGGCTCCTAGGAGGCGGAAAAAAGGGTAAGTACATTCAGGAAGGTGCATCAAAAGCCCAGGAAGGATTACTGGGACATGAACAGAAGAACTGACGAGGAAGGCAGGTGAGTGAACTCCTTAAGTAGGTGGGGAGATGAGTGGAGATGAGGAACAGGTGAGACCAATCAGCCCAGTACTCTGCCTAGAGGAAGCTGCAGCCGGAACAAAGCGCCTTAAACAAAAAACAAAGGAAAGCCAGAACCAAAAACACTACAAACAGAAAACCAGTAGAGGATGCTGATACATCTCACCACACATGTAAAATACTGTGTTTAAGTGTGAAGCTACAGTGTACTAAAAATCAATTACATATCTGTGCCAGCATTGTCCTCTGCACCGATAAGTGACACTGAGTGATTATTAGTAATGCAGCATTTAATAAATACAACAATAAAACACTGTTCTCCTTTTGATCTTTAAGTCCGGCACTTGACGTCCATCAGTGCTCCTTGGCGCAGCATGGGTGGTGGTGAGGGAGGAGCTGGTACTTTGACTGAGTTCAGAGGACTGCAGTGCATGCAGGACCCTGACAGTGTTTGAGGGCTGTTATTTTTACTGGCTCTAAATGTACTGTGCTCCAAACTTTGCATGCTGTACTGTAGATATATGGCTCATTTCCATTTTAAACTGGCGTGTAAGAAAATTTGATTCCATCAAATTATCTCTGAAACAAATCAAGACTTACGTGGATCATGTTTTATTTTAGTTCATTCTGATGTCTCTCTTACAAACTGCTGTTCAAAGGCACATCAGATATGCTACTTTTATAGGAGCTCATTTTCATTTAGCACTATCTTTTGATATATCATGTGAATCACATGAGCTTAATATGAGATAAACTGATTTAAACATTCAGTGAGTATAAATAAGTGTTATCGACATAATTAATCACCCGTGATGAAGAAAGGAGACAATACTGTACTTTCAAAATAAGAATTGTTTAATTTACAAATATGATATACTCTTAAATACTGAAGTATTTATATTAATAACATATACATATGAATAACATATTTAAATGCTACATACAACATTTGAAGTTAAAATGTTTCAAATTAAAAATAAAACCAAAGGTGCCCTCCATATATCGTATAAAATATAAAAATAAGTCAGAACATTGAGATAAACATCACCTGCCCAGCAACAGTAGCTTCATATTAATATGTGCAACACTTCTCATATTGTCCAGCATGGTGGGGACAGACAGTATTACTACAGTGCTTACAATCAAATACCACAACCTGAGAAGTGGTGAACAATTACAAGTGTGTTACAAAAACATTATTGCATTTAATATCGCTTTTAGTTACAGATTTAACTTTACAATGTTAAAGCTGTGTTGCTTTAACCACACACTGTGTGTCTTCATCTCTAGACATAGCTGGGTTATCGTACATCTCCAGGCTCCTTCTCCTGTTCCCAGTGATCTTTTCTTCCTCCTGGTTTTTTCGGCAGCACCTGCAGCATCTGCAGCAGCAGCAGCAGTGTCTGCCGCAGACCCCCAGAGACACGGTGACCACAGTGTCCCATGGTGCCAGGGAGCGCATCGGGCGTGGCAAAAAGTTCCAGTTGTGGAGGAACTTGGGCAGAAAGCGAGGGCAGCGGGACTGCATCACATTGATGATGATAACAATGATGGCCAACACAATGATGGGCACGCCGACACCGACCAAGACTTGCCAACCAGCCAGGGACAGGCCGAACACTCCCAGAGGCAGCACCAAGAAGCACAGGATGAGGTAGAGGCCGGCAAACCATCTGTATTTGGCCGTCTTGTTCCCCAGCCCTCTGGCTAACCTAATGGGCACCCGCGTGAATGGGATTGGATACCACAGTAAGATGCCCATGATGTTGAAGAAGAAATGACAAAGTGCGATCTAAGGAAAAACACACAAAAGAGCACATTAAAACAAGATTATTTCTGTAAACATGGATAAAGAGAAGGGCATTGCTGGCAAATCTTTGACACTGAAAGAAGCATGATTAAGCTACACTGCTAGCATGTGCTGCTAACATACAAAGTTTTATTAAATCTTACCTGCAGAGAGTTGGCTAAAGTTTCTCCAGGGCTAGCCATAGCAGCAAGTATAGAAGTGGTTGTTGTCCCAATATTTGACCCCAGTGTCAGAGGATACGCCCTCTCAAGGCTAATGACACCAATACCTGTGACAGATGATAGACAGGATGTAAGGTGGTGTAAAGTCAAATGAAATCAGAAAGGGTGAAGTCAGTTTGCTGATCATGACTTACCAACAAGAGGAGTTATGGCTGAGGTGAAGACGGAGCTACTCTGCACAATGAAGGTCATACCGGCACCTACCAAAATTGCGATGTATCCAGTCACCCAGCCAAAGGGAAAGGGGAAGTCTGCACTCAAACACAAACACAGTAGATGAACAATAAGTGAGCAGTGATGTTGTGCACATTTTGATCACATGCAAATATGTATTTCTGTAAACAGGGTATCTGTGCCTGAGGTTCTCTGTCACACACCAGGACTGCTGGACTTGGAGGTGAGGGAGAAGCAGCAGGAAGGCTGTACCTGTGTTGCTCATCAAGCATCATCACCAAAGCAAGATGTGCTGACTATCAAACAGGCTGAAGATGATGGAGGCTGTTGTGTTTCTGTACCTGTGTTGAGAACCTTCTTGATGACCACGGCCACCTGCCCCTTCAACATGGAGTTGAGCAGCTTGACGATGAGGATGAGGCAGGTGCAGAGGATGAGCAGTGACATAGCCAGGAGAATGAGGCCCACAGCCAGGTCTGGCAGGTTAGTGTTGGTGAAGAGGTGTTTGCCTGCAGAGGACAGTCACAGACAGGATCGGCATTTAGGTTTCCACTCTGTATTGAAAATGTGAAGGACTCGTACTAAATGCAGTTTAGTGGGAAAGGCTGGTATATAAAATCAGTTCTGTTTACAAAACCAAGAACCAAATCATTTACTTTAACTGGGGGCAGAATGCTTTGAAGAAGTGATCCATGTTATGGTCATGTGGTATTCAGGTGTTTCAGTGAGCCAGCATGAATGGACCTTTTGAGCAGGTTGACGGGTATTAGCTGAGTCACAGTAACCCCTCTCCCAAAACGGGGCATGGAAGCATGCTTACATTTCTCTTGGTAATCAGTCCAGCTTGAGTTCATCTGGGTCCAGGTCAGGTTTCCTTCCTCCCAGCAGACGGCACCAGCAGGGCAGAGTTCCACTGTTTCATTCCAGAAAGTCTGAGAGAGAAGGCAAAAACAATTTTAAATGGAAGAGACAATACAGTGATTAATGCAGCAGATGATAATCTGTCAAAGACTGCAAGCAGCACTCAGCCTTTTTATGAAGTATGATCTAACAGCAATGTGGTCACAACAAGAGAAGGACAGTCAGTCATTAGGAGAAAACTCATGTGTTTGTACTGCTGTAGGTCCTCATTTCATGCATGTGATGCAGCTCATGCAGACTTCTTACCGTGTTGACCTCTTTTTTGCACCAGATTTTGATCAGACTCTTGTTTCTGGCTGCAAGGTCACCAGTGGCAATCCCAGTGATAACAGATTTGTCAAGCTAAGAGAAGACACTTTACTTTAGAAACAAATACACATTTCTTATTTATGCTAACGTTGCTGGTTGGTGCCATGGTTACCTGAATGATGGAGTTGGTGAGAGGGTCTGTAATGACTTTGAGCAGGTCTGGTGCATCCTCTCCTGATTCCAGGTTGAAAGATTCGATGATGAGGTGGGTGAGTTTATACAAAACACCCGTGGCGACTTCCAAAGGCAGAAGAATCAGCACGGACAGCCAGTTGAAGAAGTCGTGGACCGTAGCTCCTGCAAAAGCCCTGGAAGTGGAGGAACACAGGCTGAAACGTGTACCAGGTGCTGATTGTAGAGCTGCTCTCATTTCTCATTGCATGGTTTACCTGCGGAACTCATTTCGGTCTCCTGCCTGCATCATAGCCACGATAGTGTTGGTCACAGATGTTCCGATGTTAGCTCCCATGATGATAGGCACTGCAGACTGGACCTCCAGCACTGAGGAGCACAATTAATGTGTAATACATTAGAGCTGCAGCCATGAATCTCACTGTTATTCTGGTTATGTGCTGCCTGTTTCTGCCTTGTGGTGTTCTGATATCTCTGCTTTATATAAGATACTTATTTATGAATATGAATATTTTATGTGTGTTGTGATTTGTGTGCAGGCAGTGTGGCTGTGTGTGTGTGTCTACTTCTTACATCCAGAAGACACCATGCTGACCACAATAGAGGAGGAGGTGCTGGAGCTCTGCACCAGCACTGTGACTAACACCCCAATCACCAGTCCAGCCACAGGGTTGGACAACACAACATTGTCCTGAAAGATGTCACCAGCAGCTTTACCTGCACACACAAACAGAAATATTCAGCTCTGTACACATTACAAAAGCACGCTGTCAGTGTGCAGACATGGGTGATTAGAGTTCAGATTTTACCTCCAACTAGCTGAAAAGCAGAGCTCAGAATATCCAGTGAGCAAATAAAGAGGTAGAGAAGTCCAACCAGTAGAAAGAACTTCACAGTTGAAGTCATCACTCTCATAATCTTCCCTTTTGTGTCCAGTTCTGAGGGGGAAAATACACACAGAACTGAATCAGAATCAGGTTTTTGTGAAGGTCTCTGCACAGCACAGAGCCGTTTAAAAAGGCCGGCCGCCTCACCTGACCACTTGATCCCTGTGTCTTTGAGCTCAGGGAGATCCCAGGGATCATCTACTTCTGGTTCTTCATTCACCAGGTCCACGGTGGAGTAAGCCGGCAGGATGTCCATGTCTTTAGTTGGAGTGGTGTCATCTAATGAAGGACAGGCAGGCAGGGGGGTGTTAGGAAAAATACATAGCTGCAAGGTGTAAAATATTCTGAACATAAGGACATACTGAGAGTAGGGGAGGAATCAGACCCTGCTTCTGGTCTTGGAGCCATGGCTGTCTGAAAACAGACAAAAAGAATTTCTTTTAGTGGAGAAGCAAATGTTTGTCTTTTCAAAATAAAAGGAAAGAAATATTTTCTATATAATATAATATAACAATATTACAATTAACTTAATTAAATGAACTACAATTAAAATAAGATCGCACGGTAAAATTCAGCAACATTTCTTAAACTAATCAAAAGTTGACTAAACTTATAAAGACGACGGCTTAAAAAGTGCACACAATGAAACACACGTTCCCATCACTGTTAGGGTAATCCTACTATCTGCCTTTTACAATTATTCTTTTTCCTACAGCATCTTCTTGATTACACCGACGTCAACAAGTGTAACCAGGTTCAGTCCTGTCTCCTACGAGAAGTGAAGTGCCAGCGGCGGTGAATACGCACCTGCAGCGGAGCGCTTGTGTGTCCGTGGAGCTCTGAGGAGTGAGCAGGAGGCTTCACCTGTTGCTCACTGCGGGGCTGAGCGCGCCTTTATATAGCGCGCCTCCGAGCGCACACCTGCGCTGTTGGTTCAAAGATCGGTTCAAAGGTCGCGCACACTCGTGCAGGACAAATGCCTGTCCGGCGCACATCTGCATGTGGAGGCCCGCTCTCTGGTGATGAGCCGTGATTTGATGAACTGTGACAGAAATAGACGCTTTATGGTGCTGAGGGAGAATGGGAAAGAATCTCTACATTTGTCATATTTTTCTATCTTTACTACCTTGACATGTTGTTAACATGTTGTTAATGTAGTAACAAAATAAACAAACAACAAAAAAAAAAAACACTGTGTATAAGTTTATATTGTGGATGTTATGGATGGTTTATACAGGTGTGATGAAATCAGACACGGTGCCCCCTTGTGGTTTGAAAGGGAACATTGCTCTGCAGTTCTGAATTCTAGACTGGGGCACGGAATTAAAAAAGTGTCTTTGTTGTAATTTTTATGTAATTTATGTTATTTGTTATACAAACACTGGATGGTTTAACGTCCCATTGACTATCCACAATAGGCTAACAACATCACAAAATCACAAATATAAGCCTACATCAGTCATCTGCTGTCATGCACAGTCATCAGATTCTACACTTTAAATATATTTCTGCTGTCTTGTGCCACAATGCAGTGCAACTTTGTGTATTTCTTATAATTCAGCCACTGATCACAGCTTCCACATAAACACAATTTCAAACTGCTTTAAAGCATACCACCATCTGCTATACACACTATAAACATCACTATCTTTGGGCCTGACTGTGTATTCACATACACACACCCATGCTCATTCCCTCTCCTGCACACACGCACAGCTTTACTTCTTAGATAACAGCACACACACACATGCACACATGCACACACTTAAATATGCAAAACTTAATTGCTAACTGTATTAGTAAATGTTTACAGAGTGAGATATCGCAGAGATAGGGCTGTACTGACTTAGGGAATTATCTTAGAATAAAGTGAGTGAATATGATTTTATTATTACACTACAATCATGTTATAGCTACTCCCAAACTGCAGTAAAATAATCACAGCAGATTTAATGCTGTGCTTGTATAAGAGTTCACTGAGTTGATGGAAACTTTACAGACTTAAGCACATTTTGGATTAAATAAATGAATTCACAGTACATTGAATATAATTTTGTCACATGCTCTTATTGTGAGCGTTGTGTGTTGTGTGTGAGAATTCCGGAGCAGTGGCTGATTTTACGGTGAATATTCAAATTTACTGTGGTGCTGTTTACTTCTGTTGAAAATGAACTCCAACCACGTCAGGCTCATAAAATGAACTCCAAAGAGGAGTTAACTTCTTCATGCACATAATCAACATGGGCAGTACAGCTCATTTGAAGTCCTTAGCTTCGCATTTGTAAACACGCTGCAAGGCTTCTCAATAGAAGAAGAAAACACACACACACACACACACAGTAGGAATATCATCTGTAAAATAAACAAAAAAAAACAACAACTGTTATTTTACATTTGCTTAATCTGCCCCAGCAGCAAATGAAAAATGTATCTTGTAGCTCCAAAACAACAGCTTATAGCCAGCAATCAATCATGAACTGAGCTATACTTGACTGCTGCTCAACCAATACAATGATTGCAGCTGCAGGCAGTATCAGGTACACAGTGCAGAGGAAAACACAACAACACCTGCAATATACAATATTCATATAGAGCGCACACAACAAACAAACCTATACCATGCAGGCTTTGCTGAGTGTTGTGATGTGGTCCTGACACACACATTCCCCACTGTACATGATCATAAACTCATGTCACCAACATGAAGCTAAACAGCAGTAAACAGCATATACATCCATTTTAAAATGAAAATGAACTAAAAAATTAATTGCTCAATATAAAATGTGCAAAAATCTAAATCTATCTTTGAATAGGAACTGATATTAAAACACTTAAAAATGTTTTACAGTATTACATTATGTACACATGGCAGTGCATTAAAACACACTATATAAATACTATATAAAGTAAACATTCATTAATTTTTTCTCTAGGCCACTTATCTTATGCAACACAAACTTCATTCCCACATAATATAAAAATCTCTAATCTTTTTTATTAATTAACATATTGCAAATATTTGGTGATTGTGTTGTAAATCATTCTTTTTGTTCATTATTTCAAATACTCCCTTACAACATTTCATGAAGAATCATTTTATTTTAATTAGTTGTCAGATAAAAAAAACATAAAACAGGTGAAGTACAGCATCATGAGCTGATAATTGATTAAATATCTATTTATCTAACTGATAATTGTGTGAGTAAGAGGCTCAGCTTCTGTGCAGTTATGAGCAGTCATATTGTGTGTGATTGGTATTTGATTAGCTGCAGCAGTGTTTCTGGTTGTGGCCTTGACCCCTCCGCTGCGCACACACCAGCGCGGCACAATCTGTACATCAGACGAGCTCAGCTGAAGGGTGTCAAGTATGAAGGTGCCTCTCAGACAGGCTCTGTTTTCTAAGTGCGCCTGGTTATTTATTGATGGGCCCATTAGATATGATGCAATGCTTTTTTCCACCATGTAACCTTAAGAGACATGGAAAGTTCCACCTTAACCACCTTTAACCTTTGGAATGATGCTTTCATTGTCCTTCCAACCTCATTCTAATTCCAATAGTTTTCATTTTTTGGAGTAATTCTATCGCCACACCTCTCTGCGCAGAGCTTCTCCTCTCTCATAAATGTTTGCTTGTTGTATCAGAGTCAATGATTGCCTGCAGGGCCACTGAGTTGATGTCACCTACAGTCCACAGAGGGCCACACAGTTTGCCCTGTTGTTACGGCCGTGGGCGGCTGCCCTGTAGTACTACGCTGTGAGCAGGCTGTGCTGTAATCTGTAAAACCATAAAGTTTAGCCGTTAGAACTAGTCCAAGCTGGTTGAAAGGGCAGTGAGGCCATCAGTGTTACAACCAAAGTGACACTGAAATTATATGATGGCAGATTTTCCAGGTTTGATCTTTGTATCTGACAGTTTGAAATGTTAAAACAAACACTGCGTAACTGTATTTATTTGCCTTTTAGAAGAAAATCAGCTATAATAACATTACACCCACTGACCTTTAGCAGATAGAAAGCCCTTTTTGGATGTGTCGACACAAAGGTAAAACACCTTGACACCTTACACAACACTGCTTCTAATATTTTGTTTTATTTCAGAAGACAATATGTGCACTGAATTTTTTAAGACCTCATTTTAATAACAGTGGTCTAAATAATCCCAGGCACTGTGCAGAAGATAATTGCACCTGCAGCAAAGTCCTCTTTCTTTGTAATGTGTGTTACATGGAGTTCATTGTTTTTGGAGCATGAAGGTGCTGTTGAGCATCAGTTGGGGTCTCGTGACCTTCCTCAGACACCGATGCCAATGAAAAAAAAACCATTAACAAGCCATTTTCACCAGCAGTCATCAGATCCAGGGCAATGATGCAGCAGACGTTTCATTAAATGGGAATATTAAATGTCTGTTCATGGAAATATGCAAATTCATCTCGTTATGTGTATTAGGAGGAGAAGACATTCTTCCTTAATGATTCCAAATGAAATCACAGCTACAGCATATAACTAACTAAAAATCCACTTGTTTGGCTGTTTTGGTTCATGATGTCTTGCAGCTGTCAGGAGAAGATATGGAAAACATGCAGAGTTTATAGCTTTAAGCTCAGAGTTGGTTTTAGGATCAGCACAGTGCTAAATGTACTGTAACCTCAGAGTCAAACATAGAGTTTATGGATGATATTCACAATTATTCATTTAGTTTGTATTGGAAAATGGAAGTTTTAGTGTAGCAAGTCATTTATAATACCCCTGACACTCACCACTGCTCTTTCATCCTTCTGTCATGGCGTCATGTCATGGATTGAGCTGCTGTGAAGTTCCGATGTGTACCAGCAGATGGGGACAGATAAATGTCAAAAGCTATGTGTCCATGGTAGAGTTTGAAGAAAGTATTACAGCTGCTATTTTGGTATGAGGCTCAGATCAATATCTTTTAAAGGAAACAAGAAAAAGGAAACTGATAAGACTCCAGGGAGAGCGAATAGATTTTAAGGTCACTCAGCATATATCTGTTTTTCACTGCTTTTCAAAGAAACCTAAAGTCCATTAGAAGATAATATTGCAAAATATAATGAACAATAATAACAAGCAACATGTTGTATGATGTGAATAATAATAATGTATGAATTTCTGCCCATCTGAACATTAAAAAAGAATCAAAAACAAGCTTAATGTTTTATTTTAAGCTACAATTGAAACACATTAGATTCACGTTTTCCTAAAGTTTTCAGTCTGTCAGTCTGAGCTATAATCCTTTGTCATGCTTAAAATAACTAGTCACAACCAGGATGTATACCTATCTGAAAAAGCGGCTGTCACTGGCTGCAGAGGGGGTGCTGAGGCCGTGCATCAAGGTAAACTATTGCTGCTATTTATCTGATGTGAAGCGCTGCTTTCCAGCTGAGCTGCCACCTGCGAGCTCCGACAGTACGTTCAGCAGCATCGACACTTGGCTGACCTTGGTGGTGATTGATAGGGAATGCTGATTCATAAGTCGTCCGCTTGTGCTGATGTGCAGCCATTCCTCTTTCTTCTTATCACACAGAGGACAGATTAAACATGAAGTGGTGGGACGCTTTCTGCACCTTTCCAGATTAAAGGACTCATCTTGTCTAAGTGACTTTGATCTGATTTATTTTATGTATGTATGAATGTATATTTAATAAAAAAAACACTGACATTTCAGCGACTTGTTAGTGTATTGTTTTATTTCTGACATGTAGCCTGTTGTATCTGCTATTGTGAGTTTGTGTTTCTGAACATGTTGTGAAATCTTTAAATGCGTATATCCCTAATAGATTAGAGCCCTAATATTGACTTGGGAGCTCATTATTTGGTGGACTTTGTCAGCTGGGGTCCAGGGTTTGCTCAGTATTTCAGCATGACCTGAAAAAACAACATGATTTATTAAAGCATAACATGTTTAATTTATCAGTGACACTGGCTTCAGGGCACTTCTGTGCCTACACACAGGTACTGTGGATCAAACCGAGCAATTACCTCACTGAGCCACTCTGTGAAGGCAGAGGTGCGGGTGAACACGGTGGGCTTCTTCACTTCGTTGCAGACAAGTGATGAAACGAAGCTGGTCACACCCTGGATGTACCACCTTCCGTCCTTACCCAAACAGTTCAGAGGACCGCCAGAGTCGCCCTGACAGAGAGGCAGAGAGAGCAGTATGAGGCAGCTGACCTTATAACCGACAGGTACGCAT
Source organism: Parambassis ranga (assembly GCF_900634625.1). Taxonomy (NCBI): domain Eukaryota; kingdom Metazoa; phylum Chordata; class Actinopteri; family Ambassidae; genus Parambassis; species Parambassis ranga. Next base: position 5,857,636 of record NC_041025.1, read on the forward strand.
CACTTCGTGTTGATGCCTCACATACATTGCACCCAGATACGATGTCTCCTCCCGCACATATCATGGTGGTCTTGACAGTGCCGCCCCACCAGTCCTTCTGACTGCACACACTGTGTTCCACCATGGGCAGCAAGGCCTGCTGCAGTTTGTCAGGCATGGGACCGTGGGCTGTCACACAGAAAGGACATGGCTGCTACACATTTATCAGAGTAAGTTCTATAAAAACTGCAACTACTCATAAAGTGGTCATAGTCATCCTGTTTACCCAGCAGCAAAGGTCATTAGTTACAGTTTTTGTTGTATTTAAAAGAAGATTACTGGGCATCAACAACTAGCTTAGCATTAGGTTGTGCCTCCTAGAATACAATACAATAACTGATGGCAAATGTGACCTAAACCATGATTTGTAACCTAAACAAGTAGTATCAATGCCTAACCAAAACAGAAGTGAACAAAATGGTCTGACAGAGGACATGAACTGCAGCCTGCTGGGTGTAGGTCTGGAGTAATGTCTTTCTTTTGCACATGAATAACACTGAGTTCTTGGAAACACTCTCGGCCTATGTCCTGTTGGCAGATACAGATGGGACAATGCAGTGAGCTGCAGTGCATGAACAGCATGACAGATGAGGACACAGTGACTTTACTGTAAAGGTTGCCCCAGCCGGAGATGTAACACTTGCTCCCGTGGGCGGGGATCTCTCCGGCCTGTGGAAGGCAGGCCACGCTCACACTGTCATTCATAATGGGGCTCTTATCCAGCTTCAGCAGGGCAAGATCATTACTGGGAGGAAACGGTAGGTTTTACTGCCGACTAAAGGTGAATGTTGATGCATTTTGTGTTAATATGTTTTTAGGAATTCTCACTTGTATATACTCACCCAGCTGCAACATGCTCAATGTCCCAGTTGGGATGAACAACAATGCGCATAATATCTCTGATCTGCTCAGTGCCCTCCTGCAGACTCATGTCATGCTCTCCTAAGACCACACGGTACACATCTCCAGGCCTGCCAGACACATGTAAAGTGTGCTTTTCTATCATTGTGTACAGCTCTACACATCTATGGTCTTATGCAATCCACATTATATTAGTCACCAGATACAGTGTCCAGCAGTCAGCACCCAGCGCGGTGCAATCAGAGTTCCTCCACAAGTGTGATGGTAACGGCTGCCATGCTTCACCTGCAGGGAGATCTGGACAAAACACATGGATGATGTAGGACATGCTGTAGGACATGAAACTAAATATAGGAGGATACCTGCCAAGGCCAGCTATGAGGACGGGCATCTTCTCCATTCACGATCCTATTGGTGTCAGGTTTTAAAGCAGGTGTACCACATCCAAAAACTATAAAGATGAATTTAATGAAGGACATGTGTTTTTAATCTGTATTTGGTAAGAACTGAGCCAAGCTACTCACCGTATGCGGCCTGCAGCAGCAGCAGCAGGGTCAGTGTCTGCAGCATGGTGACAGTGTGAAGAGCTCTTCAGTTCAGCTCTCTTATACCCGCTCAGTCCGTCTGTCAAAACGCAGGTCAGACTGAACCTGTAGACCTGTGTTATCAGCGTGCATGGCTGATTATAGCTGAGAAAAACTTCCTGTTCCACAGATGCCATCTGAACAGAGCTGTCTGCTGATGGAAAGAAACGTGAGGTTTTATTTAAATGTGAGAAGGACAAACATATACACAACCTGCCGAAAGTAACAACTTAAGCAAGACTGCTGTCGTGCATGTGCCTGCACGTGTGTGCACGTGTATGAAGCACAGATACAATTCTACTAAAGCTGAAGATTTGAAATAAGCTTTAACACAAATAGGACTGATTAAGTAAAATGAAGTCGATAAAAAAAGGACCGAGACACACCGATGACCTCCTCCTTCGGTGGGCTTTGTTGCTCGTGTTAGTGGCGACATGTAATTCAGCACAGCTGCACTGAAAACTGACAAAACAATTGATCAACCAGAGAAAATCAAACCAACTGTGAGAGCATGTACAGCCTGTCATTTGCAAACTACAGCTGTCAAATAAATGCAGTGGAGTAGAAATGATTTCTCTTTGAGCTGATGTGTGTACAAAGCGTGGGAATATGAAGACGAGTAGAGCAGCCTTCAAGGATGCTTGAGTAAAGGCACACAACACTCATATATTCGCCTCTGTTGTTGTATTCACTTGTCAACACAATGACACAGACTGCGACGTGCCACATTTTTAGTTATTTTATTTTGAAATATTAGACCTCCTCTGTTTCATGGGTCTTCTTCTTTTATTGTGGCAGTGAAGTGTTTAGTTCCTACCACTTCATTTTCCCTCATTTGTAAGTACCAGCCCAAACAAATAAAGGAAAACACAAAGTGCACAAAAACATGCAGCTTAACATGAAAAAAAACCCTGCATGTGAACAAACTGTTCCCAGAGCGGGGCTGCAGGCTGTGTGACAGCGAGGATGGAAGTAGCTGAAGAAGAAAGCGAAGAAGAAGAAAACCAGGCAGAATCCGAGACAAGGGTTTTAGTGTCGTCAGCTGCCTCCGTGCTCAGTGTACTGCAAGAAAAACTGTTTTCCTCCTGCAACCGCAGAACTGGATAGCTTTGGTTTACCTTCAAGAAAAACAGTCCTCTGTTACAACTTTCTCTGCTTTAATAACATGTTATACACTCAGAGAGTGAGGCCTGTGCTCCTGCTGAATCTGGACCCAATTTTTCACGCCTCGCTCAGACAGTATCCTTTCCTCCGCAGGGAAACTAATATCTCTCTGGAGAAGACACTGTGCATCTATAAATTTACCCCTTTTAGGGAGCAAATCAAATCAATACTGCCTCAACAGCTAAAAGTTTTCTTGCTGTGTTAAGATAATTCCCTATAGACCAGATCAAATTTATGGAGCAGACATGTGCTGTATGTTTGCATAACACAGCAGTGACAGAGCTGTGAATAATTCTGATTAGGGCTCCAGAAGTCACAGCTCACGATGAACTACTGGTGCCGCTTACAGGGAGTCACCCAGGTGGGAGTCAGCATGCATTAAGAACAATACATTCTCTAAAGATAAACAGTGTGGAAAAGGACACTTTAAATGTTGCTGATGTTATTTAAACTGTAAATGTGCACTTTTAGAGCCAAACCTTTAATCACAGAGTGACACTAATAGTGTTGGTGATTTAAGCACAGCAGCTAATTCACATTTTACCTAAGTCACCAACAGCCAAGCCAGTGTGATGCCTCATATCCACCTAACTGATACCTGCCTGCACGGGAATACTAGGGAAGCATCCATCCATGCTTCCTTCCTTCCATTCTTTGCTAGTGTCCTTATCTTCCTTCTTCCTTCCTTTCTTCTCTTCCTTGCTTCCTTCCATCCCTCCTTTCCTGTTTCTTCTCTCTTCTCTACATCCTTCCTCCTTTTCCTTTTCCTCGTGTGCTTTCTTTGTTTTCTTGATTCCTTTTGTCAAATCCTTGTTTCTTTCCCTCATTTCTTAATTCTTTCTTTATGTCATAGAAATCAATGAACCAGGAAATAAGGTAAGGAAAGGTATAAGGAAGCAAGGAAACTCCAGAAGGAAGAGAACTGCTACAATATAAGCTCAGGTTTATCCTTATATTTTTATGAAATGATTGTGTTTAACATTACAAAGCAAAAAAAACAGAATAATATAGGAAAAAAAATAATAAAATGACTGTAAAAATATAGATGAATGTAAATTTATAAGAGCTGTTCCTAAACCGCCTGCATTCTTTATACTGTTCTTTTTTTCTTCGTAAAAATAAAAAAAAATCCATCAAGACATTGTTCTGCTGAACTATGTAAATTGATATTTCCAAAGAGAAATACAGTTAGCCACAGAAGCAGGTCTGCTCTTTATTCAGTGGTAGCTCAAGACAGAGATAAATTATGTGAGACCAGCCAGCACAGTTTAAGGCCAAGTATATATCTCCCAAGGTCTTCAGATATGTCAGAAATCTGACTGTAGCAGCGTGGAGACAGAGGAAATGCTGCCAATTAGACCTCTGAAACATAAATCACACTTTACTGCTCTGTCACATCAAGTGGCCAATATTCAGTTTCCAGCGACTGACAGTCATTAATAGAAGGCATAAAGTAGGTTGAATAAATGCACGGCACATGAGTTAGTTCATGATATCATCTTTCTCCACAAGAGAGGAAAAAATGTGACGCAGAAATACGATATTATTTTTTCTTTTTCTTCCAAAACCCTACTGGAGAATTTCCAGTAATTTTATTTTCCAAAAGAGCAAAACATCTTTTACATTTTGGAAAATAGGTTGTGTGAGGAGACTGATATCTCTGTCATGTCTGTACAGCAACCACCAGCGGCTACAAAAAAAAAAAAAAAAACATTTTACCGCTAGCACCTATAAAATATGCCAGTTTGGCACATATGTAACAGCTTCATCAGCAGTGTCTCAATTCAGAGGCTGCATCCCTCTAAGGCTGCATTTGAAGACCTATTGCATCTTGTATTCCAGTTCTTGTACAGCAAAGAACTGGAATGAGGACTAGTGAGCCTGTCAGCCTGCTTTTGACAGTCAGAGCTGATCAGTTCAGATAGCTGAATTTCCCCTCGGGGATCAATAAAGTATCTATCTATCTATCTGAGGATGACATCACACACACTCTAATCAGAGAACCAGGATCTTGTTTATGAAGGGTGATACATTTACAATTTCTGTTCTGCACGGAGCAGCCATCTTGGATTTTACTGGCGTTGCTGTGTTTTTCTTAGAAATCAAACATGAGAAACTCAGTATTTGTGAAAAATCACCTATAAGCTAATCAGCAGCTGGAAGCAGATGTTTTCACTACATGATATAAATCTCTCATCTATTAGCTAAGCAAAAAAAAAAAAACACATTTTCCAAAAATATCAAACTCTCCCTTCAAAGCCAGGTGTTATTGCAATTTGAAGGGTTTCATTGAAGAGCAGTCTCATCCATGTCTTTCTTTTGAAGCCCCCCACTCTCCCCTCTGGCTGTGTGGGTACCATCCTCCTTCTCTCACTTCTCCTCCATTTGCACAGGATGGTTGCTGGTGATTGAGAAGCGGAGTGAAGTTAGCCCGAAGGTTCCGTCAGAGATGATTATGTCTGCTAGTAACTCTGCATGAATTCTTGCCTTCAGGTTGGTTTTTTGACATGCAATCCAGTCTTCTCTCCGCTCCGTTCTTATTACCGCTTTCTCTCCCAGTCAGGGCGGATGGGATGGAAATAATCTAATTATTGCAGCAGATGTTGGTGCTGAGTACTTTTTAAAACATTTACTCAGCCATGAAAAGTTGAGTGAGAGTAATCTTTTTCAGCAGGGTCTTATTTCACACTTAGCTGCACAGTTTTTCTCTCTTGCAGGCTGTTCAGTGTGCTCTAGTCGAGGAGGAGTGTCCAATTTTAAATTCATTACTTACATTATACATAAAGAATCAGGAGAATGCGGTTATCTGTGTGTTAGAGGTTCAGATGTTCACTTTACATTTGGAGTGACTTGGCCACAGTTCTCAGGTTGAGGTCATCAGGGGCTCAGAATGTTAAAAGAGTGATATTTAAGCTTGATGTCAGGAGGGTTAAGTCAGGGAAATAAAATCAAAGCCTAATTTGTTTTGCCTTCAGATGTCTTGTTCTCATTCTGAGGTCATTGTCAGAAGGAAGAACCACTACAAAGCAAAAGTCTTTGTTGTTTGACGTGGACCCTCCAGCCTTCAAAACAAAAAGAAAATGAAAGAGGGCATTCATAACACGGCGATTAGACCCCATTCTGATAATTGGCATTGATAGATGAAGGAAACCTAAATCCAAATAAACTTAATCCCCCTCCAGGCGGAGCAGCTGGAGCTCCACTCATTCTTCACAGCAGAATCTTCTTGAACTATCATCATCTTTTATTTAACACCCTGTCTGATGATACAACATTAACACCTCGGACCCCCGCTGGCAACCTCAGAAACAAAGACTTTTTACTGGTAATCGACTCCATTTGGGTACCTGGAGCCTCCTGTGGCAACACTTCTGAGTTTGATTCATCCCCATGCTCTGTTTTTACCTCCTCTCCCTGGCCTGATGCCTAAACTAAAACCGTGTTGGTCAAATTAAAAGCAGTTTATGCCCGTTGCACTGGCATGCATCACAAGCACAGAAACGCAAAGTGGTTTGGATGTGTAAAGACAGGGGCGCAGCGATTATCTCTGCTCTTTTAACTGGCTAATCAGATGTGGGTTCAGCCACAGGCCCTGATGTGATAGAAGGATTTCATTAAGGGAAGTGAAAATGAGAAGTCTACTGTGTTACTGACACACATCTGGCTCACTCCAAGGGATTGTGAAGCACAATTTCCCAATGCGACACCAAAAACTGCAGTGAGAGATGAACTCCGTTTACATGCAAGATTTGGTTGTAACACTTTTTGGCAGCACCTGCTTATTGTGAGATTAAATTGAAATGAACAGATCTGTAATTCAGGGTCCACAACATCAAAAGGAAATCAGCATAATAGGGCTTAATCGCCAACTTTCTGATGGCTAATGACCCCAAAATTAACTGTCGGGTTAGATTAGAAAGCTCAATGCCTAACACTAACCTACCAGAGCTGGAATGAAACATGCTACTGAATCTGACTTTCAAAGGGAGGTTTTTTTTTTTTTTTTTTTTAAAAAGGGAAAAGATGCCAGCAGAAGGACAGTGACAAAGAAACACCAGACAGAAAGCTGAGAAATGGCCCTCCTCTTCAGTCCCCTCTCCCACAGGGGCTTAGGTTTCTTGGCTGTGACTGATGGACAATAACAAGGAAGCCCTCCCTTTATGCTACCCCTCCATATTTCATAGTTATGTGTTGTCATTGTGCTGCTGTTTTTTTGTTCTCATAAGATCCAGATCGCTGTTGTTAGACTTCAAATGCAATAGAAAAACCACATGCACTTATGTTTCAGACAGGCTTTCATTCTTGAGGTGAACATTAGATTTTTTTTTTAAAGGTTGTTTTATTTGCAGCTCAATAAAGATGACAATTCCTCTTGCTTTGAAATATCTCAACAACTGTTTGGAGAGAGCATGAATCTTAAAGATCCACAAAGTCTCTTCGAGTACCAACATGAGGTTTGTATTTGGAATTCAGATATTCACATTCAGATTTTCATGTATTGGGGACTTATGCAAAATCCAAAAGAATAAAGAATAGAAAACCACATCCTGGGATGTTATGGTCCTATTAGCAGCTCAGCTTGGATCTTGTGTGTGCGTATTGTTGAAGAAACACTCCCTATAAAATACAATAACTGCAACTTTGTGCACATGTACACACAACAGGCTTTCATTGGTGATGAGAACACCAAGCAGTGGCATTGTGTGTATTCCTGACCATATGTGTATGATTGGAGGCTGACTTTCAGATTTAAACTCTTTGGGTTCATAATGGGGCCATTGACCAGCTTGATCTCACCTCACACTCCCACTGACACCTGCAACACCCTTGCAAATTGGCAGGCAGCAGTGGTTTAATATACTGAGCTGTGAGGAGTTCATAAATCTCTTGCAGCCTGGCTAATAGTGCAGCTTTGAGACCACTGAGGAGAGAAGGCCACTCCAGATGCACACTCACAGAAATGATCATTTTCAACCCTTCACTGCATGTCCTGGAAAAAAATAAGTCAAATAAATGTAGACGACAAATGAAAAACAGCACAGGATTAGAACATGATATACAGAAGCAATCTAGAAAATGTCACCTTATGAAACACAGATATACTAATTGCAGCCGTATATTTTCCTTTCTGTGGAATGAAAGCCTGTTGGTAACCACAAAGTGTGTAACTCTAGCTGACCTTGCAGTCACATGGCCGGCAGCCTGGACGTGTTAATGAAAATGACACATACTCAGCTCAACTTGAAACTCGAGGCTTAAACAAACACATACAAATCACTGCCCTGATGTGTCCAGCACCACCTCCACAGTGCCTGGTTTTAAGCAGCCTCTCTCGTCCATGCAGGTAAATACACCTGTACATTTAGAGTTTTATGCAAACATTATATAAATATTGTCATAAAGTTGCTGACATAAAATTGGAGCCCGCTGACTGCTGGTGCCTCCTGAAGTTTACAGCCAAACACAAAGAGCCCTCTGTGTAACATGTAAGCATTCACACATGCTCACTCCAACACCAGTAACACACATTGTGTTGAAATCTTAGCAGCTACATTCACAACATATATATATATATATATATATATATATATATACACCAGACTCCTGATTTCTCCTCTAAATATTTAAATGTGTCCTAAATCAGCTCATGTTTCTCAGGTGGATTTATTTGTATTATTTATACATATATATAATATTCGGGGTCAGGAGGGTGTTGCTGAGCATGCCGTTTTTCCAAACACAAGTGGAGTGTGTCTGTGTGTGTGTGTGTGTGTGTGTTTGGGGCCATGTGCTAGTAATTTCTACGCTCTCCTCTGTGTATGCTGGGATGACAGGGGCTGAGGTCTGAGCGGCTGGGGTGCTGGCACCACCACTGTCAACGGGAACCCGATGCAGTTCATAAAAAGGAGGTGTGTGGACTCACCAGCAGCAAGGTGTACAGATCATTGTAGCCGAAGTGGCGATACCTGCACATCCATAAATATTTGTATCAAAATACCATGCTACTAAAAGTGTATTTCACCTGTGATCAAAGATAAAATAGTCATTCACACAGATATATGTGTGAAGCTAAGCTAATGTGTTGGCAGTAGCTTCATGTTTAAATCTGTTGTCTGCTTGTAAAACCTTCAGAAATGACTACATTTCGCTGTGTTCTAACAGTTCTCGTAGCCCCATTCAGTGAGATGAGCATGTTTCCTTAAACTGAGAGCAGGTGCAGACTCTCTCTTGGACCTCTGGAGTCCAGGGTGTTGCTGTCTGTCTAACGGCGTCTCTGGTGTTTGTCTGGTGAAACTAGACCAAATGCACATAAGACCTGTTGTGGCCCATTTGTCTCAGTACGGATCCCCTTTAGGCAGATTCTTCTGGGTCTATGTCAGTCTTTGGGTGTGAGGATAGGAGACTGGAAACGTCTTTAAATCCCTGTGGATGTGCTCGGAGTCATCTGATTAGGGAATGACACGCTGTCGGTCTGAGGAATGTTATGACAGGATTCACATCCTCTTTAGTGCTGTGCAGATGTTCCAAATTATACTATGAACAGTATCAATCTTTTCTCTAACCAGGGAGGGGAAAAGGTGTGAACAGCAACTTCCACTAAAAAACTGGATTTATTATGATGGCTTTTCTACTCGCTGTTCATATTCACAGCACTTTCCAGCCACCTGTTATCAACCGGTTAGCAGGGAAAGATGCTGCACATACACATACACATGGACAGTGAGTGGTGGTGTGACCTATAAGCACTGAAGGTCTTGTGCGATTTCTCTAATCCAGAGGGGGGCACTGTCTCAAAAGGTATTAGAAGGCATCACTTGCACCATGTGTTTCTGCTGTGTGGCATGTATTTAAATATTGTGCATAGCATATGATAATATATAATACATATATAATATACAAGTGGCTATACTGCTGAGCATTACTACAGATTGTATTTCTGTCATAATAATGTAGACATTTGCAATCTTCTCTTCTGCAAACACGGGTCTTGCAGGTCCTAATTTTTGACACGTCAAGAAGAAACCTGAGCCCCTGAGGTTTATACAGTCATTATTTATGAGGCCTGAGGAACAGCTTTTTTTGTTTAGTTTTTCATTTTAACGACATTGGCAACCCAAGAAGGCTCAAAGAAGCCTGACCTCATCACAGTAAGCAGCTCCCGTGTTTGTGCGGCTCACACTTGCTGTTTTATTCTTGGTGTTTGGCTGAAGCAGCCCTTTCTTTCACACAAGCGTGCTGAGGTCATATTTGGATGTTAGAGTAACTATCCTCTGGAGCAGCGTGTTGAGAATTTAATTGGGGAGTTTTGCTTTCAGTTTTGCCAAATTTCATGACTTTCTGTGTGTTTTTTTTATTTCTTCTTTGGTGCTGATTATAATTCCAACAGTTGAAACACAAGAAGGCCGACCTTCAGGACGGCAGTCGCTGTCTCCAGTAGATGGTAGTAGTGGGTAAGTCTGAATGAGGTTCCTTCACTGCAGATGGTGTTTCAATTAGTTTCTTCATTAGTCAATGTAACATGTGATTTAAATGCTTTTTGAAGGGCACTCTGTTCTTGTTATCAATTATACATTAATTAATTAATTAGATTAGGCATATTAGACACCTAAAAAACACCAATGATCTGCTCTATTACCAATATGGTGATGAAGACGGGGAATGGATTTAAGTCAGTAAAAAGCTGTAACCCTTTTACTCCAATAGCCATTATTCCAGACTGCGACTGATAGAAGTAGAAAGACAGAGCATTATATGGAGCAAATGTCCTGAAGTTTAACTGTAGGTGCTGCAGAAATGCTTCTAAAACCATTAGAGAGCCCACAAATGTGTTGCCCCTCTCAAAAGCAAGATGATTGCTTATGTTGAACAGCTAAGTCTGCAGCAGTGAGCACAACTGGAAGCATATTAGGCCAAAACAAGAAGCTGAAAGACTCTAAAATGATCTGTAAACCTAAATTACAGAGTGGAGCAATTTTACTTTGATGAGGAAAGACATTCAGGATCATTTTATGACTACATGTACTGCATGTATCCTCTTGAAAAATGTTGATGCTCAACACAAGGGAGACTAATGGTTTCTGTTCAGATGAAGAACTCTTGCTAAAGAGCGGGATGTTTTCATAAGCTAATGATTTCCTCTGTGAACAAAAACACACACACAGGAAAAGTGATTCTTCATACCTGTTAGCCCGCCTGTTCCCTTTCAAAGCTTCACTCCGCTTCAGGCTCATGTTCTTCCAATTTTCTTTAAGGGCAGCAAATCCAATTGATACTGTTCTTAACGTAGATAAAAGGGCCAGTTGTTTTGGTGATGTCATCTGAACAGTAATGAAATTGTCTCAGTGGGGGGCTCTGCTAAAAGTTTAGATGAAATTTACTGACAGTGTATCTGCATGGAAAGATGTTGGTTTTAAAAATTTATTGCACAGATGGCCACTGATGAACAAACAGGCTTTAATAGGTAAAATATTTAAACATCTTCCTGCCAGATGACTTTTATACAGCCTTTGTAAATGCCAGCCGCAGAGAAAAAAACACACACACAGGAAAAAATCTTATTTTAACATTTTCCTTCTTTTTTTGTTTTGACCATTGAAATATTGTTTGGACTGTGGGTATGAATGGGAGTGTATGTGTGTGTGTGTTTTTGTGTGTCTGTGTGCGTGCTGAAATTGTCGACAGGATTGTTTCCAGGAGGTCATAATGAAACACAGATCATTTCATCGCGCCGTAAACTAATAAAGAAGGACAAACAACCGCTCACGAACATAATCAAACCTGACGACAAGTGACAGGCGAGCATTAGCTGCATTTCACAAAATTAACATTTAACTCTGCGGCGGGGCTAAAAGTCACATTTGAAAGGCCTATGAGTAGTTCATGGAAGCGATTATGTGGCTGGCCTGTGGCCCTGTGAAGACCCTAACAGAAACATGAGGTCAGAGGTCATACAGACCATTAGCAGCCTCATTATGGGGGGTTTGGCTTCACATTTACATGCTGCAGACTGAACAGCATTTTTAAAAAAGAGACACAATTATGGCTCTCAGAGCTGGCAGGAACTTTCTCATATGTATGTCTGCATTGGCGCCTCTTTAAGAGCATTAGACTCTTCACCATCACTTCCCCCCAGAGATCTATCCCAGCAGAGAGTGAGCTTTACGTGGCAGCTGAATAAATTCTTTATAATCCAGATGATGTCTGAGATGTTTGCAGAGCCTCAGTGAGCTTGATATCACTGATAACCCAGTTTGCAGAGGCTTAGATGTTCAATAGAATGTGTTGGAAAGTAATCTTGGGAAAGAACAATATGAAAGGGATGGTTTAAAGAGTTCAGGGTCGAGTTACATTTATTGGCTAACAACAGCAGAGTGTGAGCATTTGATCTCCTCCTGATAATTTCACCTAAATGAGAAACGTGTTTGCGGTGTGCGTGGCGTTGGTGTAGATTATGAAACTAAGAACTCTGTTTCATATTCATGGGCTGGCTGGGGAGGGTCAGAGGAATTTTTACCCGCCTCACTTGTCCACCACTGCTTGTGTATTGTCACACTTTGGAACACGCACAGACTCGTGCACATGCACACGCACGCTAATGCACACAAAGCCTGTAGAATGGTTTGTGACTCTAATGGCCCCTCCTTTGGGGACACTTTTAATTGTTTGGTCATCGTCTCCATGCTCAGTGTGTCACAGTCAATAAAGCCACATTAGAGGAGACAGGAGGTGAGGGGTGAGGGGGCCGACACAGGGGGGTTAGGACCTCGGTGTGCAGAGAATATAAAGAGACTAAACCCTCCCAGAGTGGCATTCTCCTGCTATCAGAGCTCCACGGAGGATGGGCTGTCACTGTGGCCCATTGTGAGGCCAATGACTCATTCTTACTGGGGAAACAGTCTTAAAAAGTCCCAGGGATTTGGATGTGCTTCAGCTGGTGTGTATGTGTGCATTTGCATGTGTTTAAATTAGACTAAGCTGAACCGCAGATCAGGTTTAGCTAAAGAAATCCACACATCATCCGCACAATTCTTGATCAGATACCGCCCGCCTCTTTCAAACCATATCATTTCAGGTAACCTCTGCTAATGTGTGCAAAAATAACACAGAGCCTCTGAGGCAGAAAATCAACCAGGCAGAGATTTAATTTGGCTCATATGTTGCAGCAAAGGGCTTTTACATGCATGGCTGCAGCTCTTTATTTGATGTAACCTGCTTTTAAGCTGCTGTCAGTGATAGCCATAACATGTCACCAGAACCTGGGAAGTGTGCGATGCTGACTGTGATAACCTCAGCACTCTGGCTCAGCCTCAGAGATCCAGGGTCTTAACTGTCACTCTCAGCATCTGCAGACCACCAAGCTAGTCCCACTGACCTCCCTTTGACCTGCTCCACCTCACTGTCATGAACCCTGCTCACCACACACCCACCTATCTGTCTAACGCAGGCCTGTCCACTTCACACCTTCTACTATGAATGTTATGTCTATTCTGAGTCTGTAATTCCATATGAGTTTTCATTTGCGAAGAATGTCCTCATTCAGAACCAGCAGATCTAAATCTTGGCTTAGCTGAGGTGGAATAGTAGATGCGAACTGTTCCTTCCCAGTAATGATCACGAAGACGATCATCCTGAACCTCAAAGTCAAAGTTCAGCTGGACTCTGACAGCTGCAAGCTCCTGGTAACATAGTACTCCAGCATAGGTGAACTGGTGATTCACACTGTGACCTTAACTCTCACAAATAACCTGCCTGTAGGCTCAAGTGTCAACATATGAACGCTGCAGTCACAGCAGAATCATCATATACTGATGTAAAATTAAGAAACAAACATGAAGTCTGTATGATTTATTTCCTCATATAACAGTTAATCATTCCTTAATGTTGCTTTAGCTTCACAGTGCCAGATGGATCATTTTTTATTAGCAGGATTTTTTGAAATTGACACGAATTTGGTGGTCACTTAGGGTATAGCGTATGTATGTATGACATTTAAGTTCACACTCTCCAATACATATTCTTTCTTATTATTCTTTATTCTTTTTGCACCATGTTTAATCATTTTGATTAAATTATAAGTGGACAGCTGTGGGACATGACCATTCAATGTCCAAGCTAGTCCAAGTTTAAAGAGTTTATGAGGAGTGTTTCCCCCCTGCAGGAACACAGAGGCTGTTTTAGAGCGGCAGGATTTCTTTGTCTCTATGCTTTAGGAGCTATACATGAACAACTACATCTTGCACTGATGGTATAGTTTCAGTGTGTGTCTCAGACATCCTCTAACCCTAACCCTAACCCTAACATACCAGGAAGACTGAAGCGTTTAAAGTAAACTGTTAGATAAACCTCTACCAGAACAGTTAATCATCACAGGCATCAAGTGAATTATTATTTTATTAACCAATCATCAGATGATGAGAGTTAATCATTTTCTCCTTAGCCACACATAGCCACACAGAGAAAGCCTGAACCTTTACATATGACTGACCCTGTAAGCATCAGATCAACCATGGTACTGACTCAAATGTATGAAAATGTGTCTTTTATGAGAACAGATCATGTTTCATTTCAACATCAGCTTAAACAATTGACTGGCCAGTCTACTTTTTTGTTAAATATGTAAAATTCATTATAATAATCTGCATACATCTCTCAGTAAATCTTTTGTGAATGAATGCATGTTGCCCCTGGGTGTCTCTGACTAAATCAGCTGAACACAGGCCAGATTATTGAATTTCATTAGAGCTCCTCCCTGCTCTTTGTCTCTGTGAGGACAAGTCTCTGTTGGACACATAACTCAGAAGTGGTTCTTGGACATACTGCTCACTCCATATAAATCCTGCTGCTTTTATGAGCCCCTGGTTTTCTAAAACCTCACACACACACACACACATTTGAAAGGTCACACATTTCACCCTCATTGGTGTTTTTAATGTAAAAAAAATTGCTCCGACATCTTTGTCTCTTACTCTAGTGTACCAGATTAAACACGATGTTAACATAGCATTTTGCAGCAAACTGACAGGTTTGTGGTGCAACATCCAGCCGCAGTCTCACTTTGGGTCCTTGTCTTGTGTGGCCCTCAGTTTAGAGCCCACCTGCCAAACTAATTTATGTTCCTGTTAAGGAAAACACTGCCCAGGCTCTTGAAGGCTGAATTTCTGGCCCCGGTGCCGCTACAGTATTTCACGATTATCAGGCTATCCCTGGTGGTATCATAAAACACCTCATATTACCACACTTCCCTGTCTGTCTCTGCCTGAGCCTTTTTCACACCCTGTCTGTGGTGGGTCACAATTTGAGGCGGGTAGAAGGAGGAGGTCGTATCCCCAAAACCCAAAACTGGCGCATGGTGGATGTATTAGTCATTAAAAGAGGGAGTTAGCCAAACCTTCCACTTTCATTGTTTAAAATTCTACAACAATACAGATTGTTCCATCTTTCACTGACTGTTATGCTGACACAGGGGCAGCCCACACGTTTCTCAGAAAAGTATTTTACTGGCAGGACTTTCACCAAAGCGTATAATACTGGTGTTGATTTTAGCTGGCTGTAGAAGAACTGCAGTTATCCCAGTCAATGGCACTGTTCAAGGCCTCTCCATCATTCTCTGAGAGCAGAGTTGCAACCAGCTCGTAAAAGTTGCCCATAAACTGACACTAACAGAGCCGGTTCAGCCCAGATATATAAAGCATTCAAAGCTACACACAAACCATTAACTGCAAAGCATTAACAACAATTTAAAGCACCGGCGGTTCTGTTCACCTGAATGGGACCATCAGAGTATGCATGATTAAAGCTTTGACCCAGTAAATGCTCCAACTTAGCTGCATTAAAACTTTATACTAAACTTTATAGTTATGCTTAGAATGTCGATGCTTCGAGAGATGACCTGTGAATCACCCTGAGGTGATTTGACTGAGAGTTCAAAATCAACAAAAAAAGAGAGTAAGTGGAGCGCTGATTAAGACATGCAGTTTAAAACCTCTTTTGTGAGATGAAATATTATA
Organism: Parambassis ranga; assembly: GCF_900634625.1. NCBI lineage: Eukaryota > Metazoa > Chordata > Actinopteri > Ambassidae > Parambassis > Parambassis ranga. Next base: position 5,873,291 of record NC_041025.1, read on the forward strand.
ATCTCTCTGAGTGCAGGAAGATTGACCTGTCATGCCTGCACTCTATTGAGCAAGGGCTCAATATTAGCTTAAATAATAGCCCATTCTAAATTAGTTAATCCTGCTATTATCTGAAATAACTTACGAACAACTGGCCAGACGCAGCGACGGCCTGGCTGGGAATCTGTTTTGTGTCCCTGCTTGCGGTTTTAATTGTAACAAGCTGAGGGGAGAAAGCAGAAAGACTGAAATCTATTATGCCAATGTCAGTCGGGCAAGCATTCCCATCGGAACATCACAGCGAAAAGAGGTCTTTAGGTGCACATTCCCACCGGAATGGAGCACAAACCCAGCCAGGAAAGCCAAAGGGAGGTCTAAGGAGAAACAACCTCATTTTACTGGAAAATTGTTAAATTGAGAAATCTATGAAGCACAAAGATTGCAACCGAATGGAGCAACAAATGAAGCAGACAAAAGGGGTCAAAGGTTTTTGTTTTTTGCGCTGAATGGAGGCACAGTGACTGAGGAATGAAGACAGAGCAGCATTTAAGGGCCCACAAAGCTGTGCATTTAAATAAACAGGGTTACGTCGTTTTCCTTTGGGCCCAATGAAGTCCATCAAAGAACATGGTAATGCCCTAACTGAATGGACGCAAGGACTCCCAAACTCCTGCCTTTTCACTTCGTGTGAAAGAATGTGACATAATAAACACAACACCCCCCTCATGAAAACAGACATAAACTGAGCTTTAAATATTTTCTGCCCTGGTTACAGCTTTAAATCATTACTGTGGTTGCCATGTGGGTCATTTTGCAGTGTGCAGATGTCAGTATTTGTTGGAAGTTAATAAATAATGTTTTGCCCCCAAGCAGTAAAAACAATAATGCAGGGATCAATAATTATTGCTGGGGGGCAGAGGCACTCCCAAAAGCGATGGAAAATCTGTGCGCTTTGTCGTAGCCAATAAAGTTGTGTCTACACAGCTTCCGGGATCGTCAATGAACAGACACTCACCCATTTAAAAAAAAAATCCTCTGTGTGTAACACACTATGCTGCTTCACACCATACACACATCATATGTAGTAAAGATACAGATGTGTTTATTAAAAACTACTGTATATATGTATATGTTCTTCTGCATATTCTATAGTAGGTAGCATGAGCCATCATTAGGTATATGTATAGTCTATAGTTTAATTTGTAACAGTTATTTCTTTTTAGTAAAATACTATAAATATCAGTCCAGTACAAACACACTTAATTATCTTCCACCGTGCTTGAGAGGTCAGCGCACTGAAAATAACACATCATTCACGCAGAAAAACATTTGACTAACTTAATCCTTCTCCCTGAAACAAGCCAAACTCAGGGACAACACAGGGTTTTATGACCCAGAACAGATGTTATTTTCCTGCTTATCATTTATTTCTGGTTAAGTGAGCACACACACACACACACACACACACTGCACGCAGAAAATTTTGTTTACGATGTAGGCTGAGAGATTGTGGGCCAGTCCAGTCTGTGGACAGGTGTTCCCCACCAGCCCTGTCCCAGCTGAGCTGCTACATAGATGCTGCTCTTTCTCTCTGCAAAGCATCCACATTCCAACTGCTTTTAATTTTATAAGACCTCAGGGGCCACTCCGCTCACTCTGGCTCTAGATCTATGGGTTCTAGGCCTGGATTCTCTCCTTGGACCGAAGCCTTACTCACACACACACACACACATATTATCCTGTGTAAATGCTGCAGGCTGGCCCCAGCATGGGCCAAACTGTGTGGCAGCATGTTGCAGTGCTTCCACTCAGACATCTGTTCACTTCACTGCTATCTGCTCATGCCCTCAGGCAGCCCCATTTGTCTGGACACTTTGTTAGAGGTCCAGACAGAAATGCATTTCATGATCCAGTTTTTTAGGTTAACTAAAGGCTGTATTTGGCTCAGATAGATGGAAATTAAATAACTTTTTAAGTGTCTGGACCACTCTGCAGTCATAAACAGGGTGTGGCTGGAAGATTCCTGCAGTGCAAATGAGCATGTAGCTTGTTTCTCTCTCTTGTCCCTTTCTCCTTCTTCTGCACACACAATACCTCCTGTCGCAGGGTGCGATCCCTCCCTGCCTCTGCATGCTCGTTAGTGTTAGGTGATATGGCTGCAGTGGAAAAGATTGTGGAGAGAGCCAGACAAGAAGGAGAGGGTAAGAGGGTAAGAAGAAGAAGAAGAGAGGGAAAACTGTTTGAGGTAAGAGAGGGGTGGAAAAAAAGAATGGGTGGCAGGAAAGAAGAGGGTGGAGCACCTACAAGGCAAGAAGGAGCACAGGAACGACATGATGGATGGACTGGACAGATCTAAAATTTAATGCTGAGGGCAAAGGATGATAAAGTTCCAGCTGGGAGGACAGCTGGGTTTTGTTCAGAAATATTACATTTCCACAACAGGGTTTGGTCATCTGTTTAATTTGCAGTGAAAGTATTCCAAAGATTTGATTGTGATTTTTAAAGAGAAAAAGAGGCTGGCATCCTGACCAGCAGATTGGAGTTTAGCACTAAATCAACAGTAATCCTCTTCTATTAGCCCTTGATTAAGAGTGAGAGGAACTCTCATTTAAAAGCCACTTTTCTGCAGGTTTGCTCATCAGACAGGGAGATCCAGATCAAATGAACCAACTGAGGGTTATTTGCTTGACTGCAAAAAGTAAATAAAAAAAATCATCACAACACAGTTTAAAAAACAAATCCGGTAAACTGCCTTCTGCGGTTCTGACTCTTGTACAAGTGTGTGTGTGTGTGTGTGGCCTCCCATAAAAGCAGATGTTACCGCACACTATAGCAATAAATACAGCTACTACAGATTATTCCGGTAATCAGTGATTTACAACAAACTACTTTCAGCCAATGACACGGCTGAACTGCAGAGCAAAATCAAATCTGGCATCTGCCCACACCTGTTATCTTTGGCTCTAATAGCTTGTGTATTTATCTACTTCTGGCCACCTGAGTGCTAACATGGTTCCAAGTCCCAGGAGAGATAAGATTTTGTTTAAAAAAAAGTCAATGGTCCCAAAATGAACCTGAAGACTGGAGATACTGAGACCCAGTAAACCCTGTGCAAAGCATTTGTTTTGTATACTTCCCAAGCACAACGTTAATGTAATAGAAATATGTTATGATGTATAAGTAGTGCAATTAAATATATATAAAAAACAGAAGTGTACTAATTTATTATTTAGAGACACCATTAAGATGCAATAAAGTATACTTAAAAATAATGACATAGCCTGTATGAGATATGGCTCTGTTAAAAGCACTCATGACATCATTAACCCCAGAGCGGTTGTTATGTAAGGCTAAAGACCCACATTAAGCGTGCACGGGTCAGTCAGTGTCGAGGTCCTATCACTGCTGAGCGACTGCCCTTGATACACAACTACAATATCTTATTTAGATTTGCTCCTGACCTTCACCTTGCAACACCACAACAAGTCCTGTAGTAGGTGACGGTTATTACTGCCTGTTGATGTTCGCTCACGGTCATGTAACTGCAGGCTGCTGCTGCTGCTGCTGTCTTCCATTTTTCTGGTTACAGAGAAGCAGTGACAATGTTGGAGTCTGCAGCAAATCAGATGGGAGAAAAATGGGCAGAAGGAGGTGATGTTATCTAAAATATGCAGAGTGAGCAATTTCCCATCTCTTTATTTTTGACAAAGAAAAGTAATTAACAAGCAGTAAGGCCGCTAATGCTTCTCATTACAGACCTTTGACAGCCTTAGCGAGGCGCCATAGAAAAGCAGAAATTACAACGCAATGGATGAAGAGAGGCAATAAATGTGAACCTCAGCTATAGCTATTTTAGATCTGTCCATATTCCTACAGCATAAATTATTTCTGTGGACTCTCAGCATTGAGGTGCACACAATAAATCTATGTTTAATACAATGCAATCCAGGACAATGTTAATGCAATGAACCCTGCTTTATAGAATGTATTAGATGGAGTGTTCATTTGTGATTTTCAGTCTGTCAGCTCTGTTCTCTGTTACAGTATAGGACAAACTCACTTTTACGGGTTGAAGTAAAAACACATGCCCAATAATGTGCATTAGTACTACCATCATCCTAAATGAGCAAAAGAGACAGGTATGCTTTGCCTAAGTGTAACACATCATGAGTTTGCTTAGTATAAATTAACATATACATGGTTCAGTTGCAGTACATGCATTTTTAACGTAAAATGTATTTTATATAATAAAGGAACTAATGGCCTTGTCCAGCAATGTGAGTGCTTCGTCATACCTTACAGGCCGAGGTTACTGTGTGGATGATGACCTCTGTGCAGGTGGATTTAGGAGAAGCTAGGCTGGTGTCATGTGACTTTAGCTGCAGCCATGCCTGCTGCTGCTTGGCAACCCGTTATACACCGCCATTGATCCCCGCTCAGGCCCTGCCATTTGACAGGGGACCCTGATACATAACTACTGTTCAAAAGTTTGGGGTCCCTTAGAAATGTCTTTGTTTTTTGAAATGAAGATAACATTAAAGTAATCAGACAGACAGTCTAGACATTGGTAATGTGTTAAATGACTATTTTAGCTGGAAACAGCTGATTTTTAATGCAATATAAACACAGGTGTACACAGGCCCATTTCCAGCAACCATCCCTCCTGTGTTCTAATGGTGCACTGTGTTAGCTAATCGTGTTCAAAGGCTAATTGATGATTAGAAAACACATGTGCAATTATGTTAGCACAGCTGAAAACTGTTGTGCTGTAGAACCAGCCTGGGTGACCCCAAACTTTTGGAGGGGTAGTGTAATAAAAATAATAATAATAATAAAAAGTGTAAGTACTATGCAACAGATATATACAATTTATTCATTTTAGTTTAAATTAAAGTATTAAAGCTCTAAATTAAATTCCTCATAAAAATGGTAACACAGACCACACCTCTGTTTGATGACCTTATGTCTTCCCCCATTTTAATCACACAGGTGGTGCCTCCTGGAGTCTTTAATTAGTGTTCACACCCCCCAGGAAGTGCTTTGTCCAGAACACCTTGGGAAGGAGACAGCAGTGCAGGTGAGGACCCACATGATGTTGCATTCACTGAACTTTTCAGATATGATATCATAAACAGCCTGCTAAAACAAAGACAATTACAAAACATTAAATCAATAAAACACTTTCAATCTTGTGTTTGTTCCTTCACATAAACAAACCTGGGTCTTAGCTTAGCTCCTGGTAGCTACTACTAGCTCTTGTTAGCTAACTATACTTCCTATTAGGTCCTGTTGTAGTTAGCTCCCGAAGGCTGCTTCTGTTATGTGTTTTTATGTTAAGCAAGCACTTGTGATTGGCTGTAGTTAGCTCTGTTTAGCCTCTATTAAGTGTCTGTTAGCTACATTTAGCTCATGTTAGCTGCTGGTAGCTCTTTTTATCTAGAACTAACTCCTGTTTGGTGCACTGATTGTATCATCAGCTAAACATGACTTTACTGTGTGTTTTATAGCTTTAATACATACATACATGCGTGCCATTATACCTGGCTGAGTATTCTGAACAGTTTTCTCCTTAATGAAATGTAGGAATTAATCTTGTGTACACAGGAGGCATTCAGGCAGCTTTATAGGTCACCTACTTTTTTGGCATGATGAAAGCACAGCACACAATCACTGCAGTTTACATGGAAAAATACAGAAAAGATGAACTTTGGGTCAAGTTTATGGACACATAGTACAAACTGATGAAATATGTGTAACAAGAGGTTTGTCATCACTTACCCAGTCTGACCAGCTGCCTCAGCCATTGTCCTGCTGCTGTTCATACAACCGCAAGCTGCAACAATAATGGGGCCTCACAAACAAACACACTCAAGTGTGTGTACCCAGAGAAAAGAAGTCCTTGGAAGAAAAATGTCTCACCTCAGCAACAGGATAGTAAAGTTAAGTTTAGACTGTCCTAAAAAGAAGCCATGCCATTAAAAAGAATTGAAGCACTTCCTATTGAAAGGCACATATGTGTTTTAGTCAAAAGAAAAATGCTGAATGTGTAGTTTAAACATTGTTTGTGGTGCAGTTTAGCTCACTGACTGAAGTCACAGCAAGCTACAGTAAGGAAAGTACTGCATTTAATCCCTAAAACGTGAGAAAATAAGCAGTTAGCTGTTTTGTGATTATAACCTTACAGCCTGAGGTTTTCACCTTTCCTTCCTCTCTCCAGGGCTTTTTGGACTCCTGTCAGATTTTATAATCGGGCTCCAAAGTTTTTTCCAGAGGTCTCTCCAAACTCCAGCTCATCCATCACAGTGATCTCTATTATAGAGTGAGCTCCCTGCCGTGGTCAAGGACCGTGATAACAAGACAGCGCAGAAACAGATGTGTGCAAAGGTGAACCAAGTGCATGCTGAAAATGGAAAAGGTGAGCAAACACTTTTATTCATTGAGTTTTTTTTTTTTGTGAAGAAAGAGACTTTTGAAGTCCGAGGTTCAAGGAGGAAGAGAGCAATCGCTGGTCACACTGAGCCCTGTATATAGCTGTACTATATCTGAACTCCAGCCTCCCTCCGGTCCCCCTTCACATTTGACTTCTAGTACGTACAGTATTTAATCACAGAGTAATGACCCTTGAGTTGTCTGTCATCTTCACTTTGGCACAGTCACGCATTTCAGGCCAACACACAACGGGATATTCCTGGCTCACCTCCTCACCCTCTGCTTAATTTATCTGTTTCCTTGGAGAGCACAGGACATCTTTGACTCATGAAATGTTGTAAACCTCCACCGCTCCACTTTGACTGATACCTCACAGAGATCCACTCGCTCTGGGATGGAGCAGCCATTCGTGTTCTCATGTTGTGTGACCCTTTTGTGTCCGTTGTTGTGTTTTCACTGCTGTCAGGAGGGAAGTGTGATAAAGTTCCCCTTTCTTTGCCTGTTTCTATGTTTGACTGTCTCTGCCGCTGGCTGGTTGGTGTCCTCCAGCTGTGGGGGGACTTTGGGCACACAGACGATTGTTTTACGCGAGGTTACAGGAAGGTCAGATCCAAAATCAATGAGGAAACAGCTCTGCTGCTCTAAACTCTATTTCTGCCAAGCAGGATCCTCTGAGAGGAGCTGGGATATCAGAAGCCCCAAAAGGCAGGATCGTTAACATGACAGATAGAGGGAAGAGGAGGGATGAGAGGAAGAGGAGAGAAAAGAGCTGTTACTTATGTGAAATGTGAAACGCACAGGTGTAATGGAAGCACAGTGAATTCATTCTTGGTGCTTAGCAGAATTTTATCCTCTGGCTCCATTTCATACGTGAAATTACACTCCACTGAATATAACAAGCATTGTTTCTTACTGCATACAGGAAATTACTTCAAACCACAGAACTTTTTAACTGTAACACAGGTTCCAGATACAAATGGCACAAATAAATGAAACGGCAGCGCACTAATAGTAAAAACATTTTTAATTTGGATTAGAATGGGAGTGATTTGAAAAGAAGGGGCCGCACATTCTTTCTGAAAAAATCTAAATGGTTCCTCTAGAAAGCACGACAACGCAATAATGTGCAGAGTGTCTTTGTGCCCTATAGGAAACCTCAGGGGGCTGCTTTAATGTTTCCTCTCCTCTCTGCTTTCTTGGAGCAGAGCGGATATTACAGATTGGAAGCACATCGAGAGTTTATAAAATCTCACACTGATTATGAGCAGTGTGAGTCTTTGGCTTTCAGGTTATTTTGGTCACTGATGCAGAACCAAGATGTTTTTAGTTTGGCACAAAGTGCTGAACTTTGGATTAGTTCCACTGGCTCCAAAACAACAGGCCAAAAACAATGTACCAATTCACAGTTCATTCATAAGTCTTTAGAGCAGCAAGAAGTTCACATTTTTTAGATACTAGTAGCTGTGCTGCCGTGTGTAGTAAGCATATGATAAGTTAGTGCTTTGTACAGTTATTTATTTATAGTGACCGTGGGAAATGCAAATGTACACTATGGCACAAACACTCCACAGCAATAGCGCCAGTGTAAAATATTTTCATGATGATCTGTGACCTGGGCCTGGATCAATAAACCATCTGCATCGATTGCTAAAACGTGTCCATTGATTTAAGTTACCTTAGTCCCACTGGAAGTAAACAAACAGGAGATACCCTGTCATCTGCAACACATGTTCCTGCATCTTGTTAGGTAATATTTTGTAACTTAGAACATAAATGTGCATGTCTTAAAGCTGTCCTCTTTATGAATATTTACTGTTGCCCTCACCTAAATTATATATAGCTGCTAACTGTCCACTTCTGCCTGCGTATATTGGCATACACTGTACTATATTGTGTAGATATTATATATTATTTGCTGTTTTTAAAATTGAAAAATGGTGACTTGACCAAATTAACTTAACAGCCTAGTGTTCCCGCTCCATATTTATATGACACTAAATACATGTAGCTATTTAAACATCTGATTGTATAAATATATTATAAGTCTATAAATACATGTATTAATATGTCTGATTGTCATGTAAATAGGGAGCAGGAAATTTACACACAGGCCAAGGTCTGCTCACTCCTTACATATTGTCAGAGACATTTAGTGGCATCATTGTGTTGAAGGTGGATCTGACCCAGCAGGCAGAACATGGCCAGGAAGATGTGAGGTGACAAGAATTTACTGTATGAACTCCACTCATAAATGCCAGTCAGCATCAAAGCATCCCTACAGTGAGGTGCCGGCCCCACCTGCTGTGAATCATGTATTTTATCACTTCAAGTAGCCTGTGCTGATTTAAAAAATATATATGTGGCAGTTTTAGAGTGAAGTACAAAGTGAACCTGTCCTGGCTGGAGATTACCATAATGTTATTACAGTATTTCATCTCCAAGCTACTGTATCCTTACTCTTTGAGTGAACAGCTTCACTGTTATTTCTGGTATATTTTTATTTATTAGTAAAAAGTTAAATCTTTATAGTGTGCACAAACAATTGCCATGTTTATGTTAAAGCTTGGTGAGTGGGGTAGACACAATCACAGAGTACACAAAAATTATACAGCTTTTCTGAATAACGCATCACACATTTTTTCTACTTTGTGAAATTTTGCTGTCACACTGTGAAGCAAATTCGAATGACAGTTTGGGAATGAAGCCATCCGACTGTTTGAAGTTTCTTTGTGGGAATCCAGACAGCATGCAGATGATTCGTTGAATTTATCCAGCGGTGTTGAGACTGCTCTCGAGAAAACATCAATTACAGTAGATTGTTCTGGTGGCATTTCAGTTTAGTGCGAGCGGTTTGGCTGAACCAGCAAAGCGAAGGCTGCATGTTGCGTGTTTAGCGAGTTCTGACACGGTCCAGATCGCGGTTGATCCGTCCCTATTGAATAAGCACATGTCTTTAGGGACAAGAAGATTGATGCAGCTCCCACTGAACTCTGGGATATCCCTGTCCTTAGCTGGGCAAGATTTCGGGGTTTGTGGGTAATGGGGGGAAACCACTTCCCTTGCTTGTTAAACAAGACCATTAAAAGGCATTATGAGCTGGCCTCTGGAAAGGCTTTGCGTGTCATTGCTTGCATCTGTTAGAGGCCGTTCCTGGGTCTCTTGTTTCATTTGATTATTCTAAAATACAGTAATTCTGCTCCCAAGTGTTATAGAAGTCTGTGGAAACACAGAGGCACAGTGAAGAGGAGCTGTGACACGAGACGACATGTCAGATTGCACCTTTACTTTTATACTACAGCAAAGCTTCACACAATAATTGGTGTACTTTAGTCCTTTTCTGAATGCATTTTGTATAATCACAACAAAGGCTGAGAAAAAATGATCGGAACTGACATATTTCTCAAAGACTTCAAAGCTTATCTATCCCAACATGATGCACATCCCATGATCTGAGCCATCTGGAGCCATCATCAGACCCCATAATCACATGTTTTCCAGGTTACACTGGTGGGATCAAGTGTAGAGGAGGGTGGTGGTCTCACACTGTTTCTTTACGGGTCAAAAGTTCCATCAGCTTACTGTATGTGTAAGTCTGTGTGAAAGCGTCTTCCCTACTAGTTAGTTTCAAACTTGTGCAATGCTAGAGGGTTTAGCCCTGAAAGAAATGCTTTAGGTTTGTGAGCCTGTGTGAGCCAAACGTTACAGATGCTACCACCCTTACCATGGGCTCAATTATGGTTCTAACTAGCTGCTAATCCAAAATGAGCAGACAGGTGTAAGGTATGTGATGCCTGCACAGACAGGTGTCTTATACAACATACTATAATGAACTAGGACATCATCTAGTATTAATCATCTACTCACACTGTTAAGTTGGACATTTTAACATAGAGGACTATAGGGATTCACATGCTTTTAGCAGCAGCCTCAAGTAGCCAGTCAATGATTAGCTTAAATTTTTAAGCCTGGAAGTTTGTTTTAACTGTGTGACAGTAGAATCGGTCATTCTTTTCTATCACCAGTGTCAAGATTTGCCTCTAACTAATTTGATCTACTTTCTGCTTACACCTAAGCTGATGCAGCTTTATTATTTATTTAATTTTTATTAAGTTTGTTTTTTGTTTTCTTAATTATGATTAATCAGCTTACAAGTTTTAGATCCAAAAGACATTATTGAAGACAACAGCAATGTGCCGGACAACTGTTAACAATGGGCGCATGAAAAACAACTATTTATTGATTACAAATACGTTTGGATACTGATTGTGTGTGTAGTAACATAAAACTTTATACTGACAGTTAATTTTGATAGACACAATTTTATGTGTCTATCAAAAACCCACATTGTGAACTTGGCTGTGCAGAATTTAAATTTTTGGAAGACCTTTGTTTGGGCTTCATCCAGTGCAAAAACCCTAAGTTTATGCTGCAGATCTGGTACACAGTGGAAAAAATGGGGTTAATGTGATTAAGGTTGTGTCTGAATAGAGACTTCCCTGTTAGAACTCAGAAGGAGGAGGATTAGATTTGTCATATGCACAGAGGAGCCCTGACTGTGGTTGTGCACACTTCACTGCTCGGGAGGAATCCATGAAGCGAGTGTCCATGCTGTTTGGGATGATCATAGGACAAAGTAATATGAGGGCAGTGTCAGCTGGAGAGGTACTAGGCTCGGTTCCCAGAAATAACACACTTGCATGTTACCAGAACGCTTGTGCAAGTGAACAAACAGAGGATGTAATATAATCTGTGTGGTGCAGTTAGATCCCAGTGTGTGAGGGTCATTAAGTATGCATGTTAACACAGGATGAGGATGGCATCGCTTTCTCTCTCTCCCTCTCTCTTCCATGATACCAGCATCACAGTGACAGTGGATGGTCCTCTTATTAGGTCAGCTGAAAGTGGAAAATTAGCACAATTCCCTCAGGCTGGGATTTATCCCACATCTCTTCCAATTAGCTTCCTGAGCTTCTGGAGATAATTGCAGTGTACAGTGCAGAGACAGGAGCTCCTACAACCTCCCTGCTGCTGCTGCATTCCCATCTCCATTCCACTGCCTCTCATGCAGTTCCTCGCAGTAAAAGAGAGGGAAAAAAGAAACTTAAGGAACTGAGAGAGTAACTATAGGATCAACATCCCATCTCTCCTGGTTAATCCAGCTTGGAGGCAGCCCCATCCCTTGAGCCTGGTTCCGTTAAGTACTTACATACGCTACCAAGAGTTTGGAGTTGGGAGAAGTTTTGCATGTGTTGTCATTTATAGCCCTATCATCTTTAATAACGGGAAGGGATTAGCGCCATTGCCTTTTGATCCTATAATCCGCACTCCTCAAAATCCCAAACTTTATCGGCTTGCCTCTCTGCTGGACCCGCTGATCTGCTGGGAAAGACAGAAATTGACCTCAAATTAGGCGCTGTCCTGTGAAATCTCCGACAGGTGACAGCAGTAATTCATGGCAGAGAGGAGAACAGTTGGCCTAATGTGGCCATGGGAGATGAGCCTGTTGGCTCATACATGGCTGTTGTCAAGGGAGATTAAAGGACTTCATAAATATGCCCCTCCATTTTGCAGTGTGGTATATCACCGGGCTGCATTAATCAACACTGCCCATCCATAGCACAGTAATTGCATCTAAAGATGAAAGCCAAGGGACTTCATATTTCCACCTGAGCTATAGATGGCATCACCGATTTGCCACATGTGATTCATGTCAAATATGAAAACAGCACTTCATACAGTGTCCTCTGCTCAGCATCTATTATGCAACAATGTACACATACATGTATATACATATGCAAAAAACCTGAGACAGAGCTGGCAGAAATTAAAATAGAATCCTGAAAAGCAATAATTACTCTATATGAAATCTATGCTGTAAAAACTTGAAACACAATGAAATGAATTAGTGGTAGAAGTCACTACACACAGTCACAGTCAAGACCACTGATACAACTGGCTTCTCTTGCTCTCTTCATTAATGTGACATGGACTCCCTCCCATTGCATCCTCTGGATTGATGTTCCACTTTCATTTACAGCCCTCCTTTCTGCACCATGTTTTAGATAGAGAGGGAATGACTTCGTTTCAGCGCCTCACGATCGCACACTGGAACTAATTAACGAGCTAGGCCTCCGTTTATGTTAAGCAACATTTGAGAGCGGAGAACGACAGGAACTTAATTACATGGTGCTGGAGACAAGAATAGCCACCAAAGGTTTCAACGGCAAAAAGTGTGTGGGGTTGCAGGAGGCCATGTAGCTCACGCTCGCATGCACTGTCACTGAGTGGATATTAAAGTCATGCGTCACATTTTTTCTCTCGAAGATTTGCGATATCGTATTTCTGCTGGGACATGTGCAGGATGAAGTACATAGAGTAGATTTATTCACCCTCTTCTTTTCTTCTACATTCAGAGCCAGCATGACCAAAGAGGATCACCACTACAGAGCTGTGAACACTCGGATTAGTATTAATATAAGACTGGATTCAGAAAGCCTTGCTCAATTACAAAAACAGTTGTCCATGTCTACAGAAAAATGTGCTGCTAGTTTTTCTGACTGTACTGAGTGTATGCTGGTATGAGTGTGTGTACATTGGTGGGCTTGTGTTAAAACATAGTACTGCACTGGGTTCGCATCCATTTTCAGACCACCTTTTCCTTTGGAGTGACTTTTCTTTTTAGTAAGATATGTCAATTGGGGAAAAAAATGTATCTGGATTTAGTTCGAATTAGCATGGCATCGATTTTTAGTATGGGAATTTTCAAAGCCTTTGTGACAAACTATGACTTTCAGGAGTTCTATGTTGACATTCCATGTCGTATCACCATTGTTCACTATACTTTTCTAAGAATAATGTCCTTTGAAATGGGTGCGGCTTTGTCTGTGTTAAAGCTAAGTGTGATGACTCTGGCTGTTATTTTTTAGCAGCACCTTACTCTGCCTCACTCATGTCTAAATGAAACTAAATAAAACAACAGAGGCATCCATCAGTCAGGAAATAGCTCGCTTTTTAGGCCATGTGGCCATTCAAGGAACTGCTAACCTAACAGTTAATGGTCAGCATGTAGGCTACAGCACATCATTGCCTTTTCTATTGTTCATATTTCTGAGTAACAAAATATACTAGTATGTAGTATGTTTGTATATCTTATAGGTAGTGTGACAACGAAACTTTACCTGTGGGGGAATTTAGCATGGAGTATGTTTTATGAATATTCCTATGTCTGTGATGTGGTCCCGTTGTGGGTGACTGTTCGGTGCAACAGGACCCCTTTGGGTTTCATGGAATGTGTCTTAGCCTACAGTCGGGCCTGGACATGCTGACAGGACGCGAGGACAGGGGTTAGCTCAGGGAGCCTTTCAGAAAATGTAGCTGCCATAAAAAACACGGGCTCTTGAAATACTTTACTGATAGATTTACAAACTCCAGGCTGCGGAAAAGGAAGTTTAGTTTATTTCAGATGCTTTTTTTCCCTCCCAAAACATGCTCAAGAAAAATATTGCTAACTATGGGAAGCTTAAAAAGCGGGGTGAGAGGGTAAGTGAGGCTTTAAGGCCTGTGAAGGAGGAAACTATTAACTGAGGGTCATGTGATGAACTGTGAGTTTGGCTTATGGCCCGTCCTTCCTTTTATCTTCTTACACTTTGGCTATAATCCTCCACCTAAAAGCATGTGACTCCGCACCTTTACATGAAGTCAAAATCAGAAACAGTTCTCATCAAGCTGCAATAATACTGATATGTAACAGCTACTGGGTTTGCTGCTGCACATGTACAATATGAAGTGGTCCTGGTAGTTCTAAGATGTACAATACATTTATGAGATCAGCAATTATATGTGATTTATAACATTAAAGGGAGACTTAATGTTTAAAGAAAATATTTTGAATCACTTGTGCCAAATGTAAGGAGAGCAAATCTTACTTTCAACACAGCCTACATTACTCAGAGCACAGCAGAGTATGAGACTGGATGCTGACAGTTTAATCTACTTATGGAAACATTGTTGTAACTTTAACCCAGTGAATCCAATGAAAAGCATATACTCAGGGTTGTTTGGAAGATGTTTATATGGGTAATATACTGAATAGTAAAACAGTATGCCATTACTGTGGTTTATGTTTAGCAATAAAAACTAGACCTGTTAAGGGAAAATATGGAATCAGTTTATGTGGAGGAATGTGGAAACCTGTGACTGGTCACATGGTCTTGTTAGTCCCACATATTTAAACTGTTATTTATGATGTCGGATTTCAGTGCTCAATGGGACTTCACCTGCTGTCTGGGTTCAACAGGATCCCTCAGACCAGACTGACTCCTCCGGCCATGTGTGATGGACAGAAAGGAAAATATCTTTGCTGGTGATGACGATAACCGGGTTTTGTGTGAACGTGGGTGGGTTGAAGGCATGGTTTGGGCGTGTAAGTGCTGAAAATAACAAGAAAGAAAGAAAGCTGAGTATATAAGAAAAGAACACTGTGCTTTAGCTTGGGAAGAGTGGTCAGTCTTTCCTCCTGCTTCCCCCCCTCACAATAACCATTCTGGAGAAGTAGCTGCCAAAGCCACAGCTCTTACAGAGGAAACCGTGACCAGCTGTGACGCAGCTGCCTACACTTGACACTCCAGCATCACTGAATTATTGCATTCAGTGTGGTGTGCTGACCTGGACATTCAAGCCCTGATACCCTTTTCCTCTGTGGTCTTCATGTCCTCAGCGTGGTTAAACCCTTATCCTATTATCTGACACCCTTTTTACCTTGGCGCTGCGTCATCCTCATGAAACAGTAAGCTGCATTGTTTAGCATTATGTGATCCATGCCCACTTCCAGCTGTCAACAGAAAACCACATGGAATTCCCCTGTGCTTTGGTAAATGTCACATCTGAGAAAGGAAAGCTTAGAGACATGACTTCTCCTCCTCTGCAGGGCTACTGTGTGTGGACGAGCTGTTGTGTCCTTACAGTTTGTGGCTCTTTGGCCCACAGGATGCGATTTGTATTTTTGTCAACCGGTGATCAGCGACCAACCTAATTACACACTAATCAATCAAGTGTAATGAGTCTGAGCCTGGCCGGGTGTGGCCCTGCTACACCCCTAATCCACTGCATCTGTTTAAGGGTAATTCCACAACCACAGTTGTTTAACTTCTCATGCTAAACTTTTAGTTTTCATCTGCTTCTTTCCCATACAACCTTTTCTATCATGCAGGGAAGTGAAGTTGAGAGTTCTGATCAGCTTCGGTTGACAGTCGAGTCTTTGGTAGCACCGGACTCCACTGTATCCAACTTCAACTGCATATGTAACATTTAACCAGGGGTATCTACAGTAGAGGCACTCTTTTCCCACAATAGTTCCTAAAACAATACATCATACATTTAGTCAAGCTGCAAGTGAAGACCTACACGGCAGATATGTGAAAACTGTGAATGTTTTAACCTCATAAAACATCCCAGTTTGAGGTCATAAATACAAGAACAGAGAGGTGGTTTCCTCCGTTTCCTTTCATATATCCATAATCTTTTCCTACATTCTACAAATCTCCATGAGACAACCTCTGCAAGGTTCTCCTTTTATTTTCCCTTTCTCTCAGATCCACTGTGCTAGTGTGCTTCTTTCATGACATTTCGGTAATTAAAGCCAAATGGCATATCCCCCGATTAGCTCCGCAGCTGCTTGCATTTAATTCCATACAATCAAAGTGTCCTGTTGAGCTGCTTGCTGTCACAGCTACCAAAGCTATTTGTCACAACAGAGATAAAAGAAACATTTATGACCAGCAAAGATATTGCTTGTGTTGTTTTACAGGCGTATTTTAAAACAGGGAAAAAAGACATATAACGTTTCAAAAACAGTGCTAGTTGCAGATAATGCTTTCATACCCACAGAAACCGCCTTTCACATGAATTTCTGCTGAGTGACGTTGGTGGAGCCACAAAGCAAAGTGTTAGTTAAAGTCAAAGACAACACTGCTGGGAGCCTTTGGAATGAAACCCTGTCAGACACATATGCACGTACAAGAGCTTAACATTTCCAAAGCTGACACTGGAAAAAATATAACCCAAGTGTTACCTGATATTCTGCACCCCTGTGTCATAGGTTCCTCCAGATGGACTTTTTTTTCAAAACCCTGTGACCTTTAGAGCAGCAGTGCTGCGTGATCCCATGAACACCCCCAAAAGTCAGAGGACAGGCTTGTTTTTGTTTTTAGACCCGTTTCCTTGTGTTTTGACTGGGCTGCATGTGTGCCAGCTATGAAATGAGCTCATGCTTTTACATAAATGAACTCATCAGTGGAGCTTATTAAGGCTTCACTTCTGTACCAGGACTGTCTTCTCTTTCCTGCCTGCACGGTCAGCATAAAAAAAGCATAACATAAGAATACTTCTTTGCTCTATTTCTCTCCTTTTTTTTCCTAAAATGCTTTGTTATGAGAAATACTAGAAAGTAGGGGTTATTGGATAAAAAAAAAGTATTTTACAGGCAGCCTGTCTCAGAATGAAATATATTTGTTTGCATAACACGAGCAGCAATATAAAACTTTCCAGCCTCTTGAAACTGTCTCGTCTTTTCTTGACTGTGGGCAGTTAAATTCCACTGGGTTGCATGACTTCTTGGATGAATGTGTTGATTTTTAAGTGAAATGGCACCAAGAGGATCCCATTTTTTGGAGGGTGATCCTTTTATTCTTTATTTTGGCATTTTTTACAAGAAAAGACTAATGTAGGTCTTCACATTTCTGTTTTTCTAAGCCTTTCCAATAGTAAAGACACGCACCGATTGCCATCCCGTTGTACTGGATCCACTGGGGGAACACTCCCTCTTCAACACCAAGCCTGCCCTGTATCCTAGAGACAAGAGGCCTAAACACTTCAGCTTGAATTTAGCGCAACCATTAAACTATTCTGAAGTGATTACGAGCCATTAAATGAAGAGTGGGATTGCCCTGTCGCCGATGGAGCAAAAAGTCACTCCACATGAAGGTGATTTCAGGAGACGCAAGAGGCTGTGTGCCCTGGCTGCTGGCTGACGGGGTCTCCAAGCGGGCGGACCTCACACACACATACACTTACATTGCAGCTCTGAGGGCTAATGACATGAATGTTCACTAAGCCTGCTTAACATTCAGGCGTGGATACACGTAGAGGCGGGCTCACACAACGACATGATCTCTAAGAGGACCAGTGTGATGATTTAGTTCAGTGTCACATTAAGGGAACTCGCTCATCCTTCATGGTCTGAATGAGGGCATTAAGCAGCAGCCAAAACACACTGCGCACAACTTTTTTATACAGTCCTTGCACATTGTACCAATCACACAATCAGGATATTGAAATGAGGACAGTAAGTGTATTTATTTACCTAAACGCTTCAACACAAGCATCATCAGCATATCAAAAGAAAAAGTAGTATCTGATTTTTCTCATGAGAAATATGAGTTGGCAATGGATCAGTCACTATGTTAAAAATATATGAGTAAAAATCAATCACAGGATAATCACAAGAACAGCTAGAGAGAAGGCTGGGAAAGAGAAAGCCACCAGGGTAGCTCCACTCACCACACACCACCAAACATCATTCCAGCTCCTAAACACACACACAGAGCAGTGCTGTTAGGAGCCGGAGTAAAGAGAGCAGTATGACCACACATTTATTCTGTAGCCTGATGTCTCAAACGGGGATTATTGCTGATATCAGTGTTTTTAATATTGGCATTGAATGTTACATCTTCAGAGCTGTAAAGCATTTGCTCTGCTCATTGTGTTGGTTTACTGGGTATGGCTGCAGTGTTATTGTTTTGGTTTGTTCCAACCACTTCAGTCACAGCAGGTAGCAGTTTTCTGAGAAAGAGAAAAACCACTTGTACACCACTTACCCAGCATCAAAGAGCAAAGGGAAAACTAGTTGGCAAACATAGTGGAACATACAGCAGCAAATGAGGCTCATGCTTCCCATAAGACTAAAAACACGCTAAAAGAAACATAAGGATTTGAATTGCAGACACATGACTCTGAATGAATGTTAATTTTACTCCGGGTCTGCTGGTTGTGTAAACAGGCACACGTTTCTGATGTCAGTGTGCTGTTCACAGCTTGTTTAAGCTGGTCCCAGAAGGGAAAGAAATCTGTTATTGCAGCTTCAACGTTAGGTGTTGGTTCATCAAGATAAGAGGTGTGATTCATGAATTGATGGCTTAAGGCAGAAGGTGAATTATACAGCTTACATGTAGTTCTGCTCTCTGAGTGATGATGCAGAATGTCAATATTGTTTGTGGCATTTCTGTTTTGGGTGATTAAAAATTGCACTACAGCACTGTGTGAAAATAGATCTGGCTTTGTACTTCTATCCAGGAATGGCAACTTGAGCTGCAGCATCTGTAGTCACCTGATGTGACAACCTTAGAATACTATGTCATCACTAAGAGGTAGGAGAGCTTAGTGTTTATCACTGTGGCAGTAACAATGATGTCATCACCACTGCGGACTGCTTTCTGAAGGTGCAAGATGCTAACTTCACAATCAACAGATCAGTATATTCCTCTGCCTCTAAATTAATTGTGTAACTCATGTATCACACAAATGGAAATGTGGACGAAGGTGTTTCTAAAGTAAGACTTCGGCTGCGTGTTTTAGTTCATGGTTCCAATCTTTAAGTCTAGACAGAAGGTGAAAACTCATAACTCAACCCCATCTCATGGTTCATGAAGAGCAGCAGCAGCCCAGGCCTCTCAATTTAAGACGTCAGAGTAGCTCAACCTCATTGGCATCTTATCTGATTTCCCCATCGCCCCCAGTGTCAGACGCACAGAAGGAGAAGCACTTCACTCAATCTGCTTCACCACTCAGAAATGTCCCCTTCTTCTCCCTGTGGAGACAGGGGTCTGGAGTTGGAGCTGCAAGTGTGATCAGCATGTCCTGGTGCTGACACGGCGTTGACCGCAGAGAAGCTAGTCCAGACTGCAAGGCAGATGTGTTTCATTTAGCTTTATCTGTTGACACATCCTGTCTGCATTGCAGGCGAAGGCAACGGCAGAGACAGTGACGCTGAAACCTGAACCCAGCACTGATGCCTACAGTTAAGAGAAACATAACAGCAGTGGTTCTTCCTTAAGAATGGTAATTTGGTTTGATGCTTGGTGATTTGCATGTCAAACATCTAGATAGCAAAGTTATAAGGCCCAGCAGCATACTAAAACAAACAACTGCTGGATGTTTGGATGGTCATATAGTCATATTTGTTCTTTAGATTTGTGATAAAACGTTATCTTAGCTTTAAAAAGAAGGCTATATTATTGTTTTAATTTCAAATCCAATCATAATTCTGTATGCTGTATTCAGTCCGTCTGTCTTCAAATCTAATCTAATCTCAGGATGTCAAGATGTCCGCACCACATGGACCTCCTGTGACATCACAGTTTTTCTTTTTCATTTGCCTACTGTCTTCTGTTTCTTGGCTACCAACCCTCATCTCAGCCCTCATATTTTTCATGTACTACATTCACCAGCACAAGGGGGCGCTACCTATGTTAACACAGAGCAGCATGTTAGCATCTAGCTCAAAGCATAGCTCTGCCCAGGTACAGCTTCATAGCCTCTTATTTAGCACGCAACAGGTTTTTGTCACAGTTGTTGTCAGATGGTCCCATGTGTCTTCTCCCATGTCTTAAGAACTTTTTGATTTTCATCTAAAATCTAATTTTTAAATAACAAATCTGCAACTATTTAAAATGCAAACAGAATGAAATAAAATCTTAATTTTTATTAGGTAAATGTATGAAATCGTCTTACTACAATATCAATGCTACAATATCCATGCAGACTGACGTTATTGGTGTTAAATGCAGTAGCTGGCAGTCACAATACTCTTTGTGTTTTGATTGTTTCCATGTTTTTAAACGACATTCCTTATCTAGGTTCATCTTAAACTCTGCATGGTCCTTTGCTCCTCACTGCTCTCTTCTTCCCTACAAAGAAAAGGACTACCTCGCATATGTATGTCTTGGCTGAACAACAGCTGACCTACCGTGCTCTGATGTGGTGTAGGGAAATGACCCACCCTCCCACATCCACACCTCCCCTGCTGGTCACTCATGAATATGGCTCTAATTGAATTCACTGGAGACAAACGAGTGTTAATTGGGAGGATAACGATGACCGTGGCCAACTATTCAGAGGATCGGCCTTCAGAATGGGAGAGACCTCCTACCCACCACAGGCCTGTTCTTCCCAGCAGGGGGGAGGTCTGTGGTCAGGGAGGGGAGGGCTCCACAGTCTCTTGTGCTCCTTTTCTTTGAGAGGAAGCAATAAAGCAATAAAGAGCCTTGGTAGTCGGGTCCTCTGTGCTCTGACAGCCCCTACACTGCAGTGTGAAAGGGTGAGGGGTCCTGTGACACATCATAACCACCAACAACAAGGCCTGTGTGTGTATGTGAGGTATTGTTTGACTCACTTCACACCCACGGAGCAACACTTCACTATTTCGCAATGCAAATGCAGAGTGGTGATGGCATAAACATATCCATTATTAATCATGGTCATCACCATGAACACACACACACACACACAGACATAAATGCCTGACTCGGCTTTCATTTCAGACAGTATATAATTTGCCTTTATATGAATTATACAGTGTGTGAACAGGCCTGCAGGACCCCGGCCAGTTGCTTGGGATATTAGCATTGTTTCTTTTATTAAAGTCCAGCAGACGTCTGTCAATATTTAAAAAGTAGGAAGGCAAATGTCTTAACACTTGCTTGGCCTTTTCATATTTGTTATTTTTATTATGAATTCTTCATGAAGTAATATGATTGAAACACTCAAAGCATGTAGAAAAAAAACAGCTGCCTGCAGCTTTGTTTATTCATTTCCATGTTGATTACTTTTTAAATATACCTTACAGATAGATTTTTTTAATGGTCTTGATTAGTCACAACAATTAAAAATCTTCAACTTTTGTTTTGAAAAAGTATTACACTTTTATTTTTTACTGTTATACAGGCACACTTACTAAATTTCTAAACACAAGGTAGAAGTCAGGAGTTTGTTAATGAAACATCAACATCTGTGAATGTATTATTTTTGTAATGCTGACAAATATAGTCAGTCATGCAGCTTTTACACATTTATTTATTTACTTATTTATAGTCTTGATAGGATTCATCCTAGTGACCTTATTGATCCAACAATCCATTTTGCCAGGCTGAGCCGCTGTGGTTCAAGCCATTCAGTGTCCTGTGAGGAACTAGCAGAAACTGGTGAAGTGTTTTGGTGTGATACTGGTTTGTGATTACTACAGTGAGAAATGATCTGATTGGTAGGTAGTGACTCACAGAGGATTTACAAAGACAACTCAATAGATGGTTCTGTGTAACAACCACCTGGATCACTAGTAGCCTACATCAGTTTCCAATGTAATATTGACTCGGTTTACTACAGTAAAGTAAGTAAGTAAAGTACAAGTGTCTTTTAAAATGATTGTTTTGCCAATCTCTTCCTAATTGATTCCTAATGATCAGATTTGAGATGTATATTGGTTGTTTCCCTTTTATAAATATATAAATTGTGTGTCATTTAAACTTGGTGCAAATTAGTTGATCTCAGTCAGTACAACTGATGTTAAAAGCTTATGAAACAAGTTGTGCTGGTGGTGTGCTTGGCCTGCTTTCTGTGAGTGCACTCTAACATCTCTAGCTTGAGGTATGGTCAAAGATCATCCTCGGACTGAAAATAAGTTCTCATCCTTTTCCTCTCCTATGGGAGCGCAGCAGCACTTAATCACCCCCAGCATGACCCTGGACTGTGGCATGAGTTCAAAGCTACACTCTGCCTCTGCATCACCCAGAAGAATCTGTCCAATCACCTCGGTGTCCCACAGCCTCCCTCACTGGCATCTGTCTTCTTTCCATATATCACAGGTGAGCTTTGGCCATAAAGGGGATTACTCTGCGGGGGAGACTCTGCATCCATTTCCACCATTAAACCGGATTCAGGTGCTGCCTCTTCTGCTCTCCATAGGCATCCTGTGAGTAATGGATACCCCTGTGCCTCTTGCTGCCCTTTCTTATCTACTGTACAGCCTAGAGACACTCAGTGACTCACACAGACAGAAAGACATAGGCACTCACTCACTTACTCAAATAGCAACACTCAGTCACTTTTAGTTCTCGTCTGGAGGCTTTTATACCGGAGATCAGTGTTCAAAAGAGGAATTTGGATCATGACCTGCTATGTGACGGATTGGCCTCTGCACTGCACCACGTCCTTCATCCCCTGTCCTCTGGGGACTCACAGAGACGCAATGTGCTCTCCAGAATTTAGCCATAAAAGCTTTAATCAGTGCGTCATTTCACCAATGTCTTCCAGGGGACAAGCCTGGTTGATTTGCTTCTCTTGAATGAGAATTGTGGTCTAACTTCACCATTGGCGCCTGTGTGTTGAGTAGCTGTGAACTCTTAGACAGTGCTGCACAGCCTCTAACGCTTCATTGGTCTCACAGTGCTAAAAGCCCATGTCACACGGCTGCATCTAAACACAGGAATGATTTTCACGGCTGAGAGGACGGTTCTCCAAAGGAACTTTAGAGACGGAAGACAGGATAAAGTAACTGCTGAGTTTGTCTCTCACAAGGAGCAGAGAGAGGAAGAGACAGAGTGCATAGAAAAACAAAAGCAGATTGTGACAATAGGAAGAAGCATCCTCTGTCAAACATCTCAGCAATTAACCTTTTAAAAAAGGCTAATGGCTGAGATAAAGACTCGAATCAAACAAAACCTAATGTATAATTTTTCTGTCTTTATTTCTGTCTGTCAACCACACATTCAATCTGTTTTTCTTCTTTGGAAATGTCTTCAAATAGGATTATACTGTACAGTGCCAACTATATTCCATTTTTTCATCTTGCCAAAATCTTCAAAAACAAAGCTCTGACTTTGAAGGGGTTTTTTTTCACCTCAAAATTGAACTTTAACCATTTCAAAAGCAAACTTAGCACTTATTAATCCCAGCATCCACTTTATTTTTATCCAATCCCCCCGTTTGGTGCAGAAATATCGCAGGACTGGAAAAAAGTGCCATGACACTTTGCATGTGTGTTCATGTTGCAGTGCTAAGAGTGTTTGCACACACTGCGGCATTAACTGTGAAAAAATAGATTATTATAGTGTCATTAAACATCATCATACATCTACATCAGCAGAACAGTAAGCATGTTCACGTTAGCATTTAGCTCAATGCCCGCTGAAGCAAAGATTTGCTAACATGACTATTGACTCATTAAATACTTTCTTGTCCCAGAATCCCACAATGCATTGTGAATGGTAGACTGTCACATGCTTCTAAAATCAGATAGGTGTTCTAAATGTACATTTCTTTGCTAGTTTTTTTTTGTTGCCTCTTATTCGTGACCAATCATTTTATTGTCTTTAAAATTCAATCTCTCCTGAGGGAACGCTGCATCACACTGATCAAACAGTGATGAAAACATGGGCATTAAAAGTGATTGGCTGATGGTAACCAATGCAAAGGCCACTTGGAAACTCTGTGAGAGAGAGTCTTAGTGTAGGAGCCTACTCTGTGTCTGAAATGCCTCAAACATGCACAGCTCTCAGACTGAGAGCTTGATTTCAAGAAATTGAGTCAGGGTAATTCAAAACTCAGGTAATGCAAAAGACACTTAACGTGATGGCTGAGATGAAATGTTGTCATGAAGGGTTGGCTGGTTACATCCGTCTGCTGCATGATGTCATGTCTGTGAGGTTCAGCACAGCTGTGGTCCCCAGCATGGAAAAAAGGGACCTGCTGAATATCCTGCCAATGCTTAAATCAAGAGCATTTAGGTCTCAGTGTATTCATGCAAAAATTACCGGTATACAGGAATTTTGTGGTGCCCAGAGGCAAACTGAAGCTGTAGAAGTTTGGAAACTGTGATGGCAGAGAGCACAGGTACAAGCCAGTGAAATAAAACTCTCCCCTGGAGGAGTGCTGCCCGGGCCATGTGTTCAACGTGAAATGTTCCAGAAGTGTTAAATTATTCCTGCACGAAACTCAATCTGTTTCCCTTATCGTCACTCTAGTTTGGTCACATTTGATCCTGCCACCTCAGTTTAAAGTCGTTCTGTGTGATAAGCTGCTGTTTCCCCCGCTCTGTATCACATGTATCACAATTCTACATGTCCTGCTTCTGAGGCCTGGTAGGTATCTTTGAAGTAAAGAGGTTGTCTGTCAAGGGGCTCCTATTATTCATCAAAGACCTCCTACAGAACCATTACCTTGCTTGAACAATACACAAGTAAAGGCAAAGGATTCTGGGAGATGTTCCATATTAAAGCTTGTCTGAACACCTGAAACAGCAAGCAGCACACACAAATGGGAAATTCCCGTCTCGTCAGAGAGGCATGGCGACGTGTCCCGAGGGTTGCTGGGAGAACCTCCTGTAATTACTGACTGAAATACATAGTTCACTGTACCACTCAGACCCCACACACTGTTTCAGTGTCACCACGAAGATGAGAAAATGAGACATTTATTGTGAATGACAAATGAGGGAAGTATTTGTAAAATAACTGCTGTAAGAACTTACTGTAAGTGTTATATTCATGAATGTGCCTTACATTTGTCACATAGGAGCACAGGTGTCACTCAAAAGTACAGCAGATAATACAGAACATATGTACAACGAGTGGAATTTTAACATTTGCATCTGTTAATGCATCATAACAGATTACTGTAACCTGACTGTGTTCTACAACTTCAAATGACAATCCACCTTGCTAGTAGCTACAGTTGTCCAGATCAATCAATACCTGCTATTGCCAGGTTTGGTGTGACAAAAAGCAATCTAGTTGTTAACCACCACTTACTGGTGTACTGATGTCAGCATAGTACCATAACATTGGTATCAAGTCCACCAGCCAAACAGAACTGTCTTTTAAACAAGCATAGTTTAAAAGTATAAAATGTACCTTTTTTAATTTGAAACTTTGACATAATGGCTAAAATGTTTTTTCAACATTTCAATGAATAGCAAATAAATTATGGAAGATTGTCCATCTACCACGGCTGCTATGGTCCAGACTGTTATGGTTAATGAGGGTCCTTTTTCACAAAGGACAGACCTTAGAGGGACCATAGCACAGCAGATCCAAACTAAATCCAGAAAAAATAAGACCCAATATGGAGCAAACGCTTAGTCCTTAAACCAACAATAAATTCTTTAATTCACAAAAGCCGTATATAAAGATATTATGAAGAGCAGCAGCAGTAAAGCAACCTAACTCAGGTTCTAGATCACAAAGACCTCTGTGTTTGCTTTGATCAGACAAAAGCTGTGGAAAGAATAGAAAAACTGTTTTGTGTTTAGCTTGACGTCTTTGATATTACATCTGGATAGTTTGTAGATGGAAAAAACATAATACATTACATAATGCCCACTCATATGGGCTGATATAACAATGACAAAACAGAGAGAGAAAAGGCTTTGTGTTTAGTTTTATGGAGTTCATAAATGTGATGCATCATCCTCTTGAGGAAAGAGCAAAACAGACCACCTGCCTTTACCTATGCAGACATTAGCAGGAGTGGTACAACAGACACAAACTAAGAAAAGAATGTGAACTACGTACACGGTGTCATTGCCTTTGACTTTAAGAGCACAGAGAGGTTGATATAGTGACGACAGAAGCTGTGTATCTTACACTGACTCTGGGCCAGACAGTGGGGACACGGGGCACCTCGTGACATGTATGAGAGGTGACTGGATGACAGATGCTAACGGCGGGACCTTGTATAAACACGCCCATTGAAGACAGTGTCAATCAACACTCCAGATTAGAGCTCAGGCTATTAGTCAAGTCAGAAATCCTTCATCTCTCCTTCAACAGAACTTCAGCAGAACAGCGCACTAATTGAAGTGCCGGCAGGCTGAACTGACCCACAGACAACAGAGTGATAACTCTGAATTATGACAGATTATCAGAGACACTGGTAATATGAAGCTGAAATAAGTCTGAGATAAAAGAGATTAAAAAAGAAAGCAGAGCCAAAAAGTTTGCCTTGACTTTGCAAGACATTATTGTTTGGTGGGGAAGACGAAGTATTTATGTATGCAAGAGCAGCCATAGTTTAAGGTGGCGGTCATGCCACAGAGAACAGGTCATCGCTTGTTCTCATTTTGTCCTCATTCAGTGTGCTGTACGACCATGGCATGTAAATATCACATTTTACACATATCAAGCCTTTGTCACATGCAAAAACCTTCAGGGTCGTTAAGTGTTTTCACACCTGATCCGTGGACCAGGTCCAGAGAACCAGGCACAGACATCATCTGGAATTGTCCTGTAACAGGCAGCACAATAGAGGGTGCTGTATGTGACTCTTTTGGCATTGATACTAAGCAGGCCTAAGAAACGAAGCCACCACATGCAGGTCCTTGGTGAGCCGCTTAAGGGGGGCAGAGTCAGTACACACAGACCTCCATAATAAGGAAACCCCTGCTTTGGAAAGTCTAAGATTGTTAACTTCATTAATCAGTCGCTTTATCAGAATCAGAATCGGAATTCCTTTATTTATCCCTGAGGGGAAATTCTTTTTGTTACAGACATGCAGATCCAACCAAGATCTGCATGTCTACATTTGTTAGCCGTTAGTCAATACTACAGTTTGCATTGTAATGTATTTGCTGTTATTTCTTGACACTTCAGTGTAAGAAACATACAATAGTCCTAACTTAAGCCTCTATCCCATTGAGTCTGAAAGCAGCATTTCAAGCTTTGAGCAAAATGCTAATTTCTGCATTCTTACAGTGACAATGCTAACTGAGTACCTAGTTAGCATTGTCACTATATATGTGTGCAGTGTATGAAATCTGCCTGACTGACTGACTGTCCTCAGCGATTCTCCTAAGACTCACACATTGAGATCCACACTGCCACAGACCAGGTGTTTGTTTAGAAATGCAGAGCACTTCCTGTCTTTGGAACCGGGCAGCCATGGAAAATACGTATTGAATAAATGACCATTCGGTGCCTCTGTAGGGCGGTCATGGTTGTCTGTGATACTGAATGAACATAAAGCCTAACGCCTGGAACAAGCACTGTGTTTTTTGACTGAATCAGATGTGTGAGAAAAAGACTTCAGGGAGGGAGGGTGATGTCATCTGACTGAGAAGGTGATTTTCTTATCTAGTCACACATCACATCCAACCGAGTTTATAAAACCTGCATTTTTCTGGATAATTCCCCTGTGTGAGTGTTACGCTGCATTAAAACCCTTATTTTTGTTTCAGTATTTTTATCTGGCTGTTTGACTCGATGGAATGAATGTTGTGCTGTAATGCCATGCTGGTGGTTGTAGAAAGGCTGCCTCTTGCCTGTGTCACAGTAATGTTGATGTTCACAACCTCTGGGTGTGTTCGTTAGGAAGAGCAAAACATTCCTATTTGTTTGAGCACATCGCAAAGTCACTGATGTCATCCCAGAAACTCCAACCACAGGAACCACTTTCAAAGAAAACAAAGATGACCTGGGAACATAAACTACCAGCATGTATATAGACAAGCATAAATAGGACACACACACACTTATACAGTGTCTGGGGCTCAAAGTGCACATAAGATTTCTATTGTGCCTAAGAGTTCAGTTTTACAGATCCTTTTTCACTTGTGAACCTGCAGCTGGTTCTTGGGTGTATTTTTGCAGAAAGTGAAATCAGCCTTTTATAGGTCACACTGCTGTGACACCAGTAAATGCAGCCTCTCTCTCTCTCTCTCTCTCTGGAGGTTTTTATTGTGTAACCTGATGATTTGCTAGAGTATCCAATACCACTTTCTTAACAGCTTCATCTGAGACAGAAACACAGTGTGAAGGTGACTGACCTGTAAGAAGACTGTTTGTATATTTGTTTACCAGTAAAGACAGAATGGTTTGCATGACGTTTTTCTGGCTCATCTTTATGTGATTGTAATGATTGTTTATGTCTTTGGCCCAGAGTGGGTTGTTTCATGTTGGATGGATGATCATGAAATGTGGTACAGTCATTCTCATCAGTAGTTATGGTCAGAAGGGAATAAGTAGTAGAATTATGCCATTTGAGTTATAAAGTAACCAACCAGGAATGTGTGACTGGTCACTGCAGTACCTTGCCAGATCACATTATGTTAATGGAAGCAAAGGTTGAGCCAGATGCTGGACAACACTGTGGGAGTTGCTTTGCATGAGAGTGTGGTTTCAAATATGACCCTTATAGAGTCGTTGGCATCATGTCCAACCTCAACCTGATGAGGTGGGTGGGGGAGTGGGGGAGTCAAGGACCAATGGTCTGAAACAGACCTGAATCCAACAAAAGTACTGGTTTCACTTATACATTGTAAAAGGTAACATCAGTATGTTAGGATTGTCACAGTGGGGGACACATGTTTTAGCATTTAGCATGTGTTTAGCAGTTTATCAGTGCCAAAGAGCCGTTAGCAGGGCTGTAAACTCTGCTGGTGTTCTTATAGAAAAATCCAGGCATTGTTAATGGAGTGTTGCTAAGTTTCCAGTGGAACATGGCTTAATAAATTGGCAAAGGAGATGCTTGTTTCCACTGATAGTGGTATCTAGAGATAAACAGCTGAGGGGACTAACCCTTCGGCACCTACACTGGTGCTGCATTGGTCGGCGGAAGGTTAACTGCCTTGCTCAAAAGCACCACATCAGCAATCACAGATGGGAGAGAGTTACTCACTCAGGTCTCCACAGCCAAATTTCCCCAGAGTGGATTACAGTACCAGTCTGAAACAGCTCCTCAGTGCAGCACTGCTGGCATGTGACCATGTACGTTCATACAAACACTGACATTCCTGAGCCTCTGGAGGTTCCTCTCTCCTGCTCCACACGCAAAACTGGGATATACGATCCACCGCTTATTAAACAGAGCTTACTTGTAATTAAGCCGCCCAGATGGGTTTTGCTTGAGGTTCGCTCTAAGCCTCTCTCTCCGTCTGTCTCCCTAAAAGTGACGAGTGAGGAGTTATAGGTTTCATAATGTGCCATAGAAAAATGACAGACTGTTGATAAATGAGAGGTGGTCGTGAGAGTGTGTGCTACAGAAATTCAAATAAACCAAACACTCGCCAACATCACTGTCCTGAATTTACCTCATCCAGTGGCCCAAAGCGCTGCAAGTGAAAGTACACCACCAAAGTGATTACACAACGTAATTATAGCACTGTCTGCACAATAAAGACTGAAGAAGGAACCATGTGGTTACAAATACCTTCCCCCATTGTTCACCCTTACATGCCAATGTGCAGACAGGATCTGCAAAGGCAAAGTCATTATGTAATAAAACTCTGAATGAGATAAAGGTTTCATTCTGACTTATTGCTGCCTTATGTTTAACTCAGCCACAAAAGCAATCCTGCATGGTATCCTCGTCTAACACTAAACAAAATCTGACAACATGCAGCATGAAGGGAACAGCCTGAACACGGCGCACAGCTGTGCAGCGAGCCAGGAAGCCAGGTGTGCAGCAGGAGAGCTCTCCAGGATCCTGACGGCTCCCTCTGATGCATGTGTAGGCCTCTGACACCTCGCTGTGGAGCTGTGCCGCGCTAACTGCTTTTACAGAAACATCTGGCAGGCGACAGGTCTTTCTTGCCAATTAGTGTTTCTCTGCAGTCCTCTATGATCCCCTGCACACACACATACAAACACACACAGCCAATGTTCTCAACCTGTTGGCTCCTGCCAGGTTGGACACACAGGGAAGCAAAAACATGAAAAGAAACCAATTTAAAAGGGCTAATCTGCCCATTTTTAAACATGAAGTTTATTTTTACAGTCTCCAGCTGGCCTTGCTTCGAGTGTGTGGAAGCAATCAGGAAAAAGAGAGAGAGAGAGAGAGAGAAATTATGTTCAAGCATTGCTAAGCCTTGAGAATAAACTGCAGAAATGAATAAAGGCTCGGTTGAAATGATCGGTCTGCTTGGGAAATTGGCTCCAAATGGATGTCGCGTTTTGTCTTTATTTGCTAAAGGGTGGGGGCTGTCCCTTTAACAAAAATAGAAACATTCGGTCAATGTGCCAATTATTAGAAAAAAAAAACCCACTTCAAAGTGTAGTGCTGTGTTGATGACTTAGTGGAGAAAGAAAAAGCTGCGATTGTTTTCATGTCTTTGTGTTGGTTTGTTTTCACTTATCAGGGCGATTAAGTGCTGCCTCACTTCCATGTGCCTGGAATTATCCAGCTGTGCTGTGTGCATTTATACATTTTAATGGTGTTGTTGCTTGTGTGATAACGTTTTCATTGTGCTGTCATGTGTGTTTAGTTGTGCAGGAAATAACTGGACAAGGAGGATTTGTCACCGATTTGCACACTTATAACAAGGTATGTGCAACCACAGCAGATATCATCCCCACTGGCTGCCCATCATTCTGTATGTTCTGGCTAAATCAGGCTGTGACACAATTTTAGTTTGGTCTGTTTGGATATGTAGAAACAGATACGTTTGGAAATGGTGATGCAGACACCCACCATCCTGTCATGATTGGGTCTTATTAGTCAGCTATCCACCTTACACGAATGTCTCTTTTTACAGGACAGACATACATGTATGTTTTATCCGATGCCAGTGTTTACTCCTCACATGCATCAGCCTTGCTATCCATGACCTTGCATCTGGTTCACCAATTTTCATGCCGTGACCACTGCAGACCATGAACACCCTATAACCCTGCAGGTTTTCAAAGTCACTCAAATGCTTCTGCTGCCCAGTTTTCCTGCTTCTGACTTGACCCCCCTGGTCTGGGGACACCTTGTGCTTAATATACCCCACCCACTGACAGGTTTCATGATGACCAGATCATTAGTGTGATTCTCTTCCCCTGTCAGTGGTCAGAATGTTTTCGCTGACTATACAGCACACCTGTTTTTTAAAAAAAGGTCATCCTGGCAAGACAAGTTTTTTCCCCTCAATTCTTCTACTCAACCAGTATTAGTAAGAAAAGCATGGAGACACTATATATTTATTTAGAATAAATACTCTGTGTTGCTGAATTTACTAATGCACATGCACCAGAGCCAAGCCAAGTCATCTGACCCTATCCCAATGCAGGCAAAAGCCAGATATTAGTGGGGCTTTTGGACACTGTAAAAGGGGCTTTGGTGACGTTTCAACTGATGTCTCATCATAGTTGTCCTCCTGCTTTGGACAATGTATATTTGCCTCAGTGTAACACTGTTAGCTAGAAGCCAGTAAGTAGTAGTACATTTGACTGTTAAAAAAAAATAAGCAATGGGCTTCTTTGCTATTTCCTAACTATCTTAGTCACATATTTAGGGTATTATTAAATAACAAAGGGCTGCCACCTCTACTAGCAGCACCAGAACTAAGGTTGTTGTCAGGTTTAAACCCAGCCTGAACGAGCCCATACCCCATCTTTTTTGCCCAACAGATGACTCTCCACTGCCCTCGTCATTTGACATGTTGCTCCTCTGATGGATGTCTGCCGTCCGGACAAGGTGGCCCCGTGCTTTCATCAGGCCCTCAGCAGGCAGGCAAATAGACCGAGGGAGTGGGGCAGACATCCCATGCCTTCGTGCAGGGAGATAAAACAACCGTCCCATGTCACCGCGCAGGAGATAAAACAAGACTCCTCTTCACAGATCGTACATCAACATTATACCATCTGACGCCAGGAAGCAGCAAAGCATGCTGGGTGGATGACATACCTAGAAAGATGGATCTCTCTAATCTGAGGAGCAAACACATAAATTATCCAGGGATGTATTTAAGCACATGCATGGGAAGTAGGGTTCAATTTAGCTGAGAGGTAGTATTTGAGTTTTTTTCCCTTCAGATTTACATACAGTTATCTCATTTGATGACAGCATGCAGGTGGATGTTTAAAGCAACACACGTGACTCTTTTAACCTTGGTGAACGTCATTACAGTGTCTATGTGTGTGCGTGAGTGACAGTGACATGTCACTAACCATACTGCTGGGACTGGAAAGTACATATACAGCAGCTTCCCTCATCACACTCTTCATCTGGGAATTAAAATGCATCATCTTCTACGCCCCTGCTCCACCCCCCAGTGCTGCGTGCGCACATCTCTTTGACAGCAGGCCTTGATGATCCCGTGCAAAAAAAAGACACAGAAGAATCACTGTACAGGACTTTAATCTTACATTGTTTCCATTTTTTGCATGGATGCCATAAACACACACGAGGGCTCACGCAGTTTGATCTCTAACCCAGTCGAGCAGTTTCCAGTTGCAGTCTGACAAACACTTGACATCAGAATCTCATTGTATCACTCCTCAGTTCCTCCTTGTGTTCTCAACCTTTCAAACCAGATTACTCCTGATTGTTCTGTTATCCTCGGAACATGCCGGAGCCACCTGTCATCCTTTTTGCCACTTAACTAAATGTGGTTTTCATCTCTCTAACATGGTTTGGATTTCTCCTCTGAGCTGAGCCGCCCTCTGCTCTTTCCACCACAGTGAACTGGATTATGGTACTCAGATGCCCACTGGCTTGTGGGCGGCGGGTGGGAGGGGGCTGTTTATTTGGAGAACTGGCACTCACACTGTCTCAACAACCTCCCAGTCAAGTGCACCGCAAGCTTTAATTACTGGAGTTTGAAATGAGGCTCCATTAAAATGAATGACCTTCATTAAAGCAGTATTAAGGGACAGATGCCTTCGCTGGGAGGGCGAACATGCACTGAGAAGGAGGGGAGCGGGAGCACTTGTCCAGACGCAACACACACAAGTGCCTGAATAAACAGCTCGGCAGGTTTTTCTTTCTCTCGCCCTCTTTAAACGGAGCCCCACTGCGACTACCATCGAGATTACAACCACCTGGCTGTGCGTCCTGCTCGCCCCCTACCCCAAACATTTTAATCATGGATGAAATTCATTTATATGTTGCGATAATTGTGCCTAATTGTTTCTTTGAAGGGGAATGAGGCCAGCCGCATCTGGCTGACATATGTCTCGATGCATGTGAGAGCGACTTTGTGCCCAGCAGGAATCTGTGTGCCTGATCGGCTCTCCATCGCCCATTTAGCCGAAGCATTGTGGTCCGAGCCACGCTTCTGAAGAAATGAATCCAGCCTGGCGCTTGAGCTAGACATGGTCCCTTCCTCTGCACATTGGATGTGTTCTTCTCTTTAGGAATGCGTTCCTTCTTTAGTTTGTACATTACATTGTATATGGCCCACAGATCCTTTGATGGTATGCACACATACTGCAGCACAAAGATTCATACATGCAGCACACATCTCCTACATCCCAGTATCCTAGATTACCTTCATTATGGACAATTCTCTTACTCATGATTCTGTGCCAACAAACAGTGCCAGTACAGGAAGCGGTGAGGCCTTTGTGTAGCACAGTGGAAGCTAAGTGTGTCTCCTGGTGTATCTGTTTAGAGTCACTGCAAACAAACCTGTCATCATGCACACACCCTCAGTGGTTTTCTACACTGAGGAAGAGAATCACAATGTTGTGTTGTTTATGCATTGTCACAGTGAAAACCAACTAACCGTTGTTTTTGAAGAATTAAACTATTGTAGTGTGGAGAGTGAAAGCTAACACTGAGTGTAAAGTGCAGGCCAGAAGCTTAATGGTGAACTGCTGTAGCTGGTGAGCTAACCATGAGCCAACATGAGGTATATAGTCACAATAACTTCCAGAGCTTCTTTGTTTTCTCCTGCTGTTTATTCAAATGATCTTGGCATTTTCTTCACCCATGTGTGCCATTTTTTAAGTTTTTGAAGTGGAACAACAAAATTCTCAAGGCTAGTATGCTTGCCAATGGTCGGTAAGAAAATCTTGTTAGCTTGGCACAGTCATCTCCACTCTTACCTACCGTTCCTCTCTTGTAACTCTGCAAACCACTGATTTAAGTGGCTAATTAGATATGATAGCTTCCTCTCTTTGGGACTCTCTAATTCTAAGACCACTCAGAGTTCAGTTGTTCTGTATTAAACATTTGCATTTATAGTATCCAGAGTTTTTGTAGATGGCCATAACCATACACTGGATGGTTTATGTCTTGTATCAATGCATTCAATAACTCACCTATACGTTTACATTAGACATAAAACACTGTCATAAAACATGGGTTCCTGTCTGCTCGTGTCGGCTTTCAACATGTACAGACAAGCTCATAAACACAGAGCTTGTCTGTGATTAAAGGATCCATACATGTATATATGTATGTAAGAGGGTTTCGTTTTCATGTACACAAACCTGAGCGCAGATGTAAACATAATCTTCCTCAAAAATGTCTGAAGATACAAACACAGGTTACTATTAGGGAGATGATTATTTTTCTCTCTCCCGGAGTGATACTCTCAGAGAGCCCATCAGTCAGTCTGTCACCCCCCCACCTCCTCCTCAATATCCTCACCTCGTCATTGAGTGTCGTTGATGCTGACATGTCACATCTGGAAGCTCTTCTCTACATGTGCTGCATAGACATTTCTCTGCTCACTTTCCCTTTCCCAGGAGGCCTGATTGTGAAGCTTCTGTAATGATGTGGAAAAAGGAGACTTGAGATTTCTACATAACAGCTTTGGGCTAATGAATGCGTTCTGGACACATTCCTCCCACTGATGTTACAGGATCATCTTGCTCAAAAGGTGAAGAATAACGGGGGATCAAAATGGTAGCAAATTGCAGCAAATGGCAGTGTCTTTAACAGCTCGTTTCTTCGGAGTCGTTGTGGATGGTTGTGTCGTGTGTGCAAGGAAACAGCACCCATAAGCAAATAAGTATGAAATCTTAAAGATGTTTGTAGGATGTTTGTTGGCATTGCATGATGCAACAGACAGAGCCGCTTCCAGCCTGTTTCCTGTGGAAAATGTCTGCTAAGTGTGCTGCCTTACAGATGAGGGTGTTTCCTTGGAAGGAGGGGAGAATGAAATAATCATTAATATGTCTGAAGGGTAAATGATGTCATGCACAGTGAATATACAGTATGTTTCTGCAAGGCCATGTGAGAGTGACACTTTGGGCTATAGTGTTTCACAAGCACAGATATGTTACCCACTGGAATACTGTGTCGAGTACACATACACTCACATGTGCAGCCCGGTCCATTGATGAAGGTTAGGATGATCTGCTTCCAGTTAGGTTGCACACTGTTCCCGTTCAGCGGGTGTACAAAGAGATGGATCCAATTTCAGGACATGCTTTTAATGAAACTCAAACTGAAACACGTTTGTGATTGGAGAACAAAGGCCCAAGAATCAAAAGCTGTTGCAGAGGTGACCTGGGCTAAGGCGTGCTTGCAGCTCTAAACACCAGCCCTTCTCAAAAGACCAACTCCAAACAAGGCCCCACTGAAGCATCCTGTTCCTGAAACACCGCAAATGCAGCCAGACTTTATACCTTTGCTATCTAGAATTACAATTTGTTTTGAAAAGTCTATGACATATGGATAAACTACAATTTAGGCTTCTTAGAACTTCCAGAAGATGTAAGGGCCAAAAGCTGAGGCTACTGAAACCTTAGAAAGCTTTGAAGACAGGAAACGTTTTAAATATCAGCCGAACTGCAGCTCACCGATGAAAAGTACACCGTGAATCAAAGTTCTCTTTGTGATAAGCAACAAAAAAGAAAAAAGTTTGTACTGTTGTTAAAGTTGTACAATGAACTTTTCTGTTTAAACTAGTTATTTTTTCAAGTCTAGTTTGCCTATCATGAAATTAAAGCCACTGATTGAGTGAAAATCCTTCTTTGTACTTACAGCACACGAGACTATGCATTCAGATGATGCGTATCTTAGGTCCATTCACCCAGTTCCAGACCAGGATGACGGTCCATTACTTTCCCCACACAGACGGCTGTATTTGGTGGTCCGCTGTCCCCAAGGTCTCCGAATGCAGCCTGCACCTGCGGCCGGTCGTGTCCAGAGCAGCGGAAAAGAAAACAAATACTGTAAATAACAGCCCCTCTGCTTAATGGAGCTTAAGACTGGCCTCCCTCATTTGCTGCAAACAGAAGGCTCGAGACTGCTTTAAAGCACAATGGCTCCCAGATAGTGCTTCCATAGTGTGAGCGGCCTGCACTTCTGGTGTGCATGAGTAACCTTGTGATTGTATCAGCTTAAACAGTGTGGAAGGGAGAAAAGGAAGATGTGAGAGCAGTGGCTGTAAAGGTTTAGAGCAGAGGTTAAATATACGGGTTGCCCACATTTGCTGTGAGAAACAAGCGGAAAGTCCTACACAAACATCATTGTGTGCTACCGAGGCACAAAGATTGAGGGTTAGAGCATCAAAGACTTATTCAAGGACATAGAGGTAAACTGTCTCAGACCCAACGGCAGCTGAAACCTGAGACAGTAAATGAGGTCTTTCTTGATTTGCTATCTGGTTATTTTCATCTTAAAGAAAGAAAAGCCTTTTCTCCTTTTGTGCAGGCATTGTCACAAAACATCAATGCTACCACTGAACTGTATCTGCAGACAAAAGCATTACTCTCTGCATTACACTGATTTGATTTTCATAGTAGTTAACAGAAGCCAGATTTCATCACTTCTCTTTGTTTGGCTCTGAGGACAGGATTTTATTTATAACAAGGGTGTAATTTATGAGAATCTGAAGGCCCTGACTACTCCATAACCCAGGTCAGACTCACTCATTCTTCAGCATGACAGGGCCGGGCTCCTAGAGTTATGGGATCAAGGCTGATGTCTTACAGAGCACCGCTTGGGGGAACAGGTATCTGCACTTCCTTATTTTATCAGCTCTCCAACAAGTGAACATGAACACGGACCCTTATAAATCATTTGCTTCTGATGACAGCTGAGAGGCAGAGAGGCAGAACATCGTCTGATGTTGTACATGTGTGCGCCGTCATTTTTTTTCCCCCATTCAAAGAAATGTAGCATGACAGACTGAAAGCTCCTCACGCCTCGGTGTGGGTGTGGTACACCTGCAGAGTGTGGGTACTATTGACTGCTTAATTGAGTATTGATAATTAGCTCCCCTTTCAGCTTAGCTAGGGTGTAATGGTAGGAATGTGTCACCTCCAATTAATGAACATGCACTTTAATTTCTTTTTCTTTCAATGGTAGGCAACACTTAGTCTACAGTTTACATAAATCATTGTTACTACATAACATTTAGTAAACCTGAACAGTAGTTACTATGCAGCCAAAATACAGATGATGTCATTATGTACTTAAAATAATTCTACTGATGTTCACCATGCCACACTGTAATGTGATCCTGTGTATTCACAAACAGCTGCACAGATGTGTAATGATCTGGTTATACTTCTTTAAAACCAGTGGAATCCTCCTATGTGAGCAATGCATGCACATTACATCAGTGTCTATGACTCCATAGTCCACACTGGCACACACATTTTACCTTCACATTTGGTTGTGTTTATATTCTCTTAAAGACAAACTGCACATGTGTGATCAGCAGCATCAGACGGTGTTCTGTCTCATTTCTCATGCAGTTGGTGCTTTTGTGGCTTGTGAACTCACAAATCGGTGGGCATTGTGCACAGGCTGTGTACTCTGTAATGATGGAAAACGCCTCATGCCTGGAAAACCTGCTCTTATCATAACCTGACTAGCAGCCATATATTTCAACTAGCATCACAGTTATTATCAGAAACCAAATGTCACAATAACAAACGAAGAGTGCTATATCAGCACTTTTTTCAAATTACATTTCATAACTGGTTTTGTACACACATATTTAAACATGTGTATACATGTTTGGGAGACAGCCTTTGTTGACAGAACGCTGAAATCAAAAGGGAGTGGGAGCAAACCGGTCTTCTTTCATTCAAGAGACCTTGATTATCTTTCCACGCTACTGTTTCTGGTGAAGGGAGGTGAGCGTGAACACACTGCCTAGCATGCTTGTTCTTTAGTTTATGTGTGTGTGTGTGTGTGAGAGAGAGGGAGCGACAGATATGGTCACAGTCAACAAGACAAGAACAACAGATTCATGACAGTTGTTTGACCAATAACTTCCTGCAGAAGATAGATGTGTTTTGGCCCGAGCAGCTGTTCACTCTGACAACAGTCGCTCCCCTCACATGATGTTCCTCTGTGGAGAGGGAATTATCATTCAGTGCATGTGTGTGTCTGTTTATGTGTGTGTGTGTGTGGTCTGGGCAGCTAATTCACAGGGCCCAGACAGAAACCCCCAATCCCACCTTACGCTTTTCAGAAGGGCCACAGACATAGGAGGCCTTTTCTACATGGAGTCCCTGTGCACATTTAACTGTGTGTGTGTGTGTGCGACTGTTCATTGGGCCGAAACCTAAATCAGCACATGAAAGGTGTGTATCTCAGTGTTGCTTCTCCTGCTGCTCTGACAGGAAACAGACCCAGGCTGTGGTATATGGTTTCTCTAAGCTCATACACAGGACTCGATTTCAAACATGGTGCAAAATTCAAAACAGAAACGCAGCATGAGCGGGGACAATAAGGCCAATGTTATGTCACTAGTTAAATTTAATTCCACAGATTGCTCACTGCTGTTCCAATTACATCAATTTGGCAAGAATTCAAAAACAGAAAACATTTTGCAGTTATTTTTTTCTTTCTTCTAACTGATCAGTGTAAAGTCTTTGCAAAAGGTTGCTGTGCTGGGGTCTATTCAGAGTGAATCGCTGTGTGTGTCCTCACAGTCGTAGCCAGCAGGAGTTCAGTGTTATTTGTGTGTGTGTGTGTGTGTGTGTGCTCTCCCCAAACGTCAAAGATTATGGGGGCTGAGACAATAACAGTGTGGGGGAGGGGGGGAGGATGAGCAACAGTGTGACCAATGAGAGAAGAGAGGAATTATGGCATATCTCTCAACACTTTTGCACAAATGTTTTGGCTAGACCGGTTGAGTCTTCTCTGTCATCGCTAATCACCTGACAATAAATCCCTGAGCAGCTCTCAGCATGGAAGCAGAGAACCAGAAAGACGACTCTGGCTGCAGGAGGAGCAAAGTTTTACTCAGCACTCTTAAATATTCACAGACTAATAAAAAAGAATGGGCTGAATTTGGTTTCTGGCATCTCATCATAGATGTTTTCTCCTTTGTGGATCACTCTGAACTTCAGCAAAGGTCGAAATATTATTGGATTTTCTGTTTTGTTGTATGTTTTCTGCCAAGATGAGTTTCTGCTTGACGGCTTGAATCTGAGCACAGCAGCGGCTCTGATCCGACTTCTAACATCACACATGTTGTGTAATTTTAGTATCTGCTCTGTTGCCACAGTACAATGCATGGTCATGTAACAGAGACAAGACACCCCTCAGTGTCCCTGAAGTGAAGACAGCGCTGTAGTTCCTAATGAGGCTGAGGAGTGATGGCACCCAGCAACAATGTGCTGACAGAGCTGACCAACACCGAAGCTCCAGAGGTGGACCAGCACACTGACTGATGTCTCTCTGAATGAGCCTCTGTTACAGCAGGGCCTTTCATCTCCTGTATTTCTTCACAGTTAAGCAAAGTGAACATTTTTGTTTATTGGAAATAGCAGCTGTACTTGGTGTGAGCTGACTCATTCTAACAAGGTTTAACCTCCCACAAAGGACAAAACTGGGAAAAGGAGACAATTCTCCATCATTCTTCTGGAGCGTTTCCTGGCCAGACTTTTGCCTCAGTATATTGTTGAGTTCTCGTCTTTCTCACGAGTCTGTGTCCAAAGCACCATTGTGCTCCAGTACGTCAAATCTGGTTCCATTTCCTGCAGGCACTTTAAACATAAACAACCAGGGTTGGTTGTTTCCACAGCAGTATATATTAGTCTGAATTTAAATGGTACCTCTCCATGACAAAACACAATTTAATGCATAATGACAGGAAAATCCATGATATGATTATTCAAACCAAAATGAAGTGATTTGTTTGCCCACTTAGTGGCATTAGAAACAAGCTGTAAACACAACATTGGCTGTGTAAAGGAAAACATTGCTATTATGTGTGTGGTTGTCCATTTAGAGCTGATGGTAACTGTAGCTGATTGAAATAATAAATTCCTCCATGCGTGACAAGGTAAGCTGAGTTAGTCCCCTCTAACAGCCATTATTGCACCACCTGATTGCACCAGGATGTGATGCAATCCGAGCAACAAAAACCATACAAAATATCAATCAGTCAATACCAGCCTGTTATGTGGTTGTAGGACAAACATACTAACTGTCCAATTTCTTGAGGGAGCATGCATCCAGTAAAAACAAGCCACGCTGAAACTTATTGGAGCTGAATGATTCACTTTGTGATGTGAGCAGTTTGATCCAAGGCACCTTCAGTTAGCAGCTCAGTTTCTAGACTGTCTCTTCCTTTGTCTGCAGCATGTCTTCAGTTGTATACGTTAGCTGAACATGCCAATACACTGTAGAAAAAGATTTCACAAAGTTCCCAGTGAAACTGTTTTTTATTTTAGCAACCAAAACCAAAGATTTGGAATTAACCTCTGAGACAGAATAAGCAGGAAAACTGCTGCAGTTCAAACTGTATCTCCAATTCAAATATATATTCTCATCATGCAGCAACAACAGTTTGGAGACAGGTTCTTTGCCACGTGGGGAATGTGTATCCAGTATTAGCACACATATTAGCCCCGGTCTGGTCTGCACCAACTCCTGAGGGAAGCATTTGTCTCTTAAGCAGCTAAACACTCCACCATGTTAATCAGCTAGTCCCTAACTGTGTCTGTGTTGTGTCTGGCTCTAAAGAGGTAACACACATTTTAAAGTGCTGTTATGCATAAAACAGCTGCCCGACACTAACAGTGAACCAAAACAGTAAAATAACACTAAACACCGACTTCAAACGCACTCTATTACAGACTCTTCCCACTGTAAACTTCTCATTTTATCCATTGCCGCTTTAAATGTAAGTTATGACATTGTGTTTTACATGACACATTTTCAGTTAAAATAATAATAATAATAATAATAAATAATGCTTATGTTTTGTTGTCTGATGGAAGT
Organism: Parambassis ranga; assembly: GCF_900634625.1. NCBI lineage: Eukaryota > Metazoa > Chordata > Actinopteri > Ambassidae > Parambassis > Parambassis ranga. Next base: position 5,914,646 of record NC_041025.1, read on the forward strand.
GGGGAGTGAGGATAGTTCCTCTTCCCATTGCCTTCCCATCTGCCTGACCTGATGCGCTGCTTTTTTGCCTCAAGTGGAATCTGAAGATTAAATAAGAACCTTCTTGTAAATCACCAGGCAAGACTGAAATCTTGTGATAATGACATGTGTGTGTTTTCCCCTTCAAACAGGCAGGTTTGTGACTAAAGCCCTATGGCCTCATGTCAAGTATCTGACCTTTCTCTGGTTTTCAGTGTTGAAGCTTTAGAGGTGCTCATCAGCCACTGTCTGTTTCCATGGAAATGTGGCTTTAAGGGAATGTCCATCACTGCTGAAAGGGTGACCCAGAATACCCACACACACCCTGCCCAGTCGTGTTAAAATTCCTCTGCATGGCATTCTGCGCTGGCACACACATTCCACGTTACTCTGATCATTGGGCTGTAAGGCTACCTGTTGCTACGCAACGCCAGTCAAACACAGGGGTCAGACAAGCGTGTCCATGTCATTCCTAACGTGACAGCGGTTTGCCATAAACCCGGGCCAGAGTGGTAATGATACTCCTGAGCAGTGGGCGGGGCTGGCGCGGGGCTCTGTGGACGCTGGTCGGGGCCCAGTCTGGCCCACACTCACAAATGGGGAGGCAACACAGGAAACTGGGGCTTCCAGTAAAAACATGTAATTAGAAACACATTGACTGGGAGCTCTGGCGTGATACACCCATCAGGAAGGGAGAGACGCATGCAGGCAAGGGATGCACGCAGGGTTAAAAACAAGTGAAGACGAGATCAGTGGGTCACTGGGAAAGTCCCATGAGAAAATTGAAAGCTATGAGATTAAAATGGAAAAGCGGAGATATGGACGGTGACAGGCGAGACACAGGGCTACAAACATGAGCTCAGAGAGCAGAGTGATAATCAGAAGCAGGGACAACTCTCACAGTCTGACCTGTCAGCCTGTTTAGTTTGATATGTGGCAGACAATCATATTCCACTGTTGGAGATTCCAACTACTACTACTGTTTACAAGGCACAATCTAAATGCCACTGTGTTTGAGAGTGCGTCAGTACGGCCCAGAGGCCTCACCACTAAAGAGCAGGCGGCGGGTAGCACGAGCTCAGCGGGCAGCGTGGGCCTCAGCGGGGCCGGGTTACTGGGGCCACGCCCTGCACGGCCATGCGGTGAACCAAGTTTCAGAGGGACAGCAGGTTAAACCCTGCTGCGTGTGATCTGACAGTCGTCACTAACCATGCTTCTGACAGGAGACATCCTGCAGCAGAGGAGCTAAAACGTAATCTAACATGAACACCAGTAATTATTTAATTGTTGAACAAACAGCACACACTCAAAGACATGAAGACAGACATACTGTAATAGCTGTGTGTTTTTAGGAAGCCAAAACCGCATATGGCAAGATTTATTGAGTCTGAACGACAGCCCGTGTGATGAGAAGAATTTCGCGGCTCTCCCACTTCAGATTCTCACAGAGTTAAAGGCTGAGATACCGGAGAGCCTCTGCAGGAGATGGACGTGAGAAAGAGTCCCTGCATCCACAGAGAGAAACCATCAGAGGCTCTCTTTAGTGTGTGGCTTTACAGATCAGGCGAGCGGTGACTGTGGCCTCAGAAAGAAAAAAAAAAAAAAAGCCTTAATTAGCCTTCGCTCCCAGCAGACTGCCAACCTAAGAATAGAGGTTAGATTAACAACGCGAACTGAACGCTTTTAATCAATTCTCAAAGCCTTTTTTCTTGCACCCGTCCCCCAATGTCAACAGCTCACAAACACATAATTAGAGGGAGCAGAGGAAATGGATGTTTGGTAGGTGATGAGGTTTTATACATTTCAAAATACAAAAGTGTGAAGTGACAATTCACAGTCTCCAGATGCAGAATAAACAGCTGGAAAATTGGCATTAATCAGCAGCGCAGTGGATGGAAAACAGAACACAACTGCACTTCTGTTGAAATAAATGAAATTCTATTTGAACAATGATTAATAAGGAACAATGTAAACACAAACAGTAAGGCAGTACAGCCTCGGGGCCATTCGTACTCCACGACTCATTGCGAAAGTCAACAGAAACAGTACTTTGGATTTAGTTTTTGTCACTGATTTGGGACGCATTTGTCCACAAACGTTTGACACAGAAACAGTAACTTTGAGCACCAACTGGTTTCCATACAACAGGTCGTGGGAAAGGAAGGAATAGCTGAACCCATTTATCTTAAGCTAATGATGGAGGTCCAAGTGCTTTCCAACAGAAAGAGAACATCTAAACATCTATTTTAGTCTTATTAAACCACTGAGAATGAGAAAAAGCTACTTTAGAGACCAAGGGCAGTATGTTTATCTTCTCTGGCTATCGTGTAAACAAAATATCATATTTGTTAGCTCAGAAAAAGGCTTTTACAATACATTTACTGCATCCTCTGGTCCTAATGAAGTCTGTTTGGGCAGGTGTAATATGTAGCAGGAAGGTGTAAACATGCAGAAAGTGTAGTCTTTGGTGGCAGGTTTTCTTCAGCTCTTCATACAGTAAAGTCAGACCACAGTGGAGGAGGTCAGGTTGTGTCAGTATGTACAGTAACACTGGTGATTTCTCTGAGCAGACACAGCGGCTCCAGAGGCAGATCAAACATATCTGGGACTCTGTTAAAAAAAAAAAAAATACAAATGTACAGTCTTGTGTTTCAATTTTAAAATACTCGCCTTAATGTTTTCCATATTCTACATGCATGTACTGTTAATAGCAACATTTCTGCTATCTCTCCATCTGTGGATACAGCATGTATGTATAAGCCAGGCCGGCAGCATGAAGCACCAGACAGAACTTTATCTGAGGAATCAGATCTCATTTTCAGCCTGTGATTGGCTCTAGCTCTCCGTCTCCCCGTGGACATTCTCCATATGTACTTTGAGGTAGTCGTTCCTGGTGAACTTCTTATGGCACAGCTGGCACTCGGCCATGGGACGGTTGGGGTTGTGCGTCAGCTTGTGCCTGCTAAGCATCTTCTTCAAACTGAATGACAGGTCACACACCTGCAAAACACAACAAACGCAGTGTTAATACTGTAAGGAAACACTCAAATCTGAGAACCTCTGATCTTGTTTATCAAGTTCTTCTGCTCACTGTTGAGTCGAGACTTATCGCAGATGCAGCCAGTCGCACACTTGTCGACAGAAATCCCCTTTTTTTCCCACCAGTGGCGGGAGGGAATGCACGCAACTTAACATCCATCTTAAATGAGCCATTTTACACTGTACAAATGACTCCACAGCCCTCTATCAATCAGGATAATCCAGTGATGGCTGACGTTCAGCTGCAGTTTAACATACAGCTTGGAGAATCACAGCGTGTGTCCTCCTCACTCCATCTGTGAAGAGCTTCAGCGCCATGAATTACATTCAGAAAACCTCAGACAGCTTACATCTGTAGGGTCAACAGCAGAAAGTAGAAGCTATGAATGAGAGCAGCACACGATACCACATCAATAGCGTTTCAGGTGGACATTTGCATTGATGTGCTATCATGTTGTTGTTGTATATGGCTCCAGGAATCTACAAATCAGATCCCGTGTCAGCAAAATATTTTCAGTATCACAAAGTCAAACAGTGACAGGAGCTGATGAGAGAGGGGCCTCCATGTCTCATCATGACCCAGATGTTACTGGATGCTTCGACAACATTTTAATGCTGTTATGACAGACGCTGCCTTCGGAGCCCATTCAGCCCGTCTGGAAAATGTTCCTGGAACCGTGCGATCCTTTTGTCTGACAAAATCCACTCTAAAATAAAATCCACATGTTATTTCTATTATCTCTAATAGTTTGCCTCGAATTATTTACATGAAAATGTCTCGTCCAACGCCGGGACAAAGAATCCAGATGAATGTTGGATTTTTGCTGGGACACTTTTAGGAGATGCTTCACTGACAGAGAATAGGATACTGATTTTGCGGCATTAAATACATAACTACAGACAATATGGGTGCATGGATTGAGGCTTACTGGGGTGTTAAGGCAAGAGTCTGGTGGGTTTATTTTTTTATCCAAGGATTAAGAAATACTTGGAACCCAGAGGTTTGAATTTAGCATTAACTATGCAGAACAAATGTTTGTCTGACACAAGATTTAAGACAACTGCACATTGAACATTTAATTTCATTTACTTATTTTCTTAAATATCAGCAGATTTTTAATACCAGGCAGATAAATACTATATTAAAGTATTAGCAAAGCAAAATACATCTTTGATAAGCTGCCACATATTTACTGAGTCAGGTATACACGACAACGTTTTTTAAGAGACACTCGTAACTGTCAAAATCATAAAACATAGTGAACAGTGGCATCATGTTTCCACAAATGGTGATCAAGGTCAAGGCTTAAAGTTTGTTCCAAACACTTACAGCAAATTCTGTCGTGTGCTCCCTCGCCCGTCTCTGAGAATAATTATTACTGCTACAGTATTATAAGCAGAGGGTAATTTCTCCCTCTGATCCTCTCAATGTGTTTACGTGAGATCAGCCCAGTCGGCCCCTCCAGAGGAGCAAGATCACTATCTAACCGAGCCCCAACTCTTCCACACATCTGGCCTTGTGCCAGAACACCATCACATTTAAACACACACAGACAAAAACATGCACACACAGAGACAGCGGCTGTTTTAGAGGGATGACACTCACGTCGCATTGGAAAGGTTTCTCTCCGGTGTGCGTCCTCATGTGCTCGTCCAGACCTCTCTTCTGGCTGAAGGCCTTGTTGCACTCACTACATTTGTAAGGCTTTTCCTGTAGAGACACACACACACACACACAATTTAAAGAGGGCACTTCATCTGTTGGTGTACATCACACCAATACTGTCCATAAAACAACAATTCTTCAGTTTTGGTCACATATGGAGAAAACGTGGGGGAAAAACATGTAATGACACACATATGTGGATGCAGACACGCAGAGAAAAACAAACAGGCACGCACAGTACAGAGCAAACAAAAGATGTGACACATTCACTTTCACACAGTGATGCCCTCTCACTCTACACCCCAGTGTTCTCCCTGTGTGTCTATAAAGATATGAAATGAAAGCTTGTACAGCCCCTGCAGAAGGGAGGAAATGACCGGCAAAGGGGCCATCAAAAACACATGGATTCCTCAAAAGAGAAAGTAAACATGAGCAGAAAATCCCTTTGAACGTGTATCAGTGCACTGGCACTCTGGGGCTGTAGAATATCTCTCCTCCGTCTCCACACCTCATCAGTTTACCAAAGAACATTTCCTCTGCGCCTTTCTGAGGCCTGTCTCAGTGTCAGTCATGGCAGCTATCTCACTGTGGGTGTTTCCACCAAAGTGTGCATGTGTGTGTGTCAGTGCACAGTGGGCGTGTGCTGCCCACTATGAGAGGAAACAGTGGTGACACCTAAAAGACTTGAGCAGAAATGAGAAGCACAGTGATAGCAAAGAGCTGGTTCTTAGTGTGACTCTTTGGGAGGCTGCTTTTGACAAGTCTGGCTGATAGCAGAGGCTCTACCCATTTAAAAGCTTAGTTGTCATGGGAACAGGGTGAATGCAGGAAGTAAGGGTCCTGGGAAAGGCACTATCATGTGGGCGGGGCAAGGAGTGCCCAGTGACACAGGATACAAAAGGAGGTAAAGATCAGGTTCAGTGCATGTGTGCCTGTGAGCGGCTTTAAGTATGCAACTGTTTGTGTGCATGTGACAGAGTAAAATAGAACAATGGAGATAAAGCTCTGTGTGTCTGTGTGAGAGAGAAAAACCAGCCTCAAAAAAACTCACTCTGTCATGATCAGTGTAATGCAAATTTATACTTAAATCTCCTGATCTGTTTTCTAGCAGGGGAGAATGGCTGAGTATGAAAGAAAAAAAAACATGATGGGTCAAAGGTCCACAGGCACATGGATGGACTTAGATGATGTGGTGTACCCAGAATGCATCACCATGACCCTGGTAACATCGAACATCTGTACCTGGTGACCTTCACTCTTCAGCAGCTGTTCACCCTCTGACCTCTGACCCGACCTTTCCTCTGAACCTGACCACTCTTTACAAAAAGCACATCTATAAATGCAAAGATGTAGTCTTGTTTACGTACTCCAGCAGAGCCCGTCGTCTCACATGACATGTTAAATATGCAGGTATTTGTAAAGCAGCATGCGAACAGGAAGTCTTTGGGCTCTATTAGCCTTCAGGCTGCAGTCAGAAATCAACAAACAGCTTGTAGTAGGTTCGAATGGCTCTAGGCTGTATCAGTACTACTGGTCAGATGTTTTTGTGCAGATCTTCATGGTCTTCAGAGGGATATTTTTAAATCTTCTAATGCTCCCAGTATTTCTTCTGGGATGCAACTTTTTTTCAGCTGTCCATGTGTTCAGTGCTAACTACATGCTAATATGCTAACAGTGGATAAAACATGGCTTTTAATTTCTTAATCCAAAGACTTTGGGGTCATTGAATGTTTTGACAACATATTTTTTGTGGCTGCAGGTTCTGATTTAAAACACAATGTTGACCCACATACAAACTAATAACATGTTATTGCTAATAAAAAATGCATGCAAACTCCTTTAGAAAAAGAAATGACATACCACACACATACAGGCCACACACATTCCTGTAAATACTGTTCCTGACTTTACCCAATAACAAAAGATGACAAACAAGTGTTTATGTAAAAACGCATTTACATCAGAGAACACTGTTATTAAAACATCATTTAACATCTACCATGTCAGCAGCTGCATCAAATGTGTTCATTGTTGTTATGCCGATGATGTGGTTTGTGGCGTAAACACACAAACTGCATCCATCTTCTATCCAATGTACATTAACAGCGAGCTGCCGTTCCTTCAGCCAAATGACATTAGTTTTTCTCAGCAGTGACTTCATCTGGCTCTGCTGTTTGTAACTGTTCAGCCCATATTTCAGAGTGCTGTGAGCAAAGGCAGATCTGGGAACATTAGGAACCAAACATCAGTCAGTTTAATCAGCAGCACTAGAAAATTATATACCTGCATGTTTCTACTGAGACACACCAACCTGGGCAGGATCCCTCCATTATCAACACAGTGTGGAGCTGGGTGCTCTGCTCTGGACAGCATTACAGGAGAACAAATCTTTGAAAATAGCTATGCTGACAGTCAGAGCTGTAAGAACTGATGATGGGAATCTATGATGAAACATATATTAAGTCACATTCATCAAGTGACACCAACGCTCACAGGGAGCTCATGGAAAGTGTCGCTTTGGTGCAGGACTTTAATTGAAGTGACGCAGAGAAATAAGTGGTGTCCCAGCTCAGGAAATGACCTCATGACATCCAATGAGAGACCAACCTTTGCCTCTCTCTGCACAGCAACACTACCTCACATCAATTACATCACTTCTGTGTCTATAAATACAACAAAATCTATGAAAGCAAGTGTCGGCACTACCTTATAATTAAATGGTTAGGAAGAGTCAGCATCATCATGTTAGACACAGAGGAGTCATTCTAGGTGAGCTGCGTGAGAGGTCTCTTCATGAGATAATGGCTCAACAAAAAGGCAGCACTAAAGATTGAATGATAAATATCAGTGGGACACCTGGGACTGAGCTGGCATCCCTTTCACTCTCTCTGTCTCTACCTATTCACTCTGATCATTCTTTATCTGATCTTCTAGACTTTCCACAGAGGCTCCTGTGTCTACGATGCAGCCACTACACGTGTGGGGCTATTCAGTTTTTTAGGTGGAAAAATGTTTTATAATGGCCGCCTGGTTGGTTGGTGATATTATCATATCACTCAAACACTTATAATACAGAGTCATCAAACAGAATAAAAACAGCTAAAACTGTAAATCTAGAAAATGGCAAAACATTAAGTAGGACGGGTATTTTAATTTTTTATAATCCTTTATTAGTCCCACAGAGGGGACATTGCTTGAGGCTGCTGCCAAGCGATGTCATACAATGACTGGCAAGGCGCGCCACACACCAGTGGGTACACTGGAGGCAATGCGGGTAAAGTTCCTTGCCCAAGGACACACAACAGTGACTAGGGAGGAGTTCAATAGGTACCAGATTTTACTGTGTGACAGTGAGCCGGCTGTACAGTAGCAGGGCGTTAAATGTAAGGGGTGCTGCATTTGGTTCAGTTATTGCATCTGGTGAGGATCAAAACCTGCAGAGAGCCCGTTTAGAGGTGGTGGTCACTGTCGTGTACCAAACGGACCGCAGCAAATGAAGGGGAAAGAATCTAGCCTTAAGAAGATGCAAAATAATCCATACACAGGCCACAGTAGAAATACTAATAATAGTAATTAGAAAAGGGAACACAATAGACTAAGAACCAGATGGATCTGAGACATGATTTCAGTGCTCCGGCAGACTACCTCTGCAGCCTCTTCCATTCAAACAGCTATACTCAGCTATATCTAATATTGGCTGAGTTCATCAAAGGACTGTATAAAAGAGTGCTGTTGAAGCACTTTCATAAACAACCGAAATGGCTAACATCGCACATTTTCATCTACCCGATTGCATCCACAGCCATGAACTATATAGGTCTGCATCCATTGATAACATACCTTGAAAATTTTAAATGAACTGAGAGGTCCCAGAAGAATTCACATTTACACATAGGAAGGCTTACCCGAGTGTGTGTGCGGATGTGCATTTTCAGGCCATCATTCTTGCTGAATGCTTTGTCGCAGTAGGGGCACTGGTACGGGCGCTCACCTAGGAAAGAAAATCAGTGCAAAGAGATGTCATTCACATAACACTGATTACAGTCTGGATATTTACATTTATATATATATGTCACAAAAACGAATCCATCACCAATATGTAAGCCTCTTTCACTGCTTCCATCCTTTCCTCTAAATGCTCTTCCTGACCTGCTCTGGCACATATTTGACATGGCTACTGGTGGAAAGTCTATTATTCACTGACTTTCCAATATAGAGCTTATGTTGGCTCCACTTCATGGCTCGCTATCTGAGCTTCAACCAGGAGCACATCAGAGGCAGTGTGGCTCCTCCTGGTTGGATCAAAAGCAGCACAGCCAAACTCCTACAGATCCTATCTGAACACACGGTGCTGATGACAAAGAGAACGTGACAGGCTGTCAGTCAAACGGTCCACTGACACATGGATCTGTTTACGGTGAGCTGATCCACGGGCCAGATACCAGCCCCAGAGTTGATTAGTAATCTATAGAAGGGGATGTGAGCTAAACTACAGAAGTGAAATTAAAGATTCAGACAGGAAAATACAGTACAGGACTGACCACAAAAAATCTGCAGCCTGTATTTTCTTAAGCCACCTTCTTCGGAAGAATTCACTTCTTAATTTATATATACAGTAGTATATAGCATGCCTGCAAGTGTACAATTTAATGAAGCTGTGCCAAAAATAGATACCTACAGCTTCACATGCCTTCAGTACATCTATCTATTTCCCTATCTGCTTCACTGTAACATAATCTTTCTTCAGTGACTAATTGCTGAACAGGCAAGCAAGTCATTTTATTGATGGGGGAGATGTTTCGCCCCTTTAAGTAAGAAGGTTAATTAGCTGTGTTTCCTTGGGATTCAAAATGCAAAGATGCTTATTAAATCAGAAAATCCATCTGGGGAATATATGAGAAGAGCAATATTGTCCTGCTGCTATAAACACGACTGTGTTGAAGGAATATTTATATACTGTGCTGGCTAGATTATTTACCACTAAACAACAAACCAACAAATATTTATGACACATTATCTTCATATCCCACAAAGCCCATGTCTTTCAACAGAAATGCTACAGCTACAGCTGCCATGCAGCAGATAATCAAGGGTCTGCCATAAACCCCCCCACAAGAGGGCTTCAGAGGAGCACACAGAGGAGAACTTGCACACAAGGTAACTGAACGTATAACCTTACATCGGTGTGGTAAGGGTTAACGTGACATATGTGGACTGATTACACATACTGAAACATGTGCATGAGGGCCGTTTGGCATTCTGTCCCCTTCTGTGCAATTTCAGCCTGTAGGAGGCCTTTTGTTGACAAACAGGAAAATCTGAATCCCAGATGTGTTTTGAGACAGAGGAGCGTAAATCCTATGTCTTATGTAGCATGTGTGGTATCGGGTTAAGGCCCAGCGTTAGCCTTGGGGAGTCCTGGGGAAGGCATTAGTGTGCTATTAGCACCGGAGCACAGTGCACCAGTGTACTCTGCGGCTTGGATCACATCCCTCTCAGGAGCTGGCTATTGTCAGTTAATACACAGCACAGACAACCACACCCTGCTAACACTGAGGCTTGCAATAAGTATTCACCAATTCACCTACTTAACCTATACACTCCTCAGTTGTGAACATGTGCGTCTCATCTGGAAAATGCAGAGAAGAGAGAAAATGATGGTATCCAGTATTCTGAACCAGGTCTGTCAGAACCATGGTCACCTATAGTTCATGTAGCAACTGCTATTGTTAACAGTCAGGGATTTTCCACTGTTTCAGCCTGCTCCCCATAAAACAAGAGCAACTCAATCCTTTTGGTAAAACAGGAAATAAACAAATGCTACTTGGAAACCTAAGTAGCAACATTCTTGCAACATAACAGTCTCTGTTATTCGTGCAAGGGGCTTCAGTGTCTGTTCTGCTGAGTGTTACTGTAAGTAGAAACCCTCCACTTATTCCCCAGATTGAGCCAGATTGTTTGGGGATTATGAGGGGTGGCTGCAGCACTGAGCCGGAGCTTTACGTGTGTGGAGATGGTAACTGATTTAGCATGTGCTGAAACAGAACACCATCTCTTTGACCCAGGGTGTCTCCCCTGCCCCCTGCTGTGGCCCTCACACTCCATGTCTGCTAATCGATCCGTTTGGCACCCCTTGTGTGTTGTATGTGTGCGCACATACAGCCATGTGTCTGGTTAGCAGATGGTTGGCTTTGTCATTTTGCCTGCCGCACAGTGTTCGTGTTACGGAGAGCGCTTTGTAGCTTCGGGGCTCTAGTCTGAAAGACATTAGTGCTGTCCGTCAGAAATTAATTCCTGGCTTCCTCCAGTTCAGGCAGACAGTGGCCCTCCACTGTCCTTCTCTCCGCCCTGTGTCACATGCCGACAGGGGCCACAGAGGTAATGTGATATCAGTGTGTTAAAGATGATAAGAGTTTGCCTTTGATGAGCTGTAGGAACGCCCAACAACTTTTACACTTGACCTTTCCATTATAGCCAGGGTCTCAGTAGATTTCTCCACTTCCTCAAACAATTCGCTTAAAAGTCAGTGCCTCAATCAGACAAGTCCATGCCCGGGCCTCACCACACATGCAGCAGATCTGACACGTGTCGCAAAACCCCGTCCTCAATCCAAATTAAGCAAAACATTTAAGGTCTCATTCGTCATAAAGATGGACAATAAATCAGTACATGGTGATTTTACGTTACAGGGCTGTAACCATGACCACAGTCAAGACAAACAAAGTCATCTGTAAATAAATAGCTTCAGTGATTCCAGAGTTCTGCCAGATGTCAGATGTTATGTTGTAAGAAGCTGCAGTGTGGCTTTAAAAAACATCCAAATATGGCTGTACAGAATTACTCTAACAATTGACACTGTGATCAATACAATTAGTATCCTCTGTGCACTGCCAGCAGCATGAACAGTTCAAACATTAAACATGGTGTATTGTTTGTTGTGTCACTGAGAGGACCTCCTTGTCTTGTGCCACGAGGCAAACTTGTCAAAGCGGCTCAATGTACAATACACAGGACAACATGGTAAATAGAATATTTGTTTTCTGGCAGGTCTGTGTGTATAATTAAACAAATGTTTCAGATGGTAATGATTTACTCACGTTATAATGTTCGCACACAGCTGCGACACAAGCTCAGAGCAAATGTTAGCCAGCCACTCCTCACTCTGAGGCTAAGCAGACACTGGGGTTTGGGCTGTATGTCCATCATTGACTGTATACAACCTCTTAATAACAGTATATAGGGTTTTATAATAAACCTTACACATGGTGGCCCAGAACAGTGAGAACTCACTCGCCTTTCTCACTTGTGGGTGTAAACCACAGACTGGATGTCATGATGTAACAAAGGAGGCTTCATCAAGTTCATCTGTCCGTCAACATGTTCTTTTTATGTGTGTGTCAGACATGATCTGGATCAGTACCTTTATTGAGACATCAATGTCCTCACCTTTCTCCTCTAAAGACAGTCAAGATTTGGCTGTCTATAAAGTAGAAAGGTGGAAACAGTGATTCCTGTCCATCTATTCAGCACATTAAATCTGCCACTTAAATCTTCATTAATGACCTTTATGAGCACAGAATGCTGGCTCTTGTTTTTGTCTGATCAGTTACTTCATCCATTCGATCATAACTTCTCCTGCCTGATGCATAACTGTCTGACAGTGTGTGCACAAATACTGAAAGTGTTTTGTTAGTATTCAATTACCGGTAATCTTATGTGCAGCAGACATAGACTAAAGACGAAAATATGAGGAGGCAGACAGCTGATCTGAATATAAATGTTTTTGTCACCCCCCTCTATCTGATTCAGTTCAATTCATCTTCAATGTTCTTCAATACACCTGCTGTTTAAAATACACACTGCTGTGTCTGTTTATTCTGACTCGTGTTTTTGCTTTTAAAATACAAATGAATGTTTTCTGTGTTAATTATGAAGAACAGACTTGGACTAATGAGCATGTGCAAACATACCGGAGCCCTGCTGGCTTTATTGTTTGGGAAAAAAAAGTCGAAAGCTTAATATAAGTGTCATAATACATACACCTATTTGTTGTGCTCATGGGCTTACACCGATCGTAGCTGCCAACATGACACGTCCTATGATGTCAGTATGACTGCAAGTCGCTGGAGTCTGTCAACATTTCCCCTGGCACAAATAATTTTCATGACCCCACTGCGTTTGTTCACCACATCATGGCACACATGGTGGGAAAATCTGCTCTCACTGCGCTGTGATGTGGAGAGGAACATTTTCTTCTGCTATATCATGAAGCCAAAAAGAATAATTTCGAAAATGATAGAAACATCCATCATGACTACTGAGTTCCACACAACGTCCTCGTCCAGCTTCTTGACAGCTCAAATTGTATGGGTTGTCGGTGATCTCATAAAGGCAGCTCTCTCCGAGGAGACGCCTGCCTCTGTGGCACTACATCTAATTTCTTTGAGCTCCACATGATGTTCTAGCCAAATTAAACCGAAACTTAATCCAAGACAAATATACAGTACATGTCTCCCCAACTACTTAATACTCTCAGGTTGATTTTCTTGCAAATTTCTCTTTAATCTACTTCACACTTTACTCTCATTACTCACCTTTTCTCTCATAAAGCTCTACAGTGTTTGGGTGTAAAATGATAGGGGAAGGAAATCCCAGAGGAATCCTTACAAAGTCCTCTGTGTTTAGCAGGTAAATAATCAATGCTGACTGGTTCCTGTGAAGCAGGAAGACAAACAAGATCGAGCTTTCCTGTCTGCCATCAGGAGAAGCTGCAGATTTAAAGACCTCCACCTCAGCTGGTGGCCTTCTTTAAGAGATCACTGCTGGCTTTAAGATTTTACTTACATTAACAGGCTCATTTTATGATTCCTACATATCCAGGGATGAAGTACGTGAGCTGTGTGAAATTAGAAGATGATTGCTGTCAGGGTTGTCGCTCAGGGAACAACTCACACGGAGCACCAAAGCTTATTTTCCCCTCCTCACACAAAACACAACAAACAGAAAAAAAAAACAAAGTCTATAGAATGAGGGGACAGATTTACAGCCAGTCAGGGTCACGGGTCATCTGGCTGGATGCTTTCTTGGAGTGGTCTTTTCTCTCTTTGCTCCTTTCTTTCTTTTAGGTGTCCCCTCGGCTCCCACCCCTCCCCCAGCATTCCTCTCTTTTGTTTATTCTATATAAATACAATCAGACTGGGCCGCGGACCACACTCGTATACATTCTCTCCTTCTGTTGGTTTGTCCTTCACACATACACATGTACGAAAACAGACATACACAGAGCGCCGCACATACCGACACAAAAGGGAGCTGTTGACAAAGTGTGGTAGGCTTGTCAATGAAGCACCATTTAAACACACAGATTTGGACACACTCGTCTTATAAACAGCTGGAGAGGCTTTAATGAATAATAATAATAATAATAATGCTGAAATTATTTCTAATTTGATAAGCGCTCTTGGACACTGTTTAAGTTGAATGATAGGGTTTATAGTATTTATAAGAGGCTGACAGCAGGTGAGTCCTGTCAGACAAACAGAATACGGACAGATGCAGTTGACGGAAGACAGAGGAGACAGAAGACAAGGAGATGGGCCGGAGTGGGCAGAGAGATAGAGAAGAAGAAGGGAGTAAGGCCAAGGAGTGTGTGTGTGTGTGGCCGTGCCAGGTCTCTGCACCAGTCTGTTGGTAAGGGAACGCACAGGAATGTGTAGCTTTCCAGTTTAAGGCAGTTTAATGAACATCCAGGGCTCTATTTTTGTGGCACTGCAAAGACTACCGCAAGCAGGACAACAACATGTTGCAATTTTCTTCGATGAAATCATGCTCCAACCTTCTTTTCATAAGCTTTATGAAAAAGGTTTTGCGATTTGTGGTATTTTGGCTTTTTGACATTGCACTGTGATGAGGTCAGGTTTGTTTTCTGAAGCTGCAAGCAGCTAATCAGGTCAGCTGTGCAGAGTTATACTTCTCTGTTGGACTACCTACTAAAGGGTCACACTATATATATCGCTGATCTTTGTAACAATCTTTTCAAACAGTCACAGGATAAATCTCAAATATTTAGCCAGTGACAAAACTCCAGCTCACCTGTTCTCAGTGGACATGGAAGATTAGAAGCAAACTATGTTGGACGGCAAGCAGTGCGCACCGATCTGAAGACTTACTGTATGGACATTTGCTGATTTAATACTCCACATGTTTCCCAGCTGACAACTAGCACCTGATACAAGCGTGATTTTACAAAGCATTGACCTGCAGAGGAGCACTGACCTGTGTGGCTGCGGATGTGGACCCTCAGTGTACCGTTGCTGGCAAACTTTTGTCCACAGTATGGGCAGATCTTCTCCTTCTCCCCTGTGTGTGTCTGCCAAAGTAATAATAAAACAGACATATGGTGGATGTTAAAAAAAAACATTTGTAACATTCATCCACACACCCGCTGTGCATTACAAAGTAAAATGTGATCTTCTGTGATAGCTGGATTTCAATCAGAACATATCATACTCATCAGATACTCATCAGCACGATATCAAAAAGAAAAAAGCTTTTTTATGCCATTTCAACTATTTATCCAAACATAATCTGATTTTAGTGCAACCTTAGAAACTACAATCCACTTTAAATGACATGTTCTTAACTGAATCGTGTGGCTGGGTCAAGAATAAACAACTTTTCAGCACCCATAATGCACCGCTAACAAGTGGTCGCCTCGGTGAATGAAGATGCACATGTTCAACAACAGCGGACCCTGTGAGCTGCCCTGAAGGCTCGATCAAAGAACACAGATGATGCAGATTTGCTAAAACCCAAGGGACCAAAAGGCCAGGGTGCATGTATGCATTCATCTCCTCCTCCTCCTCCTCCCTCTTCTTCCTCTCCCTTCACCTCCCAGCAGTCCACGGTGTTGAGCTCCGTGGATCCATAAGGGCCGCACATGCAAACAGGGAAGAAGAACATGTGGAAAGAGTGTACTACCTCCTCTACCTACCCCCCCTCCCCTCTACTTTCCCCTCTCCTTGAAAAGTACGCTCTGAATTCCTCCTCCTGGCCTGTTGTAAATTCCCGAGAATAATCGTGAGTATGGAAGGCTCAAACTCAGAGCGACAGTTTCAACAGCAGTACAACAATACAGGAACACCTCCTCTCAGGGCCCCTATCCTTCCCTCCATCACCCCACTGTGTCCCTCTGACACCTCGGGTGTTGCGTTACAAAGGCGCTGTCCACACTCATACACACACTTATACACACAGTCACACACGATCGTCCACAAACAAATCCACTCATATGAACACATGTGTCCCAGATGGAGAAATGATGCATTATTATTAACTAAAAGAGAACATCATTGGTATTCTACCTTTTTTCCATATGGGAGCATCATGTTTCAGAAGAATGGAATTTATTGGCAATTGTAGGTAATTATCAAAAGTTTTTTTGTGTTAAATATAATGATCTGTTGGTCTGTAATTACTCAAAAAGCAACCCAGCAATTTTCATTCATGTGTGCATTCTTGCAACCTTGCACTAGGACTGGGAGGTGAGACTGCAATCTTGGACAAAACATACAATACATGCACATACATGCTGGCACACACGCACACACGCCCTCTCATATAACACAAATCCCAGCTGAGGAGAAAGCATTTACTGTAACACAAGAGCGCTCCATGAATAACTCCAAACTGTTCTGCCAGCGCAGCATTACTGTTCATTTACACAAGCAACTGCTGCTATGACACACATCCACATATCCACTCTGCTTTGGCAGGAGGAGGAAAGACAGGGCAGTTTTACAGCAATCAAAATGTCTGTTCAGCAAGTTGAATGGTGCCTGTTCAACCTTGAAATCTTTTATCTTAAAACATAAATATTACGAGTTAAAGCAACAGTAAAATCCAACAGAAGCCAAGATTTCAAATGACATGACATATTGACACACTTGAGATAAATCAAGTCATTGCAGCTCAGTGACTGTGTCTGTTTCTGCTCAGAAGAGCCATCTGGTAGTTCAAAAGCAAAGCTGAAACAATTAGTCAGGTGACAAAAACACAAGTGGAAAACAATTCAGAACAGAGCAATTACCGGAGTCCTTTTTCAAACAGTTTCCATTGATAATTTTTGTCACAGAAACAGGTTTAATTAGAAAAACAGACAGGAAGTGTTTCTTATAATTTTCAGTTGATAATGGTGTAAAGCGCATTCTGTGATCATGAGAAACCCGAGTCAGTCTTTACCTTTCATTCTTATCCTGCACTATATTTTTGATGTTCATGGTGTTTAGAATAACTGTAATCATCATTTTGTGATTATTTGAGACACCAAGTTTGCTCAGACAAAAGTGCACATTAAAAAAAATCTTTCAACAACAGTGGCCAAAAGCTGGGTTACCCCGCACATGTAAACACAGCCAGCAAGTTGTCGCCCCCTTGACAACCTGACTTTGATCAAGGCCAGATTTCTCAGCAGCCTCCAGACACTATGAGCAGTGAGACAGTTCAGCATGCCTGTCTTCAGTCCTACTGTTCTGAGACAACCTCTGAGACATTTTCTTTTGCTGTGTGCCAAGAAGCTGTTTGGTTTCAATCTTGATCCATAACCACACCGGACGTTGTCAGATTTAGAGTTCATAATCTGCAGCGAGATCTGTTTGGGGTTTTGAAACCCTGCGGAGCTAATGGACTAACTGCCATTTCTAATCAACACAGGAATTGATTTCCAAGCCTTCATGGGCAGCAATGGTCAGGATGGAGGTTTGAGAGTCCAAAATATCAGCAGTGTTAGCCACATCACTTTTATGATGTGAAACAATGAAAGTATTTTGGTAGCAGCGATCGTCATTTCTTCTTTTGTAAATTTAGTTTGAAGGCAAAAGATAGATGATGGAAAAATAGATTTAAACTGCAATTTAGTGAAATCCCTGCATTACTTTTCCCTTCAACACAGAATAGAGGGTAATCTTTGAAACTATCTGTGGATAACTTTGCAAGGTTTTACAAGTTATTTTCTAACTGCTGTTTTTGAACTATGTGCATTTCAAAAAAAAAAACAAATACGACCACAATTTAGTTTGAACTCAATTTCCAGACAGCTGTGGCACAATCACACGCAGTGATTGAGGCCGTTTAGCCTGAGCTCTTTTCATTCACCTTCTTGTGGCTCTTGAGGACAGAGGGAGTGACAAAGGCCTTCTCACACAGGTCACACTTGTACTTCTTATGGCCGTCGTGCACCACCTGGATGTGGACGTTGAGTGTGTCTTTCCTCTTAAAGGTGGCATCGCACTGGTCACACTTGAATGTCCTCTCACCTGCAGCAAGGATAAAGGAACATTTGTAACAGCCATTTTCAGTTAGCTATTGTTGTGCTTCTCAACACAAAGTCATCACGCACAGCAAGTGGGGACCCAATTTCACCAGGGGCGATTGTGTGGGCAGAAAACTACATAAAGAGTTTCATTGCACCAGGCAACCCTGAACAATGGTCTTTAGAATAGTCTGCTCCTGTTTGTGTGTGTGTGTGTGTGTTTTTGACAAAAGTCCTCCCTTACTGTGTATCTCTAGCTGAACACATCCTAAGGGAAACAGTAAAACAAACTGCTCTGCCATATGTTTGGTTTGAACGTCAAATAGTTCTGCTTTATTGTCCAATTTTTATTAATCATTCCACCGAGGAGCCCAAAAACAGCAGACAGACAGCGGAACAATCTCAGCTGTTCTCAAACTGAAGCCTGATGTTTTCCTTCACGCCTCTGCTCTCTGCCTCTGCACAACAGCCTCTATTGTTGAAGAGTAGATGTTTTCATTATATGGAGATCATTCAATTTTCACAGAGTAATTTAGATGGAGGGAGCAAGTGGTAACAAGCTTGTGCTCATTCTCATGTTACCAAGGCTGATGATGGTCAGCTCAATAAAATGGAACAGCGGTGGAAGCTGAGCTTCGCAGTGTTTTTAATCAGACCGAAACATCCACTTGATGATAATTAATGTCAACGACACCCACACATAAGGATTACATTATTATAGTCTGATAATAAACCGCACATGCTCCCATACAAACATGCACAGTTATTTTCAAGGTCTTCCAGACTCAGCTGACCTGATTTAAATCTGTTCTTACGTTGCACAGAAAGGTGAATTTCCTGTTATACAATTTATACACAGAATATTCAAATCTTTCTTAGAATGAGTTCAAGGTTAATACTGCACAATAGATCAACTCTTTACTGACTTTTACTGATGAAAGTTCCCACTCACGTTGTCGGCTGCCTTAGGGTCCAGAAGCACTTTCCAAGGATTCTTGTTATTGTTCTGTAAAACCTGTATAATATTCTCACCTGTCTCTCACTTGTATGTTTTTTTGGTATCCAACTTCAAACCACTCTTCACTCTATATTTCTGTCACAGCACAGCAAGATATGTTAGAATATTTATAATTTATGAAAAAAATGTAAAACTAATGACAATTTTACATTTGTAATTTTGTCTGCTGAGTCTGGCTGTGAATCCCACTTGGATCACTTGTACAAACAAATTTCAGAGGAAAAAGAACTTAAAAACAGGAGTACAAAAATGAGGTTCATAGAGTTTCACTTAAAATTGCTTCAGCAGCTGTGCTTGATTTTCGTGTGATGGGCCAACAGCTAAAGAGCTCGAGAGGGTCTCGAGCTTTAATCCATAAAGATGGACAAATTAGTTCAATGGCATGTCTATTCTCTCACCTGCAGTACAGTGAAATCACACACTGACTCCTCAAGCCCCACATACTGTCTAAAACCTGATACTTAATACAAGTCCTGGTATTATATTGCCTGCCTCTTGAGACAGCAGCAGGAAATGCCTCGAGCTTTACAATCTCTTTGTTATCTGGCTCAATTTGAGCACCAGCGCTGCATCCTGCCAACGTTCAGCTGCAGCTCAACTGTGCAGGCAGAGAGTTTCTGTCAGACTAGAGCAGCCAGGGATGAGCAGATAATCAGAAAAGCGATGTCCTGAGAGGGAGATGTCTGATGGGGTTTTGACATCTGTTGTTAATAGAAATATCCACGGGGGTAAGGATGAGATGACAGCTAATAAAAACATGGGACTGTCGCCTATAAAACTCACTGGTCGGGTTTTAAAGGTTACAGTTCTGGATTGCTTAATCAGAGTACAGGGAGGTTACTGTACTTAAAATGATCAAACATGGAAACTCATCTTAAATACACAATAAAGAAGAGAAATAAACATTAAACATTTAATCCACTACAAACTTAAGGGAGAATCTTAATCTTTTAAACAGTTTGAAACCAATCAAACACGCCGTTATTCATTTAAATACAGTCGCACCCTTTACAGCCTTTGTTTGGCTAATAAGGTCTGGAATGAAGAGTAGTGTGCTGTGGCTAATGTTTGCTAATAGAAACCTGAAGGTGACATGCCATGCATTGTCAGGTTTGTTTTTGTATCTGCATGTTTCACAGTTCAAATACATTTTCATACTTTTGTTCCTCGGTTTATGCTCCCTTGCAGACACAGACAGCTGTGGACTTGTAGTTGTTGTTATTATACTATGTTCAAGTCCTCCAATACATGCCCATTAGGTTGGTGTGTATAAAATGTGTGCCCTGTGCCAACACACACATCTTTAGCCTTGTGCATATTTGTTAGCCTGTGGCACAAGACATACGCAGAGACTATCATCCTCTGATGACCAGACTGACGTTACAGGGACCCGGTGCTGATCTGACTGGCCTGTTCCTCTGCTCTGCTATAAAAACATAATTGGCTTTAATCTCTTTTTCTTGTCTTTTTCCTCACAGTTAGCCTCTCAAATACTTCTACGTGTGTAAGTGACACAAAAACTAATTGAACAGCTGGAGCAGCCATCTTAGGATCAAAAGCTATTATGAAGCTGACAGATGTTTGTGGGCATTTCTGGTCATTTGACTTTTATCATCATGTGTCCCCTTTAACTTCTCTGTGGGCAGACTCATAGGAACAAACTCATATTCATACTTACTGTTGTGGATGAGGAGGTGACGCTGTAGAGAGAAGGGGGTGCGGAACAGCGCTTTGCACTCCTCACACTGGAAAGGCCTTTCCTCTGAGTGTGTCTGCAGAGAGAGCCGAGCACTGTCAGCATGTTTGTGATGTGTAAGGCGAGCCGCCTCCCGCCTCAGCGTGGAGGTTGATGAGGCTTCTTAAACTGATGTGAGAGGATCATGCATAAGGCTCTGTAGCCAATTTGGTTTGTTGACTTGATGAAGACAAGCAGCTTGAGGGGTTTTAAGTTCAAAGTGCTTCTGTTTTTCTGACCCACCACCCTGCACCCGCCGCTCCCCCCTCCACCTATCTATCTGAGTGACACCTCAATCCCAAAAGTAAACATGGGGAACCTTGGGGTTGGAGGGGGGCAGAGACCCCACAGATAACAGTCACCAACGAGACCCTGATTGATTACAGCCTTGCTAATACCTCCAGCTTTGAAGTGACTCTGCTTTTTAAGGAATATCTCTTCTTCACGATAATTAGTACAGTCTACAGTCACAGAGCATTATTGTATGAGATGCCACATTCACTCACCTTTTTGTGATTTTTGTAGACGTTTCGGTGTGCAAACTCTTTCCCACACAGCTTACATTTGTAGGGTTTGTCCTCACTGTGGATGATCTTATGAGCCGTCACCTGGTCCAAACGCTTGAATGATCGACTGCAGATCTCACAGGTGTACGGCCGCTTCTCTAAACAGTGACAGAGATTTTCTTTCTGGTAAGCAGAGACCGTGTAACAAAAACAAGAAGTTACCCTGTTATTGCAGCGCTCTCTTACCCGAGTGTGTGATCATGTGGCGTTTCAGCTGATTGGTAGAGATGAACTTCTTGTCACATGCGTGGCATTCAAAGATTTCATGTACCTGCGACATAAGACACATTTTAGAATCAGGATGAGGAGCCTGTAAAAGTTAAAGAATCGCAGCATGTGATGGTCAACAGAAACTAAAGCTTGTACTCTTTCATTAGACTGATGTCTGCAGACAGAAAAGCAATTAAAGTGATGAAAAGTTCCAATCCCCTTCCTGCTTCAGAGCATAGTTCCAATAATTGCTCATTCAACAGCACGCCGGCATACAGCAACAATGGCATATGCTAATGCAACACAGCTCCTCTTGTCACAGCTGCTTCTGCAAAAGCTTGTTCAGCTAAATGATGATAATGGCAGTTTTAAGCTGCTTTGGAGCTAAATTGCTTTAATGGAAAGTTTGATTGCTCTTCTGCATGAATAACACTGAATGCCCCAATGGCTTTGATTGAACATGTCCAATGTTTTTTTTGTCAGAATCGTGCCATATTTATAATAACACAATAAGAATCACTTCTTCTGAACATCTTCAGCAGATGTTCTACTGAAAGTCATTTGTAAAAGCTGATGTGAAGCTGCTGACCTAAATTTATAGGAACATGTTCTGCCTTCTGATTTTATAGCAGACAATAGCATGTGATTGGAAAAATACTTCTATACTTCTACTATGAGTTACATAATAGTAAAACTGGCACATAGACACATTAGGAGGCCACAGAGGAATATCACCTACTCCTATTTTAAAACCCCCTGGAGAGCTGAAAGTGGAGAATACTCACTCATAGACAGGTGAAGTAGGTTAAATGATTCACTGCAGAACTATGTCACAACTTCCAGGTGACTTTAGTTTGCAAGAGACTTAATGATGAATAAGCTGACAGCGATGGATTAATGTCTGCTGATTAATCTGGATGATAGATGTCGACAGCAGAAAATTACATTTCACTATTACCAGCTGGGATAATTAATGAATGAATGTTAGTTAATGAATGGAGACCAGTTGGACAAACTATCTGATACAACATGCATACTAATACAATGCCCGACATCACTGAAAGTGCTGCAGAACCAATCCATTATAAGCAAAAAAATAAGCAAAAACAGTGATGACTGAGAGAGAATCTCATAATCTCATAATCTCCTAAAGCAGCAGTTTAGGAGATTGGGAACATAAGGGTACACATGTGCCCACTGCAAGTATTGAAGCAATATTTTTGATATTATTTTTTACACATCTCAAGCTGGCTTTAGTCCTGCATGAAAAACATGTCAAGACTGTCATTGATTTGAACATATAGGGCAGGAAGTGTGTTACAGTCCTGGCAGTCATGGTCTTGAATGGCCATGTTGGCTGCGTGTTGCACTGGATCCTCTGCAGTGTCCAGAATGTACGATACCTACTTGTAATGGATTACTGGACAACAGCTGACCATACAAACAACTTCACGCTCAACACAACACATCTTTGAGTCCCGAGCCATACACCTGTCAGGTCATCGCGGCGTCACCTTGCAATACTAAACCCCAGTCTCACTTGAAGGCCGCCGTAGCTAATTCGAACATGTATTTGTTGGCTGAAGTGGCTGGAGAAGTGTGGAACCAGGGCTAATGCTAACCAAGCCAATATTGCTAAGTAATCCAAAGGGAACTGAGCTTTTATTCATTAGTTGCTAAAACAAACAGCAAGATTATTTTGAGCTGCTGAATACACATACTATACACACATATTACAAACAGCCTTAATACACCCACCAGGTAGCCAGAAGGAGACCCTGCAGGGAGGTTTTTCCAATGAGATGTCATAAATCGTCCATTGGTAGTTTAAGGCTGAGGGGGTTGGGGTTACTGCGGTTGCCACATTGCTCTTAAGTTTGATGTTTGTCCTCCTGCAGCCTTTCATTTGCTCCATCTGACTGTTGTGGGAGTGTAACTAAAAACCTCTTTTAGCAAACAACGTTGATAACCTCGACACTGCACTCAGCCAAACATGGAAAACAAAGTCAGGACACACTCACCTACATGTACACGCTGCTGGACAACCACGCAGCACCAAATAACGCATTTACATTTACACACTCTAAACACGACTGTTCCTGATGTCTAAAACCAGCACGGCAGGAGCAAGTTAAACTCTGACCTGTGAATCTGACCACAGCTTCGGTAAAAGACAACAGGAACTGGTGAAAACGTGACCCTGCCTTTCACGCTGTCACACAGAGGCTGTCTTTCTGCTGTTTTCCTAATGATCACCATAGCAACAGCTAAATCACCAGCCATACGTGTTGCCTACATTTATAACAATTCCTTAATGCCATTAATTTGTGTGTAACTGCGATGAAATTACATCTTTACATGGAAGCTCCATTAGGAAAGTACTACTTAATCAACAGTATGACCTAAAAATATACAAAACATACACAGCAACAAAACTAATTTTTATCTCTGTGAAAATGTTTTAGAAAAGTATTTAAACAGTCATATTCAAATCTGTAATCCATCAATGAGGGAGAGACTTTTGACGCCAAGCTTTAAACCTTATAGTCTGCCAACAGAACCTCTTAAATTTCACAAGACCTGTGGGATGAGCCAGTGAAAAAGAAACCATCCCTCTGCTCTGTGTCACCGAGAATACATTTGTAACAACTTGATCATAAAGAGGGAATATGTGAGCTCAGAAGCACATGAAGCAAATGTGAGATTAGGAGGTTAGACTGTGAGTGTGACGGACACCACCAAGAAACAGCTCAGGAGAGACATGACTGTAAAAAAGGATCATGCAAAACTACGTAAGCTGAGTAAATCCTCTCAGATCCAATGCAAAGTATCTGGTCGGGATAAATTGAGCTGTGCAGCAGATGTCGTAGGACCTCACCTTTCTGTGTTCCTGTAGATTCAGTGAGGAGGAGCACTTTCTGTTGCAGATGGTGCATGTGAGTTTCCGCCGTGCACTCCCTATAACACACATGCAGTGGATCACAAATCTCCATGTGATATGACACATCAGTGCACAGAGACAGGAAAATACCAAACTCTTAATGACAGGCTGTGATCCCACCATTTTGGGGACCAATGGCACCCTCTCTTTATCACCATCTGAATTAAATGGTGCACATCTGTTGCCTCTGATCCACTTCCCCCCACTCACCCACACGTACACACCCATTGTCCTAACCTAAGTGTGAGAAAAAAACATAAAGGCAACGATCTCAGCTCAGCCTCTCACATGAATGTCGGGTTGATACATGATTCACGTGGAAGACTGCACAGATCCCCGCTGCCCTACATCCCTTCATAAATAGCTATGGAAGTCCAATTATCTGAAAGATTGAGCAGCCCCAGAACACACAGGTCAGCAATTATGGAGAGCAATTCATTAGAGATGTGTCTTAACATTGGAGAGACTTTAACTGATCCAGGTCATGCTCTGTTACGGCAGTTTCTTAGTGCTGAGGCTGACAATTATTGGCATTACATGACATCTTGAGGAAAGCTCTGCATGTGAATATGTGTGCAACAAAGAGTGAACATCACTGAGCGAACACACCTGTGTGAACATTTCCTTTATGCTTCTTCAGAGCGTCCTTGCTCTTGAATCTTTTGCCACAGCTCTCTGCTTTACATATGAACCTGGCATCTCCTTTGCAGGCTTCTTTATGCTGTTCAAAACTATGCACACAGATGATGGAGAAAGAGGCAGAAAACCTTCAGATACCACAGAATAATAGTGAATATTTAAACTGAACAACTGTAAAAGGAATCCAGTGTGTTATTCTGTGTTGTGCTGTGTATAAATATGTTACCTGGACTCTGAGCTGAATGTGTTGTGGCAGAGAGAGCACTGATGAGCTTTGGAGTCACCTGATGGATCCAGTGACTCAGAACAATGCAAAACACTGAGGAAGGATTCAAAACAAAAACAAATTAGGTACCAAACAGGAAATTAATCGTCAAATTTGACATACATGTGTTTTTTGGCTTGCAATAAAGTTACGTGAAAATATCAGCCTGTGGTCAGTTAGCTTAGCTTAGCATTAAGACTGGAAAGCAGGATGATATAAACACATCTACCAAGGCAAAAAAAGTCCAAGACAGTTCCATAATTACAACACAAGAGTGTTATCTTCTCATATAATTCACAGCATGGAAGGGGGTGAGCATATTCCCAACTCTAACTGAACTCACTGGCGCTGCAGAGCCTGTTTGATGGGGAACTTCTTGCCACAGTTCCTGCATTTGAACTCCTTCTCCTCCGTGCTGGGCCTCTGATGAAGACTCTGGAGGTGGGCAGCCAGGATCTCTTCACTTGGAAAGCTGCTCTCACACAGCAAGCAGGGGTGGTCCTCCTTCTTTATTACCAGCTCTGTTCAGATGTGGTGCACATGCAAGATCATGGTGAGCCATACTCCATTCAATTAAGCAGCAAATACAGTAACCGGATCCCTTCTAATTGAGAATATATAAGAAAAAGGAATATGGACATTCTATTGTACCCATTTCTACCAGATGTTTGGCCTCTTTACTGGACTCATCTTCATCTTTAATGTCTTCTTCCTCTTCTTCCTCCTCCTCTTCCATGTCACTGTCCAGAAAGCCTATCAGGAGCTCAGTGTCTGTCTCTATGTCATCCACAGCCAGGTAGAAGATGTTCTCTCCATCCTGACAAAAACATCAAACAACAATAGTGATGTCACGGAGCACAGGCTGAAAATGTAAAGACACAAACCTGTGAGAACCTTTTATGGTAAGGCACACTGAGGCTACCTCAGAGGTGAACTCATTACATCCAAACAGTCTCTTAACAGACCTGATTGAGGCCACAGGTCAAAGGCTCAAAGCCTTAAAAATGTTGTCATTGACTTCTCTGTCCTCAAAAGGTCACGTTAATAAAATCAAACCGTCATTTTGTTTTAACTATAGGATTCTAAATATACATAAATAATGATTAAGAAGAGGAAAGCTACACTATAAATGTCACTGCTGATGAAACACAGAGATTTAGCGCATGTGCATGACCTTTAAACGACCAATCACTTTGAGCAGTGGAGTATTAGCGGCAGAAACCAGCCCCTAAGACCTGACATGTTCATCTTCTCCTCCTCCAGCTTCTATTTTTCTTCCACCAGCTTTATCTTTTACACAGATGTGTAATAGGTGACATTTCCCAGATGCAGACCTCTGTGCTCACACAGTTTGTGAATGTGTTGAGTTTCTTTTTCTTATTATTTTTAAGGACACATACAAAACCATTCCAAAGTTTGGGGTCACCAGGCCAGTTCTACAGCTTCTCTGATCGCATAACAGTTCAGCTGTGCTAACATAACACAGGAGCTTTTCTATTTTTCTATTCTATTTTCTATTTTTCTCTTCACCATCAGAACACAGGAGTGACAGAACAGAAGGGCCTCTGTATACCTTTGTATATATTCCATTAAAAATCAGCCTTTTCTAACTAGAATAGTCATTTACCACATTAACAATGTCTAGACTGTACGTCTGATTACTTTAATGTTATCTTCATTGAAAAAAAAAAAACATTTTTTAATTATCTGAACAGTAGTGTAAGCCTGGCTGCTGTTGTTACCACATTATAGCTTCAAAACAGTTGATGGAATCTTTTGGAAATAAATTAAAAAAGGATTTAGTTGCTGCAATCACAATAAAACATTCCTTCAATATCCAGACAAATTTATGGATCCTACAAATGGGAGCACTAAAAATAAATCTGCTTCTATTCCCTCTCTTTTAAATAGCTTGTAACAGGTTACAGCCTTGAAGCCAAAGTGATATTTTTTGCAGTGTACATGAACCTACATCGCTGAGCTTGAGGTTATAATAAATGTTTTTCCCCTTTATGTCCTAAACTTGTTTCCATAATAAAACTACAATTACTACAATTTTCAAGTGTTTCCTTGTTTAGTCCAGTCTGTAGGTTTGCAGACTTGTCTTTTCCATTTTATTTCCACTATGCTCACTCACTATTACTTAAACTCACATTTGGGATGTTTTACAGAACACGCTCTGCAGTTTTCTTGACCTACACTACTATAAAAAGTGACATTTTCCGTCTCGCTTCAGGCCAAAAAGAGATTTCTTTATTTGTCCGGCCTGACGGATGGCTGTAATATTTATCATTTTGTTTCTTTGAGGTGACTCTGAGGGATTAATTGTCTGCCAAGTGGAAATGTACCTGAATGGCTGCCAAGTTCTTCTGCTCTTGCGAAGGCGCCTGATGGACAAACCGCAGCCAGTTGGCATGGCGAGGATTACTCGCATCCAGAATATACAGCACATCTCCTTTACTGCCACGGACCTGAAGAAGGAAAACAGCAACTCGATGAATTGTCAGAAGTGAACAATTAACTCTTCGTGTCTTGTTGCTTTGAGGCGTTGTTTTCAGAACATCAAAGTGTGTTGGTCGTATGAACACCTTCTGCTGAGCGCAGCTCACAATGTGGCAGCTACAGATAGCTACATCACAACGTTTGTTTCTCCACAACATGAGATGAAAATCCTTTGGTCAACTGATCCACACCATAATTAAATGTTTTTTAGCCAGAAGCAGCTGTGTCAGGTGATAACAGATGTATGTTTCATTGCAATGCAGTGAATATTCCAAGGGCCCCTATTGTTCTGTTGAATTACAGTTACTACCTGAGTCAAAGTTAAAGTGTTGGATTTCAGAGTAAAATGTCAACTGCAGCTGCGTGACTTTTTTTTAGCTTTGTTTATAATCAGGCATCATGTTTAAAGTGGATTTATGTTGTACCTTTTATACTTTTGGCTAGTTTGAACAGAGATTACTCAAGGCTGAGCCCCTGCAAAGGCTCACGTGATAAATATGATGAGTTCTGAGACTGTTTATAAAGCCTTTAAGGACTTCCTGTTTCCTCTGCCCAAAGGCAACAGGTTTTTAAGTGGTGTTTCTGCATTAACTTAACTAAGTTAAGCTCATTTCTGTAGATTATATTGCTGACCATATGTTTTGTTAAGGAAAGCAGAGTGATGCTAGCTTCCAGGCCGGTCTACAAAAACATGTCAAAATGTTGCACTTTGTGGACACAAAGTTCTACTACAGAGCTTCATTTGCAGGGTCTTTTTGGGGCCACGGTGAAGTGTTTGATAGATGTTTCTCTTTGGGCTTGAAGCAGTTATTTAAAAGAAACCATGTGAAAGGTTAAAAGAGGAAAGTCTCTTTGGAAGAGCTGATAACAGCACACAGACATCTGAAACATGATGAGACACAGCTACACACACATTTGTATTTTTCTGACAGATCACAGGCCAAAAAATGTTGGGAAACACTTGCTTAATTGTGAAATGTATTTGATAAGTGCTACAGTTACGTTACTGTAAGAGCTTGATATAAAACACTGTTTGTACTGGAATAAAAAGTACACTTTCTAAAATAATAATGCCAATCTGGGTTTTTAGAAAACCAGAGCTGTACACACTGATATTATTGATATTGTTTAGTATTTTTAGGGCTGATAAAATCTTAACTTTTAGCACAGCTATGCTGCTATAGGCCTACGCTGTCAGGGGGCACAAACATGATCCACTGAGCAGTTTCCCTCTCACCCTCTGACCTCTCCTCTACTCTCCTTAGTCTGGCTCATACTGGGTAATATCATCTGACCTGCAGTCCGGCCCCTGAACTCTCCTGTGCTCATTGAATTCACCAGCCTCTGCTGCTCATCTTTGCTTTGATTACTATCAAATTACTATTACTACTTATGGACTGACGACATATATAGATATCCATTATAATATAATCACTGTTTCATCTTGCTTGTCATGTTTGCTCCTCTCTCTCTCTCTCTCGCTCCTTCATCCTCTCTGTCCTGTCTCCCTCTTCTTCTCCTCCTCTACCCGGCCGACTGGCAGCAGGACTGGTTCGTCCTTAAGTAGACGGGTAGACCTGCTCAAGGTTTCTTCCTCTTAAAGGGAGTTTTTCCTTGCCACAGTGCTCTTAAGGGGGTTCAGGCTCTGGGTCTCACGCTCTGGGTTTCTGTGAAGCGCTTTGAGACAATTTCTGATTGTAAAATGCGCTATATAAATAAAACTGAACTGAACTGAATTGAATTTAGTACTTGCATACTGTTTTATATAAACATTGTATTACTTGGATATGTAGTGGATATGTATCAGGATAGCCTGCACTTAGCTGTTATTATGTAGGTATTAATATGTATGTATTAATTCATATTATGTGTATGATACCTAATGCTGATGATGTCGTTTTGTCATGGGACTGCAGATGGAAATTAGCTTGTGTGCTAGAATCTGGTACAAGCATCTCTGCTCCTCCGAGCTTAACGTCATTGCACATGATGTCCCGATAAATAAATTCCAACTCTATAGAAAGTAGGACTAGGTGTAAACAGCAGCTTGTGTATGATGCATTGCAGCTTTTGCAGATGTGATGCTGCTGTTATGAGAACCATTCCATTCATGCTTTTAAGTGTGTGTTGAAATGTGTGTGTGAGCAGGTCGTGTGTGCATTCACCTCCCACATCAGCCGGGTGTCCGAGCTTTCATCCAGCTCGCTGGGCAGCTTTTTCTCACCTGCAAAGGGGCCAAACTTTTCTCCCTTTAAAACAAACACAGAGGGGTCACTTGTCAAACATGATGCTTTATAAAACACACTGGCAGCCAACACCAATGATATTAAAACATAATACACCCCAGCGGAGGACAGCAGTCCAAGACCTGTGCACTGTAGAGCTGGATGGACCCTGGGCACGCCTACTGTGTAGCTGTGACATGTGAATGCATCTCTGACATTTTTTTTTCCATCTGATCTTCCAGGGGGCGTGGTCACAACGTGTTCATGTTGTATTCATGTCCATCCTCAGATAGTTTAACCACATATTCAACGGACAACACATCCCACACACAGCAACACACTCCTCCTCTGCAACATGTCACACACACACGCTTTTTGTCTACGTTTCTGACAGCAGTGGGAGCACACGGCGGTGTATACTTTTGTAAAAATGTAGTTAAAAGTTCAAAGGGTTCGGCTGGATGTAGCGTTAATGTGGATCCACGCCGCGCGCCCCTTCTTTGCGGACATGGACGCGTGAAGTGAATCACTGGAGTTACTGTAGCTACGTGGCACTTCACGTCAGAGCAGCCTGGGCTGAGACTGAGACCCTGACAGCGACTGAGAGGGAAAAGCCCAACAAAAAGTGCATTTACAGCGCTGAGAATGTGTTTAAAAGTAACACTACACGGTGTAAACTGTGACACAAAGCTGCCCCGGGCAGAAACAACAAACCTTTTTCACTCGCCTCGCCGTGTAAAGACCGATTCCATCCTGGACCTTAGACGACTTCAGAGCAAATCTGTCTGGCACATACATACCCAACATTGTCATCACTCGGAAATGTTTCCTTCAGTGATAACTAGCTGGCTATCGGATATGTCAGCGGAAGTGGAAAAGCATTGTCAGTTTGAATTTAGAGCAGATAGTTTCTTCCAGCAGCGGTCCAGGTTGAACTTCTGCTGCTGCTGCTGCAGGAAGGCAGAGCGGCGTCCTGATTGGTCCAAAGTTTGTAACCAGAAGCTACCTTTACTGTCGTACAGCATGCTGCAGCCTGAGCCGGGCAGGCTGCTCTCACACCGACACACTCACATGCTGAACTGTCAGGGTACTTTTAACATGTACTTCACTTCATATTTCAGAACACAGGCCCTTCAAGGCTACGTTAACACTATACTCTTACATTACTCAGCCAGGGATAGAGATAGACAATCACCCACAGAGGTGAGATTTAGGTGAGATGTAATTTACTGGGATTCAGATTCAGAAAACTTTATTTGTTCCTGAGGGGCAATTTAAGGCACAAGTGAGCAGCTTGAAATATAAGACACACTAAAATAGGATAGAGAATAAATCAAAATAAAATATAAAATATTAAGTATTTACAGGTTAATAAGTCATACATGTTATGGCTTAATAACCTGTTCCAAACTGATCCAAATGTCCATGAACAATGTAAATAGATTGTAAAGTGGTTGAAGTGCAAACAGTAAGAGAGTAGTATGTGTATGTGCAAATTAAAGCTGAGGTAAAAACAGTAATAGCAGCGACTATAGTTACAGGTGTGTGAGTTAGGGGTGAGGGGCAGGGGGAAGGTTGACTGTACTATGGTTGTGTGTTGACTGGAGAGGAGTCAGGGAGGAGAGAGTGTGTGTGTGGGGAGGAGTTGAGGAGAAGGATGGCTTTGGGGACGATGGTGTCCTCTCTTCTTTGGGTTCTGCAGGCAGGGCAGGGATTACTTCAACATTATTATCACCTGTAGCATTGTGAATGATCCATCCGTTTTGTCTGACAATTTCTTTCAGGTTTTTCCTCCTTAAAATAAGAAACAATGGCAGCAGATAAATCCGTTTTAGAAAGGTTGTAGTTCTCAAAATTTGTTTAAAAGTTTCCTGACTTTTAAGATTAATATTTACTTTATTAATCCCTGTAGTGAAATTAGGTCATAGGGAAATTAGGTTATGAGAATTTATTGACCAAAATGATATTATAGAACACATCATGTGTGTTGTAAGTTGTTTGGTCAGATCTGCAGTTAGCTTCACTTAGCCAGCCTGCTAGATAGGCTAGGAGCAGAGAGTGAGTACAGACTCACACTTAAGTAAAAGTTTTTACTTGCCTTTTTAAAATGTCTCTCTGTCCTCATAACAGAGACAAAGAAACATCTTGTGCTGCAAATTTCTCTGAGGTTTGTCTGAATGTATGTGTTTATTCAGGTGAAGAAAAAAGCCCTTAAGGAGTTTAAGGTGCAGCTTCAGGAGTCACTATTTCTCCTACATAAACACCAATGCTACTTCATAAAATGCATTAAAGTGCAAGTTTAGATTATGATTGCAGGTACTGACCCAGGAACACCCGAATGTTATAAACACAACAAAGTTTAGCATGTAATGGCATGCATGCAGAGTTCAGGAAAAACACTGACCATCAATTTCCACATTAATTATTAACATAAAAAAACTTCAGAACAGGCTGATATTCAGTATGTTTTGGCTTGAATTGATCTGTTCTGTAATTCATAAACCTCACTGTACCAACAAGCTGCAGAGAAAGAGTCCACACAGCAGGCAGAAAGCAGGATGACACTGAAAACAAGACGTATGCAAATAAAACCAAACCAGGAGGTGCGATGATCGCTGATGAAATAGAAATCTTTTATCAATATTTATCCCATCCTCATCAAATGTATCTATTTTTTATTTGTTCATGTTTGAGGGA
This sequence comes from Parambassis ranga, assembly GCF_900634625.1. Taxonomy (NCBI): domain Eukaryota; kingdom Metazoa; phylum Chordata; class Actinopteri; family Ambassidae; genus Parambassis; species Parambassis ranga. The sequence continues at coordinate 5,947,476 of NC_041025.1, forward strand.
TGACATTCAAAGGGAAAATGGGGTGTCCTCTTTTTAGTTTTGTTCTTTATTCACTGAACTAACTGCAGTTTAACTACAGAACCTAAACATGCTCAATTAAAATGTGCTTAAAGTCAAATATACAAAAGGAATCGTTACCATTTTAGAAGGCTGAGAAGATGGAGTTCAAACATGATTTGTCTGAAAAGGACAATGACATTTCAAATTAAACGTGCGCAGAGTGATGACAGATGACTTTTCTTCAGCTGACTAACACTTTACCCCGAATAACACTCAGCTATGGATGTGGTTTCACAACAGCCACAGCTTATAATGATGCTGGTGTGAACATGCTGCCACATACTGGCCTCACATTAATTCCATTTTCTTCTTCTTTTTTTGTTTTTATCTCCGCTCACCTTGATTTGTTGACTTTCACCCTGCACGGAGAGATTGGCATCGTCTCTAATCACTGACTGTTTGTGTGTATTCTGTTTGTGAACACCTCTTCAGCAAACGTCTGTCCCCTTTAATCAGCACTGTGTCAGTGTTCTGTCGGTTTTGTTTACTGTGTTTATAGCTGGTGTTTATGCCAATGGCTTCCTGTTATGTTGTGGCTCTATGCCCAACTGCTCCGTGATTGGTCCAAATGAGGAGCGTTGGTTGACAATTACGGCAAATACTGACTCACGATGTACATGTTTACATTGGAGTCAATGAGCTGGTGAGCTCGACTGTCCTGACTGCTGTTTTGACATGTCAGAATGGGGGTTAGCATGTCCTTCAGTGGGGATTTTCTTCATCCTGGACAACTATGGTATTAAAGAAGTTGTCATCGATGGCCTGGAGTCATATTCCTGATGTATTTCAAAGAGTTAAGCCATAGAAGAGGGACGCACTTTAGTGACAAGCCTGATCACTGCACTGAGAGGGTCTTTGTGTGCATCTGCTCCACCCATGTTCTTCTTGGTCCATTTCTGTCCCCTCTGACCTCTCTGTCAGTGCCTTGGCCTGTTGGGGCAGGATGATTAAATGTCATGACCCCTTTTTTCCTCTGTGCCCTCTGAGGGCCCTCCAACCCATTAACTTTCACTCAGCTTTCACTGGGATCCCTGGGATATCCCACCAGCTCTGATCTTCAACACCTGCACAGAGGACACACAGAAGTCTTCTGTTAAAGCAGGGACCCCATTAAAAGACAAGACGATAATCCAGATTTGGTCATTAGAAGAACACAGATAATCTGGTGCCAGCAAGTTAATTCACAGTCTTTGGTGTTGATAAAACTTGGGGTGAGTTTAGGTAAACTGAGGGCATCAAATGTTTGAACAACCTTTAGTTTTGCTTTTGTAGAAATTTAGACAGGACTAGAGACTGCAGCCATGCTAGCAGATGTGTTAATGGCTGCAACACACCAAGCCAATGGTCAGCTGTATGATAATATAGAGCCATTGTGAGCATCTGTGGCCTTAGAGCGATCCCTCTGATTGGCTGTTTATCTTAGGGAACCTTTGCAACAAAATGAATCATCTTCTATTCATTTAACATTCAATAGACAAATATTTTCATGACCACATGGTTTGTAGTGTTATTTACTCTCATGCATGTGCAGCATGCACAGTCTGACTGGCTGTCGACTGTAGTCTTTGTAGTGTATCACAGTCAGCCTTTGTCAGCACTAGTTCTTTGATATCGGTGGTTAGTGAAATGCTAACATGCACAGTAAACATTCTGGTTGTTGATATAATAATTAAAATGTTGAAAGTCTTAATTTGGCATGTTAGCAGGCTACTGTTTGGTGGTTAAAAGCAAACACAAAGACAAGCTGAGGCTGTGTGGATCATTAGATTTACAGATATTTGCTCCTTTAATAATTTGACCAAAGTTCCAGTTCATCCTGAGGGGGACGTGAATGTCTGTGCCAAAATCCACAGCAATCCATCCACTACTCTTTGGGATACTTCACACAAAACCACAACTGTGCACAACGTCCTGACAGTGACAGTGTGTAGGATCAAAGACATCAGGGTTCACAGTTTTTATTATGATAGGTTTAAGTCCAGTCTGAACTACAATGTTAGACCAAACAAACCGACTGAGCCTCGTCAAGCACATGAAAATCGGCAATTTGATTTTCACTAAATAAAGACGTTTGGATGATCAGCCCTGCAGGACCAAAGCTTTGAACCTGAACGTACCCAGCCCTGGAACGAAGCCACTCAGTGGCTGAGCAGCCAGTCGAGTCTCTGAGGGCCAAAAACTACAGAAACCACATTTAGGACATGGTGAAGGAAAGGATTGCATTGAAATAAATACTTTCAGTTTCTTTTTTTCTAAGTAAATATTTTCACTGGGGGAAAACCTCAGTTTGGCAAACATACAAATGGTTCCATACAAGATTTTCCAAATGGACGTGTGCATTTTTCTGAAATCTCCCAAACCTGATACTGTAGATTGAGGGGCCAGACCACCTTTTGTTTCATGTTTCACAAACCCCCGCTGTCCCTCACCACAGCTCCCTATTTCAAGGCTGTCGCTGAATAGCCAGCAAACCATTTCCTGAAGCTCCGAGGTCACTGGATAAATGATGTTTTCATTTGACAACCCCAGGTCGCCACTAAAGGACGGTCTTCAGAGGGAGCCTTTTGAAATTACAGTACTGATGAAGCGTGAGAAATTACAGGCACTTAGATGCGATTTCATGAGTGGAGGAGAGCAAGGGGACCACCCCTATGCGGCACAGGCAACAGGGAGCGATGGCAGTGAGTACACAAACACACAAACACACACGACCCAGCATGTGCACACATCAACACCCACACACACAGACACAAATCTTCATTCAATGTTTCCTTTCTCAGACCCTGTCTTCAAAGAATGATAAGATACCCAACATTACAGATACAGCAGAACTGACTGGAAGTCATAATCAGGAGCTAGTCGTTTTTTTCACTGCTTGAGTTATCCTAATGGAGATCAGCTGAGACGAGCAATGCCCAAGGGCCACTGGTCCCTCTCCGCCCTTCCTGGGAATGGGCTTTTGGTCGGGATGGGTTTGGACGGAAGCCTCAGATTTTGTGCCTGGCTCTCTGCTAAATCAGAGTTATGTAGAGCTGGTTTGGACCTGAGCCTCAGTAATGATCTATCCCCGGAGCTGCTGAAGTGGAATCGTTTTCATCATGGGGTCCTTTTCCCCATCCCGGAGCTCCCTCTCTGTGTGCATGTGCGAGATTTCAATGCGTCATAATTTCATTTCACACTGTTTACTTTGGAGATTTCTAATACGCTGCAGCAGTGTGAGGCTGAATCATTTCATTTAACTGCCCTCCAGTATAATACCAACCCCATAGATGACAGGAGCCCTTCATTGAGTACAGAGCTTTTTTTTCCCTTTTTACACACAACAGTGTTTCCCTGCTTTTGTGTGCCACAGAAGTTACACTCAAAGGCCTCCCAGCGTGTCCGTCTGTTTGCTGTCTGTCTCTGTTTGGATTCTGTTTGAGCCTCTGCCTCTCTTTTCACATTCTCCATCCAAAAGTGTCACTCAGCTCTAAGTTGAGCAGCAAGTGCATTCACACACACACATATATACAAAACATGCTTACAAATGCCAACTCCTAAAGCCCCCCCACACAGAGGGGGTGGTGGTGGTGGTGGTGGTGGGACGTTTTGCTAAAAATTCACTTCCACAAGTCCATGAAACACATCTGTGAGATTATGTAATAATTTGTTTAAAGCTTGTTCAGTGTTTTTTTTCAGTGTTACACATTTACTTTAATGTTTTAATAATAGATCAGAATTTTGGGAAATTCCCCTTTCTTTGTTTTGCTTGCTGAGTTACTGTAGGTGATAAGATTGATATCTGCACCATAAAATATAGTTCTGTTTCTCAGAAGTGAGGTTATAAGAGGGACCACTCATTAATTATACTGGTTGACAGGGTCCCAGCTTGGAAAAGCAGGGAAGAATACCAGTACAGAAGCTAAGCAATGAACTTTTTTAACCTCCTAAAACAATATCAGTTTGTACGCTATATTTCACTGAAGCTGTTTTATCCCTCCTCTGTCACACAGGCACACAGCTGTGACCTAGCAGCTCTGCAGGGTATCAGTCGGTTAGATGTCCTGCGGCTCTGCAGTAAGGCTCATGGTGGTTTACTGTGTTCCATGAAGAACTCAGAGGTGTGTTCCCTTAGGTAGAGCAAAGCTTGCTTTCACCCCCATGTATTGTTTTTGTGCTATGCTAAGCTAACTGAATAAACACCCTTAGATCTCCTCATCTTTTTGTCAACAATGAAGTAAGTAGAAGCCTTGGAGCTCAGACATCTGGCTCTCCATAAAAACAGAGCTTATTATATTTATGCTAAATATATAAAGCACAACTTAGATTTTATGACACATTAAGTTAGTCAACCACAACATTTACAAGCTCGGTTCAGTTAGTGTGTTCTAAACAGCACATTTGTTTCATTTCATACACTGATCATTTCACATCAGCCTTAATCTAATCTGGTGGTGAATAAAAAGAACCAAACCAGGAATCAGAGCCAGCTCTTCCGTGCACTGCTGTGATTACTCCACCACTTACCCGGGCCCTACATGTCTGTCTCCACTCCTCGCCCTGCTCCATGTACACACATATATACAAAACTCGTACATCAAAGCCCTGCACTCATTTCCACGCAAAAGATAAACACGGGGAGCGCTGCAGATGGTTAGTTCTCGGACAGAGGTTTCTCTGTGCGCTGGTGTTTGCAGGAGTGTTTGTTGGAAAAGTATCTGTACATTTTTTCCACACCCTAGACCTCTTGAGTTGACCAGAGAGCAGGAGGTTCTTTAAAAGCTTCACAGCAGATATTATTCACACATGCAGGATATCATTTGAGCAGAGCAGACCTGCTTTATTGGTGGCAGTTTACAGGGATATCCATGACACTCCCACAGCTCTCTGGAAGCTCCTCCACATTATTCCAGGCCAACAGCAGGTTAATGGAAGCCAGGTGGAGCCTCTCTGCATTTCCTCTGACCAGGAGAGCTTGATTGACAGCAAGTTGTGGCGATGAATGGGAGCACAACTACTCAGAATCAGAGTCGGGATGGAAACATGGCAATTCATGAGCAGCAGCTGCTTTTTTTGGCCACAACAGAGGGAGCGTTTCCATTCACCTGAGACTACTCAGTACGTGTGGATATGTGCACTGATGTCTGTGTCTGGCTTTCCTCTTTGCTTGTTTGTGGTCAAGTGTGTCTAATGGCTAAATAGTAGTCTAAGTCAACCAATTCACCCAGATTTGGAGCCTGGTTTTTAAGTGTAAGCACTTCAGAAAAATAAGTGTAGTTGAACAGAGGAATGGTGGTCTGTTTAGTATCTCCTGGTGTAATTTCAAAGCAAATACAATGGGTCCTTTCTCATTCACACTGTTCTGTGTTTCACATTAGAGCAGATTTTTTTTTACTGCTACGACTTATTTTGGGCCATGGGCCATTTTACGCCATGTGTGTTAGAATGCTAAGCATTGTTGCAAATTATCAACTGTTGTTAGACATTGCAAGATTGTCTATAAAATATTTAGAAAATTATGCAAAGCATTTAATGCAGATAATAAAGGGTAAAAAGCTTTCATGGTAGCCCATATTTGGGTCTTCTTCCTACTATTAGTTTAACCTATAGCTGCATTTAAATTAATGTTAACATAAAAATTGTCAAATTATTACACATTATTACAGTATTGTTGACCCCTGGATTTTAAATCTGACTTTATTCAGACACAATGTCTGAATAAAGTCAGATTTAAACTTCACACTTTATGTATGAATGTATGTATGATACACATTTCCTCAATATTGTACTTTTATTGTTTTGTTTTTTATTGTACTCCCAGCAACAGTGTCAACAAAAAGAGGGATTATAAGGGGGGTTATAAATCTTTTAATGCTTCTGCATGTGAGTGACATATAGAACGTTAATATTTCTTTTAGAATGTGTGTCATTTTTATAGCAAATGATGGCACCAATGCATACTCTTGATCTATTGGGACGATTTTTTTCTTTAAACTGCTGATAATTCATCCTCCTTTGGTCTTTTCTTGTCACAAAATATTTCTAGAATCAGGTTATCATTTTAAAATTTTTCCACCTATCGAGTTCTGCCTATGCAACTCTAGTGTTGGTGTCTGATACGATATGCTGCATGTGCTTTCATCTCAGAGCCATGATTGTGATGTTAACTGCTTGGCGAAAGAACATGACACCCAGGGTGACACAGGGATTACTTGTTCTATATTTAGTCTTTATGTACATGAATATTGGCAGGACAGCTCTGTACATGTGACACACACACACACACAGCGATACAGTGATAATAACACAGATCTCCAGCACAGAACACATTTACAAGATGGGCTCTAGAGCAAACACTGGCTGAGATACATAAGGGAATGTCTGAACTACGACAACTTCCTCATAGAACTGGAATTCTCTTGAAACAGTTATTATTGTCATCAATAAAAACAGACGATCAAAAGGAGACGAAAAGTATAAAATAATTTAATTTCCTCCTAAAACATGTAGTGAATATGCAGTGAGAGATCTATACAAAGCGGGCAGCTACTGTGTCTCCTCCAGTGATTTGAAACTGAAGGACAAGACAAATATGACAGACGAAAGCAAATGTCATGCAGCAACAAAGAAACGTACGAGATGAAAAATGATCTTCTTTGAAGTTCTGTCTCCCCAGTGGCAACATGTTGTCAGGTCGACAAGCCTGGTAACAAAGCACCTCACGCTATGGGCCACCCAGACGTGCCACAACGAAATGTAAACATAAATATACAGGTTGATATCTCTCTCTACAAACAGTTCAGTCACTGCCACAGGCCCATCAGCTGTGTGAGTAGTCAGTCTGTATACACTCCTTAGTAGAATATCACTTAGAGTTAAATAAACTTATTTAATATATATATTTATAATAGATTTATTCTTTGCAGAGTCATTTAGCAGTATTTCCTTGTTTTCACCAGTTTGCTCTGGTATTTCACTGAGTGACCACTGTGTCCCACCACGTAAACATCCAGCAGGTAGGTCTTTCCTGGTTCCAGACCTGTGATGGTCTCTGTTGTCACAGCTTTCTGCAGGTTCGGGCTGTGGAAATACTTGCACAGGACCTTTTCTGACTTCCTGCGGGTCTCTGGCCCGGCACACTGATTTTGTTCTCTGCGTCGCTGCTCCTCACCGTAATTGTCTGCCACCTCCTTGCGGTAAATGCAGTATTTGTTGCGGTCCTGTGTACCCAGCCAGGCCACAGTGGCGGAGGAGCATGTGCGCAGTTTGTCAAAGGCCTTGATGCGGGTGTCCTCTGGAAGTGAAGGGAAGGGCTGTTTGCTGCTGGGCCGTGTGGTAGCGAGCACCTTCAGGGTGGAGGCCCCTTTCCTGCTGCCTCGCAAGCGGATCAGGTACTTGGCTTTTGGTTTTCCACGTAGCTGGAACTGCCGTACCCCCTCCACGTTCTGGGAGAGCAGCAACTTGCCATCGCGCCTCACCTGCACCTGAACGGCATCTAGACATGTGTGGACAAACAGAGTGACCCTCTGGTGGGAAGACACAGGAGCGAAACGCAGGAACTTGCTGCCCTTTCTCTTGATGAACACATCTGATACTTTGCCATCCTTCAGCTCCACTGTCTTCTGACGAGCCTCCTCTTTAGTACGGGCGAAGGTTCCTACGTAGGCGGTGCTGGTGTTGGTAGCAGAATTCACAGCAAACACATCAAAGTAGTATTGTGTGTCTGGTTTAAGGTCTGACACAGTGAAAATGTTTTTATTGCCAATGCACACCTTCTGAATGTCTGATACTTTGGGCTTGGCTGTGTACGCCCGTGAGATCTTGTTACTCGTGAGGCCTCTGTCTTTGCCAAAACCATTGTCAGATGGAACAAAGCCAAAGTGTGCAAAGTCATATGGGCTAAAGTCTCTGCCGGGCTTTGGAGCCAGCATGAAGGCATCATCAGCACTGATTTTAGCCTCAGCAGCACACATGCTCTTGAAATTGTGCTCCTTGTTGATCACTACACAGTACTGGACAGGCTGGCCCATCAGGGAGCCAGTTGGTGTTGGCTTCCAAGCCAGAGTCACAGTAGTACGGCCCAGTGCCGTCACATCCACACGAGGGTCGTAGGGCAGCTCTGGATAGGGCTGGTCAGACTCTGGAGTCGTGGTAGCATACACCTTGAAGTTGCTGTCTTTCTCTGTGGACAGCAGCTCCAGCTGGTACAGACCGGAAGGCGTGCTGGTGGCCACATAGGACTCCACGTCATTACCCTTGTAGGAAAAGAGCTCCGTCCCCTCGTCTACCGTCACCTGCTGTTTCTGCTGGTCCAGAGGTTCAGGCTGCCCTGGAAAACCAAAACAAACATGCACAACATGAGTGCTCTGCCTGACGACACATTCAAACTGAGTCTGACAACAATCTGCAGTCATGACCTTTACAGTTTTTTCCTATTCGTCTGATGAGAAACAATTTCCACCCAATCTAGAAATGTTCAACGCTGTGAGGTCATGATGCAGCTCTGCAAGTCTCATGGATGATTAGCTCTCTCACATGGCAGCCATGTTTTCACTCCAAACATCCCTAAAGATCACAGGCCAGCATTCACTTGGCCTTTCCGGGTAAGCTGTGCTACAAAGAGGCGCCTTGTAGCTTCTATTTGAGAGAGACAGTCTAAGCTCTTACTCCGGCTTCAGCAAGAAACCATAATATTATGTTTGTCAACCAGAGAGTGTGCTCAGTGGTGTGCTAAAAATTAATGCTCAAAGTTCTACTCCCACAAGAGACGTGTACCAGAAAGGCCTGCAAAGGCGGAAACACAGACATTCACTAGCTGAACTGTAGCTGCTCCACATCTTATACCACTGGCACTGCGTGTCTTGGGTCCAAATTTGTCATTATTCTACCAGTTCAGGATGAATTCTTTTCTCTTGAGGCAAGGTACATACGTCTCCAACAGTGTAACTACCCAATAAATCATTTTGGAATATTTGATCTGACAACAGCACAGACACACACGCAGGTGCTCGTGTATTGACATTCAAATATATGCTCACATCACACATCTACGCTTGAAACCGCTGCTTAAGTCATCTGGCAGGATCCCTTGTGCTGAAAGGACACCCTCCAGATGGAGAAAGTTTAATGTGCAGCAGAGAAGGGAAAAAAGCAAAGGAACAGAGGAAGGAAGACGAGCCGACAGAGTGCTGCAGGATTTACCTTAAGAAGACCAAGACGGGGCTTAAGTAAAGGGATGTAATGGCTTTGATTCAGGAGACTGACTACAGTTGAGCCCTTCTCTGAAATTATAGACGTCAGCTTGGGCCGAGTCAGTCCTCATAAGTGGTCAGACTAGACACCACGACTGTGACTTAATTAAAACCCACCAAAACACAAAGCCTAACATCACTGCGTAGGTTAATTGTGTGTGGGGGATAGTGATATTTCCACATAACGTGTCATTAACCTCTTCCACTGTAGCCTGATGTCAATTATACCTGATCCCTCTCCGCTGGCCTCCTCTGGCAGCTCCTGCAGAGTGAGTTTCCACTCCAGAGGAGCGTCACAAGGTGTCACGGTCACAGACAGGGGTGTGTTGTCTTCCTCCACCACAAAGTAGTACCTGTGAAAATAATAGACTGGATATGAGTGCCAGCAGTTGTCATTTATCACAGTTTGCTAAATATTGTGGCGTAAATGCATGAGCACACTAAGACTGTAATGCTAAAGCACAGAGTGATATTACTGCACTGCCGACCTTGGTCTCTCTCCTTCAGAGATGGACACTTTCTCATCTATTATTTAGTTTTTGCATCAACACAATAGATCACGTTACAGACCAAGCTCTGATGTTTCCTTTCTATTTACAGTAAGTGGCCATCAACAAGTTGTTGAGCAGCATGTGGGGGGACTGGCTAATCTTTGCAGTCTTGACAGCATGCAGCATTATGTCATTCATTTGTGTTATGAGCTCTTACCTCTTGGGCGTGTCCCTGAACAGGTAGCCGCTGATCTCAGCTCCATCCGGTATGACGGAGGAGTCATGGAAAAGTGACTTGTCCCTGATCTGCATCTGAAAGAGTCCTTCGTCTCTTGTAGGCAGCTTCTGGGCCACAGATCCCAGCCCCAACAGCACCAACAGCACCATGCTCCAACCTTTACACTGCCTCATTCTGAAAGAAGGCAAAGAATGTTTCATTTTAAAAGGGCTGTTTCACTATTTTAGAAGACAAAAACACTGATGCCTATTGTTTGTATGTTAAATCTGTATTTTTTCTCAAGACCAGACAGGAAATATCCACAACAGGTATTTGCTGGGTTCTCCTAAAACAATGAAATAATACCAAAGGTTCTAATTTGCACACATGCTACATGTCTATTAAAAATAAACATTAATAGGAATTCCTTGTCTTTTTGCTAAGTGACTTTTGTAGGTTGATATTTAACACAGTCAAACATCCCCAGATGTGATGTGATGTGGACTGAGCTTGGTTGTCTAATTTCATTGTTTTTAGAATCACCATCCTAAGCTAAGCTAATACTTCCTGTTATAGTCAGACATCTTCTCAACAAGTAAAATATAAAAATGGTGAACTTAAATGCACAGTACCAATAAATAGTGGTGACACTGGCTACAGATGGAAATCTCCTCTGAGATTTGGCACATTTTAATTTTGGCAACATGCTTACAGTGTTTAAATAGGTTTTTTTCCACCACTTTTTATATTAGAGTGTGTTTTCCTGCATTCTAGTTTTACCCTTAATTAACATAAAACTCCGATCACAGCACCAGACACCATCTGTGAGTGAGAGACAAAAAGTAAAGATGGTGAATGAGCACCCCAGGCCACAGAGAAGAAGGAGGGATTAGATTTAAACTGGAACGTGTAAAGGAAAAGACATTGCTTGGCGCTCCAGGGAACCACACTATTTCATAAAACGCTTAACATAAAAATCCCCAAATCCATGTCGTTTAAGTTTTATTGACGCTAATATAAAAATGTTTAGTGGTGCAGTCCACAGTCGGAGCTGTGGGTCAGGACGAGGTGCAGCTGACCGTGGCTGAGAGCCTCTCACGTATCCCCTGTCTATTGATTTCACCCCATTGATTGCAGCTGATGGGAATGCCAAATCCCTGGTGATTTAATCAGTGTAATGATGGCAGATTAGCCAGATACTTTACTGCCATTTACTGCAAGCGAGATGGTGTCCTTTTAATGACCCCTCTCCCTCTCCCTTTCTCTGCTCACCCTCCCTTGTCTGTCTCTTTTCCTTGATCACAGTTTATTCATCAACCAAATAATCTCTTTCACACTTGTGCACACATAGCCTTCCCTTTTGGTCCTTCTTTATGTTTTTTTTTCCCTCGCCTCTAAAACGAAGCGGCTCAGGCCTGGATGAACCTCCACACTACAAACTCCATTTTTGCATTATGGTCCTTTAAAAACACGAACAGGAGAAAAAAGCTCCTGACAGCTCCTGTTAGTGTCTCCGTCTCTGCTGCTGTCTTAGCCCAGCCTCCCGTCAGGCCGCCAGACTTCAGAGAGCAAAAGGAAAGCCGCCTAAGTGGTACTTTGAGGTTTGACTCACACAGAGAGTTGAGATCCTTATCGCCTCAGCTTGTCTCATTCCACTTCAGAAACGTGTCACTCGGAACAAAGACATGTCTATTAATACTGAAGACAGCGCTGAGGTGGTATGTACAGAGCTGCTCAGAACTGTCTTTCATTCCAACATCCCCAAACAGCGCACAGACACAGCGCCAGCTCCGGCCACCACACTGATGTCATTACACATAATGTCTGCTAGCCGCCTTACAGTGAGGGTTTTATCACCACCCCGTTGTTAGCACATTTGATGTGTGCCTTCAATGTGCTCCTCACATGTGACACCGATCACTGATTTAAACCCTGTGAGCTTTCTGCTTCTCCCACACGCACTGCAGCACTCTGTCCCTCAACACAACATACAGCACAATGCACAGAGACAACATCTGAGGGTTAAGGCAGTTGTGTTGGGTCAGTGTGGTTGCACAAACCAGAACAGAGTCAACATGGTCACACGGCCTGCACTGGGTCTGTTTTTACATGCGGGCCCGCACCACTCTCATGCCACAGAGTTCCCTTACCAAAATAACATAAGAAACACTGCATCTGGAAAAAATAAAGTCTAATGTTTAATTAGAATGGGGAAGAATGTATGATCGCAATTTGAGGAACGGATAATTTTAAGGCAAAGTCACCCGCAATCGTGTCAACTTTGTTTTGCTGTAGCTTTTTATCTGTTTATGCATGTATTTATAGGGTTTTGTTTCACTTTTAGTGGGACTGTTGAAGAGTTTTGTGTGGAAAACATTGTGAATATTCTAAGTGGTCTCTAGAGAGCTGTGTAATGGGATTAAAGGACAAATACTGCAGTTTACAATGGCTGCAAGTAGTCTTGATCTTCTTTCCCATGGCTGCATTTGACACATCTACAGTATCGGTTTTAAACTGCCCCCCACCTCCTTTCTGTTTGTGTATAATCTGAGTAATGGCATCCAATCAATTGAATTTCTACTTTAACAACTTTGACCCAGCTCTAATTTAAGGTCATTACAAGCAAATCATGTGCAAAGCCAAAACAAAATGTTCACACTTTTTTTTTACATGTACCAGATGGATGCAATCTTTTCAACAACAACTGCAAAATTAAAATCATCCATTGAAGATTAAAGCAAAAAATAAAAGGCAAATACATGCAACAATTCAGCCACAGCTTTCATCCACCTGATCGGCGCTGTGTGCATGTGTGTAAGGAGTGTAAAAATACACTGATTATAACCACGGGATTTCCATGTATGGGGGGAGTTTTGGAACACAAGGCAGACTACATCCATGTATCCACAGTACTGTCATGCATGTGTGCACGTTCATGTGCGCCAAACTGCCCCTGACCTCCCCTCACTTTGTTTAACTGGCCTCTCTCTCTCCTTCCCTCCAGCTCCTTGTCAAGATGGATAAGGCTCCTGCCTGCTGCCACATGGAGCTCATTAACAGAACGGGAGGGAATAAAAGACAGTTTAATTTCAACACAAATAAAGAGACATTTCGGATTCCACCCAACAAGACGCCTGGCATGTGCTCGCGGGACCTGAAGCCTCTGTGTGTTTTCTTTAAGTCTGAAGGCAGATTTATGCTGGGTCCTCGGTAGCAAGCTCCATCACCGCTGTCACTTCAGGGCCAATATGGGGATTGGAGTATATGGGGAGGGGTAGGGCTGGGAGCCAAGGATGGAGCCACACAGGACCTGGACCTGTTCGATAGGCAGGCCAAACCAAATCAGGTCTGGTGCTCTTGGACAGCTAAACAGCTCATTAATGAATTGGTAGAGACTGTGGTAAGGGCTCTCATCCAAGAACGGAGATTTTTATCTGGTGTGTGTGTGTGTGTGTTTAAAAACCCTTACATTCCTCAGTTCCACTCTGTATATAAGTCTAAGTCATCACTCATGACCTGTCTCCTCGCCATCCATAACATCACTCACAGTCTGATCCACATCATCAGAACCACTGAGGCTGGCACAATAGCAACATGGAAAGGAAAGCCCAGTTTCCTTTCGCCCCCCCACCCCACCCCCAACCTTCCCTCCCTCTCCTCCGTTGCCCCTTTATAGTCCATCTCTGGAGCCTGAGTTTAGCTGTGCATCCTGGAATGTCTCTATGAGGAGGGTCAGGTCGCGAGGGCCGCTTTCTGCGTAAAAACCATTCAGATAGAAGTGAGGGTGGGGGAGTGGTGGTGCCTCTGACTGATGTGCTGGCATTGTGACTGCAAAGGGGTGATTATAGATTACAAGAGAAAATGCCCCCCTATGGGAAAGTCATCCACCCACTGCCCATCATCCGGGGCACACAAGCACGGGCCGGGCTGCGTCGTGGGAAATGAGTCAATCATGATCCGTTATGTTGTGCTCGGGGAAGCAGAGCACACAGCAAACCTGTTCAGCTGCTAGTGCGCTCAGGCTCTGTCTCTTCTTGTGTCCATCCGAGGAGGCATAATGAGGGGCTTTGCAAAGTGAGTGTGCATGAGGAGGGGGAGTGCAGGGGCGCATGGGGTGTGGATATGATGAATAATTTAAGAAGGAAATAAAAAGTTGCGCCCTTAATCTTCCAGGACTGACTCTGGAAATTGTGACAAAAGGCAGCGCGGAGGAGACTGTATATACACCGCTGAAGCCTGTCACTTCTCTGGACGCAAACGGCTATAGCAACACTGGCGGAATTCTTTCAGCCCGAGAGTTTTCATATGCAAATCACGGTTTAGTTACGGTATGCGACGCAGACCTTCCCATTTTAAGACTTTTTTTTGTTCATGATTCATTCTCCTGAGAAAGTAGAAGGGGAGGCAGTGTGGCTTCACCCTGCTGCTAAATACAGTTATTCAAATCCCCACTCCGGGTATGTCTCTCATTAAACACCGACTGAGAGCCTCTCACATGGACCGGATGAGGAAAACAACTCCCAACACGAGCTAAACTGTCATTAATCTGCCTGGGATCACTTTAAGTGAAACTACTGAGGCGACGGCAAGTGAAATATATGCACATTTCCACTGATATTGAAAAAGCAGACCTTGGCTGAGCGCTCAACTCCGGTCCGTCTGTGGCTCTCACAGGTGCGTAAAAGCACCCACGGGTGACACAAACATCTATCAGAATTGCATCCAATGGGAAAACTGTTGGACTTTTCATATGAAAGATGCATTGTCGATAATATTGCAAACAGCAATGCAGACAGGCGTTTAGGAACCCTGCGCGTATTGATGAATCGTCTTTATTGGGTGCTGTGTCACCCCTGGGATCATGGGAACGGCCGGGAAGCACAAAAGCAAGAGGATTTTACAAAGTTAATCAGTTCATCAGCATCGTGTGATATACAGCACACACCAACCATAAGGCAAAAATAAAAAGCATGTGAGATTAGGCTTGATTGAAATGTGTTTGAAACTTTTAACTTCCCGGAGTTGTAAACCGCAGAAACCTCTTCTTCTTCCCCCCCGTTCTCTCTCTCACACACTCTCTGGCAGACATTTCAAAGGCACTACTTTTACCCTGGGACTCCTGCTCTGAATTTATATGGAGCTTTGTGCACATTTAGAAAAATAAAACATTCAAAAAAAGTTAAAGAAATGAAGTTTCTCTCTCTCTCTTCGCAAAAATTTCCTTGAGGCTTTGGATCAGACGCACCGCAACACGCCAAAGGCAAATTATGCACACAAAAAATACATATTAATCTTTTCATGAGACCGTCTTACCTCTCGGAATATGGGACGATGAAGTTATCTGAAGGATGGCGCCTCTTGTTCGCAAAACCACTTTGATAAAAATGTAAAAAAAAAAGTGTCTTCAAACTAAAGCGGTTTAAAAGAAAAATGAAAACACAAGCTGTCCTCTAAAGTGTCCAGTAGTTCCCTCAGTTTTCACTTCTATTGTTGGTGCCTATCAATCGGATTAAGCGACTGCTCTGGTGCGTGTTTGCAGTTTTCTTGCGGATTTAACTAGTCTCTAGTGGGCAGGAGTGTGTGTGAGAGTGTATGAGTGGGTATCCCGAGTGCTGGCAGTGCGTCCCTCCCCTGCCGCGCTGCTGCTATTGAAACCTCCACTGGATTGGAGGCAAAACTGGTGCGAACTTCTTCTTCTTCTTCTTCTTTCGTGCGCTCTAGACTCCAGGACACAGAACCAGCCCACTCCTTCAGCTGCACGCCACACAAAAAAAACAAAAAACAAACAGGGACCAGACAGAGTCACTCCCAGGTTTGACTGGCCCTAAAGAAACAGACACATATGCGTTCTTCAAAGCTTATACCTTAAATCACATTAGTACCAAAGTGTGTTGCTGCACAGTCAGATGTCACCAGAGCATAAATCTAACGCCTTATGGTTTCTGAGCGGGGTTCCCCTCCATACTTCTTGTTTCCTAGCTGTTTACTCTGATGCTCCCTGGAAATTATTAGTTTGGGCAGTAGCACCCTGCTGAAGTCACGCAACCCTCAGGGCTAAGTGTGCAGGCAAGTTTTATCATGGGCCCTGATACCTGGGTGGGTGCGCAAAGCATGATCATAATAGCTCCTCTCTGCAGGCAACTTCTGGTGACTTCTAGAAATCTCTCATGATGTGGAATGTGGCACAGAGGACCAACACAAAGGTTTACTGATCAGCTGTGGAAACTCCCAGTTGAGCATTAAAAGTCTTATTGTCTGTTTCCAGGTTGAAGCGCAGGGAAGCAAATATTTATTCAAGATAAGAGCCATTGAACGGCTGGGGACTGAATTGCCCTGAATTTATGGCTTGATGGGTGTCCGTGTCTGATGAGCAAGCAATCTAGATTTAGAGGATGCTGCCGTTTCCTGCTGTTTCCTCCCCAAGAGGACCGTCTTTCATGTCAGGTATCAGCAGATTTTCACACATGAGCGGCTGCAGGTTGCAGGAGGCTTCCTGCAGGAACATAGATCACATCTTCATCCGCAGGACGCAGCAGACTCGCCTTCAGTGTACCCTGCTGCTGTCTTATATTTGCATGGACACAAATAATGAGTTGCGTTGAACACTTTAAAGAGCAAATGCTAATAAAAGAAAAACAATAAGACTGAGACGCGCTAAAAAATCAGAGATATATTTTTCCAAAACAATGGTGTGAAGACATTGCTGCATATTTTATCAACTTTTTACTGGCACTAATTCAGCACGTGGGGATGCAGAGTGCTGCCATGCTGAAAATGGACAGTATTGGTACAACAGCGTCATCTAGCGTTTGCTGGAGCAAGAACACACTGTGGAAAATAGATAGATATTGCTCTGTACAGTTTTTTTTATAAGAAAAGTGACAGATGACTGCACGTAACCCTGTCTGGAAAACAGTCTCAGTTATATTAACTTCGGTAAAATCTGCAACTTTGCACATACACACAGGTGCACTTGTGTGTGTGTGTGTGTGTTTGGTGGTTATTGGTGCCTGGGTTCACGATTAGTGCCGCTGTGACTTCCACATCCTCGGGATTAAAATAGATGCCAAATTGAATCTGTTATTAGTCACACCACCAAGCTGTGAAAACAAATCCACTCTGGGGGCATGTATATTCACAATACCTCAGTCACTCTCTCTCTCACACACACACACACACATGTGCTGACCCAGCTACATGCCAGAATCTTGAAAATGTATCCACACCAGGGACAGTTTAGTAGATATGGAGGGAGGAGTGGAATAAGGAGATGGAAATACTCCCAAAAGGTTAACCCTTACAAATGTATGAAAAAAAAACTCATTTTAACAGATTCACTGATAAGTCGGCAAACACACACAAAGCAGCAATGTCAGATAGTTTAAAACCTTCACAAATAATACCAGGAATTATACCAAACATTTCTCTCCCCCAGCTGGTGAGAAATGAGACAAAATGTCCCTTTATCTTAGTGAGCTTAACCCTGTCAACCTCATTGGAGATTAATGGTTCATTATCAGTGTTAAACATTGTGGGGCAGATATGTTTGCTTTGGGATATCAAGCCCCCCACAAACCAAACTTGTTTTCCATCCCAATTGTTCACGTGTAACCTCGACATGTCAGCAGATGGTGTTCTCTTACATTTCCAGCTAATATGTCAGACTTAGGATGGGTAATGAAAACCATTGTAGTGAGTGCACAATTTATTTCGTGGTTTTAAGACGTTTACAGGTCAGTGCTGAACAACAGATCCACGCTCACAGTCATTGTACACCGGCCTCAGTCTGTTTGCTGTAGGGGATAAAAGTCTGTTGCCTCGCCTAACTGATCTCCTTACACTTCCCCAGCCGCTCAGGTAATCCATTAATGGAGGGAGGTTGGAAAGTAATATGTTATCGGACTGAAATGCATTTATATGATGCTGAGCGGAGCCTAGAAGGTGTAATCTGCATCACTCACCTCACATCCATCTAAAGCTGTCTGAGAGGCTTTCCATCACGCCTGCAGAAAAGAAGCACAAGGTCTGCCTTTTAGCAGTCTGCCTGCTGAGTTCATCATTAACTCAGAGGCGAGAGTTTTCACCACCACTCTGTAAACATCTCTCCCCATCATTTTTTCCCATCTTGTTTCTTCATTAGGGGAGCAGGGAGGACAAACACTGTGTAAACTTTGACCTGCACATATCTTAGCCAATTTCCTTCTAACCGACACATCAGTGAAAGTATGCAGCTTCACATACTGAGTGATATTGAAGGTTTCATCCATGAAGAGAACAGTAAGATGGAGTGGGAGGAGAGACAGGAGGTTACAGTTCAAGGGAAAGAATGAAGGAGGGAGGGTTGGTGACGGGAAACCAGGCTGTGAAAGTTTTACCCCGTCGTGTACCCACCTGGCCTTAAGAAGTGGAGAACTTGCAGGCCTGAAGGCTTTGTGTCTAGAAGGTTTAAGCTGATTTTGTGTAGTAAAGAGATCCACAGTGCTGCAGAGAGATAAACATACAGAGCATTTATGAGCAGTTCTAAAATTAGTCCATAGGCCATCCTCTCTCCTTCTTCAAAAGCTCTTTTGGCTCTAGATAGGGGAAAAAAGACTAAAAGCCACAATTGAAACCAGATGAAAGAGGGCACAAGTGAAGAGCGCATGTCGTGTCAGCATCTAACCTCCTCTCATTATCCATAAGAAAGCAGTAGTTGTCAGCGTCCAACTTCATGCTGTTATCCAGTGAGGGAGCAGCATGTCAGTGGAGCCTGCCATACTCAGGGGGATGTGGAGGAATAAACAAAGAGCAAAGTTTGAGACTCACAATCACTCACGCACAGAGGCAGATACAAACAGGAGTCTGTCCCAGACCTTTTTAGTGAAACTCTAGAGCGTAGCTGCTCCAGGCGTGGTATGTCCATTGTAAACACAGCCGTGAAGAGGCAGACACAAGTGGAGGAGGCTCTCCTCTCCTCACTCTATTTTCTGTCTACAGGCGAGAGGAGGACATTACGTCATGTGTGACATATTACACAACCCATATTCACATTCAAACTAATAATCTTTAGGATTTTTGATAGATATTTGTCCCTGCTGGTGACAGGGACATCTTGTTGAATAGCCCAATATCCCTTCTTTGGCTACACTTTAAACATGCTCCTGCTGTTACTATGGTAATACTGAATGTTGTTAAATCAACTAGCAAAACACATGTATTAGTGCTTCCTCGGGGGTCAAAGATGCTATATATAAAAAAATCTATATGCTTCCCTAATAATACTAAAGCAGCCTTGCTTGTAACTCAGCCTGTTGTGAGACAATGAGGTGCTTCAGGATATAACACTCAAGAAGCACGTATAGTTCACACTCTATGTGACAGCATAACATGGTCCTGACACATGCTTAGACATTCAGGAACACCCTTTGGCAATAGTAGCACAATTCAAACACCATGTTAGAGCTGTCCTGACAAACAAGTGAAATGGTGGCTATGACTATTAGAATTAATTGGACAATGTAATCGGATGAATTGGGATGAAGCATTATTATTATCTAATTTTATAGTTTTACACTTTATGCATTTGTAATCAAATACTTTCATATCTCAGTGCAGTTTCTTTAGTAATAGAAAAATTCAAGCTGCTCTGACTTTCCTATCTCATAGGTTTAATAAAATTAGGATCTGAAATTTATGTCTTCAGATGCAATGTACATGTTCCATGTATTATGTATTATATTATTATCACGCTGGCAACACAGAGATGTGCTTACAAGTGTTACATGTCTTTTTTCAGATAATCTGGTAAATAAATATGCCGTCTGTTTATGGCATGGCTGTGTTTCTCATTTCTCTGCCACGGTTTCAAAGACACAAGTTTTATAGTCATACTTTATGGCGAAGCAAAAACAGAACACAGACAGGAAGGTTACATCGCATTAATCATGTGTTTCACAAGTGGATACATTGGTAACATTACAATATTAGATTTATAATCATGCAGGAAGTGAATGTTGAACTCATCACAGAGACCTGAGAAAGCCCAGTGAGGTGCTCAGACTTTATTAGATTTGTTCTGAGCTTGTCAGAGGGGACTGTCTTTAACAAAAAAAAAAGTCCTGACTGCATGTTGAGGAGGATTTTCAGTCAGTCCCAGAGGAGACCTTACAGGAAAGGACCATAAAATCCTTTTAGAGAACATTCCAGCAACAATATCACAGTCTGCTGGAGCAAGCCCAGTTTATCTCAGATATGGATTGGTAGAGAGAACAAATTTACCCCGTGTGCACAGACAAACACACTCACATACACCCGGGAGAAAGAATGGTTGACATGAAAATCCAGATTACTGGACTGAAAAACATACAAATGAAATGCGTTATAAGAAGATGTTTCATTGACTTTAATGTGGGCACATAAGAGTTGAAGTGGGATTAAAACGAGGTGAAGAATTTGCTCCCTCATTCCCAAGGGTCACGTCTGGTACAGCAGTACGTGGGAGAGGCTGCAGAGCATGTAAAGCATTAGGAAGGGGAACACTGCACCCTTCTGGCCAAAAACTCATGCTGCAGCTATATTCAATTGCCAACATGGTTTATTATGACCAGACCTGCCAGTGGCTATATACTACATCTTATCAGTGTGCAGAGTCATCCCTTATCTTTTAGCCATTTTTATAATGTATTATTATTATTATTTCTGATTAGCTCAAAGGATTCGTTCATAATCATCCACTTATATTTATTTTGGAAGACCTGCTGGTCCTTGTAATACCTCCTTGGTGTAAAATTGAATTCTAAAGCCAGAGCAGGGATGAGTCTTCAGCCCTCTGGGTCAAACTGATGCAGAACATTTACTGTGTAATTTCCTTTTTTCCCAGCTAGACAGCATTTTCCCTCAAGATGGCAACACAAGAGGTCCTTTTGTACTAAAATGAGGATAGATTGCTGTACCCATCACTTACACTTAGGAGAGAATGTGACTTTTTTCAATTTACAGGAAGAATGACTGCTTTTCTAAAAACTCAAGGTACATGCAAGGACATCTGCTGTTATACACATTAAATCTAACAACACTGCACAGCCATGAAAAAGGATACAACTGAGGCAGCTTGTCTTATAATCATTCAAATTAACATCATAATGTAGCTTGTAATACAAGCATAATGAGCTTTAGCTAACTGTATTTATAATATAAATATAACAAACCAAAACCACATCAAATGTAAGAAATAATAATGCTAAATCACATAAATTATTATTTTATCACCTTTTTAATTTTCTATTTATTCATAAAGAAGATGCAGGTAATACATTATGAGACATTATATTTGTGACTAACCTAAAATACTGCACGTCAAGACTTGCTCACCTGTTAAGTACTTAGTGACACTACAAGCTATTTTTAAATGCCTTTATCAAGGCATCTTATACAAACCCGCTCAGAACACCATCTGGACCAGCTGCTGTTCTCCATTCACCTTCCCCAACCTTCCCTAAGCTTTCAATGAATAAACTGTCAAGCTGAGCAGCAGACAGTCAACAAAGCCAGAGCAGGGTCGGGGGAAGGGGCTGTTTACTGGAATATATATAAAAAGCCTGTTTCTTTTGTATGACCTTTCATCACCTGAGCTGAGGACTGAAGATTGCTTTGAAAATTCCACAGACATCTTAAAAATATTAAAGTAAAGGTAAAGGTAGTCTGATTTCTCAAAGAGAATTTTGTGTTTCTGAAAAATCTCAGTGCATGGTAAAATAATCCATTATATACATGTATACAATACATATGCTGCATGTTAAATGTCCAGCAGTGCCTATACAAAACATAAACTGCTGAAATCTTATTATTATTCCCTTGAAAAGAAGCATTCTCAGTACTAAGAAGTGCAGATCCCACTCTTACCACCGAGTGGCAGCAATGTGCAAAACTTACAGGACTGCAGCTTAAATGAGGAAGATAATACAGTGGTATCCCTCTTAATTAGAAAAGAGGTGAAGGAGTGGGTAAAATGACTGACGCTTCATAGTCAACTGATTTATTGTGTATGAAAATAATTTAAAGATACTACATGATGGAAGACACTATTTGTTCAAACTAAAACTATACATCAGCTAATACAGTTACAGAATTGGCTGAAGTTTGATTGAAATATTTACTAAAAAAAATAACTGCTTAACTGCTGTCATTCACCCTAAAATTAGTTTGGCTCTAAAACATAGAATGGAGAACAGTCAATTCACAATATGCATGATGTGTAATGTATGTATTTTACCTATGTCTCTCCAGTGACACACACTATATCTGGAAACAATAAAACAAATGTTGGGTGAGCTAGTGTAAGTTTACATTACTGTTATAAGGCAACAAAGAAAAGATAAAAGATTTAAGGAGACAGAAGATGTAATGTACGCAGTAAACCACAAAAATAAGGCCCGGGAACATAAGACATAAGACTTAGTTACATAGTCTTGCAGCTGAGGTTTCATGAAAACAGAATGGATCTACTTGTTTATAGTAATAACCACTAGACCTGCTGGCTTTCCACAGGGCATCTGGAGCCCAGAGACACCTGCCACTGTCGACCTCTGACCCCCAGCTGCAGCTCTGTTCTGGGGACACTTGAGATGCTCTTTCTCAATGTATGGACAACGCATGCAGATGTACACTCAAACAGCCACATACAGAGATAAACACAGACACACATGCACATAATTGCATTACCTGCAATAATGCAATACACTGATGGACAGGTGCATATAGATTTAATCAGAAAACACACTGCCTGTGTGTGTGTGTGGCTAGGCGGGTATCCTCTTTGTTCTTCCTTTAAACTGCATTACAGGCATCCCCATATGTCTGAGACCCCTGTTGAGGCCTGACGTTCCAGTCCCATTCATGTATTTGTGTGCAAATAAGCGGCCTATGGAAGGCAGAAGGCTGCAGGCTGTTATCTGTTCACGTGAATGTTTGCTGTTACAACAGAGCTCTGGCTTCTGTGCAACAACTGAAGGAAATTTACTCTGACATTAAGATAAAGCCACCTCTCACACACACACAGAAACACATACGCACGCTAAAGCCAAGAGAACAGACAGATGTGATGCTGACACAATCACTGAAGAGCACTCATGGGAATACTGGGAATAGGATTAGAGAGAAGAGACAAGGAGTCATGAGAGTGCTAAGACAAAGAAAACAAGATGAAGTTGATCGCAGATGATGAAATCTAACATTTTGAGTTTGCTACCTTGCTGTAAGGTCACATACAGCCAATCTGACAAGGCAAGATACACACCCTTCCACACTTCTAAAATGTGTTAAGCGTGACAGATGTGCCTGATCAAGCCTCGTCTTCCAATCCTGAGGAAAACAATCACCTAATCAGCCTCACGAGCCCTCTGCAATGGGTCGTAAAATGCAAATCTGTGCCACTTTTGAAATCAACCTAGTGCTCAGTCAGTCTCTCTAGAAAAATACCTATCATAGTAGGAAAGGCCGTTTTGATTGCATCTGGAGACAGTGAAATGGGTGTGACCACCGAAAACAAGCAACCGTTTGGAAACGAGATTAAACGCATGCAGGTTTGTGATCTGACGTGAATGTAACACTGTTACCGACACCTCTGATTACGTGTGTGTGCGTGTGTGTGATTGCAATGACTGTTTGCAGAAGCTTTATCAGTCAGCAAACACAATGAGCCATTCAGTGCCCAGAGAGACACAACAAAGGGACAATTTACTGCAACAAAGACACCTCCGTCCTGGAGGCCATGCTGGGTGCAAATCGGAACACAACCCTCCAATGAGCTGCCATCAATACTGGAGGCCTACCATGCAAAATTAGAAACACAGGTAGAATTAGACATTGCTTAGTGAATGAGGGAAAAGGCAAAGGGTCAGTTTATCCATTTTGTAATTGTAAATACCGTATGTATTCCTCTTTATTTTATTTATTTATTTATTTATTGTATATAATATATTTTACTACTACTGTCAGTGTAAAGAATACCCAGGGTAACTCCCTTGTTTTAGAGGTATTATAGAGTGAATCCCCTTAGATCACCAAGATTTATGGCAGAATGGAGAAATGGCTGTTTGGTTTGATCTAATCTGCAGAAATTAAAAAGATTATACTTGCATAGATAAACACCAGATATAAGGATGAGATAGGACAGATGTTTTCTGATAATGCAGCCGCAAAGATCGTACTGATCTGCTCCAACTTTACCACTTTAAAAGTAGGACGACTGCACCTCTGCCCACTGCGCTGCTGAGTGGCACACAGGAAGCACACTGTATGCTGAGACAGGATTAAAAGAGATGGAACACACCCCGTCAATCCCAGAATAGAGTCATCACCGTTGATGGATAGGTCTGTCAAACAGGATGAGCTGATCAATGCCATCAGCCCAGCCCTTCAAAACGTACAGAGGCAGAGGCAAAAAAGAGCCCTGAGTCAAACAGACTAATCAAGCACACAAAAGGAAATGCAGATTACCTGTTGCTATGACGACTGCAGCTGCAGTGTGACAGTCATCCACTCTAACAGAGACCTAAATAGATCTGGCTTCACAAACATGGTGAAATTTGATACTGTTTAGCAGGCCAGGTGCTTCCTAATAACTTAACAGTGGAAATGTTACCAGTAACCTGGTTAACATGAGTGTAGCTGCTTTTTTTCAATCATCCCATTTAACATGACACATCCTCAAACATGCGATTGTGTGTTCAGACGCACACTGGTGTCTGTCTCTGTATGATTCTTGTTTGATGACATACTCAACAAGGTTTAATCTAAATGAGTGCAAAACTACTCCGGATCGTCATTTGATGTGCCAGATTCTATAAGTGGCAGGGCAGCTGGGAGTCAGAGAATGGATCCCCAGCCCCCTACCTTCTTCCTCTCTTTAACCCCACCCACTTGGCTTGACCCCCTCCCCCTGCTCCTCATCATCAGACACCAGCAGCTGGCAGCCTACCCCATTTAACTCCCTCCAGCACTTACTGGGCCTGGCTAATCACTGGTGCTCAGCACCAACCATGGCCACCACACCTGCCCCCTCACTGGTGGGACTGTCCCATCTGGGACCTTATGATGGGGTATTTCCAGGGGGTGTCTTCTTACGGGCCAAAAGGAACTCAAGATGCAGCAAGAGGGACGAAGAGAATTAAGACATCAGTGATTAGAGTCAAATGCTGTCATATCGGAGTTTAACGGTTTCAGACTGTGGGAATGACAACATTCTCACTGCCAAAACTTTTGTAGATGCAGGAAATGCTTTGCAGCACCAACAAATAACAATGTAACAATGATAACACATGTGATCCAAAACCTTCCTGTGCACACAGCGGTCATAACAATAAACTTTATAACAGTAATCTAAAAATACGCCTATAGTTTTAGGCGAGGTTAAGAAATTGTAGTGCTTCTGTAATCAAGGGCTTTTGATTTAGCATTGTATAGGTGACAATGCAGGGCGGAAAGCTGCGTGCAGTTTGTGCTGAGATAAGCCATCACCATTAGCAGGGACCAGATGGTAGGTTGATCACGCACATTGCTTTGCTACAGTGGTATCTGTCCTCCTCATTAGAAAGTACATTCACACACAGACACTGCAGTGATGGATTCACCTTCAATCTTTAAAAAGATCAAAGATCAAAGATAAAAAAATGCTCCTTGTTTGTTATAAAATAAATCTGCTGCAGCGTTCACACAGGTAAGGCTCAGCAACACAATAAACTGAGCCTGTTGTCAAAACAAGAAAGTGGAGTGTTTCTCATTTGCATCTCTCCAATTCCCAGCTGATACTTGTTTTGTATTTTAAAAGGGTGAATAAAAGACATCTACTATTCATCTTCTGGGGGGAGATTCGGCTGTTTTTCTCTTCAGTCCTCATACACAGTCACATTTCACACACACACACACACATTCTCTCTTTCATCCACACGAAAATATAATTTGCCAGTAGCCATATAGCTACTGCTGCTGCCACTGGTGGCCATTTACGGATCATATGGTAGGGCTGCCTGTCAGCTCGGAGTTCAGAACAGGCGATGAAGATTCATCTCCCTTGACACGCGCTGACATAGAAAACTATATTTAGCAGTTGGCGTCCGTGCGTAAAGTGACGCTGGCGCAGACGCACGGCACAATAATGGTGGTGGACTTGAATACTGATGGGCACGAGCAAAGGAAGGCTGTACCAAATATAGTGTTTTGAAAAGACAAACTGAATAGTGACCAAGCAGACACGATCATGGCAGGTTATAAAACACATTTGTTTGAGGTTTATCTGGTAATTAAATTAAAATAAGTCTCTTACATTAGGCCTGTTATGTGTCGATTTACATGAACAGAAATTACAATTCACATATGACAGAGCCGGATCCTGCCAGAGGACTCCTGCAGCGTCATAAACTCACAGAATTCATGAGAACTGTCTCTGGAACTAGGCCCGCAGTTCAAGCTCGCACCTACAGGAGGCTACTTCATGGAGGGTGTAGGCCTACTGCACTTTATGAATAATGAAAAAGTGACGTAAACAATGCGGTCCTCTTTTCAGCTCGGGCTCGAGGCTTGAGGCGGGCGCACAGAGGCGTGATGCGGCCGTGACGTAGATGCAGTCGGGGATCTTTAATCCTCTGCCGCAGCCGCGCAGCCGGTAACCAGAGGAGGGGGTAGCACGGTCGGACCGGAATGGACTACACAGGCTAGGCTAGCGGACAAGGCCCAGATAGCTCGGTCTTTAGATAGATGATTAAACAAAATCACCGAGTCAAAACCGAGAATACGACTAGAACGAGCCGATTCGCATAGGACAGGCCCCCTCCTCTCTGTGCTTTAGCCTATAGCCTATTCACAGACATTTTCCCGTTGAAGAAACCTCATTTGAAAAACGGTGGTAAAATATATTTTAACGCATTATTTGCTTCAAGTTAAACGAATTCGGTGTTTTAGGTCGGCCTACGGACAGAACGCCTCGTCCTGCCGGTTTATTCCCGGTTCGCCCTTCAGCAGCGTCGCCGCGTCGCCGCTGTTCCTGTCAGCTGCTGCGCATCAGCAAAACATGCAGGATGAGCCTGTGGGGGTGACAACCACGCAGTTACCCCCGTCAACCGAGGAAAAGCACCGCGACAGTAGCTCGGCCAGAAAATCCGGAAGAGAGCCGAACCAAACCGACAACCACGACAGCCAGCTGAGCTCCTTCACGCCGGATTACAACAACCACCTAAACCAGAAGAGAGCTTTTCCCGATTTCGATCGAGATCATTTTTGCCCGTCGCAGTCCATCTGTGACCTTCAGCACAGCCGAAAAATACATCAGCAGTTAAGTCAGCACACTGAGTTCAGCCCCACAGAGTCGCCCCCACCCCAGGGACGTTTCAGTCACCTGCCGCAGAGACAGCCCTTCTCCAAGCCCGACCCCAGCGCCGCTGACCCCTGCGGCTCTCCAGTGGAAGAGGCTGAAGCTGATGCTGCGTCGCCATCGCCCACTTCCGTAAATCTAAACAAGATCCAAATGGACTCCCCCATCACCCACCATATAAATAACGGCAATGGCAGCAGCACCGGCAACATGTTGTCCGGAGGTCTCAGTGCCGCTTTTCCGAACCTCCCCACCCAGGAGATGCAGAGCGCCAGCGGGGGCTCTTCTTCACCTTCCCTCCCCGGGTTCGGCACCCCCTGGTCCGTCCAGACCAGCTCATCTCCCCCACCCGCACCGAACTCCATCAACCCCGTACATGCTAACGCTATTAACCAGATGCCCAACACGGACTCTGACAACAGCTTCTACCCAGGTATCCCCTCCTCCATCAACCCGGCCTTCTTCCAGAGTTTTTCGCCGGTGTCAGCTAATCCGTGCGCCGGGATTAATGTGCAGGGCTTCAGCGGTCCTTTCTCGCCCCAGATAAACGTCCCTCAGCAGCCTCAGAGTCGCAGGTCCCCTGTCAGTCCCCAGATGCATCCCCAGCAGGGCGCCTTCCTGCAGCAGAGGAACAACTACAACCAACATCAGGTGAGATGTGGAGAACATAAATCACATAGCACGGGACACAGGAGGGCAAGCTTATTATTACCCGTATGTAAGTCAGTATTCTCCATTGGCTAAAAATAGACATCAGAACCCACTACAGCTCGGTTCTTTGTAGTGCGTATAAATGTGGTCCCTATAATTACATGTGAACGCCACCACTGGAATGTCCTTAGGATGGGGATCATCTTGTGACATTGCAGAGATATAGCCTCAAGAGATTTGTGATTGAGGACAGTCTGAAGCCTTGGTATTTGAAGGATAAATAGGCTTTTCTCATTGCAGTGTAGAAAACGCAGTTCATTTGATGCAAGGCTCAAGTCGGTACTGTGGAGGTAAAGTGAGGGTGGGGTGAACACAGGAACAAGGGAGCATCACTGAATCTAGCTGTTGTTCTCTTCTGGAAGCTGGCAGTGGGATGCAGTCACATGGCACTGGACCATCCCTGTCTTGTGGTTTGCTCAGTGGGAATACAAAGGCTTGCAGGGTTTTCTGTCCTAAATGGCTTCTTATTTGGGTGAAATGAAACCATCCAGTATCTTGGTGGTGTGATGGGGGGGATCTTGAGGAAAGGCTGCAGCAGTGGCTCACATGAACGCAGCAGTGGGGCTTATGTGTTTGTAGCCTGCAGCTTCGGGTTTCTCATGTGATTTGCACATTGGTTGCGCGCACAGAAGCGTGTGCATGACTGGGTGTGTCTTTAATGCATCTGTAGTTTTGCTGTTTTTCTGACCTTTGACCCTTTTCCTTGAATAGAAGTGCACTGCACTGCAAATATAAACGTTCCTCAAACAAGCAAACATCTGGGGATCGGCACATTGAAGTTGAATTTCCACATGAGATTTTAAGCATTATGTGAATCAGTGTTCTGATGTTAAGATGGGACACAGGGTCCAGGTGGAGAGAGAGTGTGTGGAAGTTACAGTGGTGGTGTCGCAGCGCACGGGATACTTAGTATTAGTCTTAAAGCCCTAAATCTTCTTATCTACCCACCCGTTACAGGAGTAGATCAAGCTGGGCTGTGGCTAATGGGGAGAAAAGAAAGGAAAGAAATACAGAATAGCATCACAAAGAAATTGTGTTAAAATGGTGTAATACTCTCTTTGTAACCCACTGTGTATGTGTTCACTTCTTGATGTGTAATGCAGCCCATGGTGAAGCCATCTCCTTGGGGAGGTCACCAAGGGAACGGTTGGGGCTCTGGAGGGATGTCCTGGGGCCGGGACCACCGCAGAGGGAGTGGCATGGGTGTACCTGGCTCGGTCAGTCACGTCTCGCCCCTGAAGAAGCCCTTCTCGAGCAACGTCATCGCTCCTCCCAAGTTCCCACGCTCTGGAGGATCACTGGGGCCTAAGTCCTGGATAGAGGAGAATATGTTTCGCACAGACAGCAACAGCAACACCTTGCTGCCCCTGCAGGTACGTGTTTTGGGTTGTGGTTGGTGTTTTGAAGAATAATAGGCGTGTTTGTGTGTATGTGGAGCGTTTTGTGATTTTTGAACGTGGGAAAGAACTGGTGCCGGGCATACTCAGTGGGGGCTGGGCTACATTCATTGTCAGATCATCTTGTAAGTGTGATCTGTTTCAGGTACCCAGGCTGCCAGAGCGCAGACAGTTGTGACCTTTTAGTGGGTAAAGACAGCTGCTGTTCTGCATTCTGAATGATGCAGCTGTAATTAACACTGTTTCCTGTGATTTACAGTCGGTCATCAGTTAAATTAGACTTGTAATTCAAGCTAACCATTAGTGTTGTCCTGTAATTAAATTTAGGATTTTTCATAGGTATTCAATATATAGAATATTAGTCACATATACAGAATCATATTTTACATAAGTTCATATTTTTAATGCTACTTCTGTTCAGAGCTCTGTGTTGCTAGTTTAATTCTCCTATGAAAGCAGTCATACACAGGCTTTGTGTAAGAGGCTTTCACTGTTGTCACATACTACACTGGTTGTCTATTTCTGCACTGCACAGTACATCTCTTGATTAAAAGACCCTATTTTACAGTTTAAAATACATGAAACTGAAAATAATAAACAACTGTGTGGCTTTTCATATAAAATGCATAAACCATTTGTCAGAATAATAACACTGTAGCTGTGACTCATTCAAACCATTCTAATGATATCACCTAAATAATGGTGTCACCAAATGGTACAACTGTTGCTATGAGCTCAAATTATTAGCCGCGTCGGTGCCAAGAAGTACAACGCTTCCTATTCCAGGAAACAGGCCTGACTCCATGGATTGTTAATTTCCATAAACAGTGTTGAATCCAGAATTTTTGGGATTCCACGTCTTTTCCTTCCGTCCTTTCTGTTTAATGTTTGGAAGTCAGTGACAGGCTGTATCTATGCTGTGTCATGTTTTTAACATCACACAGAGACAGAGAGAGTATAGGAGAGAGTGAGAGCCTTATGCCTGTAAGTAAGGCAGGTCACTGGTTATTTGGACAGCAGTTTCCTGCTGTTAGTGTATGAAAAAGAACATCCCCACATCATTGTAAGTCCCATTGCTCTTTCCTTTGCTTCTTGTGAGCATGAGGCTGTTCTTAAACCTTTGCTTGTCACACCAGTGAACAACTCAGCTATTTTAGTCTAAATCCACTACAAGGAGGATATTTGGACTAATATAGGTTTTGTTTTATATGCTGTCACAGTGGCGGTACAGTAAAGGTTCTACCAAAGAAAGTGTCCCTGTTGACAGTTAATGTGTTTACCAAGGGCCCTAGAGTAATAACTAGTGGTTACAAAGGTTTAGTGAGACGTGGCTGGTCTGGTCCACAAAGTTGCACTCGATCACACAGAGCAATCAACAAGCACATACACTCCGCAGCCATGTGAGAGGAAATAACTCCCAACAGCAGGTTGTAGATTTTCTTTTTCATCATTCATTAGAGGAATGCAGCTACAAACTGTAAACACAGCAGTGCTTTCCTCTTTATTTTTAACACAACTTGGTGTTTGTCCATGTTGTGATGATTTAGATTGTCCACATGAGATCAAGATGAAAAAAGAAGTGCCTACCATTTGCATCCTCTTGACTCTGTAGACTGTTACCACCAGTCAGAATGATCTCTGCCATTCATGGTCTCCAGCGATGGTTCAGCATGGTTAGTTGACCATTGTGTTCATGGCCGTAACAGAAACCTCTATTCCTTTCAACAGAAATGTCACAGGAATTTGGCATAATAAGAATAAAAATATGACTATAGAAACCAGGACAGGCAGATATCTGATAAGGTTGTTTTTTTATCCCTTTAAAGATTCCATCTGAGTTTGGTGTCCAGAAATCTTTCACAAAGTAATGTGGAGGTGAATAGTTCTAAGTATACACTCCTTTTAGTTACATTTATGTGAAGCTCTTTGATTTGCCCCACTGTTGGCAATGTGTTTCACCAATGAACTTGCTATTGCGATAACCTGCATCTCAGCTGTGTGGCTAAATGCCACTCCTGGTTTTGGTTTCCATTCTCTCTCAGTCAGCCTCTGGGAACCGCTCCAAATCTCAGGGAACCCGACATATAGGCCGCCCGTAAACTTACCTTCAGACTCCTAAAGTGAATAAATACGGAAAGAATGTTAATCCAAGCGTGAGGTACTTGCACACTTAAATCGCTTACATGTTAAGCCAAATACCCCGTGCTTCAGAGGCTTTTTTATTCATAAGCCAAATCACAAAAGTGTGTTGGAAACGTGAGGATTTACCCTTGCACAGTGTGGGTTTGTTCCATCAGATGATATTAAATCTCACACCTGTGTTTTTCAGGACCGCACCAGAATGTACGACAGTCTGAACATGCACTCCCTGGAGAGCTCTCTGATTGACATCATGCGAGCTGAGCAGGATCCGATGAAAGGTAAGATGGCCTTTCCCTTTCAGCCTTCATTTGCAGGGTCAGAGGGAGGTGATCATGTTCGGGGAGGCAGCAACCTGACATCGTGCAGAGTGACTCAGTGCAGAGAAGTGACAGGCCCACTGCTCCTAAAGCTCTGTTGTTTTTCCACACACCAGCTTATTTTCTCCCTGCTGAGAGCTTAATACTTGTGCCACCAGCTGTACATTTGCATGACCTTCCAGCTCTGATCCTGTGGCTACTTAACCTGGGCAGCACACAGATCTGAGTAAGAAGTGGAGGAGTGAGGGGAGGAACTTTGCTGGGAAGATTTCTAATGGATTCCCGTTGTTTTCTTACCTGGTTATTATACATAATTATTGAATGCAAAGATTTATAAATAGTTCTGGGTTTCTTCTGAATTCACCCTCATGGTTTAGCATAGCAAGCAGAGAATGTGCCGTAGTGTGACACTGTCCCGTCCTCCTGTGCTCAGCTGCTTGGACATCAGAGGAGGAGTGTCAAATAACTGCACCGGCCTCTCCTACTGACGGCTGCCTGTGGCTCATTTACAGCCTCACACGTAGGATACACTATCACTTTAAAACACTGCAGAGAAAGAGCCTTACCTTTAAAACTGTGCTGTGCATTCACTTCTTATTTGCTTACATATATGTGCAAGCATTAAGCGCTGTGTCTCAAAGTATTTATTTGCAGTTTACTAAAATTATTACTCAACCTGTGGCCTCTGTCTTTGGGTGAGTTTCTTGTTTTTCCTTGCTGGAGCAGATGGAGAGGACATGGGCCAGTGTGCCCAGCAGAGAGAGGGGGGTCTGGACTAATTTTAGATGTGATCACACTTTCACACACTGTGTGTGACAGCCAGGAGAGGAGATGAGAGGGAAGGACGGTTT
Organism: Parambassis ranga; assembly: GCF_900634625.1. Classification (NCBI taxonomy): domain Eukaryota; kingdom Metazoa; phylum Chordata; class Actinopteri; family Ambassidae; genus Parambassis; species Parambassis ranga. The sequence continues at coordinate 5,980,236 of NC_041025.1, forward strand.
GCAAGGTTCTGCTCTGCCATTTATAGCTGTGCCACAGCTAACATAACACTGTGTTCATGCTAATGGCTGCTAAATACAAGACCACAGAGATTACAACAATAATAACGCAACTGAAACTTTTTGTCATTTAGACTTCTGTTTACTCAGCCATTAAAGCTGGGATACTTTATGCCCTACTTTATTTCCTTTATCATGTATAATACGATTTTTAAGATTAAGTATTTAATATTTAAAGCCACTATGTAGAATTTAAACCTTTCTGACCATGGCGCCCCCCTCTGGTAGGAATACAAAAAAGCAGTTTACAGAAATTCGCAATATTCCCTAGAACTGAGACTGAATGGCTAAAGACTAGTTTGTGTTTTTACACATCTGTATGTCTGCAAAGCTTCATGTAATGTAATGTTCGACATCGGTGAGGGTCGGCATGTATGCAGATGTCACGTCTGCACAGCTTATCCGTATAAATGGTGTATGTGCCAAGACAATAGATGCTTATTGTGACAAGATTTGCAGCTCTTCAAAATGTTTTAGTTATTCATTATTAATAGAGAACAAGAACTCACACATGTTGTTACACTTCTGGCCAGAGTTTGTTCCAAATTCTGTGTTATGTCCACCCATTGTGCTTGGGACAGGAAAGCAACAAACTCCAGCTGCAGGCGATTCTATAGCAATCGGCACACATCAGGAATACTCATTGACTCAGTGCTACAGTCCGGACTGAAGCTCAAAAGTCAAAACCAGCGTTTCAGAAACACACAGAGGAGCCCTGAGTCTCTTACTGTGTTTTATTTTGTGTAGATTAGTACAGCCTACATAACAGAGTGTCCTCCAAACTGTAATATGCTGGCATGTATGAGGAAAAAATGAGAAAAGTATTTTTATCTAACAATGAAACAAATATCAATTTATGAAAACTGTGCTTCTCTGTTCAGTTTATCACAGGTTAAATCAGTTATTTCGACGCATATTTTGAAAAAGAAAGTGAACAGCATGGCAATGGTTGACATTTTTGTCTAAAATTACTGATTAGTCAGTTCATTAGTTAATAATCTTTTTTTTCAACTATAATTGAAATACAAATATAATATTGCAGTGTATGTTGACACAAGTGGCTTCCTTGGGGATAAAGAGCTTTTGTTCCTCCTTGTGCCAGCATAGTTGTCACTAGAGACATGTGACAAAGCTGTTGTGGCACATTTCACTGGCAGGCACTGTTGTTTTTTTGTGTCTGTGTTTTTGTGTGTTTATTCCCATGTACATGCATTTGCCTCACCCTGTCCTCTCCATCTGCTCTATGTCTCATCCTTATTTGTGTGTCTGTTTCTCATGTCAGGCCGCGTGGGATGCCCTAACCCCGGGGCTGACGGCCTGCTCATGCTCAATGGTAATTATCTCTTAGCACCATCTCCCTCTGTGTCTCCAGTTCTCATGATGCTTCCACTGTTACTCCTAAGCCTCATTAGACACACTCAGCAAACTCACCGTGATGTGGTGTAGACATGAACAAGATCTGTCAGAAAATACCACAGCACACAGCAGAGGACATCCAGGGCTTTACAGTGATGTAACACATGGAGTTGGCTCATAACATGTTTATTTTTATGGGTTTCCAAATGGATTCTATCAAATCTGGATCCTTTCATGGAAAAAAAATCAAATTAAGTAGTAGGAACTGTGTCATTTACAGGCATCAGTGTTTTCTGTGAAACATTTTATACGGACAGATTATCTTTGTATCCCCATCATAGGACACATACGTATTCTATTTGTTTATGTATGTTCTAAATGGTGGAGAATGTAGTAAGCATAAAGAAATTGTACCAAAAAATACATCTTATTTGGGGTCTCAGGAGGACATAAGCCATATCAAGTATCTCAGTCAGTTTAGCTTATTTGACATGGATTTATTGAAGCCTGGCAGGATAAAGAGGACGGGAGATGTTTGCAGATTAAAGTCTATAGTTACAAATACCCTCTGAGAAATGTCTGCACAGCTGAAACTTGCACTCTTGTACTTTTCTACATGCAGCCAGGAGCTTTGGAAGGCGTCGAGGTAAATTCAGCTTGCTACAATGTGTCTCTTTTTTCTGGTGGCTTGTTCTCTTGTGGCATGTTTTGTTGCTTAAATGGACACCAAACTGAGGCCTGAAGTCTGGAGTGAGACATAATAGCAACGCTCTTCAATTCAGTAACATCATCATTGGCATTATGTTACAATACAACAAATTATGATCGGCTATTAAGAATAATTACAAAATACCTTTTACTTTAGTATCCAGACATGCATGATGTCAAGGGTTTCAGGTTTGGTCACGGTTATTTGAAGTGCAATGGCTGTGCTGTTTTATGGATCCTCATAAGAAATGAAATAATTAAAAACCATTCTGCAATAAGAGGTGGAGGTTTGATCATTTACTACATCATTTTTGATTGTTAGATTTATCTATGTTATCCAGTTTATTTGATTGTAAACTATTTCCACTTTGGGGCTCCATACTGCTCAGCCATTATATTAACAGCTTTGTGCCGCTCAGCCTGCCTTTCCACACTTGTTTTATCTGCCACACTGTTCAGAGTGGAGCACACATGATTGCGTGCCCCAGTCTCCGATCAGTAAAAACTAAATTGTACATAATCCTCTCTTTAAGCTGGTGCTTTGTCTCACAACCACTCAGCGATAAACTGCAGTAAAAGCAGAAACATTATTTCATAGACAGCTTTGCGTCCCGACTGTGTCCTTGGCAGATAAGACCTATAACCTGCCTCTCCTATAAAGGAGAGGCAGGTACTGGTAAATTGACTGGGCTTAGTCACATGTTTGTTAGTGTTTGTACCACTGTGTGTTTAATTGCATGCTTAACAATAATCTGTAGCCTTACCCTTATTTTTTTTTAACCCTTTCCAGGCCGCTCCTCCCTCTTTCCTATTGATGACAATCTCCTTGATGATGGCCATGGCAACCAGGGTGTCCCGGGTGTCCTTGGGTCCCCCAACTGTTACCCACACCAAAATGGGGAGCGCATTGAGCGTTTCTCCCGTAAGGTGTTTGTTGGAGGTTTGCCTCCTGACATCGACGAAGGTGAGGACAGCTTGAATAAATTTGGCCTTTGGTTTAATCTTATTCTATCAGCTGTCTTTTTCTGTCGTCAGCCACCTAATGTGCTTTTTCCCACATTCCCTCAGATGAAATAACCTCCAGCTTCCGTCGCTTTGGTCACCTGGTGGTAGACTGGCCACACAAAGCAGAGAGCAAATCCTACTTTCCACCCAAAGGTACTCACAAATCAGTGAGCAGCTTACATGAAACATGAATTCAGTGCAAATAAAGCAGCTGTGTTTGTATGGGGCTGGAGCACTAATGCAAATAAGTTGGTGTCATTTAAATGCTGTTGGGAGCCTGTGTTCAGTCTCTTGTGCACATGCTGAAGCTCTCTGTGTTTCGTGTTTCCTAGGATACGCGTTCCTGCTGTTCCAAGAGGAGACCTCAGTGCAAGCTCTAATTGAAGCCTGCATGGAGGAAGATGGAAAGCTGTACCTATGCGTCTCCAGCCCCACCATCAAGGACAAACCTGTGAGTTTAACAGAGCACCAACTTATTGTGAAAAGAAATAGAGATGTCTTGAATATTTCTGAATGACGTAAGAGGTGGTTCACCATTAAGTTTGACTGTGACTTCAGGTGCAAATTCGACCGTGGAACCTGAGTGACAGTGATTTTGTGATGGATGGGTCTCAGCCACTTGATCCTCGAAAGACCATCTTTGTCGGAGGTGTCCCTCGTCCCCTGAGAGCAAGTAATTACAGCCGATTTGTTTTTTTTTCCACAGTTAAAGTCATGTCTTACAGCTGTATGACTACAGCCACATCATCTTCTCTTTATCCTCCTGATTTAAATGCATTATTCTATCTTCCCTTCTTTTCAGTTGAGCTGGCCATGATTATGGATCGCCTCTATGGTGGAGTGTGCTACGCAGGAATTGACACAGATCCAGAGCTCAAGTACCCCAAGGGGGCAGGACGAGTGGCTTTCTCCAATCAGCAGAGTTATATCGCTGCCATCAGTGCAAGATTCGTCCAGCTGCAGCATGGCGACATTGATAAGAGGGTACAGTCTCCCTTTCATTAACAATCTCCTTTACATAAAGTCCACATGACGCAATACGATGTGTCATTCATAGAACTTTTATATGCAAGACTGAGCATCATAAGACAAAGCAACAGCTTGTTGCTATGGAGAGGAAAAGGTTATTAGGGGTGATTTAATCTCTGCTGCACTAAGCCTGGACATTTACATGTATGTCTCCTCTGCAGGTGGAGGTGAAGCCCTATGTCCTGGATGATCAGCTGTGTGATGAGTGCCAGGGTGCACGCTGTGGAGGGAAGTTTGCCCCTTTTTTCTGCGCTAACGTCACCTGTCTTCAGTACTACTGTGAGTTCTGTTGGGCCAACATCCACTCCCGGGCAGGGAGAGAATTTCACAAGCCCCTGGTAAAAGAAGGCGCTGACCGCCCCCGCCAGATTCACTTCCGCTGGAACTAGATATCGCTACTCTGCATCCATGATAACACAGGCAAGGGAAAGGGAAATGAAACACTGGCTAACAGGAAAAAGAGCATCGCTCTGCCTCTCCTGCTTTCCTAAGCTATCAGTATAATCAAGTACATAACACTATACAGTATATACTATATATATCTATATATCTTTTGTAGCAGCCAAACACCACAAGCCTCAGTTTTTCACCAAAACCCCCCTCACATCTCAGGCTCTGACAACTCTACAACTCTTTTGTGGTACTTTCATCTTTTCTAAGAGGAGATTTAAAAAGAGATTGATTTTTGTAGCTTTTTTTATTATTATTATTTTTGTATGTGAGATTTAAAGTAGATACAGGAATGTTTTTTGCATGGGGGCAGCTTGTCTGTCTGTTTGTCTGCTGCTAGCCACCCCACAGTGCGTTCAGTGCACACTTTTCTGGGAAAACCTTGATTCACTAATGTTGGCGCCTGCCCCAGATCATTAACCAAAGGTAGCAAAAATGATAGGAAGCTTAAAATTGACACATTTTCTGCCGCAAAACAAACTGTTGTTTTCTAATGTTTCCATAGGCTCTTTCTTCTTGTTCAAGAGTTTATGAAAAAAAAAAGATAATAGGGTTATTTTTGCGCTCATACTGACCCATAGAGTGATACCTCAAAATACAAAATCTGGCAACTGTATTCAACAATTATACTTAAGCTATTTTAGAAGCTTTGCTGCTATATATACATATATATATAAATAGATGTGTAGGTATTATATTTAATGCCATTTATAAACCTGAATCATGTAAAATGAAATGCAGTATGCACTCGACCACTTATGGCCCCCTTTGCCATAGAACAAGTTAGAGTGCATGTAATGACAATAGGCTTAGCTACAAAAATAGCATGCAAGATCGATGTGAGGAAAAAAAACACTGAGGAAAAAAAATAAAAAAAACAAACCACTGAAATCATAATTAAAGAGAAGACAGAAAATTCTATAGTGAGTAGCATGATCTTCAATTACAGATGCCTAAGAGGGAGAAAATCATAAGAAGCTAAATAACTTATTTAAAAAAAAAGCATATTTAAACTTGCATGCGTTGATGTTTCTCTGTTGTTTGATCCGTTTACATACTAACGAAACAAAAAGTGATATTGGTTCTAGTGTAGACTTAGTGGACGCCATCATTTTTCACGTGGTGGCTTGTATGGCAAAAAAAAAAAAATCCTGTCGAGAAGCAGAGTGGTGTTCAGTGGTTTGTGTTCGTGTGTTGTCCATGTGCTGTGTGACTGTTGTTAGTGTAGACTGAGGCTCTAGTTTAGTTCTGTGGAGGAGAATTAAACATCAGAATGACTCTGCCTTCACCCTTCCTATCCATATCTCTGTGTGGTTCCAAAGGTTAATGTGATACAGTATCGCTCTGGCAGACCAGGTGCAAACAAAAGACTTGGTCAGATTTAACTGGGTCGCATTAATAAGCATGCTTAGAACTGCTTATTTTGTAATGAAACAGTCAGGCGTTCATGCTGCGTGCTGCAGAAATCTGAAGGAAACTCAGTGGCCCAGTTACTGGAAGATGAAACATCTCCTCACAACACTTGTGTTTTGACACTTGGTCTCCTGGCATGCTAAAACTGAAATTTCTCTTTGTTTATATTTATTTGATTGGTTGATTTCCACCTTTCCGACCCTTGAAGGACTCTTCAAAAAACTGTTTAGGGACAATCTTTCTGTCAGGACGGTGGCCCAGCCGTCTGTTTGGTACTGTACTGTAAGTGTCGTCGTGGTTTTAGTGCTCCATGCCCCAGTGTGTGCTCCTCTGTATCAGTGTTCAGGTGTGTACTGTTACAAAGACGTTTATTTACTTATAGGTGAATCAAATAATTAATTGTGCTTGTGTCTACTACCTATCACTGGCCCTTCAATATGTTTTTTATAATAATATATATTATGCACTACTTTTTCTATCCCTGCTCATTATTCTTCTTATTCACCACCTGAAGTGATTTCAGTGCAGATGTGGACTCTCTGAGGCCTCCACCTATTTATAATTCTACAGATGATTTATTAAATTTTTATTTTTTCATGATTACTTATTTAAGATGTAGCGTGAAGCAGTGGTCTTAAGTTATATATGTTATGTGTGAGTAAAGCAACAATCCAATATTTTCTAATATATTCTAATGTAGTCTGGATGTTGCGAGGGCCGGGAGTCAGATTGGCATCACTGGCTGTAACGTGATCAAAGTGAAGCGAGCCTCGCCCACCCTTCTCTCCTCCTCGTGGCTTTAGTTCTCATGGCGTCTGATGATGTTTGAATATCGTCACCTGTAACACTTGACTCGTGCTGTTTTTGTGAGGTCCTATTTTCTATGTTAAACACTGTTACTTTGTTCTGTATGTGTCCTTGTTTTTGTAAAAATCATATTTATTTCGCTATTTTTGTAGACAAAAAAAAACAACTATTTGATTTTGATTGTATTTTTCTATTTATAATAGGACTAATATTACACTTTATTTCCCCCTAATTATGTCCAAAAGTTCTGTTCGGATACAAAGAATCATGTCATAAGCGACAACATTTGATATACGGTTGATTCTTTGATTTTGATACACATGACACACATTTCATTTGAAGGAAGGAAACATGAAGGTTTTATTATATTCTTGGAAGACACTTGAGGTCCTCCCTTGTTGCATCGAGGCCCAGCTGCCTGTCCTCGTAGATACTCTGAAACTTGAATATAACACATTTTGAAAGGCTGACTAACCTCGAATCTGTGTTGTGATGTGCAATACTGTTTCTAATGTTTGTATAAAAGTAAGAACTACAGTGTAAACCTTTTTAATGCAGATTTATTTTTTTCATTGCATATTTTGCAGATTTCTGATCCACAGTGTCATTTTTTACTGTCAGAAAAAATAAACCCCGTTTTTTCATTGCAAGTATTTTTAAATCCAGATATCTTTGTACTGATGTAAATGATTGTAGTTATTTTGGATAGTGTTTTGCTAACAAAAGGAGAGACTTTTTCATGCATATTTCTATTTCATTTCATCTTGTTTTATCCCACATTTTTATTTGATTTAATAGTAGCAGAATTCTTAGAATCATTTTTCATATTTAAACGTCATTGGTATTATTTTGTATTTTTATGTGGAGATACACTATATATAATTTTAAGATGCTAATTGCTAAAATGTTATTTTGAGTTTAATTATTTTTAAAGCTACATATTTGTAATTTTATTGTAAAAGTGACTAATTTCTAAATCAGAGTTTGTGTATAGATTCATAAAAGTGGTTTATGAGGTGTTTGGATTGTAATTATTATTGAATGGTTCTTTGATATGCAAATGAATATCATGTTTATTTTTATTTTTGTTGGTTTTGTATTTAAATGGGGTGTTGATTACAATCTTTTTTTTCTTTCACTTCCTGAATAAAGACCCATTCTGTTTGGACACAATCTGACTGAATGTATTTTTCTTTATACGTGTCCGTAGCAGAATGTCTGAATGCTCACGCTGAAAGCAAAGCACAGCTGCCTATGGGAATGTCCATAAGTTTGTAAGTTTTTAACAAATACTACAGTGAATATCAGGGACAATAAACTCATCCTTACAATATAAGGACATCTGGTATAGCCCTCAAACACCTTCAAATCTGTTTTGGCGCCATCTAGAGAAATTTCTCAGAAATACAATATCTGAGGTCACCAAGACCTCAGTTATTGTATTCATCTGACTTCATGCTGCAAGATCCAAGTTGTTGACTTTCACACTGGCTGTCTAACAGCAAAGCAGTCCTCATCCATGACATAATGCAGTTGAGTCTGTATGAACATGCTGTGCTCGCCCGGACCATAGTCATTTGCCGTGGGAAGTTTATGAGGCAGTGAGAAGGGAGTGGATAAGGGAAAGAGGGGGAGAAAAGGAGGGAGAGCTGGATGGAGTGAATCCAGGAGGCTGCTGCAGCACCACAAGACGCTGTCAGCAACGAAGCAGCTGAGCTCTGCAAGCAGATGTCTGACGGTAACATGTTCAGCGAAGACTCCAATACTAACAAAGACTGGAATCTGTGCACATAGGACGGAGATACTCACAACCTAAAAACCTTTGATCAGCTTTGGAGATGAACAGCTGCCAAGTGTGGGGTAAGAACACACCTCTGTCTGCTCCGTCTGAACACACAGCATCTTTCATTCAGAGTGTTTACAAAAATGACGGGGACACCAGAATCCTGCTGTACATTGGCCTGTACGTGCACAGATCTGTGCATGAGTACCATTGAAGTTTGTGTAGTTGCATTGCACTACCACAAGTATGGGAAAGTTGAAGTTATTAAAATCACCTTTTATAGAACAACAAATGATATATTCCATTGTTAACCATTAATCATTTAAACTGACATCATTTAAAACACCATAGGGACCATTGATCAATATATATACACATTATAAAGGAAGGATTGTGAGTGTTATCTGCAGTATCTGCATTGTTTTGTCTGTTCTGTGTGTGTGTATCCTCACACATACACACCTGTGTTTGTTAAAAGAGAACTGTCAAAATAGCCATTTTACAAATGCTGACATCATTGCTGCAGAGCAGAGCGGGCGGGCAGGTTTCTCTCTTCCCCTGGACCTCACACTGGCTCTGTGACCAGTTCATTACCCTCCAAATCAAAAACATGCTACACTAATGACACTGTTGACCTGTGTCAGAGGTGTTATGTGTCCTGTTTATCTCATTCTGTTTATCATTGTGCATTACACACATCATTTGTCAGATATGTCGGCACAGTGCACTGATAGACAAACTAAAAGTTTAGTGGCAAAGAACAACACTTCTTTTTTTTAAAGACAGGCGAGGGGATGACCTGACAAATATGTTCCAACGCCCCCACCGCCCAGAGACAAACAGCAGATGTAAAATTCACGTTCTCACACCCACATGGGCAAATCTGCAAAGAATAAGCATGTGTTTTAATCACGTCTGCAAAATCCTACAGCTAAACTTTGCAGATTTAAACAAACTCCCTAAAGATTTTCCCACAGAGGAAAACATTTCATCTCTAACATGTGATTTCATTATTGTGGAATGTTTCATGTTTGAGAGCTGAAACGTTGCCAGACTGGAGTGAAAGAGTGTCACTCTTCGTCACTGTTTTTACTTTTAATTTCTTGGTTATTATCTACTGGTGAAATGCAGTTTGTGTTTGTGTCTTCCTCTTTGTGTAACACTGATGTCTAACGTCTGCTCCAATGCCATGGCTTCATGATTAGGATCCCCTGACAGAAATTGTTCTGGATGTTATGTCATAACTTGAGAATGTTTTGGCAACAAAAGAGAGAAGACTTGGACCAGAGACAAAGGTTTCTCGTTTGTGGCCTCTCACATGCAATTCTGTGGCTGGATGAGAACATCAGCCTGAGAGACAGTTTAACAGTAATTACTTCTTATTAAAAGAACCACATCTGGCCTCATGCTGTATTTGATCTTGATTTGACTTTTGTTCATCACTGTGATTGGTCATTGTGAAAATGACAAGAATGAAAGAATCTGACCCAATATGTTAAATGTTTTCTTGATATTTCATTTGCTCCTGCAGATCTGAAGATGTGGGCGTTGATGGGAGTAGTGTGTCTGTGCCACTGTGTCTTTGGACAGCTGTTTGACACAAAGCTTAAAGGAGCACCACGACTGATCTGCAGCGTCACCGGGTCACCAGGCCTCCCGGGCAAACCTGGTCCCAGCGGGCCCCCAGGAGCAGAAGGGAATGTGGGTATCCCAGGAAGAGATGGCAGAGATGGCAGGAAGGGTGAAAAGGGAGAAAAGGGAGAAGCAGGTATAATATAAAACAGATTGTGTGCTGATACTAGCATCCTGTGCAATATGCTGGCACAGAGAGAGTTTCTTATCTGACAGCTGGCATGAGCAGGAACAGGCAAAGAGGCGATGAACTGATGCGTAAAAGAATGCATGGCTGGGAATAGTGAGGTATCACACAAACTATGCAGGACTTGTTTAAAATAGCACACACTGCAACCTTAATGGTGAATGACAAGTCAATGTAAACAAGCCTGAGGCTCCAAAAGGACATGATCACCAACAGCACTGTCTGGATATTATGCAGACCGACATGTTTTTCAATTCAGCATTCATTTTCAGAGTAGGTCTTCAAGAGAAGTTCAACATGTAGGTGGTGGTAGTAAACAGGAGATGACATGAACCTGACCTTTTTTTAGTCAACAGTTACAGTGTTCGTTTTTATTTCAGTGCAGTTTTTAAGGAATAACTGAGTCACTTTGCACCTGGCTCCAACTCCATCATATTTAAGTACACACTGGGTGTAAGTTTTGTATCACAGCCGTCAGTCCACATAGGAGACATAATTGTTTACAGTCAGTACATATTGCTATGGATGCAAAGGATGCAAAATGTTGAAAGAGCTATGCCTGTATATCCACCCATCCAGTCTGATACCACCTTTAAAGCCTAAACTGCAATAAATCTGTCAGGGATAAATAAACGTTGTTTCCATTATGAGTGGAAGGAATTCAGACTCACACCTTCAGTGGAACACAAGTCTACTTATTCAGAAAGGCCCAATGTTCTTGCACAAACAGACACTGTTTCCTAGCTCCAGGGTATTTACTGCATGGATGGACTGGATATAAGATAGTTTGCATGAATCATGCCAAAACTTTGCAGTTCGAATGTCATGGTGGCTGTTTTCCAACAGTGACTTAATAATTGACAGCGGGTGGGGAGTTGTGTTTCCATTGCCTTAATAGTCCCTTAATAGTCTGGTTCAACAAGGGTAAAGCTGAAATGATGGGATTCAATGGTCAGTCATTTGGCAAAAAGGCAGTTATGCAATAAATAACAGAGCAGAACTGATGGTCCGTGTATGATGTTTCTGTTTAAGGGTTGAAGGGCAGGGTGGGACCAACAGGTAAGATAGGAGAACGAGGTGACCGGGGCCCTGCGGGGAAACGAGGCCCTGGAGGAGAGAATGGAGACGGCGGCCTGCCTGGTCCTCCAGGACGAGATGGAGAGAAAGGGGACAAGGGCGAACAAGGTCCACGTGGAACTGCAGGAATCTGCAAATGTGGCAGCCTGATGCCTAAGTCTGCCTTTTCTGTGGGAATCACAAGCAGCTACCCAGCAGAGAAGACACCCATCAAATTCAACAAGGTCCTCTTTAATGAAGGCGGACACTACAACACTCAGACTGGCAAATACATCTGTGCATACCCTGGCATCTATTATTTCTCCTATGACATTACACTAGCCAACAAACACCTGGCTATCAGTCTTGTGCACAATGGTCAGTATCGCATTAAAACCTTCGATGCCAACACAGGAAACCATGATGTGGCATCTGGGTCCACTGTCATGTACCTGAATCCAGAGGATGAGGTGTGGATGGAAATCTTTTTCAGTGACCAGAACGGTTTATTTGCAGACCCCAGCTGGGCTGACAGCCTTTTCTCTGGCTTTCTTCTTTATGCAGACACAAACTACTTTGACACACTGGCGGATGACTATGCATAGAACCTGGAAGACAACCCCCCCAAAAATAAATAAAAACATAAACTGCTAGTTATCTTTTTTACACATATAATATGGTCAAGCTATATTTTTATACAAATGGTTGTACTGCTTCTTATACTGTTAGTATAAGGACTTGAATTATTTTACTTGATAAATCCTGAATGAATTATGAATTTATTTTCTGTGGGTGTTGAATCAGTAATAATTTAATAAACATTGCTGACAGCTCTTTAATTGAGATTATTATTTCACAAAAGGGCATCACGAAACGTGTGCGAGACAAAGCTATGGCAAAATGTTAACATAAACAGCGAGTACGGGTAGATGTTGCGCATTTGTGCCTTTTCGGATCCCGTAGTAGGCGGGACAAGCATACGCAATAGATTGACAGTTTATCAGGCGAATGAAAATCCAGAACTCCAGAGGGTGGGCGCATCGATCCTTCCATTCATGGTAGATTGAGAAGTAGTTTATGTCGTTACTAAGCAGCGAGAACGGGCTGGTTTGCTAAGTATTGGAAGGAAATAACAAGCATGAGCACAAGCGTTTCGAATTGATTTTTTTAAATACACACTACTAGTTATTATCGACAAATTTTTGTCGCCACACTGGCTTCGTCAAGGTAGTCATTTTTTGTTTGTTTATGTTACAAGTCACACTGGTGTTGTACGTCTGTGAGTTGCTAAGCTATAGTTAGCTCTGTCTTGAAACGAGCGCCTCTGTTTCTTTTCTAGTGACGTTCGAGAAAAGCTGCGAAAAAAACAACGTGATCTACAAGACACGTTAGTAAAAAACAAACACGAAGACGACGTTCAGGTACAGTTTTACTCATACTAAGAAACACACACACAGACCAAAGAGCTGCTGACGCTTTAGTAAATGTAACTATGCCCGATAGGCTCTGGTTCCACCCACCAAGTTGACTGAGGACCGGCGGAAAACAACAATGAAGGTTTGTTTGTTTGGCAGGCTGTAGTTTGTAGGTGGCCTTTCCGTGTGTACTGCTGGCTGCAGCACACAGCACTCTTCTCTTCTCTCCACCTTCTTCTGGCTGTAGCATGCTAAATAACAGTGTATGTTCGGATCAGCTGTTGTTGTCTATGTAAATCATAAGCATGTGTTACACCAGGAACCTGAAGATAGTGAGGAAGACCCAGGAGAGACTCTCAAACGCACATTAAGGGCTCAAAGACAGAGGCGGAAGAAAAGGGTATATATATTCCAACCTCTCTTTGTGTTTCCACTAATAGCTGTTGTACAGTTTACAGGTTTAACACTGTTGCTCTTGGTTTTCATCAGCTGCTTGAACAGTCCTCAGTCCAAGAATCTCATGATGACTATGTGGAGGAGATATCCGCCGTTCAGCACTATAGTGCAGATGAAGAGGCTGAGAAAGCAGAGAGTTCAGTGGTTTTGTCAAGACCACCGACCGGTTCACAGAGAGGTTTGTGTCCAAATCTTCCTTACACTTTGCCATTCAAAACAGCACTGTGTTCTTAACGTGTAGTAGGAGCATATCATATTTTTTAATTTACAAAATAACAGAAGATTCTCAGTATACAGTCATAGCTTTTCCTTTGTTAAACGGCACTAATCATAACTAGTATCAGTAACAAAAAAAACTGATCAGTAATTATTGTTTCATGTATTTTAGGTCTCTCCTTAAAAGCTCAGGGGACCTCCAGCTCTCAGCATTTAGATGACTTTGTGACACAACGCTTGGAAGAGAGGCTAAGAGCAGCCAGGGTAAACCCAGTTGCCTTTTCCACACAAACTGGCAATGTGTTTGAATAAGAGTTTGAAAGATGAATTTAGGCCCTCTTATCTTCCAGTCAAGAGGTGAGAACCTTCAGCAGGAGGCCTCTCTGGAGCCTGCTAGCCGCCTCCAGGGCCTAAAAGACAGAGAAACTGTAACAAGGTTTGACAGAGAGGTGAGCATCCACAGTACTTCTAACCATGGACTTTTGTAATGAAATCTGGAAGTGGAGGTTAACTTGCAGTGTGTTCACAGGCTGATCCAGACAGAGCTGGAAGACATGATGCCCTTCCTGCCATCAGCACTAGGGTTAAGTTCCGAGAAGCAGCAAGACGAGTAAGGCTGGATGAGTTAACAATTTCTTGTGCATAAATGAAACTGTGCTCTTATTAACCTTACTTACCCTTCTTCATAAAAACAGGCAGGAAAACATCTACCAACCGCTGAGGAGGCATACAATTTCTTTACATCATCTTTTGAGCCAGATCCTTCAGATGAGTCTGAACGAATTAGCAGGAAAAAACATAAACAAAGAAAAACAGCTGAGGAGGATGAAGATGATGATGGAGGACAAGAAACTGAAGAGCAGGAAGATGCGGAAGAAGATGAAGACATTCAACGTGAAAATGAAAACCAGGTATAAATACAACAATAACATTGTATTATAATTATTTGTTTTGTAGCTGCAGTTGCATTTCTAAAAAAACTTCATACTGTTCATCCTGCCATAGAGTGAAGATGCTCCTCTGGTACAAAATGAAGAGGAGGATTTATTTGCTATTGATCAAACACCTCGGGACTTCCTGGAAGTAAAGAAAGCAGAGTATATTGGGTACCGAAAACTTGTTCAGCGAAATACGGAGCTTCTATTTACGCCAAGCTTTCGATCAGGTAAAATATGATATGTATTGATCTACATGATGCATGTTTGTATTATGTCAAAATTGCCAATAAGTGAAATTTTATTTCCTTAGTTCAAACCTCCATTAAACTGCCTGAAAACATGAAACCTCGCTATTTGGAGGATGAAGGTTTCTATGTGGGGGAGAGGCCCCCTGTATCCCTGACCAATGAGAACATTCTGGAAAATCGCATTTTGAAAACAGAAGAGGTATTATCTTCATTCATGCTTAACATCTCAAAAATATCACAACCGTTTTTTGATTTCCTGCATGTTTTGTCTTCAATCAGGGAAAGAGGTGGTTTGGGGATGATGGCAGAATCATGGCTCTACCTGATCCCATAAAGGAATCATCTACAAGACCCCCTCTTTTCCACATGGAGGAGGACCTGGATCCTGCACTGCAGACTGTGTACAGGAAGGTCAGATACACCACGGCTACTGTGACTCTCACCTCAATCACCCCATTCATTTACCACATCTCAAGTGCAGTGCACATTGATACACCGAGAGTGTTGTGGTGCACATAGACATGACTGTTCTCTAACCCCTTTGCTTTTAGAAAAAAAGCAAAAGGGCAGTTTGGCCTTTAGTACAAAGGAACAGGGGTGAGGGAGGCCAGCACATCTGTGATATCTGTCCTGACAATATAAAGCTACATCAAAACCCTAACTGGGCTTTAAAAGTAAAACAAGCTGTGCCGTTACTTTTGAAGAGGAGCTGATGTTAACATTGAATTTGAGCTTTTAAATATCTAAGACTTACTAATCATAATAAAGATCAAAGTGATCTAAAACTGCATAACGTATTACTGTGTTGAATAAATGGCTATAGAAATGGTGAAATGGTACGGTAAATAGATTGATGGCTTGGGCAGGTTAACTCACCTTCTGATTGAGTGAGGAAAAATAAGTACCGTATTATTCTGTCTTTGTCTGGTCCATCTGTATCTTATTGGAAGCAGCTGACTCACTCTCGCCTGGTGTGCAGTGTAACAGGCCAAACAGCCTATGATAAATATGTAAACCATGAAACTACAAGAATTTTTAATGTGTTTACTGTAAGAAGCGTCTGTTCAGTATCTTCAGAGAACATATGTATTTTAATTCTACAGCCACAACTGTCATATAATTATCTAGAAAACAGAGTATTCGTTATGGCTTGGTGAGGTGTTTGTTGTTGTCATGCATGGCTTTTAATACTCCCAGGTGGTGTTAATAATCTTTCCAAATATTCTCGCAGGCAGAGCACACAACTATATTTGTTTGGTACTGAAAATCATTTTCTACAACATTGCCTGTTGAATGAGGTTAATTTGTCTTCCAGGCGCTGAAGTCCAAGTATGCAAATCTGTACATTGCTGGTGCAGCAGACCCCGAGGGAGACTATCAGCTTGACGTTGATGTTTCTGGGCTCATCTTCTCCCATCACCCACTCTTCAGCCGTGAACATGTCCTGGGGGCCCGTTTAGCTCAGCTGTATGATCAGTACCTCACCAGGCAACAAAATAACCTGACAGGGCACCTCACTGACAAGGTAAATTCCACCACCATACTGTGTGTAGTCAAGCCACCATTGAATGACCTGGATTGCGTTTGGAAATCAATAATTTCTCAATTTTCCCATTTTAGTTGAATGGATTGAGAAGTGCTCTTCGGAATATGCTGGACATCCATGGTGGACAAAACCTCACACAGGCCATGCAGCAGAGGATCTCTGAGTACAGTCTGGAGGTTAGGTGAGTTGATCGGCTCGCCTTCCATTTATGATGCACAGCCTAGAACTGTGCATATGTAGCACAAGTAGTAATCCTCCTGTTTGTACAGGAGCACTCGAATGCTGCGGGACAGCGAGCAGGAAAAAGATAGAACTCTGCTAAAGAACATAATTAAAGTGTGGAAGGAGCTCAAGGCTTTGAGAGAGTTTCAGAAGTATACCAACACACCCTACAAGCTTTATCTCAGAAGGTAACATGAACAGAAAAGTCACATCTTACTTCTAATGTGCTTTTGATCTCCATATGATGGTAATGCTCTTTGTAACATGCCATACACCCTCTAATTAGTGATCATAATCTGTGTCGTTCATCGCTGCAGAGAGAATGTGGATCAGGCATCAGATGAACGGGAGTATGAAAATGAAATCTTGGCAGAGATTGTGGAATTAGAGGCAGAGAGTGAGGAGGATTACCAGAAAAAGCTGCTGGATTACAAGAAACAACTGGAGGAGTGGAAACTCTGGAGAAGGAAACAGGTGCAAACCCATTTAACAGCTGTAGAGCCTTGTCACTTTCTTCATCAGGCTCCAGCATTGATTTTTTAACAGATATTCACATCAACACATATTCCGTCTTTCAGAAAGGCAAAAAGATAAAGAGAAAAAAGAAGAAGAAAAGCCAGGCACAGGAAGACACAGAGGAAGAAGATGGAGACCAGGAATGCAGTGAATCAGAAGGGCCTGTTGAAGAAGGTCCTCCAAAACCAGAGCCCCCTGAGAGACCAGACGTTGCCTCTATAGAGCAGCGGGTGAGGGAGAAGGCCTCCAAGATACGCAGGAAACCAGGAGAGGCAGTTCTCATCCCTGAGCTGTCTGCATCTGGAAACATCACCGCTAGCGATCGTTGCCCTAGGTATGAACATGAACACAGGAAGTTTTACAAAAAACATGATCCAAATAATATGGTGTAAAAATACAGTTTAAAATCAAAATAGAAAATAAATCCCTTTAGTATCAGAATATTTGACACAAATGAAATACTGTACACTGTAGTACTGTGGATGTTTGTCATTATATTTCCTTTCTCCATTTTAGGGATGAAAATGCTCGTAGGGAAGATGTTTCTAGGCGCTCTCTTTTCATCAAGATCCTATACAATGACAAAGAAGTTTCTAGAACAGACAGCCGCTCACTGAACAGTGACTTCAGGGTGCACTTTGGACAGATTTTCAATCTAAAGATAGTTAACTGTCCCCGCAGCATTAATTTGCAGGTAAAATCCTTCATTCTTGCTGCCTTAAATCTATGCTTGTCTGTAGTGTTTTGTCATCACCGCTGTGTGTGTTTGTACTGTGTATGAGCAGGTGTTTGAGGAGATTGGAGCATCATGCTTCCTCCTGGCTCAGGTGTTTGTTCCAGTGCCTGAGCCCACAGTCCTGACAGGAACGGCCCCGGTCGAAGAATTTGAATTTAGCAGCAACCAGAGAGTGATGTTCGACCACAAGGGAGTTGGAAGTGGTAAAGGCCCAAAACACTCACAGATGTAGTCAATGCACATCTTGTATTTCTCTAACAGATAGTTTACTTCCCTCTTTCACACTGCATGTCTCCTCAGATGTGAGTTTGGTCTTTGAGTCTGATAGCAATAACAGACAGATCCTGTTGACTTCTGGGAAGGTGTCCTGCTGTGTTTCTTGGGGCATTGGGGACGATGATGTTCCACTGGCACCTCCCGTTTCTCAGCATGCTGGTGGTATACACAGGTAGTACATCTCAAAGGAAAACTAATGATTATCAGCTGGGCTTATTTTATTTGAAGAAGAAGATGTTCCTGAATCCTTACTCTGTATTTAGGATAGTTAAGTGTTGAACAGTACCTTATTACCAGTGTATTTCGGATATGTTTTTCTACAGAAAGATGTTGTGTAAGTCTCTTTTATAGTAATTTATAGTAATCATTGTCTGTCTCTATCTCGATAATAGTTTGGGCCGTCTTGATGCTGTCACACACATCGGAGCATCTGGACTGTATGACATGAAAAAAATCAGCGAGTGGGCCACACAGTCACGACTGGATCCCAACGATCCAAAAAATGCTTCCATCATGCAGCTGCTAAAAGTGAGTATCAAACTATTGAGGTGATCTACAGTAGTCTACAAACTGAAAACTCCAAATGAAACCCTTTGTATCTGTGCTAGGTAGCCAGTAGTGGAGAGGTAACAGCTCCAGAGTACTTCCGTCTAGAACACCTACAGGAGGAGTTTAACTTTGTGACCGATGAGGAGTTGGAGAGTTCCAAAAGGTTTCGCCTGCTCAAGCTGAGAAACCAGGAAGCGGCAGAGTTTCGCAACTATAAATTTGTTCCTGCTCAGGAGAGCGAGATCCCTGATAAGGTGTTCCAGGTTAGCCCTCCATTTTTATGGGTTTTCTATGGCAGAATATTGATGTGATGGCTCTGTATGAAGCTAATTCTATTATTTCTGGTTTCAGGAATATGAAAACAGATTGAAAGAGGGAGACATTATTGACACCAAAGAACATTTGGATTCACACAGAGCTCTTGTGGCCAAATACCTTCAGAAGGTAAGCAGACACATTGGATGTTAACATACTTTCTATCCAACAATTAGCACATGTACGTGTAGTGTAATGTTGCTGTTCTCCCACAGATCCGAGAATCAGTCATCAACAGGTTTCTTCTTGCCAAACATCACTACCTACTGTCTGACCTGGTGACAGAAGAAGAGATACCGAGCATTGGGTAATAACTCATTATTAACTGACTGGTATGAAAGACTGATATCTTTCAAAGGTGGCTGGCTTGGCTGTTTGTATGATGCACGCTACAAGTTAAAGCAAAAAAACTGTCTTTCTTGCACTAAATACTAATCATACACGGCTACTTTCATGTTTTCTGTATATCTGACGCCTGTTCCTCTTGTCAGTTTGAGTTGAATTGAAGGATTACTCCTGCACTCCCAGCTCTGTCTGTAAAGGAAAGGTTCGATAATTTGGATGAACTTAAACTATGGGCTCAACAGTTAAAGCAGCCCATCAAAAAAGAGGGACAGGCCCAACATAAATCACACACTGATGTAAGAATGTTTCTTGGCCTGATGCTGCTTGATGTTGAGCTCAACGCTGCATTCCCGTAGCTGAGTTAATTTTCTCCTCTGGAGGCAGTGAAGGTGGTGTTTTAGAGCAGTTTCACAACATGTGGACAGAATCACAGTAAAACTCAAATTCATTTCAGCACTTGATTCATGCATACACATCACTGCCATGTCAGTTGTTGGGTGTTACTTGCATACTTGGTTGAAATTGTATTTCTTTTTCTGTTTCATTTTTCTGCTATTCTTCTGCCTTGCATGTTTTACAGTGGTGCAGGTCCTGGGTATGTTTTAGATTTTTTTCTTTTTCTCCCTCCCTTTGTGTTTTCCTTTCTCTATTTAGCCTCTACACTCATAATAGACGTGTTGCAGTATTTAGTCCCTTCAGACGTTTTGCTTTAATATACCACAATGTAATACTGAATATTTATATAGTAACTAAATGACACTGTTAAAAAGGCCACATTTGTTGACGACTGATCATAAAATTGCAAATAACTGGAGGGACTGAGTACTGCTCAGACTGAAACAGTCCTATCCCTTTAACACAATGAAAAATATTGTAATCATGCTACAAGGCTTATTCATTTTAAGTGTAATATGTAATAAAATAATGTGTTTGTTGTGACAATCAGGATTCTGGGAATAAACCTATTCAGACTAGCTGAACCCAAGCGGCCACTGAAACCTCAGCGTAAAGAAAGAAAGAAGCTGGCGGCTCAGAACCTGTCTGACGGCGACATCAAGCTGCTTATTAATGTCCTCCGGGCCCATGACATCCCTGTTCGCAGATCCCAGAGCAAGTGAGTAATGCCAGATAAGATCAACGTACTGTATATAGGGAAACATCTTATTTCTGTTGAGTGACTAGGCTACACATTTTTTCCCTACACCTGACAAGATACTGAATTTTGTTTTAATGGCTTATTACTTCAGTAAACCAGGACAGTCATCTCAGAGTGCCATCCAGGGGAGCGATTGGTACCTCAGCCAGGTACAGCACACTTAGCCTAACTTCACAGTTGTCTGTATTTTGATACTACAGGATCTTTGTTAAGTGTTTGTGTGTGATGTAGGTACAAGTGAGGCCTTTTGTGGAGGTTTCCTTCCAGCGTGCAGTACTCCAGACAACCACAGCTGACGGACCAAACCCATGTTGGAATGAAGAGCTGCAGCTTCCGTTTAGGTGAACAGATGTGGTTTTTAAAGTGTGTCTTTTATTTTATTGTGGAAATAGTCATTCACAATAACAAATAAATCAATACCCTACTCTCAATAGTGCCCCAAATGGTGACTACAGCTCTGCCAGCTTGCAGTCTGTCAAAGATGAAGTCTTTATCAATATATTTGATGAAGTGGTTTATGAAACTGGAGTGGTGAGTACTGCACACTGTACATGGTTTCTCCCCTAACACAGGATTCATGTTCTTGAATTGCATTAACTGTATGTTTTTTCAGACTGAGAAAGACAGAGGGAAAGCTGTTCACACCTGGGTAGAGAGGCACTGGCTCGGTTCAGTCAAGATTCCTTTCAGCACTATTTACTCTCAGTCCAGGGTGAGTCTACATTATGTAATTGATTAGTACAAAGCTGGAAACAGCAGTGACTGCCTGGATTTCTGGATGATGGGTTATTTTCTTTATTGTGTCTACTCTCAGATTGATGGAACATTCAAAGTGAACACGCCAGCTGTGCTTCTAGGGTACAGCAAGGAGCACAGCCATGGTGGAAATGGTGGTTATGATATGTTGCGGAATGTGAGTGATGGAACATATATCACGCTGTTCATCACTATCGAACCTCAGCTGGTGCCCGGAGAGTCAATTAGAGAAATGGTATGTCATGTCCTAGTCCTAATTTTAAGGATGGGTTGTGTCTGTTTTGTAGATGCCATTCTGCATCAGTCTTCTGGTTCATGCATGTTCCTAGAAGCTTCTTTCTGTATGCATTGTTGGCCATTATTTTTATAATAATTCTTTTATTGAAACTGTTTAATCAGTAGCCATATTTTTGCATTATTTTTTTACGTTTTATGTCCACTGATTTGCTTTTGCTCTGCTGCATGCACTAGATAAAGGAATTGAAGGTAACTGTCCATTAGAACTCTTACCCTTTTTTCATTTAATTATTTCAGCATCATAATACTGCTTGTAATATTTGCTTTTATTGAGGTGCTGACTATTGAGTTACAATAGCTTTTGACCTATCAATGCAGTTTGACAGCCAGGAGGATGAGCGTTTGCTGCAGGCTGCAGAGAGATTTGAGAGAGAGGCGGCACAGCGCTACCCAGACAGACCATGCTTCACTACAGTCATAGACCTGAACGGAAAGACTGTCTTCATCACGCGTTATATTCGATCACTCAACCCTCCCCAGGAGTTCCTAGATGCATTCCCCAACAACCCACAGGAAGCCATGGTAAGTACCATCAACTGAATGTAGACAACACATTGCTTCTCTAACTGGATTATGCTGTCCTCACTCAGTCCCTGGTTGCTCGGTTTGTGTCGCTCATCCCATCTCTGCCTGACCGAGTTGCTTTTCCCGGAGCCTGTGATCTGTGGAGCACCTGTGATGTGAGTGAACCTCATTTCCTTCTCTGATTTTTGACTTAGGAGGGAAAAGGCGCATCTTACAATACATTGCGTTTCCTCCTTTTGTTTTTTATAGCAATTCCTCACCCTGCTAGCGGGAGATGAAGAAGAACATGCTGTACTGCTGTGTAACTACTTCCTGTCAATGGGCAAAAAAGCATGGCTGATAATTGGCACAGCCATACCAGAGGTGGGTGACATTTTTTTATTGAGTCTGTAATAAATACTAGAGATAAATAAGTACTTGTCAAAACAACATGTGAATTTTTCAGGGACCCACCGCGTACGTTCTGACCTTAGAGCAGAATCGCTACTTTGTCTGGAATCCGAGCAGTGGCCAGCGCTATGGGCAGTATGACACCTTCTGCCCATTGCAAACAGTTGGCTGCTTG
Source organism: Parambassis ranga (assembly GCF_900634625.1). Classification (NCBI taxonomy): domain Eukaryota; kingdom Metazoa; phylum Chordata; class Actinopteri; family Ambassidae; genus Parambassis; species Parambassis ranga. The sequence goes on from NC_041025.1 coordinate 6,002,796, forward strand.
GTCAGTGCTGACAATGTGAGTGAGAGCAGCTTTATTACATTGAACATGATAATGACATCATTATTCTTTCCTATAGTTTTTAGTTAATATTTTCATTTATTTTCTGTATTTAGGTTTGGTTCAATGTTCAAGAATATACATTACCAATGACGATGAGTTTTGACATCACAAAAGGCAATTTATGGAAACCCTTTTTCTCCCGATCCTTCTCCCACCCTGGGCTGTCTAGTGTACAGGTGAGTGTCCAGAATATCTGTTCCTGTGACATGTTATGTTGTATGGGATTTATTCATTTTCCTGTTTGTCTTTAGCCGGAACAGCTGGTGTATCGCTACACAGACAAAGCAGCCGCAGCAGAGCTCCAGCACAGGTAAGTGACAGCAGCTTAGCTTGTCACTTTTCTCACCGTTTTCTGTTCGCTACAACTGCTGGTCACACAAAGCCCACTCCTACTCTCTACAGAATCGAGAAGATTCTTAAGGAGAAGGTCATGGAGTGGCGTCCTCGGCAGCCAACCCGCTGGAACCGGTACTGCACTAACACCCTAAAGCATTTCCTGCCCAAATTAGAGGTGAGCAGCGTGCAGGACTTGGCTGAGGGGCACCGCCATCAGTTGCAGAGCCTTCTGGGAGACATCAGGGTAAATCTGACAGGGTGTGATTGTAAAAAGTCTTTCGACTATGTCTCTGTTTCATGTCATCAATCTGTTCTCTCCACTGTGGACTGGTCTGTGCTTCATAAGAGCTGGCATAAGTGCATGAGTTCACTAACATTTCTCTTTTTTTTTTTAAGATTTCAGGCTTCCCCCTCCATCTGCCGTTCTCTGAGATTAGGCCCATCATAGAGGCAGTGTACAGCACCGGAGTTCACAATGTTCAAGCATCAAATGTGGAGTTTGCCCTGGCTGTGTATGTGCATCCATACCCTAATAATGTCTTGTCTGTGTGGGTGTACCTGGCCTCACTTATTCGCACATGAGTCACTGATCCCACAGTTCATGCATAAATGATCTTTACCACAGTTGATTTTATTTAAAGGTAGGGTAGGAGATTTTATTCTGATGCACTTTTTGTTAAATTATTGTAACTTCTTTTTACAATGCGATAGCAACTGATTAGTTCAGCAGTTTTGCTTTAAATCGAAGAATATTAAACATCCGTGGAAGCTATAAAACACTAAAAACATCAGCCAATCCTCCGGGATGACCCTGCGCAGAGTATTGGCTGCTTGTCACTCTCTTCCTGCTCTGTGTGCACCAGAGAGGTACGTGCATGATGGCCGAAGTCACAGACCGCAGCTCATCTTCAGGTAATGCGCGTCCATGTGATTGGGAGGCGTGGCTTCTCTGAGCTCACCCCGAAGCCACGCCTCCCAACCAGTCTGGGACTTCGGCCATCATGCACGTACCTCTCTGGTGCGCGCAGAGCAGGAAGAGAATGAGCCAGTGAACCAGCCAACTATACGCGCAGGGGCACCGCGCAGGATTGGCTGATGTTTTTAGCGTTTTATAGCTTTCACAGATGATTAATATTCTTCGTTTTAAAGCAAAACTGCCGAACTAATCAGTTGCTATCGGATTGTAAAGAGAAGTTACACTAATTTACCAAAAAGTGCATCAGAATGAAATCTCCTACCCTACCTTTAAGTACATTACTCAGTTTTTTTATACTGTATCTAAAATGAATTGAAGACACATATGTACTTTCTTATTGTACCATAGAGAGCTATTTTTAAGGCATATGAATGTGTGGATGTAAAAAAAAAAAACTCTTACAAAAAAATAAAAATAAAAAATCACCTGACGAATTTGTTGCAGGACTGTTGTACTGAATTGCATTAGTTGTACAAATTCTTGGGATCTTGAAATACTGAGTGTGTCGAGGCACTTTACAAATTGTGCTTACACAAATATTTATATAACCAGCTGCAGTTTCTAACGCTAGGATATTTTTATTGATTTGTAATGAACTGAACATTTCCAACAGAACTCATGCAAGACTTGAACAAGAAAAGAAATCCTGCTGCAATAAGATAAATCATGTGGTACTGTAGTTGTCGTGCCTCTCCCAATATCGGGGTGATTATTCTAGGTCTCTCTCTCAAATTCTCTGAAAGCTCTGCATTGTTGAGTGTATCAAGATCTCTCTGTGAACATTGGTCCATTTCTTTGTCCATTGGAGTGCATACAGAAAAAAACAACTTTTTGTAGTGCAGAGGGACTGAACATGTGTCATCACAAATATGGATAAAATGTGTAAACCTGTATCGCAACTCCATGTATTAATTTCTATGTCAGTACATAATGCCCCAGTAGAAAATGGTTTCTGTGCCAGCATCAACAGTAAACTGAACATCTAGGCATGGCAGCAGAGGGCATCCAAAGCACTCCTATGTACAGACCATAACCGTCAACAACATATCAGCCATCCAAATCAGTCGGCTTCAATCAAAAGTTGTTTCACTTTGTTCCTACAGTCAGACTTAACAACAGAGGTGGAACGGAACTTCTGTATAGCTACAGAAAACACTAGTAAGTACTTGGTGTTTCTGTGTCAATAGTTTTTAACTTGTTCCAATCCAAAAAAAGAACTAGAATGTACATTAGCTAACACTTTAAATCCTTTATCTTTTTCCTTTTTAAAGGACTATTTCCATTAATTATTGATGGAAATAATAGGAGCACAAAGTAGTTTTATCAAGAAACATTGTGACACCAAAATACAGCAAATGGTATTCCCAGGATAAAGTGCAATAGAAAAGAGACGTGACATGTTAGGAGAGCATTGCTTGGCAGGATCACTCTCCAGAGCGACAGCAGGCTCTGAAACCACACTGTAGGTTCTGGCAGCCGCTGGCCGTGTCTGCATGCGGACCTAGAGAGAAACACAGCACAGTGGTCAGCTGCTGACCCTCATACTATATCCACAATGTTATTCTAACTAGTATATAGTATACATGTCTGGTATATAGTTAAGGCACCAAACTGGCTGCTGAAATGTATACTTACCTTCCACATCAGGAGCAATGGTTACTTACACTTCGGACATGCGCTATGCAAGTGGGGTTAGTAATGCTTGTTACATATGCCATACACTGTCCAATGTATTTATAGTCACCAGGAATACTCAGTTACACCTAAACTTTGGCCTTTACAAGAACACCTTTGTGGAAAATAAGCATGCACGGGTTTGTTTCACTTGTGTTACCGTTAATGTTGTCGCAGTAATAGAAGTGTTCATCATTGAGGGAGGGACATGCTGACACCAGCTCCTGCAGCCCCACCTCAGTGATGAAGAGGCAGCCAGACAAGTTGAGATGCTCCAGGACAGGAAGCCCCCCACGCTGAGACAGAGCCCTGGAACAGACACAGCGCAGCCTCAGTACAGGTACAGCAACATGCAGACCAACAGTGGAAACATCTATGAACAGATAATCCAGTCTTAGCCTAATAAGGGCTGTACTGTTGACTGTACTGTGTCACCATTAATCTTAACACCGATGATCACATCTGCACATCCCCATTTTATTTAGCTAGGTAAATAAATACCCACATACAACACATAAGTAATTACACCATCTTTTCATTTTAACTACCTCTGAAAATGACACTGCACTAAATATTTTAAACTGCTGCAGTGCAATGTGACAAATGTGGTATTTTACTGCTGAGAACAATGACTCATTTATGTACTGAATAACAATAGAAACATGTTAATAAGGCTGTCGTGCTTATTTCAGTTGCGAGTTTAAAAACAGAAATGCGGAAGATTTACCTCAAGCCCAAATCAGTGACTTGATAGCATCCAGAAAGACTCAGAAATCTCAGGGAACGTTTTGAACAGCCAGTCCTGTTTGCAGACCCCACACACTGCAGGCCCCCAGATGGGAAGCATTTAGTCCGGAATTCTGCAGTGCTGATTCTGGTAGTTCCTGAGTCACTCTGGGGCCCTGTAAAAGTCCTGAGGGCCATGTCACTTGTGCAGCAGGTGGAGTGACCGCAGAACATTTCCCCAGAAATGGTGTACTGCTGATGCAAATAGGAGGTATTTAAGCTAGTCCTGTGCCCACGCCTCCTGCTCCTTCTGCAACAGCACGAGTTTCCAACAAGCTGTGCCTCAACAAAGGTTTCTGAGTCAGGGAGAGACATCCCACCATGACGGCTCCACTCTGCAGCATCTTCAATATCAGCAAGGTCTGAAGAATCCAGGACCCAGACTTTTGTAGGCATGCAGGCAGATCCCCAGCGTCCAGTCCCCTGCTTGAAAATGAAGGCCTGCTTCTTTTGACCCACTGGATGCAGGTTTCTCTCACCCATGAGTGAGATGGGTACTGGGCTGCTTTTCAGAAGCTTGGCTCTTCGTTTATCATCGCAGACAGACGACAAGAGGTCACCCAACCCAACAGACAGTTTCTTCAATGTGTAATCCGTGATTTTCTCACACCCTGACAAATCCAGGTGCTCCAGAGAGTGACAAGCTCCAAGAGATGACCAGCTGGAAAAGGGGATGAGAGAAAGAACATAGTCAGAACACAGTCCTGAGTTTTCTGTACATACAATATTGCCTTGAGCAAAATAAAAAGAAATCAACTTAATATTTACCTGTCAAATGCAAAATCTGTAACATCGGTCTGAGTCAAGTCCAAATGAGTAATATTGGGACAGAGACTGAGGATTTGTCTGACCTAAAGGGGGAAAAACACAATTAATTACAATTACAAAACACAGTATTTTCCCAAAAGAGTAGTTAATCAATGGCTCAGCTCAGACCCAGCTAAGTAGGAGCCACACTTAACATGGACACGATCAAACTTATGCTAAAGAACACTGGTGTACATTCTGAAAATGCATGTAGGGGCACCACAGTGAGGAAGACTCCATCAACAACGAGTCTTCTTAACATATAGCAACACTATTTGTGAAGAGGGCTAATCAACATTCAGAGTCACCATAAAGATTTTTGTGGCGCATACCATTTTACTTGAGACTGTAGAACTGTATGCCAGAATGATGGACTTGACAGATGAACCCACAGCTGGAAGAAGGTTCTGGATAATCCCATTTAGGAGCCTCTTCTCTCGCTGAGCAGTGTTAATTGCCAAGGAGCCTTCAGTGTGGCCTGACACATCTGACAAGACAACAAACAAGACCGCAGAACAACTAGACGTGAGCACTTGGTACGTCATGGGTCCATTTGCCAACGTACGTTTAAATATCATTAGTAAACCATTAATAACAGCGGTTAATGCGTTTTTAATGGCATTTATTGGGGGCAGGATTTTTAGGTATGAAACAATCGATGGCACTATAATGACATTTTCTGTCCTCTTGTGAATGCTTAATACTAGTTTACTTAAAAAACAGACAAGGCTTACCAGATTCATCAACATCTGCATCCTCATCCCATTTCTGATAGGCCCGGCCCTCATTCTGCCGACTTTTTACCCAGTCCTCATCTGGCTCCTGGTCAAATTCCCCAGGTGGCCCACTATAATAATCGCCTACATTAGAGGCAACCAAATGTTAGTCAGCAGGACACCACCAGTGCATACTTAAGTAAATACTATAAACCTCCCCTGTGTAAGATAGTTATCATCAGCTGTAACAGGAGCCTACCTCTGGCCCAGCGTACAGGGTAAAGGTGCCTCCACAAGGAGCCAGTCTTAGCTAGCTCGGACCATGAGCTGCACACTTGACTACAGCGACACAGGTCTTCGGGGCCCAAATAATGAAACAGCCTCAGCATGATTTCCGTCGGGAGCTGCAAGATGTGGGCTGACGAATTTCTGTTCTTTTCTAGTTCTGAGGGATTGGACAAAAAAGCTTTGCTTATAACTTCAAATATCAAAATAACAACATACATCTTTCAGCTTTTAAAACAAGTCAATTTGTCTGCAGGCAAACATCTTGTGGCCATGGTTGTACTTAGTTTAACATATCTTCGCTGTCTATGCAATTGATAGTTTTACTGAACAAACAATTTATTAGACATTTGTAAGTAAGAACAGCAGTGTCAGAGAAGCCTGGAAACAGTGCTGTAGTTTAAATATGAGAAACATGAATTGTAAATATAGTTACTAACCGTAATCTGTCTTCTCATGATCAGAGTATTTAAAAGCCTTTTGCAGCTCCTCTGCCTGGCTCCACAGACTGAAGCCCTTCAGCACCTCCGCAGCACAGTCCCACTGCTGTTGGTTGCAGTGTTGTGCTATCACCTGCTTCTTGATGTCCTTGAGCTCCTCATAGGTGAAGTACTGCATAAGCATAGGCTGAAACACCTGCAACGAGTCTCCTTGGTTTACACTTTGCAACAGTGCAATTTACTAGTATATGAACACAGAGAGATTTTAGAAACGACTTCTTTAAAATGCTATGTTTTTAGTCTTATCCATTATGCGTGTATGGAATCAATTAAAAGTACCTCCGTTACAAACAGAAACAAATTTGAGCAACTTATACCTCTTCTTCTTCCTTCATGTGGGGCAGAAAGTCCTGTGTAAAAGCTTCTAGTCTCTCCTTCAGCTGCTGAGCATAGTTAAGCTGCTCATATTCACTCTAAAAACAAATATCAAGTATTAATTCAATGTCTGTGTCTCACTTACATATTCACTCACTACTTCCTATGTAACAGCCACACAACAATTGCTATTTTACATTGTGCTACCCTGTATTGTGGTATTGTAAGCAGAACGCTGTCTGCAGGGGGTGATTATCAGATGTGCTAATTACGATTTTAACTTTTTTTAGACCTTGTTCAATTCAAGCCAATTGTTGTGGTATCTTATGAGAAACACCTTTCCTTCAGCCAGGACGCAGGCTCTTACTGCAAACACAGAGAATGTTCCTTTTCTGTTTTAGAAAATGTCAGTGTGGAAATTCTGATTTACACAATTGCATCATTCTGGAAAGCCCATTTTTAGGTTTGCCCATGGCTTGAGAGAGAACAATAACTTCTCTCCCCTTGTCAAGCAGATCACATAAACAAACCCAGCCACCCTTGCACAGTGCTGCCTGTTGAGGTCTGCATCCAGCCTTTTCCTTAATACTTCAAATCTAAACTTTTAACAGCTTTAAACTAATTTTACAGAACTATGAAGCCTTTAATATAAATAAACAAACATCTAAAAGTCATAATTTCCTGCATTTCTATCTGACAAAATAACAACTGAAATACTGTTGCTTGTACTGGTGTCTTTGGGTGGCTAACATGATGGTTATTCTAATGAAAGAGTGCGAGCATCCCTCTATAAGCTAAGCTTGGTAAAGCTCAGGCATTAGTGGCATGAATGTTAAACTAATGTCTTTTTCTGTGTAGCCATTTCTTTATGCTTCCACAAGTGGAATTTAGGGCCAAGGCATGAAAAACAAATCTCAAACTTCTATGTAGATTACCTTAACACTGTGCAAGCCTTTTTCAAAGAGGGACAACATCTCTGAAAGTTTGTTGTCAGCATGCACATTGTACGCAGTGCAGCAGCGCTGTTGCAACAGGCCGATAATGTACTCATTCTCAATTTGTTCATGCATCTTGAACTCCTTGAAGGTGGCGCACAGTGACTGTAGAAATGAGCGGAAATCATTGTTGTTGGAGAAGTTGGTTTTTGACAGCTGTTAAAAAAAACAAATGAAAAAAGTGAGTCATTTATTATCTCGTTGTCCTTGTATTTACAGTGAAATCCGTGTATATTTGTAATCGCTAGCACGTCTACTGTTGGCATTAGATCACGAACAATAATTGACACAACAATTGCAAAAACAACAGAGCTACAGGGAAACATACGTTAGCACACCCGTTAGCTAGTGGCGCCAAATGAGGTCAGATACATATACCGTTGTATTTAAGAAGGTCTAACACAATGTTGTGATGCTAAAAGCACATTGCATAACAAGCTATGGTGAAAGTTACTAAAGCTAACAAACAGGGCGCACGCCTTAGTTCGAGTGAGGATGGGCTACTAAAACTGTAATGAGAGCAACTTAATACGTGATTCAAAGTGCTAGCTAGGTAAATACTTCTCTGTAACACTACCTCCAGAAGTCTAACCACATATCTACAGTTGCAGCGTAGACAAGACAGAGACAATCATACCGACAGCTCATTGCTTCGGCTGACTCAACCCCGCTGCTACAACCTACGTGCTAACTAGCATGCTAGATGGCGTTCCCTATCATTTAGCTATACACCGTCATATATTTCTTTGTTAAATTCATAATAGACAACTAACATGAACACACCTTTTCGCAGTACAAGCCCACTAGCTGCTTCATACGCCAGTGTGGGCCAGTAAAAACATCCACCTCGTCCGGAAAGGGAGCCATCTTCACTGGACTTCACTGCGTCATCTGCGCAGTTGGCTAGATACGATCAAACAAGGAGGCGTACATGAACGGCCCACGTGACCCCAACTTTAAAATGTGGCTCAGCAGAAATACAATAACATACTTCTAAAATGTTTAGTAGTCAGCACATTAATACGTAATCCATTTATAAAAACAAATGTAACATAATACGAATAACTGTTTACACAATGTCTGGTTTTGAATGTATTTAATTTTTGTAATTATTAAGACAATAAAAACGTGTTGGTAATGAAAGTAAAACGAAAGCGCTAAGGTTTGGATGATATCAATAAAAGTATTTTTTTTTTTACAATGAATATTTAAACAGTTGTTCACTTCCTGGGTTGGTTTGTGGTTGCTATGGAAAATGACTACAGCAACCATGTCACTGTGGGTGGAGACTCAGCGACGATTCGTTGCGATAATTGATTGACAGTTATATGCACCAGTTCGTGTCCGAGACATGTGAAACCGACCAATAAAAATGCAGGAAAAATACCCGTAGTCCTGTGATAGAGAGTGTCAGGGTAGTAGCCAGCACGAGAACCTCTGTGGGAAATATCAGCGAAAAAGACTAATGGTAAGCTATGTATTCGCCAACTAATAGTATTTACTCACCGCTACACAGTGAGCTACGTCAATAGTAGTACTCAGACATTCGTTCATTTACGGGGACATGTATTTAATGGAGGGTGGGCTTGGCCTTCCATCTTCGTCTAGCTGCTATGTAACGTTAGCTATCCCGCTACCACTTGTGTGTTTGCTTTCAGCATCACAGCCCGTCTGAAGCGACATATTCTGTCTGATATCAGTTCTCGATAAAGCACACATTGCTGCATATTTAGGAGTTGACAATCATTTTGTCAACGCTACAATACCGTTACAACACCGCAAAGAGAACTGTCAGCGCTGGTCGAAGCTGGAGGAGGTAACCTCAGTGTCATCCCACAAAGTCCAGCTCATGCTGAAGGCTTACTGTTTTGTTACATGGCCCCAGGTGGCTGCATAAAGCAGAGTTTGGTTCATGGTCCAACAACTTTTTGAAACTCAGATGATGATAAGACCATTGTGTTAAATCAACATATGCTGATGTTATTTCATTGATGATATATATATATATATATATTTTAAAGCTCACTTATATTGGTTGTTAATTGAAAAGTAAAGCACAATCTCTCCATCTTTATCTATATTTGAGGTAGATTCTGAGAGTGAGTCAGAGGCAAGGCCATCACAATTGTCAGCTCGATTATAGCTTTACAGTGTTCTTCATATCTTTGCAGACCCATCATAAGGAGGCAGTCACTCCAGTAACATGGACAAGTACGAAAAGGTGAAGAAAATTGGGGAAGGCTCATTCGGAAAGGCAATCCTTGTAAAATCCAAAGGAGATGGACACCAATATGTCATCAAAGAGATTGGCATATCCAGAGTAAGATCCCAGATATTATATAACTATACAGAACTTACATAATCATTATATTATATATTGCTGCTGCTCACTGCCTAACTGAACTACATCCTCTGCTCTTTATGGTGACAGATGTCAAGTAAGGAGAGGCAGGAATCTCGGAAAGAAGTTGCTGTTCTTGCCAACATGAGTCATCCCAACATTGTTCAGTATAAGGAGTCCTTCGAAGGTGTTCATTCATGTTCTTTGACACAAGAAATCAGAAGCCATCATAATGCATGTTGTATGCAAATTACTTTTTTTATCTCTTTTTAGAGGGCGGCTGTCTGTATATTGTAATGGACTACTGTGAGGGTGGAGACCTGTTCAAAAAGATCAATTCTCAAAAAGGAGTGCTGTTCCCAGAAGAGCAAGTAAGCTTACAACTTTTTAAGACAAACAAAATTTACAAAAACAAATTCACATCATGTGGATTAGACTGATTAAATGCCATGTTTTGCACGCTCAAATAAAATTGCCAAATTATTTTTTTTTTAGCATTTCTTTCCTAATTTTGTTTTGCCACTGTAGTTATGAATGATGCTCAGTGTTGCTTGCTGTCTCCTTTTTCTTTTAGATCCTGGATTGGTTTGTCCAGATTTGCCTGGCACTGAAGCATGTGCATGATCAAAAAATCCTTCACAGGGACATTAAATCACAGGTATAGCTTCATGCATCACATCTTCTCTGAGTGATGGTAATTTTGTCACATGTTACTTGAATTCTTCTTCTTATAATATATGTGTAGAACATATTTTTGACCAAAGATGGGACTGTGCAGCTTGGAGACTTTGGAATTGCTAGGGTGCTGAACAGGTGTGTATAAAGTTGTCTGAATAGATCTGCATATACTCATCAAGTCAAATTCTGGGACTGTTAAAGTATTACACAATTTGCTTTCCATTTAACAGCACTGTTGAACTGGCAAGAACATGCATAGGAACACCATATTACCTGTCACCAGAGATCTGTGAAAACAAACCATACAACAACAAAAGGTACTTGATGCTTTGGGATGCTTTGATTTCAGTGTTTGTTTTTTTGTGACGTAAATGCAGGGGACAATCTAATGCCTGTGTGACTCATGCAGGATTAAATGGTGGCTTTGGGGTGATGTAAGAAAATCATGTCTCCACTTTATTGAGTACCCTGCTTGTGTATATCTACAGCAGGATGCTGGTATTGATTCCCTCCTAACTATTTTAAGAATGCATGGATTCTAATTCTCTTCAGTTAGTGTCAACATTACTTCACTGTATCTCAGTGTTTAGTCTTGATTTTTTTATTTTTTTTTATTGCAAACAAAGTAAAGAGATTGGATGTTTCTGTTTGTCTGTAAAATGAATGTACACTTACCCTGGAACCTATCCCTGTGTGTCCATTTGTACACTTTTCCCCTGTCTTCTCCTACCGTCTTTCCTTCTGCAGTGATATTTGGGCTCTAGGGTGTGTCCTGTATGAAATGTGCACTCTTAAGCATGCTGTAAGTATTCTGTGTAAGCTGTTTACTAATTATTGTATATTTCATGTACTTTATGCAGCATTGCTGCACCAATGAATTCTGATTTTAAAAGTATTTTTAAAAATCGTATCTCATGATCACATCTGCAACTTCAAATTGTCTTAATCTGTGCGGTGGTTCCAACTCTGTGTCTGTACATGTTTACTTTCAGTTTGAAGCTGGCAACATGAAGAACTTGGTTCTGAAAATAATTCGTGGCTCATTCCCTCCTGTGTCTGTTCACTACTCCCAAGAACTGCGTTCACTTTTGACACTACTGTTTAAACGCAACCCTCGAGAGAGGCCCTCAGTCAGCAGCATACTGGACAAATCTTTCCTCTCTTGTCGGATAGAGAAGTTTCTCACACCACAGGTAAAGTACAGTACAGTTTTCTTTAATGCAGTCCTTTAATTTACATGGCAATATATTTAATCTTTTTCATTTCAGATCATTGCTCAGGAATTTCGCCATACATTTCTTCACAAGCAGCCTAAAGTGGTTGGGGCGCAGGTGCTACCAGGTGAGCAAACGGTTTGTAATGCTGTCTGCCCCTGCATAGGTACATCAAAGTCTGCCTTTTAAACCCGGCTTGTGGTTTATTTATGTTCATTTGCAAATTAATTGTGATGAAATGATGCACAACATTTTGGTTGACTGTGACACTCTCAAGTACAATTAGATGACAACACCCAGGGATTTGCAGACAGATTTAAATGTTGAATTTATTTAGCACCCTCAAAGGTAAGAAAAAGGTAAAGGATACTTTACCTTTTTCTTACCTGCATACTTTTCTGTTCCTTGTACCAAACCTCAGCCCAAAGGATCACAAAACCAGCCGCCAAATATGGAGTGCCTTTAAATGGGAGGAAGGCACCAGATGGAGCCAAAAAGCCTGCAGAGAAGAAACCGATTGTAAAACATAAAGCGGTTAGTTGGCTATTATTTTGAGGTCATAAAGCTGTATTTGTTATTGAGCTCCTTGTCTGGAGTTTCAGAGGCCTCTCCCATTTCTGTGTGTGAGTATGTGTTTTTGTGTTTTTACATCGTACTGTGTTGGCAACCTCTGAACCCCAGTGTCATATGTTGCTCAGGCCCCTCTCCCAGCAGCCCCCCAGAGAAGAGCACGTCAAGTGGAGGAGGAAAGGAAAAAACATGAGGTACAGCTGAGAGCCCCATATAACTTATATTCCCAGATAGATTTTGCTCCCGTCTCCCTCCAAACCAGCATTTTCAGTTTTACTCCCCCTCATTATGCCCAATCCACACCTTTACCCTTTTCCACAACTTGAGTGTTTTGCCCGATCTCTTTTAATCAGCCTTTTCCTCCTCCTGTGCCTGCCCCTGTGACAGAGCTGTCCTGCAGTGATTTGCCTCAGTGGGTTAGTCTCATCTTTTTTTATTTTATTGTTATTTTTTTGACATGCTTGTGCTGCATTTTACAGGACGGCATCAGGAAGAGAAGGATGGAGCTGATTGAGAAAGAAAAGAAGCGAGAACATGTCAGCATATTTTTTTTTGTACTTCTAAAGTAATAATAGTAATAGTAATAATAGTTTTAAGTCTTAGTTTTCTACTCTGTGTCTTCCTTAGCTGGCCTTGTTGAAAGCAGAGCAAATGAAGAGATATGAAAAGGAGAAGGTGGGTGGAGTCCAGTGGGCTTAGCCCCAGTCAATGTCTCTCGTAATGGATCCATGCTGCACAAACCACCGTGTACTTAAAATATTCTGATGATACAGCTAAAACTTAAAATAAATCTGATCTTTCTCAGATCAATCGAATAAACCAAGCCAGAGAACAAGGCTGGAAGCATGTCTTGAGTTCCAGTGGAGGCAGCAGCCCAGAGAGGAAGGTAATGGATAGTCACACAAAACCTCAGAAAATATTTTACAATAAAATGCAGCCACATTTAATGATTACATTGTTTTGCTGTGTTGTATCAGTCTCCCTCAAAATGACCCTTTATCCTCTAAACTCAGTGTTTTGTAGGAGTTGGAAAGAGGGCTGCAGGAGTTGGTCCCTCTGTCCCAGGTGCTGCACTCTTCAGCAAAACCCCATATGAACAATATCATGCTGCCCTGGACCAAATGGCTAAACCACAGCCTAAAGACATCAGCAGGGAGGGGTTCTCAGGATCAGGCAGTCCTGTTCGGTACGTTTGGATCCCTTCTTTTCTTTGGAAATGGTAGGTATGTTAAATGTGATAATGAAATTTCCTCTTTGGTTCCAAGTATACCAGCTGCTGCTGGCCCTATGCTGCCCAGTGGCCATGCCCAGCCCCTAAATCAAGATGCAATCAGGAAAGAACTCCAGAGGCTGCAACATGTTTCAAAACAAACCCATATCAGCAGGTAAGTCAATCAGCAAATGGCCTGAAATGTTCCATCCTTGTTCTATATACAGTATGTACAGTAATGTGGTGGCAATATTTTTTGTGTTCTCTGTTTTCAGACAGCGTGGTCAGATGGCAGCAGAACGGGCCTCTCAAGTTGAAGAGTTTTTACAGAGGAAGAGGGAAGCCATGTTCAACAAAGTCCGTGCTGAGGGTCAGCTGGTATGTGCTGTGACTTTAACTGTAACTTTAACTGTTTCTGTTTCAGTTTCAGTAAACTGAGTGTAATTTTATTTGGGCATTGATAAAAGAGAAAAGTGAGCCCCAATACTACGTATTTTAAAGCTACAGATGTTGCCATAAGGCAACATTTGTAACATCAAAACTGAATCAAATGGCCGATTGTAAAAAGCCACGGATAAATGATAGTTTTACAATTTTGGTTTGGTCAAAGACCCTCTTAGTAGACTGGCATACAAAACAAAGGACAAATAAACAGTTTGCTTTGGAATGGTTTTGCCCTTTTAAAACTAATAACTACCTGGGGGGGGTTCACTTTTAGTAACTTGCTTTACCTGCAGCCATTTGATTCAGGATAAAAAAAGAAGAAATGTTGGTTGGTGCAGCTTTATTTATATCCCGGCCCTGTCTTGTGATTATTGTGGCAGTCAGCTGTTAGGACCAGCGTCCTTCTAAAGTGTGGTTAAATTAAATGGTAAACAGGGTACTCGGCAAAACCTGGCTGCAATCTTTGGAAGCCGGGGTGGTGCTGGTCGGTGCAGGAGACCTAAAGCCAACAAAGAGGAGGAGGTAGGAGCCCAAGCCTGAATGCCCAGTCTCACACTCCACCGCACTCATGGCACGTGTGGCTTGGCACGTCTGCGCAAATCTCCCCTTGACACACCCATAATCCAACCCAGCAGCTTAAATTCATGCCCATGTGTATGGTGTTCCACTGTCTAATGTGAACGGTTATATTTATTATATTTTTTGTACCATTTCAAATAACCAACTTGGTTTTTAATTACAGTTTTTTTTTCTCATGCAATTTTAAAGGTGCCAGTGTTGTGTGTTATTTTTATTCTGTGTGGATGGCTGCTGTGTTGTGTTAATGTATTAATGCTGACCTCACCCTGAGTTTTGTGTGGGGGGGAAAAAAGCATGTGCTAATATAACATTCTGGATGTCACTATTCAATCTGTAACATTTCATGTTTTGTTCTCAGGAGTACTTGGCGAGACTGAGGCAGATCCGCTTGCAGAACTTCAATGAGCGTCAGCAAATCAAAGCTCGGCTCAGAGGAGAGAAGGTACGTTCTTCCACACTTGGATAGTACTGAGAGCACTTTAATCAGAGGTACTATGTGACTGTGACACTTGGTCTCCTGGCTGTGTTTGTTTCAGTATGACAGCGATGGTTCTGACAGCCAAGAGTCCAGTGAGGAGGCAGAGCTCAGGAGAAGAAAGATAGAGGCTTTAAAGGTGAGTCTGCAATAAACACAAAGTTTATGCTATCAGTCATTGTGTACCTCACCTTCTCTGGCAACCTCTGTCTGCCTTGAGAATTAGAGGCCAGCTAGGGGCTCCACTATCATGAGAAAATAAAACAGGACTTGGTACATGATCAATCCATTTTGGCCAACAAAAAATTTGAAACATTTTATTAGTTTGTTCGGCTGTTCCCAAAATCTGACAGCCTGTAATCAGTGTCCGGAGGTAATAATGACTGTCACATCCCTATTATTTTTACAATGCTCATTAAAAAAAAAAACACAATATAAACACCACATCTTCACATGTACCTGTCAGGCCCAAGCAAATGCTCGTGCTGCTGTACTGAAAGAGCAACTAGAGAAGAAGAGACAAGAAGCATACGAGAGAGGAAAGGGAGCCTGGGAGGACCATGTAAGCTTTCATATTCTTCTGTTCATTCCAGTACCTTTACAAATCACTTATCTGGCTTCACTGGTGTATGAGTATAATCTAATTTTAGCAACTGTGTTTTGTGGAAGCTTGCAGCTCGGGGGATCAAGGTTGGTATGGCAGCAGGTAGTGCAGTAGCAGACCCAGCAGCAGCAGCAGCATCATCTACCTCCGACAGTGCTACTCCACAGTCCAGCCCCTGTCAGCCAGTCCCAGCTGCCAATGCTCTAGTCCTACCTGCATCAAAGACCCCCACCACTGCTATATCCATGACTGCTGCGCTGAAGAATGTTGGAGCAGTCAGTATAAAGTGTATCACCTCTTCTGTCATAATATTGTTTTGTTAAATTATAACTTACCTAAATGCTGTGTTTGGCAGATTACTCCACTTAAAGAAAGCATGCCTGAACCAGAGGCTACAACAGTGATCCAGGTGAGGTTCTTATATCAAAGTGAGAGTGAGTGGACTGTATGAACTGTATTCTGTTTTCAACCTGTAAATGTATTTAATGCTTACATGTAACAGAGTGAGAAGAAGCAGATTCTGCGTAGACTTAACCAGAACTTAAAAGCCCAGAGCCCAGTGGAGGAGGTTGAGGAGACACCATCTACTCCTGCACACCCAGGTCCTGCTCCCCAACAAAATGAGCCTGATGCAGAGAAACGGCCCTCTTCTGGAGATGGAGATCTGAAGAAGTGGGAACCAGCAGAATTGCCCGTTCTTCCTGTGGCTCACCAAACGTTAGAGGAGACCACAACGTCCTGTGAGTTGAGTCCTTGCAGGATAAAGCTCTCCATTTCCATTCAAGATAGATTATATGGTTACTAGTTACATTAGTTCTATGTTTTAAAATTTTGGAAGCAAGTTTGCTGACCCTTTCTCCCCATCACTTTCACATTACACATATCAGTGTCTCCTGATGGTAGACCCTCCTCTGGTGGTGACAGGAAGAAGTGGGAGGCAGGAGTTCCAGTTGTTCTTTCTGTAGCCCAGCAAACACTAGGGGAGACGTTCTTCACTACAATCGGTGAGTGTTCAGGTGCAGATTTCCTGAAAATTGCAGCAGTTTGTTCTGAGTATCTTTCCTCTCTGTATATGTGCTGCCACAGAGCAAACGGTGGGTGAAGTTATACAAATGGGCGTGCTTCAGGAAGAAGCTCCCAGGAAGGTGTGGGGAGTCATTCCAGACTCTCAGGTGCTAAGAGTACTTCAGGAAGCAGAACTTCAGCCTCTCACCCAGTCACTGGAAAATATCACTATTTGTGAGGGTGAACTTTCAAGTCATGGTTAGTCCTTAAATCTTCAAGAATATATGCATACATTTTGTAGTACAAGCAAACATGGAAGACGCTCACATTCTTATTTAGGTTCCACCCCAGTTTAAGAAATGTCTGTGATCATGATGGACTGGTTGTATATTACTTTATGGTCTCATATTCTCCCAGAAAAGCCTACTCAGGCAGCAGCAACTGACAGCGTCAAGACGCCTAAAGAAGCGTTGACCTCTGATCAGATCCCTGCAGCTCCCAATGAGGCTTCAAATGAGGAAAAGTCTATGGCCAGTGCTGTAGAAAGAGTGACACTGCCACCCAACCTACCTGAGGCTCAAGGTGATTATTATTATTATGGGATTTTGCATACTATTCAAAAAGTATATTCATTACACTTAAAGACTGTCTAAATTCATTTCTTTTAGATCCAGATTTGGAGTCTGTGGTTTTGGAAGAGACTCCTAAACAGGCCTCTCGTCCCCCTGCTGGTGTGCAACAGGCATGGGAGCATGAAGCCCAACAGCAAATGTGAATATACATATTTCTAAGTTGTCATTTACACCAGGCTGAAAATTCTGTCATTATTTGCACTCTGCGTTAGCATTATATAATTTAAAGACAATGTATACAGATAACATTGTATTTCTTTTGCAGGACACCAGAGGGCATTGTAAGACCAACAGCCACCAAGGAGGTTGAAAAGAGTGCAGAGAAACCAGCTGCATCATCTGGTGAGATTAATGTGTAGTGAGCCAAGGCCACTTTTTTCAGCGTAATTATTATCTTAATTAAATCTGCCCTTCCTACTGTCTCCGCAGCTCTAGCACAGCATGAGGAGCCCCTGTTTATGAAGTTGTGCTCTCCGGCACACCGACGCACTGCTGCCCTTGCAATCCTCTCAGCCCAGTCCTCCATGGATGAATCATCCTCCTCTCTGGCCTCTCGTTCACGCTCTGTCTCACCTCTACGCTCCAAGCACCAGAATGCTCTCCTCGTTGGCCTGTCTACAGGCATGTTTGATGCCAACAACCCCAAGGTGATCATTACACTCCTCCTTTTTGTCTGGAAATTGCCATGTATAATGGGATCCATGACATTATCAGAAGTAAGAGTGATCAGGTGTTTCAGGAAATTCACTCCTGCTCTTCTGCAACGTGATGTAGAGGCTTGTGTGGTATTTTGGGTAACCCTTCAGTCTTTGTTATTAATGAGGGGAGCTGGAATGAAGTTAGAGCCATTAATCATGTAGTCTGAAGCTTGCAGTGGGTCTGATTGGACAGAGAGAGCATTCATCAACCTATATCTTTCATAACCTTCATCAGGGAGCATGGGCTCTTCAGGGCCTAGCTTATTTAATTTTTAATATGCACACAAAGAGCTACAAGCAATATGAATGTGTCACAAAACCACAGCTCATTCAACTTGCCTTCTGCTGCGTTTGCATTGTTCTGTCAGATGCTGCGGACGTGCTCTCTCCCAGACCTCAGTCGTGTCTTCAGCTCTCAACAGGACGCTCCAGTGACGAGCAGGACTAATGTTGCTCCAGACAGCAACCTAGAAATCGAAGACCTTGATGATGCTGCTAAAGATGATGACCAGTCAGAAACTGAGGAGTAAGGCGAACACAAATTACATTTCTAAACTGTAAACATGCCTGTGCTGTGCTTTGTTTTTCTACATTGTAAATGCATTTCATTATTGCATTATATCGTTTCTGAACATGTTTCCACAGTCATGAGACGGCAGGTCATTTAATGATGACACCTTAGTCTCATTCTCTCAGTAATTTTCAGTGTGAGAGAGCCTGAAAATGTGTTCTGTTCCTTAGTGCATATGAGGATGAAGATCTACAGGACATCAGGGCATCCATGGAGAGACTGCTGCAAGAAGAGGGGGACGTGATGACAGACCCTGTAATGGTGGAAGCAGGAGACTTCAATGGAAATCCTCCAGAGGAAGGAGACCTTTTTAACCGGATCGCAGCTGAGATCGATCAGGACAACAATCGGATGGTTGTAGACGATGATGATGATGATGAGGATGATGACGACGAAGAAGGAGAGGAGGAGGAGGAAGAGGGTGAAGAGGAGGAGGATGAGGAATGCTCAAATGGGAGTCCTGGTGATGAGGAGGCAGGGGAGTTGCTTACGAATGGTGTAGGAGAAGAGACCCACAGTAATAATAGCCAGCTCAATGAAGAGTGGCATTCAGGTAGGAGGGGGCCTGAAACTATAAAGCTAAAGTTAATCATTTTCATGCAAGAAGACGCAGTTTCATCTTACTTCACTATAGCTCGGATAAAAGCAAAACTAGTCTTGGAATGATAATCATCAGATCTGTTTATCAATGAATATTCATGCCTCTATGCCTGTGATGATTATATTTACAAACTAGGCAGCTTAAAAGTGTTCAAGGTCAAAGTGTAACTTGGACTGATTGATTCTGCTCCACCATAGACGGCAGCGAAGAGGACCAGGGCAGAGAGACCGAGCATCATGACAGCATCTTCAGTCGTCTGGAAGAGCTTCGCTTCAACCTTGAACAGCAGATTGGATGTGAGAAGTTAATTGAGGCCTACAATAAAATAAAGGTACAAATATTCACTCTCTTAAATCCTCAGTTTGACTGATTTCCTGTAGGTGCCAACATCTTTGTTTTCTGCTCAAGGCAATACATGAAGATGAAGATGAGAATATTGACCTGGGCTCCAATTTGGTATTAAGCATTTTGGGAACTGAGCACCAGCATCTGTATCCCAACATCCTTCATCTTGTGATGGCAGATGGTGCATATCAAGAAGGTTAGTAACTGTAACTGTTTTTTTTTTTGTTTTTTGTTTTTTGAAAGAGGTTTTTGTGTACTTAACCACATTGTTAGATCGCCCCAATTATTGTCAAGGCTATAGTTCTACACATAATTGTAGTTACAATTATGTGCTGTCAGTTGTTAACCCATTTGTTTAAATGAGCAAAAATCACATCAAACCAAATCTTTCAAAAGTGAGTGTTTATTGTGCTTCAGCCACTACATTTTCCATGTACACAACATCCATCTGGCCTTTTACCACTATAGTAACACTACAATATGTTGATCTTCAAACGTCTTTGTTGTATCAAACATTCCAAAAACCCTGATTGCACCACATTCAGCACTTAGTAAACCGACTTTCTGACTGCACCCTCATCACTTCCTGACTTCTGGTATCCCTGCTGCAAACTAACACCATGTAGATATAAAACATACCCCTAGCTCTGTCTGTCAGCTTTGTCATGTGCTGTGCTGAGTCTGTTGTCAGACTCGGGCCACAACAGAAATAGAAAGGTGTTGGGAACATGGTATTTTTTTTTAAGCTTGAAAGATTCTCTCCCAGAGCTGAAGCAGCCTTCAGATACATTTTTCCTCTGAACATCTCTTTTTGACAATTCTTTTGTTTGCTATTTTTACTCACTTCTGAAGGAGAAACAGAAGATGCAAATGTCAGACATCTCCCTTGAGGTCTCGAGATCTGTGAAAGACGTGCCTTATAGTTTCCATCCTTATAGCGGTGGATACATTTAAATTAAAAAAAAAATAATAATGTAGAGATCAAACCCATCTACTGTAGTAATGCAGAGTAGACTATAATGTGACAACTGTCACAAACTAATTATAGATAATATAATATATTTTTGGAAATGAGCATTAAGAAGTTAACAAATACTATCCCAAGTCATCTTGCTGACATGGCAACATTTTATTCCTCACCCTCTCCAATAAATTATCTGTCTGTTCTCTCTCCCTTAGATAATGACGAGTAATATTTTGAAAAATGGAGCTGCTGGCGGGTTTGACAATCTGCTAGCGATCTGATGTCTTCCTGTGACGCACATCATTGGCAGAAGGATCTATGCATGAAGTGTTGCAGCCTCACATCTAACAGTGTTTCAGGAACACTTGCATGATGTTTAATTGGTACACTTGAGACAGTATTTCCTACTTTGACTATTACAAACACCCGACACTATTTTTCTAACCAGTGTTCATTCAGAAGTGCATTATCAAATACGTGTTCTTATTAACCAAAGTTAGCTTAAATGTTCATGCATATGTTTGTTGAAGTGTACATCTGCAGATTACTGAAACACATGTGTTCTCACATTTAATTATATATCTTCTAGTTTGTTGTTGGCTCAGTTGGTCTCTTCAGTGGCATTTTATTTTGGCAGGTAAAGATCTGGTTTTCTCAGGTGCTCGCTTTCTGTCCCATATTCAACCATAGCTTCAGAAAACAAACCAGGTCACCCCTGACACAGATGATCTACTCTAAACCGGTCCAACCTCCTTTTCTTATAACTGTTTTCAGCAAACAAGATGTTCATATTATCTAATACATTTTACACGATTCTTACTGTTTCTGTTTACAAAATTTCAAACAATAAGTGAGACTGTTGTCCGATGCCCAGGTAGTGTAGCAAAGACTTAGGCTGGTGTGGTATATGGTGAAAAAGATATTCAGGACAGAGAGCGGTACTAATGACGGGGGTGTAGATTCTAAGAATAATTTAATATTGTAAATCTTTATATTAAATAAACACTTTTTTAAAGAACTTTAAGAGAGTCCATGTCTTTCTGTCACATAGAATATGTTGAGTCCGTTTTCAAAAGCTCAAAAGAAATGTTTTGCTTTTCAGTGCTGAGTGCACAAAACTGTGATCAGCAACTTTCATGACCTTCACTCTAAGTTTATATGGGCACTGTTTGAATAAATAAATTCAACTTAGTTTTTATGTTCACATAAGTCTAGTTAAAATGTTACATAAACCACATGTCCGCCTTCAGAACAATAATTAAAAAATGTAGAAACCATTTGAATTGGTGACGGTATTGAATACATGTAGGAATGATTTAAGACTGGAGGCTGGAAATGGAATGGAATGTATTTGTATATTTTATCTATAGGCTGTGCTCCCAACAACATATTAGATTTTAGACGCCAGGTGATGGAAGACAGCATTGATTTCTGGCAGCAACGCTACCATAAACCTGCCATTATTGAAATGTTTGTCATCACTCAGCATGTATTTTCAAGCTGAGGCTGCACATTGTGTCATATTGAATATGCAATGCAAATTTTACATCACAGATTTTTACAGCTTTACACTATAGTCCATTGCACACACAGGTCATATTTGTTTTACTGTTAAAAAGATGAAGAAGAGTTTACATAAATATATGTGATTTCTGGTGACCTTGATGATAATGATGACGTTGATACCCACTCTCCGTGTGTTCAGGCCATTAGTCGGGATTAGCTCTTATGTGTCTTTATTCAATATTTATGGTGCTGGTGGTGTCGTGTTTCATTTCAGATTTAGTAAATCTGTTTCAAGTCCTGTCGTGGCTTGTATAAAGACATACAATAAATGAAGGTATGCAACTAGCCTATCTATCTATAAATAAGTAGATAAGAGCATAAGGAGTTTTTCAAAAATGCCGGTGGCTGTTTTTTTTAAATAAAAGCAAAGCACATGACAGCTGGTATGGAGTCATACCGTACCATGGCACCACAAACATTGCTGCTTTTATTCCCTCCCAGAATTATTTAAAAGTCACTTTGAAGCTGGCAAAATTCCATCTTTATATGCAGAATGCAGCCGATCCCTTGTGCTCATGAACATCATAAGTGCACTAAAATTAGACCGGGCTATAAAAAAAAACAAAGACAGTTCAGAATGTCTTCTGTAGAAGTGTTGGTATGACATTTTATGTGGGATGTAATAACTTAAATGCTGGGAATTTTCCATAGGGCCTGTGTCTTTGTAGATCTTTGCACTAAAAGGAGAGATTCACCCCACAGAGAAATATATGCACTCAAGCGTTATCAGGCAGCCTTCACTGACATTTGCTTATGGTCTCTAATCGAATTTGAAAGCAGATTGCCCCAGGCTGAGTTAGTAAGTCTGAGAGCCTTATCAAAGTAATACAAATGAAGCTTCCTGAATGTGAGTTATCCTACAAGTACATTAAGCCTGGAAGATTTTGGGGTGCTTTCAATTAAACAATCACTGTCTTAAAAGGCGAAATGTCAACTTGTGAATAACCCAATACATTCGCTCTGTAATCCACACTTTGCTGTTTTAAAACATGGGTTTCCTCTTTGGCATTCATTCTATTATAGTAGCTTTTACCTTGAACATATATTTACAGTAATGAACTGTACAAGAGGGGGCAATATTTCTGTCAAGCTCCATCCTTTCATGGAAATTGGGACATATGTCTTGTCATGTCCTCTCCTGCTTTCCTCATTCCCATTTATAAGCAGTAACACAGCTGTCACCTCCATCATAGTGCAGGTCTCTGTGTGCATAGTGATCTTTGTTGCCCTCAGGTGCAGTCATCATGACGGATTATTGCCTGTCAGAGCGTACAAATCTTTCCTGTTGCCTTGCTGAATTACATTAAATGATGTCTGCTGATGAAGCCTTTATTCTGAATATGTGCAGAATGTGAGTGTGTCGTAATACACAGGGGTCAAGCCAAAAAAGAAGGGCAGAGGCCATTGTCTCAGTGGAGGTGGAGGGGCGGAGCACAGTCTCTTCACAGTGAGGAAATATGACCTGAGGGCTCCTGCCAGCTCCCATGGGATCACATGTGACAGAAGAGAGCCACCTCCAAATAAATCTCTGTCTTTATTGCTCTTTTCTTGCTATCCCTCATCTCTCTCCCTCTTGCTCAATATGCAGTGTCCTCTGAAAGGGATAAAAATAAATCACGTGTTTATTGTCTGGCTGTGTGTCACTTGCTCTCCTCTCCCTCAAGTAGTTCTGTGCTTGTGAAGGTTATAGGGAGTCAAAGGTCTATTCCAAATATACATTTTGTAATAAAAGCTGTGCCTTTTGGGGGAAAGAAGTGCTTTGTTTCTCTCCCAGTGGGCCTCTACCTATTTTTAATCAGCCAGCAGGGTCCTTCGGTTTGTTCTTAACCTGAAGAAGAAAAGATACTGGAGAGTATCATCGCAGCATCCTGAAGCAGCCATAGCATCTTCCTTAGACTCTGGCACCCTTTTTTTTAGTTGAAGTCAAAAATGATATTTTTAAAGTGAGATGTACTTAAAATCTGCTCGTTTT
This sequence comes from Parambassis ranga, assembly GCF_900634625.1. Taxonomy (NCBI): domain Eukaryota; kingdom Metazoa; phylum Chordata; class Actinopteri; family Ambassidae; genus Parambassis; species Parambassis ranga. The sequence goes on from NC_041025.1 coordinate 6,026,715, forward strand.
TACTAAAAATATGGAGAAATGTGCCCAGCAGATGTCCCTATTGATCTCAGTGGAAGCTACAGAACTTATAAAGACGAGCCAAAGTTTCCCTTACACAATAAGGTAAATGCCAACGGCTGTTGTGACGTCCTTCCGCTGTAACGCCTGCCAGGGCGGACACTTCCGGTAGCCTTTGCGTTTACATGTTGTTGTAGCTAGCTAACGGTATTTGACATGAAAAAGTCAAAGTTTAAATACCAGAGAGTGTCTGGTACTACAACCGCAGAACACTGCTGTGTGCCACTGTGACCCAGACATCTGGAAAGTACAATACTGTACTTAGTTTTTTTACTTTTCCTGCAGATGAGGAGCTGAGGCCTAAGTGGATCGTCGCAATCCGCAGGGACAAATTCACTGCAACACCTCACAAGCGAGTCTCACTGTGCAGTTTTCTATTCTGTGTGCTGTCTCCAAAGATGGGGCGAGGGATGTCAGATGATGGTGTTGATGTTCAGTACACACAAATGCACAGGTAGAGGGTCCCAGTCTGTAATGCGAGAGTGGCATCTGTGTGTGGTCGGGTATTGGGAAATGTCCTTACTGGTAGCTGATAGGACAGCACGCTTTCCTCCTGCACCGGACCAAACATAGACTCAGGGAAGTATGGTATGTGAGTGAGTGTTTGAATGAAAATGAACTGGATGACTGAGAATCTTCATCAACATCTTGTCCTTCTACTAACTGACAGCACTCAGAGAGCTCCACCAACAGGGGTGTGGTCAGATATATACAATCTCTTTTTAAGCAAGTACCGTAAGCAGGTAAGTACGTGTGTGTGTATGTTTGAAGTATAGATAACACATACCGGATTCCTTCTGCAAGTCTCCTCTCTCTTGGTCTGGCTGATATGACGACCATGTCATGAACTGGACCAGGTTTAATACCCTGCATCAAAATAAAAACATGTTTAAGAAACATTCAAGAGATATCCATACATAAAATGAAAGAGTTGTTAAAAGGCTTGTTACCATGGTCCTTGGTTTGTGCCACTTTTGTTCAGTTTCTGTGCAGCTGAACACTGGGGGAACGGATGTAAGTCTCATCTGGGAGTAGTGTGCCGTCTGGTACAGTAGAGCTGCCACATGACTGCACAAGGCTGTACCTGCCACACAGGTACACTGGCACCCAAGTAAAACCACCAGCTTTGAATCCCTTAGCACAATCCTGTTATAACACCAAATACTTGTAGTGATACAGGGATTGATATAATTTATTTAGCCTATAGTTGACCAGGTCAAATTTAATCATGATTAATGTCCCTTTACTCATTTATAAACAGCAGTGCAGAATAAGTAATGAAACAATTATACAAGCTCTTAACAAAATCTGGCTTTTCCTCATAGACCTGTAGCACTCAGCCCTAACCGTGATCTCTCCTGAATCCTTGTTTGAAGCTGAGAATAACATAGAAGTTAATGTATTGCAATTCAGAAACACAAAACATTCATGACGGTAACCTATAACTCTGCTAAAGTTGTGCTAACTGAGCCAAGCGGCTAGCATCGTTTGGTAAACTGAACACAGAGGCTTGTTAACTTACCTTCGTAATTGTGTGTATATCTGGAGACGTACAATTTAAAACCTTTGTCTTTTTGTGATGTTGGTGTCTTTGATGCAGCCTGGATAATCCGGTGTACGTCATTTACAAAGCAAGTTATTTTCTCGGAGAAGATGCTTTTTACATCATTTTAAGTCATTAGACGATTCAGCACACGCCCTTTTGACAACCCTCGACGCTACCTTAAATTGCCCCTCGGAAATCACCCATATCATCTTTGAACCTTCTGTTTCTCAAGTACTCCTCCATTTGGAGCGTAATTTGATATAATATTAAAAGATACTACAATATAAAATCACATATTAGTTGTATTGTGCATACCTTTGGATTTCCAAAGATGACTCGTGTACTTATTGTGCTGTTCATGGGTAGATACGTAGTTTCCTATTTTCCAGACTGCCCTTGAAGCCCTCGCCCTCCCTCCCCCTCTCTGCTTGTTCCAGCAACAGTCCAGCAGAACAGAAGTCCTAGCATGGCGCTCGGTGCGGTAGGAGTTCCGTTGTCTCGCCTGGGTCTGTTTCATGTTAGGTTTTACTTAAGTATCTGACACAAGTATGTGTTTTCTACACATGCTGCGCCTTTAAAGAAACCTCACATCGGGAAAAAACATAGCATTTGTCTGCTGCACACTCAGAGATAAGTGGCTAGTAGATTTTATGTCGCTGGCTAACTACGGTAGTAACGTTAGCAAGGAGGCAAAAAATTAGGAGATACGGGGCAACAAGAGGAGGAGTCCTGTTTTAGAAGAGGTAAGACCAAGTACTTTCAAGTGTTAAATATAGATTTGTTTGTGTCCTTGAAGATGTAGAAACATTTTTTCGAAGTACCAATGTCAGGAAAAACTTGCTGTTCGTTTATTTCAAAGACGCTAACATTAAAGTACTCCTCTCAAAGGATGTCTGCTTGCAAACTTACTTTAATTTGTTGTCTGGCAGCCTGTGTTTTTTTTAGCTTGTTTGAGAAAACTCGTCTGCGCAGAGATAGACTTAATTAAAAGGTTTAAAACTCAGTAAACGTGTTTCTTGTCGCTGTTACGTAATATCAGCAGCTTCAAAGTAACGTTTGCATATGTTTCTGCGCGCATGAAATATTGTTTTGCTTTGACATTTTTGACATCTATTATTTTATTTATGTCAGCAACTATAATATAAATCAGTGTTTTTAGCATTCATCGTGATAAGTGCGTTCCGTTTCTTTAACAGTTTTTGCTCTTATTAAGACAAATCTCAGTGTTTCACTCCTGCGCCGCAACTGTCTCTCTCTCTCTCTCTCTCTTCTTTGTGGAGTTCTTGTCATGTTGACCATACAGTCGATCTAAACGATCCAAGATCACAGCTACCATGTGTCATTATCCACTGTTGAGCAAATTAGATTAACTTAAGCCCTTGTTTTGGTAATCTAATAAGACTGCAATACAGTGAACTCATCATCATGTTGCTGCAGCAGTAAATACATGATAATGTAACATTTTTCATGTTCAGACACTGAAATGACATTATACTGCTCCAACCATATGTGATGTCTGTTACATGACCTACTTCTTGTGTATGCAGTTGAGTAATTTGCATGTCTTGACCTTTTTTCCTATGGCTGATGCAGATGCCATGGCAATAGCCGAGGTATGGCAGTGACGTGACTATACTTGATCCCTGCTTCCAAACAAGAACCCTATCATCATCATCATCATGTTTTGCTGGTGAAGAACAGGCAGAACACCCAAAGAATGGACGAGTCAGTTTTGTTGGATTTGCTTGAGTGTCCAGTATGTCTGGAGCGGCTAGATGCCTCTGCAAAGGTTCTTCCCTGTCAGCACACCTTCTGTCGTCGCTGTCTTCAAGGCATCCTAGGCTCACGTGGAGAGTTACGCTGCCCAGAGTGCCGAACATTGGTAGAGTGTGCGGTGGATGAACTTCCCAGCAACATCCTCCTTGTGCGCCTGTTGGATGGCATCAAGCAGAGGCCTCGAAGGGCTGGCCCAGGGGCAGGAGTCTGCACAAATGGTACATCGGGAGCCGTGGCTAGAGCACATGGAAGTGGAACAAGGGACCAGAGCACACCAGGAGCACAACCTCAACGAGCTCAAGCTAAGAGCACCCTTGTCCGGGTTAGTATACCAACTGACAGAACACGGATCAGTGAGCATGAATCTGTGTTTCCCATTGTTAGGGTCAAAGTGAAACAAAACGGAGAAAATCTGTGTGGATTAAAAGCAGCATGTTGCATTACTGACTCTCTAATCCTTATTGTGGATTAATGGTTATCATGATGATCCGCAAGCCAGTCAGTCGACTAGCTGCCAATGTTACGAAGTGGCAGTCATAGACAAAAGTTATGTGACATACAAATACTTCTGTTTTTTCTTAATAGCTGAAATCGGTGTAAGCCAAAGTCAGGCTTCTTCTTGAGATCCCTGCAACAGTATTGCCTATAAAGGTTTGTGAGAAATGCTGGGTGGGACTACTTGGTGGTTAGTTGTTTTATCTGCAACATTTAGAGGACTTGTACATTTATTTTGAGAAACAGAAGAACATTGTAAAATGCTAGAATTGTTTTTATTAGTTTGATGCTACTGGTGAGACAGAGATGAGAGCGAAATAGAGGAAACAACAACGAAGGTCACTCAATCATTAAGATTAAGTAGTGATGGGTAGTTTAGTGTCCTCGGTGATTACCACACCAGGGAAGAATACTAAAAAATACCTTTGTAGTTTGAACATTAACTGCTGTATAATATCCTATGCATAGTTAAAAAAATGTTATAAAATCACCCTTATGTGGGAATGTGTCATTGCATCTCAGCTGCCTTAACTATTTAGTAGGCATCTTGGCATTTTCTTTAAATTCATTTTACACATGTTATAGATGTACCCAAATTACAACTAAGATGATTTTGCAAACATGCTAGAAAAATGTGGGCCCCTCTTTGAGCAGCTCAGGTCTCCACGAAAGTAGGATAGGGTAGATGAAAAGATGTCAAGGTTTTGTGTAGAATCACTGGAATGTCAAAGCGCTGATAATGTATCTGCCTAGCCATGCAGGTATGAAGATCAGAGACCTTGCTGTAAATTGCTCCTGGGGGACCCGCCTCATTTGCCACAGTATCACTTCTGAAGGTTTCTACTCATTTCAAAGCTGTTTGTGCTTTTTGGAATTTCCCTGATTCTGAAAAGTCTGTTTGTTGGTGGTCACTTAAAGCTACACATTCTCTCTCATTCTCTTATGTTCTTTAATATCAGCAGTTAATTCTGATTCCTGAATGAAGCTTTGGAATGTGGAGCTGACACCAATGTGTGAACGTGTTGTGTGAGTGAATAAACTAGTGAAGTGCATTCACATGTAGTGTCGTTAACCTGGCATTTCCAGCTGTTTTCTAGACTTTCATGTTATTGACATGGCTTGTCTCAAGTCTGCCTTTCTTAGATGTTGTGACACTGAACAAAAAAATGCAGGGCTGTGCAGGTGGAACATTTTCACAACATGAAAGTCACACATCAAAGCTTTTGCTGATAGCCCAGCCTGATCTCTGGCCAATGCTCTATGGGGACTTAGTGCTTCACTGCCCCTGGGTGACACCCTCAGCCCCACAACCTTATTGTTTGTCATCTGTCCCCAATTTTTTGGGGTATCTTTTAAGGCCTGGAGCAGTTCCACCTCCAATTCTTATATGCCCTGTGAATGACTGGGAGGGGAGAGCGCAGGGGACTGCCTGACAGATGCACAACAGGGTTTTGTTTCGGGTCTCCTCTGATCCTTCTCACTGACCGACACATGTAGAGTGGCCAAGACAGACTTTGTGTGGGTGTATGGGAGGCCACCAGTAACAGAAACTGATGAGTGTTAAGTGAAGGTGTGAGGACCAAAAGGGACAAATGTTTTGTGGGTAACCTTGCACAGTCAGCTTTCTGCCCCTCCTCTTACTATCTCCAGGGTTGCCACAGTTGTTTGACACAGCACCCTGGCATTTCTTTGATGAGGGGATTGAACAGCCCTGTCTTGAATGTGGTTCTGTGGTTGTCTGGCTTTTTACGGTTAGGTTGATGACTCACCTTTGTATGGCTCCATTACATGGATGTTTTGTCTTCTTCTCGCCCTTCTAGACTCATATAACATAGCATTTTGTTCACACAGATTAGGAACAGATAGCTCAGTGGTATTTTTGCATGAGATCAAGTCAAGACAGTGGAGCAGTCTGGGAGTCAAAGGTTAAGGATCGCAGGTCATGGCAGTCGGGTCGGAGCCAACAAGGGAGAGGGAAGCAGAATTAGAGAGAGATTCAGGGGATGTATTTAATTATCATTATGGTTCCCTAAAGGATTGAGCCTGCACACCCACAGAACAGAAATAGTTTCTTTTATGAGCATTTCTGCATTAGTCATAATAGTATTAGTGTTGATTTTTGATTGTGTTATATATTACAGAGCTTGGAGACAAACTGTGGAAAGGATTTGAGTGTGTTACATTTATGTGAGTCTGCTTGTTTAGTTGATTGGAAATGAAACCTTACTCTTTCCTAACCTTTTGGGGATGTAAGTAGGTCATTATCTCTTCTTTGGTAATGAGAGCTTTATACAAGGAAATGTTATTCTTTTTATAAGCTTCTTCTGTTGATAGCCTTATCCTCCGGGCATTATTTTCTCATTATGTCCTCATTATCTTCAAGTTCATTGAATTGAATCTAAACAAACAAGAACTAAAACACTGCTTTTTGGTTTTTGTTTCCTTTATTTTTGTATTCAGTTTATAGGGTGATCTTTTTATTCTGTAGTTTTTATTTCTATCTAGAAAAAGAATGTTGTTTATGGGTTCCTTACGTAGAGATACCTCATTAAAATTCCTGTGCACCTCCTTTTCTGAGGTCGATGAGTCACGCTGGCCCTCTTTGATGACATCATATTGTTGTTGAAGTCTTTCCTCTTAGCCGGCTGGCTGACCTCTGCCTGAGCGACAGAACCCCGTCATTACACCCTCACACTGCCCACACAACTGGCAAACGCATACTTACTGCTTTGCGCTGGGAGTTTTTCAAGAGGCCTTTGGTCTCTTCATTCCTGCTCTCTCAACATGCTCACACTTTTCTCGTGCCTCCCCTGTATTTCCCACAGAGGTCTACAAGTAGCTGTGACCTTCTGGACAGTGCACGCTGGGATTGTGGAGCCACCTGTAATTTTCTCCTATGATCCAGTGACACAAGCTGTATTTTCTGCCCCTATATTTCTGCTGTGTACCTCCTCCCTCCTCGCTGTCTAAATCCAGGCTGGAGCCTGTTAAAGTTCTAATGAGATTAGAGTTTATTAGACAGTGAGTCGGCACTGCTCCCCGTTCTCCTCTTACTGCTGACTGCTGACTCTCATTCTGAGGAAACAAAACACTTGCTATGTAGTGAGGCAGACCTGTGTGTCTGCATCTCTGGTTACAGGCAGACGTCCACCAGCCAATGCAAGTAAATGGTTTCCAAGAGTTTAAATCGAGGCAACTGGACTTTAAAGATTGTTTTTGAAGAAAACAATGACTGACCTGGATGAATGAGAGCATCCACAGACATAAATGGTCTAAGGTTAGTAGTCTTGACTTACAGCAAGACAAAGGGAATATAGTGCTCCCACCCTTCAACCTTTACATGGATAAAAATAATTTGCATCCCAGAACATTGCAAAACTGTCTGATGTTTTAATATTTTCAAAATCACTCCTGTGCAAGCTGTGAAAGGAATGAAGTCTGTCCCATCATGCACTGGGTGAGATAGATACCTGGCTGTGTTTCCAGTCTATTGCATTACAATCATCACAGACAATCAGACATCACTTTATCAGTCTTTACCATGCTTGCTATGTTTTGAAACACATTCAGTGAGTAAGAACTTGTTTGGTTGTACTGTGGAAAATAACTGTTCTTCACATATGGGTTTACATAATACCCAAGGAGACGTTTGAAAGAGCCTATCATGTGATTAAGGTGCAGCCATGGCCTCTTCATTGTAGGGTTTCACTACTCCCCCAATGGAGGGTGTGTGTCTGTCATTGTCTTTATGCAGCTATCAAGATTTTCCAGGCCAGACGTATAGAGGGGAAGACTTTTGTTCTGTCACCTTTTCCCAGACAGTGTAGGATGTTTTGTTAGTGTGTCTCTGAGGAATGCCATGAGCAGTTGCAGGTCACTGTTTCTCTCCTAAACACTGGGCTTGTCTAGTCTCGTCCCACTTGCCAGCTCACGTTTCTTTAGGTGTTATGATCAGGTATGGGTATCAACATATATATATATATATATATATATATATATATATATATATATATATATATATATATATATATATATATATATATATATATATATATATATATATATATATATATATATATATATATATATATGTTCTTCTTTAATTATTTATATTTAAACACTAAATGCACTTGTTTAATTAGTAGTTAATGTCAGAATTGTGGTTTTAGGTTAGTGTTGTATTCATGCGTAATGTCTGTAGTTCTTTTGAGAATGTTTCATGTAAAGATGTGCCTTTGCACCTGAAAGCCTCCAGGCAGACTCAGCTATAGCAGCTGTATCTTGTTGCAAGACACTATGTCATATTCATACTAAGTACTTGCCATCTGGACATTTTATATTGTCTCGTTCCCTCTGTGAACTAGTGATTACATTTAAACTTAGCTGTTTAGGTTTTGTTCAGGATGTGTTAATGTTTCTGTGGTTTTAACACTACAGTCTGGGTGGTCTACCAACCAAAATGCCACATTTGCAGATGGCCCCCATGTCACATCTCCTGCCATGTTTGTCAGCATAACAATGGTTAGGGAAGCATCCATGACCTCCTTTACTGCAGTCCTGTCACACCTGTGCGGGCTAACAAAAGCCTTTCTTTAGATCCCGTTTTGTGTGTGTGGTCCAACAGCCAAAGCTTCTGGAGAAAAGTGTTTTGTGAAGCAAAGATTTATCACCTTTCTCCAGATAACTTTATATTTTTTATCTAATAATTTAAGTTACATTGGCAGTATATAATATTAGCCTATCAATGGTGTGATGTTGTAGTCAAAAGTTGCATTGCAAATGTTTTTACTGGGTTTGATGTTTTGTCAGCTGTTTGACAACATGTGTCACCTCCCCACCCACCGTCATATTCCCAAGGTAGCTCTAATACCTGCCCGGCCTTAACAAAGCAATTTAACCTCTCACCCTGTGTTGTGATTGGTAGGCCAGGATTGGTCATCCATGGACCGTTTGACTGCTGGCATGTTAAGTGTTCAGTTCCCATCCCTAAGGCAAAATCAAGACCTGGTCTGAGATTCGTTTTCAGTAGAATGACCTCTGACCCAGGAGCTTTTACCACCGCTTGATACATTTTCAAGCAGCAGCAGCAACTGCCTCTGGCTCACCTTTAGGGAAATGTGGTCCCAGACCCCTTTCTGAGATATGGGAAAAGAATGATTTTTATCAGATATTTTATAGGTTTTCTTAAGACCTTGGCTGTCATTCTGTAAGCTGCTGGACTTCCATGGGGTATAAAGTTTCCTGTTTTTCTTAGAGACCCAGAGGTCCAGTTAATCTGAGTTTGTCCCTTGGGTGACATCTTTGTCTCAGCTATGGGAAGGCTCTGTGTGAACAGTACTGGGTTCAGATGATGAAGGTGTTGCATTGCTCAAGTTAAGGTTGATTGTGAGGGCTAGGAAGGCATAACACATTAATATGTGGTTGAACAGTAATCATAATCACATGAACACATAGCCTACTCTTAATACTACACGACTTATGACAAATATTGTTGGTAGAACAGGTTATTTGATTATTTGCAGATAGATCCTTTGTCTATCTATTAATTAATAAATTGAGTAACACTACTCAATGCATTTTATTTTGGAAGAAAGATCCACACGATCTTGAAGAGCAGTGTCCTGGAAGTCTGTGTTCTCAGTTACTTCCCATGTGTGGGGTCTCTCTTGCTGACAGCGTGTGATTAATTATTGAAGAGGACATGAATAGGAGAGAGCACCAACAAAGACTGCAGTTGGGGGTGCTTTAAACCATAATGTTCTTTGTGCACTACTAGAAGTGCTGACTAGAGAATTACATCCACACCCGTACATCTCCTCATATCTGCTCTGATTAGAAACAAATGTGGTTTGAGCACTGTTGCTTTACGCAAATTTGCACACACCTAGCCCCGTATGACTTCAGGCTGACAAAACCATGGCAATATTTGTTTTCATGAGTCACAGTCTGATTTTTAGATCCACCAGGACCCATTATACAGTACACACCCACAAAAAGACAGGTGTGTAGTCAGTACACTCACAGACATGTGACAACACTTCAATGAGTTTGAATTTGAGCCAGGCAGCCTGTATTTCTGTTCTTGGGCATACATTTTTGCAAATGTGAGTATGCCAGCATAACTGCCTCATTGTCAAATGTCCAATAAGTCCTGCCTATGTGCTTGACTAATAGACAGTGTCACAATCCATGATCAGTGGACACTAACAATGAAAAGCACAGATTTCTTATCATTTATTTATTTTTTTATACACTCACAGTGCTGGGATATACATTGAGGTCAATCAACAAAACTAACTGTACTTTGAAAGGTACTTTTACAGAATTGTTTCATGGTGCTCTAGTTCATGATGTCTCACATTCAACATTTAGGCGAGATAAAGGAAAGCTAGCAGTTACATGTTACATCTGGACTGAGTCAAGGGTGGAATGGACAAACACACACACTGTCTTAAGAAAATCGTCAGCACTGTGCTCTTGAGTCAGAGAACAGATGCAGTGTTTGTGCATTGGCCCTTTTCCAGATCTGTGTCAATATCCTTGCTTTGTTTGTCCACTGTAGAGGCCTACAAATACCAGCCAATGCAAGCAAATACTGTTTAGTTGTCCATTAGTCTGACATATAACAGGACAATTAATCGATAAGCAGGGAACAGTCAGCCATTGAACAGAGATAACTGGGAGATAACAGTGGCTATAGTAGGATAGGTTTGAGATCTAGTAAGCTAGAGACTAGGCACTTGTCCAGTTCCTTGTCAAATATCGCCTTGACTTGCATCACTCTGTGCAAATCAAAGTCAGCTTGAGCAGAGTAGAGCAGGTGGCTCTCCCTGAATGACTAAGAGGGACAAAAGGCCACAGACACTGCATGCTTTCACCAGCACAGTGGAGAGTAATGTGAGGAAATGCTTAGTATTCAGCTCATATTGACCAGTGCTCAATACACAGATACTGTGACATTTGTGGACTAATCCCTCCGTAGCTTGGATACAAGCTAACTTCCTCTGTGCAGCACTTCTCACAGTGCTAATCCAGGTTATTAATTTGGATTATTAAATACATGACAAGGTACCTCTGAGTTTACAATCTCATTACTGATTGAATTCATTCTTTTTATCTATTAATCTATTGGTTTTAACTGCTGTTATAGGAGGGGGGCAACATTAGCTCCTGTTTAGTGTAATTACATAGCTTCTGCAGATTTGTAAACAGCATTGACAAGCATTCCCACAATGTTTCAATAATGTCTTGATCTGGTATATAAACACATATACAATGACTAATTTGGAATAGTTATGAGACCGTCCTCAGTTGTATACCTCATTGCTTTCTTGTTCCAGTTGTTCTTGCTTTGCTAAATTAGTCAGACCCGGTGGATAAACCTCTGAATGCACCGTCTTTGCCACAGAACCATATTATAGGTTCAGGAGGGCAAGTCTTGCTTCCTCTCTCTGCCTTAGTCTTTGATCTTACACAGTTTCTCTGCCCAGCTCTTTCTAGCTTGCATTTTGCTTCCGCACTCGCTCTGTCTGCTCTGAAATTTGAGTGGGTTCCTGTGAGAGCAACTGCTAAGCCCAGTGTATGAACTGGCAGAGAGTTAAAGAGTTCTGTTCTTTTAGTTTTTAGTCAGACAAGCAGACTGTGTGATCCCAGGGCCACCCAGAACCAGCCTTCACCTCTCATGCAAGGCCAGCTAGGTACAGAACGCAGGCTACACAAAGAGATGTGCCAGTTCATGTGCAAGTGGTTTGGTCTAATTACATTTTCACTGTGGAGCCTTCACTCACACCCAAATGCATGAGAGGTTTATGAAAACCGCATGCGTGACAGCTTCACATGTATGCATATGCAGTCCCATAAATCCAGAAACTCTACCTGCTAAACTGCCCTCTCTCTGATGACTAATCTATAGCTTACAAATTGAGCACATAAACGTCTTGATTGTATGTCCATGTGTTGAATGTTTTTATAGACCCCACCACCGTCTGTACCATCTTAGTACTGATCTTTCAGTGTAGTCCTAGGTTTTGCACATGCTAGCCTTATGGGGCCTGAACCCCTACTGCATAGAGGATGATTTTCCCATGAACCCTCAGAGTACAGCTAAAGGCCTAAACAGGCTGTAAACTTAACATTGTTGGGGTCAGTGAGTGGTTACATCTGATATGTGTTTTGCAACTTACACTCTGGAGACTTAAAGACATTGTCTCTCTCAGTAAATGACTATGAAGCTAACTGACAAATGCCTTCACTGACCTAAGAACAGGCGAACATGAGGGGGGAACAGGAGGAGAGTTTCGAGGGTTTTTAAAAACTTCCTGTTCTTCTCACATATGATCCAACCATCCATCTGGCCTCCAGACTGCTCTCAGTGTTTTCCTGCCTGTAGACTACTATGTGGGACCTCATTTGGTATGTAGTGAGGGAAACAAACAAGCACAGTGAGTTGTCATTGAGTAAAGCTTTGGAAAGCTTAGATGTTTATTGCCTCTTTCCCTCCTTACAAAATGCTGTCACGATGATAAAGAGGCCCCCTCACAAGGGCTGAAACGGCTTGAATTGTATGAATTCAAGCTTGAATTCTGCTTGTTTTTTTGCCTTAGTATTCAACCAAATGCAAAATACATTTTTGCATAATTACTGAGATCAATATCTGGTGGCTTTGTCTGTAATGTGTCCTGTAAATGTAAGTCTTCCCTGCAACAATTATTTGATTGACAGACAGAAAGTCAATGAGCACCCCTTGTACGCCCTTGTTTGTTCACGCCTCTGTGGTGGTGTTTTTGACAAGAAAACGAAAACAAACACAATCAAAAAAAATTTAAAGGGGACATACCTATTAACTTTACCATTGGTCTGGGCCCCATCACTGCACTGTCTCCCAGAGCTGGACACTTTAAATGACTCTCTTTCATAAGATTCACTGCACTGTCAAGAGACCCATAAATAGCCAAAAAGTCCTCCTGTGTGGAGTTTCCATAGAAACCGGAGAATGGAAGTTTTTCTTTTGTGTCAGAGAGAGGGGGAGACAACAGCTCCAGATGAGTAAGCTGTGTCATGAGGTTCTGCTGTGACAGGTTCTCATTTTAAGGTCCCTGTGTGATGGCATTGTTCTGATGTCAGTGAGTGAAAGTTTACATGCCCTACTTTTTACTTGCTTGAATTTTATTCTTATTATTCCCCTGTTTTTGTTTTTGGGCATATTGGATCTATAATTTATATATATGCTATTTTAGGAAATTCTACCCTAAAAATGCATTTGTTTTTAAACCCAGCCAAAATAAGATAATACAGAAATAACAAAGTTGCCTCAATAGTGGAGAAACAAAGAAAATATTAGGACACAGACACAATTACACAACAACACTCTTAGTAGGGGATGACTAGTGACTTCCATATGCTTTATATTACTGCCTTTTGTCTCTTCCTGTGCTTCAACCAAGAAACTCTCAGGGTTTTCAGACCCGTTGTACAGTGGTCATTATAAAGGCCATTAGGAATCAATTTAAACCAACTCTGTGCGCTGTACTAAGAATTGTTCACTCCCCTCATGTGTCAGTGCTTGTGCTTCAATGTTGTAGACAAGCTGTTCAGTCAACAGCATGTTTGTAATGAACAACAAATGTCCAATGAACACCTGGTCAGTGTGGCGACCTTTTGCAGTAGGACATTTGACATGTCTTAGCCTAAAAATGCTTGTAGGGTAAAACAGTCACACCCCCACACACGTTGTTTTGGCAGTAGTACCTTATCTTCATTCTTCACCTCCTGCTGACATTCTGGAGGTGCCCATATGGGAGTGGAGTCATGTCTGGCACTTACACATAGGGGGTAAAGGTTTCTGTCTACTTCTGTCTACACACAACCCTTGAACTGCTGACGGAGTAAAAGTTACCTGTATTACAGTACTTACATGTGTTGGCTTTTAAGACAAGCTGCTGTAAAAGAGAAGCAAAGTTTTAGCTGATAATGCTTTATGCGTTGCAGATTGCTAAAACATTTACATACAAAATGGTTATATTGTATTTTGAGACTGTATGTAACAGTTTCTTTCTATAAAATGTCTCTTACCAATATATCATGTGTGAAGGCAAGGCTATTATCCCCAATTGACCTAGTCTTACCTCCACCGAACTGCATGCATGCATTGTGTTTTTATGCCTGTCTGCTCACTGGTTGTTGACATTTGGCTGTGCTGCTGAGCAGAACACTTGGGTAATTCAGTTATAATCCAGTGCTGTGGAAGAGAACACTATAACAGCTAAATCCCCTTAGCACACAGGTCTAATTGCATTATCTGCAATACAGGAGTAATTGCTCACACCAGCTGATGCTTTCCACATAGCTCCCCGTTCCCCCTCCTGTCTCTCGCTGTCTTTGTTTATCTGTCTGTACTTCTGTCACACACACACGCAAAACACACACACACACACACACGGAGGTAACAGCTTCCACACTCTGTACTAAGTCAAAATGTAATAATGAAAGTGGAGAATATCTTTTATTTAGGGTGCTAAATAAAACTGGATAGTAGAGAATGGTGTCTTTGTTTTGATCATATTTTGCTGTAGGTAATGAATAGTAAATTATACACAGCTTGTTTTACAAGGCAAATCAAGTTTACTTTGGTTATCAGTTTTCAATGTGTTAGTTAAAATTACTGCTGTGATCTGTTATCTTAGCTGCTCAGCACATGCTATCAGTATGAGAAAGTTTGCCTGTTGGTATTAGAAACTGCTGAAATATCACTACCGGCATACAGTGGATGTTAAAGGGAAAGAATTGATGGTGCAGTGTAGATTTTTCCGTGACTTGCATCCAGAGATGTACACTATTGGACTCATATCTTACCCTTGGGAAGGGGTTAAAAGCAATAAAGGCAAGAATGGTCTGTGTGCATTTGTGTGTATAAGTAATGTGTGTGTGTTTTTATGGCATTCATGTAGTAGAAGCTCTGTGCTCTTATTAGAAGTACAACTTCCTGTGTTCTCAAGGGGATGTTTGGTCAAAACTGATGGTGCTCCATTTGGCAGGCCCAGTGCATACACAACAGCAGTGAGCATGCACAGCGGATATTAAGCCCCCCTAGCTGTCGCACACGCCCAATTTTAGTCCATCTTACGTACTCTTGCCAGATCTTTCCTCCAGAGGCCTCTACACCTTTTCCCCTCTCACTGCATGCTGCCAAGGTACAAAGAAATGCAACTTTGCTTACAATGACTTTTATGAGACCAGAACAGGGAGATCAAAAACCGGCAGAGAAGCAGGCAGTGAATGTGTGACCAAAATATATTGCTCTGTCTGCACTATGTTTGTTCTGCTTTATCCAGGACCATAGCTAATTCACTGAGAAAGTCTTGACTTTACATCACTCTGATACTCTCACTAACAAATATGGTGTATACGTAAACAGCTTTTTTTTTTATGAACACACTTATGACTGCAGTAACTACATACAAAACCATACTGACTGTAACTTGTGAAGGACTATTGAAGGTTTTATTAAGTCTTGGCCTTGGTGTTCAAACAAGTGCTTACAAATGACACAGCTTCAAGGAGACAAGCATTTCATATTTACCATGTAATTGGATCCCATTGGTTTTGTGTAGCTTGAACCTCTTCTGTCATTTGAAACAAAAAATGGCAGAGCTTCCTCTTTCATTTGCATTTTCATCACGAAACTGCCTGCCAGGCCTGGGTGGGCTCAAAAGCTCTGTTTCCCCCTGAAAGGAGGCCCAATTCCAGGGCAGTGTGCAGGGGGCTGCAGTACTGCTCCTCCCCTTTCTCTTTGACCACAGGCTAGACTAGCAGAGCCAGAGACCAATTGGCTCTGTGCTTCAGGCTGTGTGATTCTCTGCAGTAGGGTAATGTCACCCTGGCTCACCATCACAACTCATTCTATACTTTTATTTTCCTCTGAGCCTTTAAACGGTTCATTAGCTTTTAACAAGACTGCAGAGCCTGCTCCAAACTCTGCATTAACTCCTCACTCTCTGTCTCCCTTTCTCATTCTGCCAGAATCTACTCAAATCTTAACATTTTTGACATTTTCTTTATTAGATTTTTTATTCATATAGATCTAGAATTCAGAACCAGTCAGTAGTGTTTGTGATTCTGAGGGTGTCTAACAGCAGTGGGATAGATGGTGGGGGTTGTTTGGACTGAAGCCTTCCTCATGGACACCGACCCTGAATAGAGAACATTGATGCTTCTCTATGCTGCTACTCCCCCTTGCTTGCTGTCCCTCTTTCCTGGATTGTCGTTTTCTGAATGAGCCTTTTACGACTTCAGGCTTGCAGGCTGAGATACAAAACCTTCCTCAGCAAGATAAAGGAATAGGGCCCTGAGCCTTCTGAAGCTGTTAGTCAGCTACTCATAACCAGATAGGCACACACGGCTTTTTCACCATCTTTTGTTGTTTATAGTTTAAAAACAGAAACTTGTTTCATTCTCTAACAGGGCCCAAAGTTTTGTTGAGTCAGACATGATGACTGTGACTGTTTATATCGGCTATATGGATTAATGGGTATTAAATGGTACAGGAGTGTGAAGGGCAGGAGCTCCAGACTCAGGAACTCTTTCTTTTCCTCAGCTATCAGTACCCTTCGACATCCTGACTGTTTACATCTGTTCTATGCACCTTAATATTCAATAACTGCACATGCACCATACTGTTTACCTCCTGACAGGTTTTTGCACAATTATTCATTCTCTGCTGAATTATGCAGCTGATGTAGCACACATGCACATTTATGTATATATATGATTTTATATATATATATATATATATATATTTTAATACACCCTAAATCTTTTATGGCATTAAGTGTGGACAGCAAATAAGAATCACATTGTTCAATGTCTTACTGTGCA
Source organism: Parambassis ranga (assembly GCF_900634625.1). Classification (NCBI taxonomy): domain Eukaryota; kingdom Metazoa; phylum Chordata; class Actinopteri; family Ambassidae; genus Parambassis; species Parambassis ranga. Next base: position 6,043,462 of record NC_041025.1, read on the forward strand.
TATGACAATACATGCTTTGAATCTTTGATTCTTAAGCCTGTTTCCATTTCTCCTTAGGCCGTAGTTCAAATATTTTTCCTTTGTCTCATTCTGTGTTTTCAGGGTGTCCCCCAGCTCCCTTGTGCTAAGGCACTCTACAACTATGATGGCAAGGAACCAGGAGACCTCAAGTTCAGCAAGGGTGACATTATTATCCTGCGTCGACAAGTGGATGAGAACTGGTACCATGGGGAGATGGGTGGAATCCATGGGTTTTTCCCCACCAACTTTGTTCAGGTCATCAAACCACTGCCGCAGCCACCACCTCAGTGCAAAGCTCTGTATGACTTCGAGCTGAAAGACAAAGAGGCTGACAAGGACTGTCTGCCTTTTTCCAAGGTGAGGCACAGAAGCACTGCAACACCCACACTACCATATTGTCAGTGTAGTAAAACAAAAATACCTCTCATTACAGTGACTCTCTGTCTTCTAAGCACTCATTTTCTCAAGTTATGTGCGTGTGTGTATGTGTTAGAATGTCAGGGTTGTTAAGTAAAACGCCCGAAGAAATGGTTTAGATTTTGAGCCAGGCTTCTTGATGAACAGCTGTAATTAGGCTGGAGAAAATGAATGCCATATACAGCAAGGCACAGCTGAACTACAATAAGTAAGCGGTTATGTCTGTCCAGCTGTTGGGTCATTCTTTGATGTTTTTGTATTCTGTCATCAGTTTTTATGCCATATGAGCAAAAACTGAAACAAGCTTACCGAGTAGTTTTCCAAACAGCTTGGCATGTCTGAGGCTGAGGTTCTTTTTAATAAAACATTGTCCCCACCTCATTATTTCTGTTCAGTGTTTGTTCCTTGTGGATGAGCAACACTCTTAGTTAGCACTATCCTTAATTAGGCTTTTCTCATGCTTCACCCTCTCTGTGTTGAATTTCAGGACGATATCCTCACTGTGATCCGCAGAGTGGATGAAAACTGGGCAGAGGGAATGCTGGGAGACAAAATTGGAATTTTTCCCATCTCATATGTGGAGGTAAGAAGATTCTTTAATGTCCCCAGTCATGGGTGGAGCAAGTGTCTTTTGAAGTTCTAAGTTGCTTTGAAAAGTCTTTTCTGTTGTACATCTTGACAAATGTGTAATCTACTTCTCTCGTTTTTTGAAATGCTTATATGTTTAATAGAACCACTAAACCTGTCTTTGAAGATTTAGACCATCACAGTCACTCTGCATGTCTCATTTAAAAAGCTTTAGAAGTAATCCAGACAGAATGAAGGTAATTTTTGCCATTTTAAAGAACACTTCATTTACACTTAATAATTGTCAGTGACAGTGTGCAGTTAATTATTATGAATGTCATAAACAAGCTGAAAACAAGGTTGTTTCATTGGAATAAGAAGAATAAATAGTGTTGCTTGTGTTTAGTAAGGTACTTTGAATTGATGTTAGTCTTTGCCAGTGTTTCCAAAGCTACCACTCTTTGTTTTAACTGTTTTCTTATGTAGTTATGCTTTTTATGTTCAGATTGAGTAAGAGTTTGGCAGAAACAGATTTTTGCCAAAGCTATACGTAATTTTGTTTTTGCACAGTGAAAGCCAGCATTTTTTTGTCCTCACACTGGAATGTAGGCAGTTATGCTCAGTTTTCATAAACAAATGCTGTCCTATCACAAATGTGTGCATAACCAGAGACTATTAGGTCATAATATTTTCATTGCCTTAGGAGCTTTTGTTGGATTTGCAGTTGTGTAATATCTTCAATTGTCGTAAACTTGGTCTTTAATTGAATGAGGCGAAGGGCCCTCACCTGTTATTTTATTCCTAATCTTGCATGCCTTCCTTTAATGTGATGACATGTCAGCAATGAACCTGCACAGGCTCTGTGCTGGATTGGAGTGAAATGCTTAGCTTTTATGTTCTAAGTGGAGGGAGCAGCTTGGGGCAACGTGTGACAGCAAGTAAGAGCACCCCGTGATTAACTGAAACCTATTTAGTGTTCCTTTGATTTTTTTTTTTTAACCTTACAGTCAGTCACACATTATGCTTTCTAAAAGGGCTACAAAGCCTGCTGGTCCAACTCTGTCAGACTATAAAAAAAGTGCATGAGGAGCAACTCCACCTGGGTCTAGCGCAGAAATTCAGACACAGGATTGAGCTGAGGTCACATCCATCCGAGTCCAATACACAGTCACTAAATGTATGTGCCCTAAAACACAGGGAATCATCTTAAACTGAAAAGTATCCTTCAGCTTGTGTTTGCTGAAGAGTACCCTGAGTAAAACATGATCTGTTACAGCAACTGTGTAGACAGTGGAACTGATTAAAATAGCATATCTGTTCCGTCAGGCACGCTAGAGAGAGGCTTACTGTTCAGACATGCTGCAGTATATCAAGACATGATAGACATTTCTTCTGGTCAACATCTATAGATGTCTTCCAACAATCAACTTCATTATACAGAGTGACAGCTTTTATGATCATTTTAATACTCCTACCACATTACTCCTTCATCTTTCTCTCTTCTTTCTAACTCATTTCTTTTTTGCCCCCCTGCCTCTCTTTCTTTCTCACAGTTCAATTTGGCAGCTCGTCAGCTTATAGAGTTGGACAAGCCGTCAGACTCCAGCGGAGACTCTGGTGAGGGGGCCTCCTCGGGGCCCCAGAGCAATGGTGCCCAGCGGGCAGGGGAGAAGAAGAACAGCAAAAAACGACATTCCTTCACCTCTCTCACTATGTCCCACAAACCTGTGCTGGCTCCTCCTCCCCAGCGCCACTCCATGGAGATTAGTGGGCCGGTCCTCATCAGCTCCAGCAACCCCACAGCAGCTGCACGAATTGGAGAGATCAGTGGGGGTCTTTCCTGCAGTGCACCTTCACAGGTAAGATTCTCAACCAGTAGGCAGAGGATGCACGAGATATGCTGCTGCTGCTGCATTGCTGGTCTCATCCCGAACTTCCTACTCAATGTGCTGACTAAAGAAAAATCTCATTTGCAGAAGAGTGCTTAATTATAAATGGGTGTCTTTCTGTTGTCTGTGGATTGATGTTTTATTGTCCACAATTTACAGCCGTACGTAGAAAGTGGCCTTCACACACACAACAGAATGACCCTCTTAACCATCTTACTCATCAGTATCCTGTTTCAGTACTGTTTATAACAGCATAACTCTTAAAAAAAGGACACAAGTTACACAATCTTTTGGAAAACAAGAGTCCAGCATCAGCTTTTTTGTTTTCACAAGATGTTTGTTTTCTTTCAAAGATTTCACTCTCCTTCTGTCAGCAATTAGGCTGACTTCCCTTTTTCCCCATCATACCAAACAGGCCATTGCTCCATCCAAGCGTTTGAAATCATGGATGCGTGACTCCACTCATCCACAAAACGACTCCAGCTTAGCCCTCAAGGTTTCCACACCAATCGAGACATGACAGCAACTCACAGCTGCTTTGTGGTCGCCAGCCACTTAAGATTGAGCTTTGATTCAGTGCTAGATGTTCAGAACAGACGTGCAGTTGCAAAACAAGTGATTTATTTTTGTCTGAGGATTTCTGTTGCTCTGTGTGAGGCTAATAATAAGAAAACCATGTCTGAAAGAGGTGTTACTCATTAAATAGTAATTTGGAGCTATTACACAGTAATTTGTTTATGGTTCTAGTGAACAGCTGAGAAGTATTACCGTAGGTTTGAGTATAAGCATTACATTTATGAGTGGAAGGTGATCTCTATAAGGATTAGTCATTTGTAATCAACAGGCATGCTTACACAGCAGTCTTTTGTAACATAAACAACTGTGTTTAAAGGCTAAAGGTTGGACATATTTAGGGACAGATTTCATACCATACCCATTTCCAGACTCTGGAGCTTATGTAGTGCCTGCCTTTATTTCTTTTTTTGAACATACCTTCTGTGTTGTCCGGTTACTGCAGACATTCTGAAATGCTCTGTTCAAAAACCCCCTATTAAGCTCAATCCTTAATCTTTCATCTGCAGCGCGAGTGTTTATTTCCTACTCTGTAAGGTAGAGAAGGGCAATGCTTGTTTACAGTAAAGTGGATCATGAGCATCTGCCTTTTTAAGCCTCAAATCTCTTCATATAAATATGATTTAAGACTTCTATCATTTTTATGGCTACAGATTTTTTCATCACTAAGATCTATCAGGATACTTTAGAATAAAAGAAGCCTGCCTTTGCCCCTGTAAAGTGATCCTCCCCAGTGACAACCATGCTAACAGTGTTGTTTGTTTTACTGATCAGTAATAAAACCAAAATAGAAAGACTCTCCAGGCACCGAATGCATATTCTTTGTAGCCTTTACCTTTACATGTCTTCTCTCCTTCTAGCTGCCTGACAAAAAACAACAAAGGTATGCCCAAATGGCCTACAGGGGTAAACAGTCTGTCTTGGAAATGAAATTTCCCAAAGATGGCGAGGAAGAATTGTCAAGCAAAGAAAAAAGGTTCCAGTGCTGAAAGCATTCTTTCTAAATCTAAGGATGTATTTATTTAATTGGCATGGGCTGCTGGCCCTGTACTCTAATGTTACTTATTGTTTTTAGACAAATCTCACTTTAGAGTGTTACATTCTAGCTGCCCTGCTTTCTGAAAGGTTCACCCTTAAGGGGCGGTTCTGTCTGGAGCAGTCATCCATGGAGAGAGTGTGCAGGCTACAGGGAGATATTGTGTGTCCAACAGTATGGCCTTGTTACCAGGACACCATCATGACTCCCATGAATGACTTATTGGGGAAGCCACCTCTCTTAACATACCCACAAAAAGTTTGTGCTGGGTGGTAACCAAGTTGCTTGTAGCCAATCACATCATGATGACAACACTGTGGTTATGACCAAGATGTGTGCTATAGTGTTCAGAGAGAGTTACTGACAAACACTGTGGCAGGAGAGTGGCAGAATTATTTTTCATATGCGAAGTCAGATATGTGATACCCACAGTGCGCTATGTTCATATAAAGTTGTTCTGATCACTCGGAATAAGCCTGGTTATACATTTTTATTGGTACTGTTTAAGGCACATGTTCACTACATGCAGTATAGTGTATTTAATAGTTTACAATTACCTTTTGTTGACAGGTACATATTTGCACAACTGGACTAATTGTGACCCCACCCCCTAGCAGTCCTGTTACTACAACAACGGTCTTCTCATTTCCCTCAGAGACAAGCTACACGTCCATCTCTGTGGTACGTACAGCCCTCTCTAATGAATGGAAAAAAATCTATAACAAAACAGTTAATCCCTCATTCATGTCAGCAGTTTAAACTTTTAAATATATGACATGTAGCTCCGAAGAAATCTGTTTTCTTTTTATGTGTGCAGGTGTCCCTTGGTAGCATTGTTTGCACCCATTTAATATGGTTGTTATTTAAAGATAGAACATTGCTTAAGCATGTGTGCGTAAAATAAGTGCACAATACATGTGTCTTCTGTCTGCCAGCCTAGATTTAACTAAAAAAAATGTCACCTTCCCAGAGAAGATGTAAGACCTTTGGTTTCAGCCTTACGTCAAACTGCTAAGATGTTAATCTGGATTCAACGTGAAATAAGATATGGTTGCTTTATTATGCCAAAATGTGACTTCATAGACATGGCAACACAGAGGAATCTTATAAGCCAAAATTAGCACAGTTTCTGACATGTTTGTACAAAGGAAGGAAGAATCCGTACAACCAAAGTACAACTAAATGTGTCAAGAAATCCCTTCAGCCCACACAAAACAGCACGCACACTTCCTGTCTGTCTGTGTGTATGTTCTGGCATGTGGAGTTTCTGAATGAGCAGGAATGTGTACACAAAAGGTTGTGCTCTCCGCTTCACTTGGGAACCCTACATGATGTTTTTGTACAGATGATTTCTCTAGCCTGCAGGCAACCTAATTATCTCAGCTCAAGCGTCAGCAGCGAACTAAAGCGCGCATCGACACTCACACACTGACATGCACATACCACAGGGCTGTCTGAGTGCCACTCTCCTCCCCCAGTGTGTCATGGAAGCTATTAGTCTCCTGCTCAGTGCTGCCAGTGTGGACCTTGGGAAGATTTTTCTTGCTGCTCAGTTTAGGAGTCATCTTCACCATTGTTATAACACACTGAGAACTCATTTGGGCTTTTAGTTTTTTTCACAGTTTGTAAAGAAAAGTGTAGAGTGTGGTGACATGGCAGGTTGAGGACTTTAAGTTTAATCCTATAATCCTGGAAGCACACAAAGAAAATCTTCAGAAAGCATGCTGCAATCATCTGCCTCAAGTCAAAAGCTTGAGTTTCTTTTGACCTTATAGACGTTCAACAAGGGAAAACAAGTGAGTCAAGATGAATCCACTCATGGTTGGTTTGAGGGTTGCTCTGAAGTGTGCCTACAGACATGTTTTTCATTTCATATGGTCCCAATTAAATACTGCAACGGATTTAACATTTAGCTACGTGGTCTCCTAGCAACAAACAAACAAGCAGAATAGGAGATCCTCCGTTGCAATGGGGAAGTCAGGGACAAGAATACGGTGTCTGCCAAACCGCACTCCCCTAGTGTCGGCAAACAAGAGGGAATAACCCAAATGACAGATGATCTCTCATTTTCCTCTTTGTTGCTGTTACACAAAGCTGGTTTCTCCTCTTATGCAATTCTCTTGTTTTCTTGAGGCTCATGTTACTTCTTTTTGTCTTTCTGCTTCTGACGAACAAGGAGAAAAAAAACAATGAATTGTTGTAAAATTGTAATTGTAATAATACTAATATTTTATCCTTGTTGTACAGGATGCTCTCCCACCACCCCCACCTCCTCCCCCACAGTCCCCTGTTGGTGGAGCTGCATATTCCCTGGCTGCTGGACAGAGACCCTCCCCCTGCATAAGCGACCAAAGTGGGAGACAAAGACCCACAGTGTGAGTTATAAAAACAGTCCCACACAAAAATATGCAGTCTTCTTAAATGTGCAGCGAAATGTCACAAGCAGTTTGTGCACTGATGGCCCAGGGCCTTTAGGCACATGCTCTGTTCAGATTGAGGAAAGCATTGCCTGCCTGTGCCCAAACCCACCCCCACCCCCATCAGTGTGAGCCTGCAGAGTGTGAGCTTATACACAGGTGAAAGGGTCAAAACCTGTGGGTGACAGTCTCCAGGGTCCTTTTGGAAGATCCTTTCTGTAACCTCTGACTTCTTCACCCCCTCACCTTTACCCTCATTACTCCCCCAAGACGACACACACCTGATAAGAATTAGATCCGCTCATGCTCGCTCTGTTGCCGTCATCTGGGTCTGCCAGTGCACGGCTGTCAGACTGTTCCCTTCCACTGACAGCAATGAAATCAGACTGAAAACACCCCAGCTGAGACTCCTATCTTCTTTGCTGCCATTCCACCGCTCTATGTGCATTGCTGTAGAGAGATGACCTGCAAATTGTTTTGTCCTCCAGTACTGATTTTGTCTGGGTCAGGGGGCGCTGCCTCTGCTGGAGGCTCTCAAAGGAGATGATGACAGATGTACAGCTAGACAGGGGGATAAATCCAGAACAAATGGCTTGCTGTGCAGAATGGCATGGCTTTGCTTTCCATGAGAGAGGAAAACAGCCATGTTTCACAGTCTCTGTGCATGTCACTGTGTGTTCAATGTGTGATCTTTGTCTGTTTTTGATTATCCAGCTATGTGGCAATGTTCCCCTATGGTCCTCGAAAGGAGGATGAGCTTGAACTGAGGAAGGGAGAGATGTTTCTAGTGCTGGAACGCTGTCAGGATGGCTGGTTCAAGGGCACCTCCATGCACACTGGCAAGATTGGAGTTTTCCCTGGAAACTACATGAGTCCAGTCAGCAGGTCAGTTACTGTCAGCCATTTATTTTTGTCAACATACTCGACATACACATTTCAGTGCTGCAGTCATATTTTAATCATTCACCCAGCTTACTTTTTCTAACATACAGCATATAGTTTCAGCTGATGTTGGTCTGCAGACACATTCCAACTTGGCAGAGAATTCCTATAAAGAACAGCTGTTGAGTTCTATGAGGAATGTGTAGCTAACTTATTTTCTTGAGTTCAGCTTTGAGAATCAGCAATGCTGGTTTAGAAGAAGTAATTAAAGTTAACTTAATCTTTTCATGGTGGATTTAAGCCTAAACAGCAAATCTCTGAAGTGACCTTTTATTTAAACAGAATTAAACAGATGATTATTATTATTATTATTATTATTATTTTATGTCATGGTATAAAAGTATGATGTTCTCCTGTTTACACCAGAAGCTTAGTTTAAAGCTGGATCCATACTCCGCGAGACAAAGACATTTTCCCCCCCTGCAGACGTTACGCCCACAAAATGACGTCATTTTTTGTCTCTGACCGCCCGCTGATCCGCACTCCTGTGCACAGGGTCCGGGCCGAACTTTGTCTTTCAAGGCTGTGCGGCAACCATGCTGTGATTGGTCGGAATTTATTGTGGGCGTGATGAAAGTGGAGAAGCGCAAGAGCCTCTCTAGGTATATAGGTAGGTGTATAAACAGCACTGATTCAACAGATTTAGATAAGACCATACCGGTTTTGCATGATGAGCAATAAAAGAAAGAAAGAAAGGCAAGTCAGGGTGATTTGTCACCAATAACTCCAGACAGCCATTCACACATACCAGATGGTGACTGTTATTACATTCTATATACTCCTACATACCCGGGCATAATAGGCTCGTTAACAGTATATCTTTGCTATTGTTACTTTTAATGTCGCATCTTCACAGCTCATCACCGGACAGTTTGAAGTATCGCAGGCACATTGGAACACAGTAGATGTGCAAATGTGGTCATAAAGGCACAAACACTGAATCTTTGCTATTGTTACTTTTAATGTCGCATTTTCACAACTCATCGCCGGACATCTCACGCTGTTGCAGGCACCCTCTCTGTATAATGCCCTCTTGCCATGGCACAAGTCCTTGTGGTGTGTTAAAAAACTCAGTAAATTCTTTCCTTATAGTTTAGTGGGCGGGCCGTATGAGGAGTTCTGCACACACGCGTCTCGCGGAGTATGGTACCTCAGTGCGGAAAAGACCTTTTTTTTGTATCTCTTACCACCCGTGGAGCGCGTTCTCCGCTCTTTGTCTCGCGGAGTATGGATCCAGCTTAACACCAGTCCTACAATCATCTCTCCTCAGGACGGCATCAGGGAACACCCAGCCCAAAGTGCCCATGAGTCTGTGCACTCAGGCTGGCCGAGGAATCACCATTGTCAGCCCCTCTTCCTCTCACCTTGGAGCCATTGTTCCAGGGCCTGATTTCAACAAGCCCCTTACTGTGTGCTCCAGTGCTATACCTGCCACTTCCCAACCCGCAGCTGTGGCAACAGCAGCCCAGACAGCCACAGGCCAACAGCCGAAAGTCCCACTGCACGTCAGCTCCCAAATGACTGTTAATCAGGCTCGCAATGCGGTCAGGACAGGTAAGATCAGTGAAGAGACATTGATTAAATGTTGGCTTAGTGTATGAAAGTGTTTCATGTTGTTTTATATTCCATTCACAGCTGCATGTCACAGTCAGGACAGGCCCACGGCAGCTGTAACACCCATCCAGTCTGCAACACCCGTGACCTATCTCCCTCACCTCACAGTGTGCCCACAGCCCACCACCAATCCTGCCCAGGGCTGTACCCGGTCTGGAGGGGCAATGGGCTGCGCTGCCTCATCTTTGACCCCACCTAATGTCAACGCTGCATCTCTTGATGGAGACACCTTAAGAACTGTGCCTGTCCTCACTGTGCCAGTCGGCGGTGGGAACAACCCTTCACTCAATGCCACATCTAATGCAGCTCTTGCCTCCCGACTGGACAAGGATGTCAAGGTTTGTAATTCTGTAAGCAAAAAAATAAATTTAGTCATACTAATACTAATACTTAGTCATCTGTTTTTAGAAGATGTCTGCATGTTTAATTGGGGGGGAGAATATGTCTAAGAGCAGATGACTGAAATGCACTGTTAGTCTTATTAAAATGCTCGAGGTGTTTTTGTTACTTTTCACCTTTCCATTCTTCGTTCTATTTTCTATTTAACAGTGGCCTTGTTTTTTCACCCATTAACCTGTCTGCTAAAGACAGGAATCTTTCCAGGAATCTGTCCGCAGTTTTGTGTTTCTGTGACAGAGAAGCAAGCAAATCCTGGCACAGGAATTTACCTGTCTCTGGAAATTACTTTTTATTGCCTCAGGAGTTGCTGCAGCTTTCTTACATAGAAAATTATGCTGTCTTGCAGAGAGAAAAGAAAAGTCTTCTGAAGCTGTTGTCCAATAAGAAAAAGTCTCGTCCCTCACCCCCTTCCTCTCCCACCCTTGAGGCGGAACAGGCTGCAGCTGGAGATGTGTTGCATGGCGCTATGGGCCCTGACACCTCCTCTCCCTCAAGCTCAGTCAGTGGCCTGGAGCCTGAACCTGCCGCTGTTGCCGCTGCCTCATCTTCCTCCTCCTCCTCAGTCCCAGAGTCTTCCCATCGGAAGAGCAGCCCCCTTGATGGATGTGCTCCTATCGCTCCTCCTCCTCGCCAGCCCTGCTCTTCTCTTTTATCTCAACAGCATGACGCACGTCCCATCATATGTGAGAGGTCTGTTGATGTCAATCTGCTGTTTGGTAGTATTGTTTCAGCTTGTCCTGCTTATCTGTCCTGCACATAGAAAGTGTAACACTATATCTCAGCCACCAGAACTTATCAGTTGTCATTGTTGCTGTATCACTCACCCATTGAGCCTCCGCCTGTCCTTTCCAGGTACAGGGTGGTGGTGTCATATCCTCCCCAGAGCGAGGCAGAGCTGGAACTTAAGGAGGGCGACATTGTGTTTGTTCACAAGAAGAGGGAGGACGGATGGTTCAAAGGCACACTGCAAAGGAACGGCAGGACCGGACTGTTCCCTGGCAGTTTTGTAGACAGCATCTAACACACATACATACACACACACACACACACACACTACAGTGAACCGCACTCAACACCAGTATGACCCAGCTGACTGCTGCTCCGTCACCCTGCAGACCAAAGAGGTCAGCTTTGGTGAGGTTCGCTGGATCAGGACCATGTATTGACACTGTCTTAAAAAAGACTGCAGACATACAGACATTATCAATGAAAGCACAGCGGACAGAGAGGAGAGCACACTACTCATGAACTTTTCTTTTTTGTTGGTTATTTATATCTTTGTAACAATTCAGCTGTTAAATGTGTGCCTTGTACTGTTCCTCACTTTATTGTACATAAGGACACAAATATGATTAGTCCTAAAACAACCAGTATGAACTGTTGATATCAGTATGTTACACATCTTAACTTATTTCATAGACTTTTTTGTAGTGCCACAAATAAGGGGTTAAGTAAAGCACATGCCTTATGCCACATCACGTATACTGTTCTCTACCAGGCTGCTGATAAGTTTTACCATTTCAGACTGTCACCTGGAGATGGAACAGATCAGAACAAATTACTCATGCTGCACAGTAGGAAAATAAAGATACGTTCCCTGCTCCAAAGGCATTACCTGAACCTGTAAGAGAAAGAGCAAGAGAGACAGACATCTGCTGTATTGCACATGGAGTAGCTATTTCACACAGCCTTGTGATCTCTGCACGTAATGAAGTATACCATTCACAGACCTCTGTTTTTTTTTCCCTCCTAGTTGCAGCATTAAGGGCTGTTACCTGCAGCGATCAAATATTTGCATGTGATTATTTGCAAAGTCATTAGCAGGAGACGATGCTGGTCAACATGTTGTAGGACTGTTTGGCTATGCCTTTTTAAACACTCCAAAATGGACTCTGCAGTCAAATGTTACTTACGTTGTGACCTGAGTAGCTGCTCTCCTAACCTCTCGGCAATAGCCAAACCCAGACGGATCCCTGCATCACAGGAGTGACATGACATTTCAGTAACGGTGCACAACAGATTCTTCTCAGTGTATACTTATGTTAATTACACATTTGACAGAGGCCAACACCTGCTGCTCTTAGAGTGTGTGTCGTTCAAGTTACGCAACACAGTCGTCCTTTCAGCGGGCTCTCAGATTTTGGACGCGATAACTTCATGCCTAATATGACTCGTGGCAATAAAAACACTGCTAGCTGAAGCACAGAATGTTTGCCTAAAGTAGCATATCATTAAGACTCCACAGTAATAGGTATGTAGTATAAATTTAATCTCAAACTTTAAGTGAAATCAATCACATTGAGCCCTTGATTTGTATTTTTTTGTTAAGTGTTTTTAATTTTAACTGTTGTACTGACTTGAATTACTCTTAGGATTTCTTTGTGATTGGAGGGGATTTGGTTATAGATTGGGTGTTTATTAGCCAACATGAAAAAATTGAGCAGTTTTTAAAAATTGTCAATGCACAATTCCCAGGCTGCCCCTTCCTTCTCTATGGGGGAACCGCATAACGGTGAATATAATGTGACGTACTGATCTGATCTTCGGGAAGTGTTCTTCTAACTTCTAAGTCGAGGCAATCACTGAATCGTGCCATATTTGGCGTTGAGAATGGAAATACTGACCCAGAGTCAGTAAGGAGTATAGTTATTTTTTTTGTAGTTGTTAATGAGGGGACCACTGTGTAACTGACTGCTGGAACTTGTATTTTGTTTGAAATTCGGAGAGTGTGTGGAAAAGGATAGTACAAATCACTGTTAGGGCTTTTTTTCTTTGTCTTTGAATCGGTACATGTAGAATTAACCGGATGTTGCGTTGTTGTCTTGGCAATCACCATACCAACCTCAGCTGAAACTCTTCCTCTTGAGTCTCTTTTCATTTCACTGGTAAGCCTTTAACATACACATCAGACTGACGTATGCACTATGCATCATTTCTAATCATACTGACAACTTGTCCATATTTATCATGCATAGGCTGCACAGTTTCTGAAGCATTTCTTGTCTAGGCTTTCATTTATCTGAACTGATGGCAACTTAAGTTTGCTTTATCCAGCTTAACAGTTTTTTTTTATGCCAAGGTGACTTACTTGATTCTTTTTTTGTTTGTCTGTAGTTAGTCTGTTGTATGTCTGAAAATAGTGAAACTGAAATCAACTTATTTGGCACAAGTCTATTATGTGAAAAACATTCTGAAGTATTTGAGGGAATCGCACATTTTTGTAAAAATCTCTATAACAATAAAAGCTAAAGGTTTCCATATATTCTGTGGAGTTTCATCCTGTTTTTGGCTTTAGTGTGTTGTTGTCCTACTCACTGCCAGAGCAGATCTGTCTGCAATAAAAAAAAAAGCTGTCACTGCTGCAGACAGTCTGCGATGACATTAGAAAAGTTGTGCAGTTGTGTAAGTGTACACACGCATACAGGAGCAGAGACAGTTGTTTCTAATTAAATGTATGTGGGGTAAGTCACAGTGCATGTGTTCATTAGAGTTACCAGGAATAAAATGTTCTTGCTGCAGAGGAGCTTCTGTGAGGTGAACCTTCCCAGCGTGTTCAGCTGGGAGACACAGACAGGAACTGACAAGCACCAAGAGAGGTCATTGTGCTGCACACTGCTCCCTGCAGAGGATGGGTTACCATGGCAATAAGTTATTCCAACATTAAGCCTGAGCCTATACTAAGTGGGAATAATAAAAAAACAAGTGTTTTTTTTTACAAAGAATGTGTATTTTTAAGTCACCGTGACTTCACATTTGTTTCCAGTTATCCAGCTGCTCGGCTTGTTCTGCTCCAGTAGATGATATGACGCACATGCAGGAACACTGCTGCCTGACAGAGCTGTTAAGTTACAGGTCAGAAAGGGAGTGTGTTGAAATACAGGGAGAGGCATGTGCACACAGTGTAGGTAAACCATTCATAGCTGTAAGGGCCGTGCAGTGTTCAGGAATTGAACCACAAGGTCAGGAATTCTTGATAATGTTTAAGCTGAAGTCATTTCAGTGTCCGTGGAGACCTTGAACCCTTTACTGTAGAAAAACAAACAGGAGTCACATGTTCCATGCAGTGATGTCACCGTGATCCTGCTGTTTTTGTGCACAACATGCTCCCAAGTATAAAAGGTTTTGTCATGCAGTGTTGTGAGAGTGCACAGATATATGGATTCTACATAGGGTTTCTATCTGTATAACAAATGAGTGGCAGCTAGTGTTAGGTCAGTAAGGTCTGAAAGAGTGGAGTACTGTGTGTAGGAAGTTGATCTGAATACAAATAGTCTGAGTTGTCTCCCTGACAGCTAATCAAACAATATTAACGAGGTGAATCGTGATCGCATTTAAAGCAAATTGCACTGTTTGTGGTGGCTGTACTTTATTCTGCTGCACTGTGGCCATGATTCAGTGAGCTGAGGAATACACACACACACACACACACACACAGGCTCAGGTTGTGAATGTGATTTCAGCTCAGCAAATCAATCTGGCACAATGTCTTAGGTTGATGGACCGTCCAGGTGTGGGCCAAGGCCACCCACTCGCATCATTACTCACTTTTTTGTGCAGCAGTGACTGTTTCTATATATATTTCTCACAGGGGACAATGATATGTGGAAGGGCATGGGTGACGATGGATGAATTATTTTCTTTCACTGTGCAAAAAAGCAACATTGTGGGAAATATAGAGTAAAAGAGAGAGAGAGATATATATATGTATAAACTCTCTCAAGATAACTGGAATATTTTATCGGTAACATTTCATTTCCTGTTTAAGACCATTTCAGAAAAACAGCAGATTCCAAACACGCAAATCTTCACAGCCTGTCAAGAGTTAATTCTTCCCTTTGCATTGCAGCGCGTCCACAGCGCCCTCTACAGACTACTGAAACGCAACGCAGCGACACTCACAACAAACATGGCGGCGCCCAGGAGCGACCACTCCACTTATATTTACTCTTTTTAACGCTAATAAACTTATTTACACACGAACGAACGAGTTGAAACGGTCTAAAAGAAGGTAAGCGACAAGGGATTATAAATTAAACACAAATTATGTAGCTAAAAACCGTTGTAGCACAAGTGTCCCTAAAACATGAACCTTAGCATCTGTCAGCATAACGGAGGCTGCATGTCTAAATGAAATATTAGTGTTTTAAGTTTGCTTAAAGTATGTAATGGTGGAGTTTTAACCCCCTTGAAAAGAAGGCACACCGTGTTTCTTTAATAATAATAAACACGCATAACACGCGCATCAACGTGAACACAGAGTCATAAAACTACTGTTTGCTGTTATTGGTCTCACAGGTGTCCTTCAGGGCCATGTCCAGACTCGCCGTGGTGTGTGGTGGTTCAAGGGGGATCGGGAAGGCCGTGTCCCGCCAGCTGGCAGAGAGGGGCTGCAGGTTGGCTGTAGTCTCCAGGAACGAAGACGCTGCCCGGGCCACGGTGGCATCTCTCCACGGAGGTAAAGTGCTGCTGAACTGTGTGGACATGTTTGAATAGAAAGGTCTCTGGACTCTTCTCTGTCTCACAACATTTGAGACTGTGAGAGCACTTGAGTTGTGATGGAAGGGTGTGTGCACCTGGCCCCTGCTAATGCACAGACTGCAAAATGCTTCACAAATGAGACCCTTGATGCTTGTTCTCTCTAGGTGACCATGTGGCTTTCAGCTGTGACGTCTCCAAAGAACAGGAGGTGCAGAAAACCTTTGAAAAGATCCAGAAGACCTGTGGGAACATCTCCTATCTGGTGAACTCAGCTGGTATCAACAGGTGAGCAGGAGAGCGAACACCTGACAATCTTTTCCAGCCGAAACAAAACACTCCCAGTCATGTCATGTCTGGCACCACACATGATATATTTTATATATTATTACAATACATTAATATATTTGTTATAGACCAAAAAACGCTTCCAAAAAATTTAGAATTTATTTTTTTAAATAGTTTTTGCTTTAATGGAATAAATATTTTAGAAGGCATTGAAACTGGCTGTCTTTGTTTTACTGTGTGTTTTTTCAGAGATGCTCTGTTACTGAAGACAAAGCCAGAAGACATGGTGGCTCTGCTTCACACCAACCTGCTGGGCACCATGTTGACCTGCAGAGCAGCACTGCGAAGCATGCTGCACACTCAGGGAGCAGCTGTTGTGAACATAGGTACTGACTGCTCCAGCACACGATTAGTAGTAGTAGTTTTCAGTTTGGACGCTAGGTGGCAGTCTACTATTACTATTTTCTTCACTTGCAGCTCAGCTTTGCACACTGTATGATTCAGGTCCATGTAAATAAATATTTCTTAGACCCAGACGGAGGACATCATCATGCAGAGACGGAGAACGATGTTATTTCCTGTGTGAACTGTATTAAGTGAGAAACATTCTAGTGTTGTTGAAACATTTCTGTCATACCAAGAAGACTTAATGTTTTTCTTTTTTGTATGTTGAGGATCTGTGGTTGGACTAAAAGGGAATACTGGCCAGTGTGTCTACAGTGCCAGTAAGGCTGGTCTAGAGGGCTTCACTCGCTCCTTGGCTAAAGAAGTTGCTTCACGCAATATCAGGGTTAACCTGCTGGCCCCGGGTATATTTTATCATTATATTATCTCTATCTTTCCCATAGTTTCTCCTTGTTCGTCAGAACCTTTCGCTCATCTCATCGTGACTTTCTTTAGGTTTCATCCACACTGACATGACTGCAAAACTCAAGGAGGGGGACGGGGTGCATCACATTCCTCTGGGGAGATTTGGTGAGCCGGATGAGGTTGCCAAGGCTGTTCTCTTTCTTTTGGAGTCTTCCTACATTACCGGGCAGGTGCTGGTGGTGGATGGAGGGCTGCAGCTCACCATGTAGGGAGTGAAGGCCCCCTAAACTGTAGAAAGCATGAATGGACAGGAGACTCAGACCCTCTGATTGATGATTTGCACCAAAACAAAGTAAAGAAACATATCTAGTGTGGTAAACCATTTTGTCTATTGAGCTTGTACCGGCTGCAGTTGCCTTCAGAGTGAACAGATGTGCATTTTCTTGCTATGATCATCTAGTATCAGCATCACTGTCCTGCTGTGCTCAGCCGTTCTGCTGAGTCACTCTATCCAGCCACAGGGGGCGTGGTCTAAAGTGTGTGACAGTCATGACTAACACTGCCGACTCCAGAGTGTCTGGCCCAGTCCAGACCTCTGTACCCCGAGGTCCTAAATTTGATCAACAGATTTAACGCTGTTGGTCTTTTTCCATGACTGTAAAGCGTCTGCTGCTGATCATAACGCTCATGTTTTGGTCTCCCACCTCCCCCGGGAGACCATCCTAAATCCCTGCCCACCACCCCCACCAGCGGCCCCGTGAGCCAACCTCTGGAGGGGCCTGTAGAGGGGCCAGGCATGTTGCGCTGCAGCTGGAGGAAATTAGAGGTAGAGGTGGAGGTAGGGGGAGTATTTTTAGCTTTGGGAATGTTTTGAGTATCTGGTTACAGCTTTGGACCTGTGGTGTGGACTGACAGGGTTGGAGGTGACTGTCATGCTCAGTGACGAGATTTGAAAAGCTGCACTGCTTGCTGCCACATTTAAAAACACGCGGTTACCACTGATAAGTGTCATAATACGATGTTAAATGATCGAATGTGCTCTTTTTCTTTTGTGTATCGTTCTGTTTATACCACAATTAGCATTCTTAGTAAGAACAGCATTTCCACTCTGACTGATGTGTTTTTTGGCCTGCTCTTATTGTTTTAGGAGGAGGCTGCCAGTCTATAAAAACATTTCACGCCGTCTCTGAAGAGTTTGTTTTTTTTTTATTAACTTTCATAACCTAAAATAATATCAGGAGAACAATCCATATACAGGCATTGATTGGCATAGAAATGTGCAAACACAGTTAAGTGTCAGGCGATGAAAGACACAGAAAAACTTCGCAAAGGAGACAAACATGTTGGATATAAATATACCTTGTATGTGTACTACCCCTGAATGCTGGAAAGAGAAAAGGTGTGTTTTTATACATCCTTGAAAAAAAAGCTGTTTGGCACTATACAAGTGACCAAAAATAACATGCAAAGAAATGTGTGTTTGCACTAAGTGATTTAAGGCAGTAAATATATATTTATAAAACTTCATGATACAGACAGGATTGTTTTATTAGACGATTATGGATATAACTTATGTCAACATTGATGGGAAAGTCTTTTTCATACAAAAATAAAATGCTCAGTCTGTGATATGTGTGACGAAAACACTGAAACCTGTCACAGCATCCTCTCTCGAGTGTTTCAATCACACGTCTAAAAATAAACCACCAAAGAAGAAGAAAAAAAAATCTCCAAATTCACCTGCCATCATTTACACCTCTCGATCTTCATCACTCACATCCCTCTTATCAACCTGCCTTTACCACCGCCATGCCTTCCCCTTTAGATCTAACCTTCCTTGTGCTTTTAAGGCCCGGCCTTGTCCAGTAACTCTAATCTATCTCCTGACAACACTGAGACTATGATAAGTCTAACTACAATCACATACTGTAGATGTCAGCACTGTGCTGCACAAGCCTACATACCAAGAGTCAGAGATTCTCCTTCGTCAAAGCCACGGTGCCTTGAATCTTTCGGTCTCTACACACAGCTGGTGAGAGTGCTACTGATAGATAGTCTTATGTGTATTGTAAATGGCACCACTTGTAACATGCATAGTACATTTCATTTTTATCTTTATAGAAACAAGAGGCACTTTAACAGTCAACCCTGTGCAAAGCAGAGTCAACCATAGAGTTTTAGAGCCAGCAGTCGGTTTTCAGGTCCAATTGATAAAAGAAATATTGGGGGGGGGGGGCAACTTTACATTCTGTAAATCGTAAGAAACGCTACGGCTGCACCGTCTCACTCTGCCCACCGACGCTTAAACTTCTGTGTCTGCAGTTCAGAGATGGCGGACAAGATAACACTCTACCCCTCATCGCCCTCGTTATGTATGTCTCAGGACGGAGGGCAGCCTTCAGGGGATTTTTCAGGGGTGACATCACAATCCTCGTGCCTCCCTGCAGTCTCTACAGGTCGTCACTTTCCACCAGTTCCCCAGGCTGCAGCGGGCTGGAGTCAGGGAAAAAGGCTGCCTTCACGTCCAGCCCTCTCTCTGTCAGTGCTGCGTAGCGGCTGGTGGAGGGGCGCACCTTCTTGGGCTTGGGGAGGTTAGGCTGCTGCCATTGAGCTATAGACAGATAGAGAAAGTTAAGTTAATAGTTGTAAAACTGCTGATTCAATGAGCAGTGTGTGTTTCATGGTCTGAACATACTGTTAACATCAAGGCGTGCGGTGCTGGACACAATGCCGGCATCGTTCTTGGCTGACACTGTGTACCAGCCAGCATCTTCTTTCATGGCCGGCTGGATTATCATACACAGGTAGCCACAGTTGTCCTGGTGCATGCTGGGAAAAAAAACGCATTGACAGACATCAATCTGGTGCAAATGCGGGCTGAAGTAAACATCAACATGGTCTATTTGTTGTTCTATTTACCTTATTCTGTCTGTGTTGTGAGTGAATGACTCATTCTCCCTCTTCCAGAAGATCTGTGGGTAGGGAACACCAATGACGCGGCACTCCAGTCGCACAGGATGACCCTCCGCAACGCTTGTGTTCTGCAGCTTCTCCACAAATGAAGGGGGCTTGTGTATCTCTTTGGCTGTGAAGAACGTGTGTTACTAAGGTGCACCGTGGGGTCAAACCAGGTGAAAATGTATCCCCCCTGATTCTGATATTTGTGTTTACCTGCCACTATGAGTTCCAGGTTGAAGGAGTTCTGGCCAGCTCTGTTGCTGGCGATGCAGGTGTAGATGCCAGCGTCTCGGCTGGTGACAGGCTCGATTACCAGTGAGTGCACACCATTTTCCCTCACTAGCATTTTGTGAGCAGAGTCAGGGCGAATGGTCTGTCCATTCAGCTGCCAGATGAGGTCAGGAGTGGGCAGGCCGCTCACCTACAGGTAGCAAAAAAAAACACATTTAAACCAACGTGTGAATCCTGCAGAGTATGCTTTGAGTTTGTGCTTGTTTTTGTTGGAGAAAATTGCTGCGTGTGTTCTGTTGGGGCACTGTGTGTTTATTGGGAGTCTGAAAACAGCAGTGTTTGGTTAATGTGTCTGTGTTGTGTTTGTCTGGAGGAGCCTGGTCGCCTGCATACTTTTGTCAAGGGAATAAATTGCACTAAGATGAGAACCATATCTCTGCAGGGAAACCCAATGGTTAGTCACCTTGAAAGTGTGCTGCAGTGGATATAAATACACAGTACTCTCCGAAATCACAAAGGAAAATAGACTAGGCAGGGATAAATCATTTTAGAAGGGGCCAGCACACATCATCAGTAGATTCTAGTTTAGTAGTTTAGCAGTTTGCTTAGGAATGAGCAATTTGCTTAGACAGCCACAGATGACCTGTAAATAAACATGTGCTAAAAATACCCTTGACATTAAGAGCTCCAAAGGAATGGAGGCTCCTAGTTTATTCCTCTCAGACAGAAAAAGACAGCCTTTTTATAGTGAGTTAATTGTGGGTCTGTTTTATTACATGTACCGGCTTTTCAAAGAGTTTCTAAGTAGGACTGCAGGGAGAGAAGTCGAGGTGAAGACGGAGCGGATGAAGAGAGAAAATGAGCACAAGTGGTGGGAGTGGTGTATAAGAGGTGGAATAATTGTAGAAAAACCTGATCCCACTTAATCCCTGAAAAATGACACCTCTGTGTTCCCCCTGTCTGCCCCGAGCCATTCATAACGTGAGGAAGTGATGAAACATCTTGCCTCCTCTATAGTTTTTATATTCCCCAAAGAACTTGGAATGCACGGAAATGTTTCTTTGGCAGCACTGACACGGAGCCTCCCTGAAAGCAATACAGACGCTGAATTAAAGGGCGGATCTGAAATGGCTCTCTCTATTACTATGATTAACATATTCACTTTGGTGAAGGCAGTTTTTTTCAGCCATGTCTCAATTATTTTAGACTGTCTCGCTCTCTTTGCTCCATCACTGAACACATTACCCACAGTCTATACAGTAAATACACTCATTTAAATCATTCAGTTAGTTAACCCACTGTCTTGGCTTACTGTGACTAAGCATGCAGAGGGTTAAAATGGCAGATTCCGACATAACTTGGGATCTTTAAACCACACAGTCACATTAAAGTTCATAGCTTGACATGCCACACTAAACTTAAAAACTAAGTCTATAATTTGTCTTTCTTCCTTTTAAGATTTAAAAATGTCCTTCTAGATGCATGCACTGTCCCAAACCCATGACCAAGAACTCCAGTGACTCATTAAATGAATGCTGGTTCTAAATATAGACAGTCTGCCGTGCAATAAAACTTTTTGAGGTTTCCTTGTTTTTAAGCAGCTCCATCATCACCACCTTTAGTGGATCCATGTTTGCGCAGGTTATATCAGAGGTGTGTTTACCTTGCAGTCCATTCGGCACAGTCGGCCTTCCTGAACGATGAGGTCACCAGGTGCCTGGAGGAAGTGGGGGCGGAAGTGACGCTCTTGGATGTTATCATTTTCATCGCCACTGTCTCTAGACCTGGACCTGGGCCTGACAGAAAGAGACACACAACAGTGTCAGGGATTCAAATTTAACATGTTTTTCTGTTTATATTATTATATTTGCTGAGAGTGGCAGAATTTTACCAACATTTGAATTTTTTGAAACATTTAAAAAACAGTGCCATAAACTAAAACATGATAGACATGATAAAAGGGCCTCCCATTTGAACTATGTGAGTCTCCTTAAGCCCTGTATAGGAGGTCAGGACCCATAGGTGCTCTTATGTTTCTGCCCTGTAACAACAGTGACATCAGTGCCGAGGCGGGAGACAAAGAGAGCGGGAGACACTGATTGTTATCTCGATCTCTCTCCTCACTCCCAAACAGCTCTGAGCTTATCTCATCAGGGAGTGTTCATCTATATAACAGCTTACAGGTGGTTTTTCTGTTCTCTGAACTGCCATCAGAGTGTCTGTGATCATCTCTGCTTTTTTCAATATCAGGGCTTACATGAGTGCACACTGTGCATACACAAAGTCATCAGAGCAATGAAAAACAAAGCAGAGCCAACCGGTGTTCCCTCTCATTAACACTGAGCTTTGCCCATCTGAACAGTCAAACCATGAACAAAACATTATACATGATCATGTAAATACATGTAAATAAAAGATTCTTGGAACATTTACAACTGTGCGAGTGTGTGTGAGCACAGACGCTGACAGCCATTAGCTCCAGATTGTGATTCTGTTCTCTCCTTATCCAGTCAGTCTGTCATGGCTCACCTGCGCATGTGTCCAGGTGCTGAGCGCTGGCTACGGCCTCGCTGGTTGACCGCCTGCACCATCATCCTGCCGGTGCAGCTCACCCTGCCCTGTGACAGGAAGAGTGACACAGAAAGAGAGTGAGAGAGAGCTCATGAGGTGATGACACACCACAAGCAGCAGTGTGACAGCGAGGAGGAAATAAAATGCGAGTGTAAGAGCTGGAAAAAGCTGTCGGAAAGCCTGTATAACATGAACTCTTGACCCTTGTGAGGGCTTTTGTTTATTTCCTGTCCCATTCAACACCCTTTTCCCCTTCAGGCTGAAGAACATCATCTTAACACACATTATTCTCCTGCTAATGAGTGCTGACATCTATAACATTTAATGTGTTTTCTCAGCAGTCGTCAGCTCACCTCAGGGTTGCCTGCCAAGATGGTGTAGTTGCCGTCATCGTCCAGCGAGGCCGCAGCAGTGTGCAGAGAGCAGGTTCCATCAGGATCTCGGCTGATCCTGTAGTGCTCGCTCCTCTTGGAGATCTGCTTACCATCTTTAAACCAGTAGACCTGCATGCAGTGAAGGTAAGAAAACCATCAGGTCACATTTAACATGTGTTGCCTCCAAAACATGGTCTCCTTCATTCGCAGTGTAGCCTGTCATCACACACAGAAGTACGCACAGAGGCAGGCGGCCGGCCCAGGCCTCTCCTTATCACAACACATATGTACGCATATGTACAGTATCTACACCGTCCATCATCAGCATCACACATCAACAGCTCCTCGAGTGAGAAGGCCAAGCCATAACATGTGCTTCAAATGACATAATAGTTATTTAATAACAATAATAGACCTGTGTTTAATTATTCACAGGGCTGATGTTCTGTCAGTGAGGGCCCACCTTTGGTTTGGGGTCTCCGTTGACCTTGCAGGAGAAGGTGACGGGCATGCCCTCAAAGACTTTGCAGTGTTTAAGCTTCTGGTCAAAGGACGGTGCCACCCCCCTGCCAGCAGAGTCTTCATCGTGCTGCACATCATCATCTGACTCCTCTACTGGAGAGCGCTCCAGGCGGAATTCAATCTCACTGATCAGGCGCTGCTCGAAGCTGGACACTTTGTATTCCTAAAAAACCAGGAAGACAAAGATTTATTGACTGAAAAACTATATTAGGGAGAGTGAGAGAGTGGTTTGTGTGATCACGCAGCAACGGCAAGCACATTTAGAAGCATGCAGAGACTTTTTTTTACTCTCTCATTAACCTGTCTTCATTGTCACCCAAACTACCAACTTTCTTCCAATTTCCTAGCTCTCTTTACTCATATGAACCACTCCTCCTTCCCACCATATCCATCAATCTCTCATCACTGCGGCTCTGTGGAGGCAGTGGGGGAACATCTGCAGAGCAGCTCGGTCTGATGACACATCACACAGATAATGACAGGCCTCGGGCACAGCTGCAGAGCCAGCATTCATCCTCCTGAACTCACTCCCACTCAGAACGTCAGGAAATACTATTCTGTGACAGCGCAGAGGCGGCTGCTTCCTTCAGTCATACTGTCCCTGCACCATACAATGTGTTGTAATTGCTATTTTATTCTCAAACGCAGCAAAGATAGCAACAAAACATGCTGATGCAGTCAGATTGTACACATGCTTCAGAATGTTTCATTCATTTTGCACATACCCAACAAAAAACTGTACAAGGTGCAAATTTAGACACACATAACACACTCTCACTCTGAGTGAACGGTGTTTGTTTCCTTATTAGCTAAGACCCAGAGCTCTGGTCAACACTCTTAGTGTGACTTTGTGTACACACGCACAGTGATGTTTTACACAGAGTGAATAAAAATCAGCAGGTGTTTTCAACAACCTTTTGAGGGAAAGATTCTCTATCAGATGACTTGTCTTCCTGTTGAGAGAAAACAGAGGTATTGTTTGTGTGTCCGTCGCTGTGCATCACACAGTGGGTGGAGGGTGATACACAGTTTTTTCCAGTGTTTCAGCATGTGTGTACATTTAGACCTGAAATAGAACATTCACAAACACAAGCCAGATCAAAGAACAACATGACACGATGCAGTGGCGCTGATGCTTTCACAGGCTTAGTGCTCAGGGCCGTGCAGTGCTGCAGTGCTCCAACCACTCAAGAAGCTCCTCGTGCCAAGAAGCATGAGAACACATGGATGGCAGAGTAACTCAGGTGATCAACCTGTGATTTGGTGATACTTGTGAAACATTAGCTGTTGAAGCTAAGAGTGATGCTGTATCTTTAAGAGCCGGTTAAACTTCCTTTTACCGTATATACATTATTACAAAGTTTGACTAGCTTGAAACAGCTCATCTGTGAATATACAAACATCTCTCGCTCACTTCTGCAGACCTGTTCGGTTGAGACAAATGGCTGCATGCACCTTCAGACAGTGTTACTCCTCAGTATGTTTGCAGCAACACTGGTCTCCACAGTTTGCATAAACAGAGCTTTTTATGGAGGGCTTTCTGGAGGACTTTGCAATGTTTACACACTGCTTTCATAACTCGCTCTGCAGCAGTGTTTACAGTGACTGAGGACGGGGGTGCACTCAGCAGAATATAAAGGAAAGCCAGTGATCATGAGACAGGAATGACACCAGCTGAGTATCGGTGGACAGATCAGAGATGTGTTTGTGTGGTGCACATGCAGCAGAGGGATTTGTGTTAAATGTGTGTGATTTTTTTTGTCACTTCCATGTGTTTGGATCTTGATGAAGTGCCACCGTACCTGTGTGACTGGCTCCTCCTCTGTGTCCTGAGTGTTTAAGACTGTAGCAGCGTTGTCAGCACCCAGCAGTCTGCGAGCCATCTTCTCCTCATAGGTTAACCTCTGGAAGCAGGGATTAATGGGGTCAGCGTTGGTTAGTGTGTGAGTTTTCACACCGTCACCGAAGCAATGAATTTATTTTAGGCTGCATGAAATACCCTTTTATAAACTGCAAGAATAGCTGTATAATTTTGTTAATGTGTGTTACTGAACTCATTTCTTAATTGCTTGCAAACACACTGTAATCGAGTGAGAATCATACACACACACACCTGTTGACCATTACTTATGCGCTCCTCTTTAAAACGCAGTTTTCTCTCCAAATCCTGGATGACAGCGTCCTTGGACCCTTGGATGTCGGAGTCTGAGACGGTGCGAGGCGTCTTGGTGACTGAAGACTTCCTGGGGAACGCTTTGCTGCACAAAGGACACCAACATTTTTGTCAGTTCTGAGATGCACACACACACAAACACAACTCCCTCTTTCCTTCCTCCCTGGCTCTATCACATCCATCCTTATCTGGACATGTCCAGCTATAGCATTCCACAATGTGTCTTCTTATCTCTCACAACTGCGGCAGGAATGCCAGGGTGAGAGGGGGAGTGCAGGAGTGAGTGGTGGGGCTGATGAAAAATTACTGGCAAAGAGCTGAAGGTGGAATGTCCTTGATGGAGCGAGAAAAAAAAAGTAAATTTCTCTCTCCAGAGAGGTTAGCCATCAGAGGAGGATTATCTACACCATCAAAGATTTTTATCAGCTCGCTCAAAGTCAGAATCCTGTAACCCTGCTGTCCATGTCAGCTGAGCAGCTGTCAGCTCAGGTTTTTATACAGCTTTGACTTGGTCGTCTGTATATTTTCCTTCCATATGTGGTCTAAGAGCACCTGGAGAACACTTTAATGTCTACGTGTATACGCTCTAGTTATAAAAATGTAAACATGTCATCTTCCAGTGGGATTATCTGAAGGTCAGCTCGACTCGCCCCAGACACTGTCCTGATGCAATGCTGTGTGTAAACTTCCATAACTTGACAGACTCTGTAGAGTGGTGTAAGTATGTGTGTGAGGGGCACTTACACAGTCCCATTGCCTTTGGGAAGCCCCAGAGCATTGACTGTAGGACTGCCTGGAGTGGAAGGTGTGGAGGGCAATACTGATGACAGGAAGCTGGAGGCTGGGGATGGAGGGATGGAGGAGAAGGGTGAGGACATATCTGAGTAGGCTGGAGATGTGGAGACAGGTGGAGGTGGAGGAGGCGGTGGAGGAGGGAAGTCTTGGGCGGGGCCTGATGGAGAAGACAAGTTGCTGGAGCTGAGGAAGGGTGGAGGCGGAGGTGGAAAGGAAGGAGAGCCTGGAGACTCAACACTGCCAGCCTTGGTAAAGGGGGGCATGGTCACCCTGTTGAAGGGCTTGTGTGAGGTGGGTGGAGACAGAGGGGAGGACAGGCTGGACCCAGAGGAGGCAGAGGACTGAGTAACGTAGGCAGCCCCACCAGGGCTCTGAGCAGCTATAAACTGCTTAGGTCGGGCGTAGTTGAAGGTGCTGGCCTGCATGGCTGCGCTGCTCTCCAACTCCTGGAAGGAGGGAGGAGGGGGCAGAGGTGGAGATGAAGGAGCAGGTGGAGGCGCTTCCTGAACAGGTTGCTGAGGTGGAGGCGGGACTTCCTGGATCTCCTGCTGCTGCCAGTTGGCTGCTTCCTGCTGCTCCAACAGAATCTGGTCCTGCAGCTGCTTCAGCTGAGACGCGTTCCTGTGAAGAAGAACGAAGATCGTAAGATCACACAGACCAAGAAATGAAATCTGTATCAATGTTTTCCACAAAATATTTTTGTAATTAATGGAGGAGTTTATAACAAGGAAGAGTAAAAATGTTGCAAAATCATGCATCTGTTTTTGGTTTATGCATGACACAACAGCCTGGTCTGTATCCAGCTACAGTCAGAACACAGGTTTGGATGCCAGATGTGAGAATAATTAAAGGAGAGATAAACTGCCAATCAAAGCGGAACAGCTTAAATACAGCAAGTGATGAAGAGGTAAACATAGGATGACATCAGCAGCCACCAGCCGGACAGTTGATAGCAAAACTTGAACTGTGTGAAGTGTGTTTCCTCACCAGGCCAGAGGTTTGGGCAAAGTACTGGTATGTGCACACTGGGAAGGAAACCACTGCACCAGCAGCTCGGACTGATAGTTTATCAGCCTGAAGCCGTTAACAAAGACTTGCTAAAAAGCCAGACTGTTGACAAGAGTTTCAGGAATCAGAAGATAAGTGCAATAGTCAGGAAAACAGCTCTGTTCCTGCTGTTTAACAGCACAGCAGTGTGACCTGGTGGACTGTAAACTTGTCTGGTCAGAACTCAGATATGCTGTTTTTTCTATGTGTGAAATAGCAAAAGTGAACCACAGAGTTCAGGTGTGGCTTCATGTCTATGAATGGCCTTGTCACGGAAAAAAGGAACTGTGTCATTTTGCTGGGGATGATGAGGAAGTATTGTGTTTTTTCAGAGGTGTGGTCACCCAGCTCGGTTGATTCACCATGTTTTTTTCATGTCATTGCAGATGAGAGGGAGGTTAGAATTCCTGTAATGTCATCAGTTCCAAATTTTTCACAATCACTTCATGACTCTGAAAGAGGACTAACACTGAAAACCATGGAGCAGAAGTGAACTCTCAGAAGCCCTCCTGGAGGATCAGGAGGAGAACCTGATTCTTTGGGAAAATGTTGAAAAGTTATGAACCTTGAGAGTATACAGCTCTGCGTGTGAGACTGATGAGTTCTTCACTGTTCAGAATATACTGTACATCCCAGTGGCGCATGTTGTCAGTGAGTTCACGTGCCCAAATGTTTTCCAGATGTGGAATAATCAGTGGAGTGGTTTGACTATTTTTCATCTGTGACAATGCAGAGAGCCCCCTTATCCCCTCTGCTCCCCCACTATACATCTGCAAACAACACCAGTGAGTATTTGACAGCTGTATCATAGTGTAACAACACCACCACACAAGCCAGCAGCAGCGTGACTGATTAGTCTGTCCTGGCCGGTTATTTTGGTCATATGCTCCCTTACAGAGGAGACTTAACATGCCCAAATAAATAGTCAATAATTCAAAGGCATCCATTGTGATCATTCCACCCTGTCACCACATTGTGCTTTCCTTACTGACCGCAGTAACTCTCTATCATTTCAACCTGCCCCCCCCCCCTTTCCACTTCATTGTATACATTTTACATTACATTCCCCAAAGGTCTCTCCTGCTCAGACCTCCACCAAAAGAGTGCTTTTACAGGAATAGTTTGGCAGCTCATGAGGCTTGCAGCGCTCTGCAGTGGTTTGATTCCTTTTTTGGCTGTGTTCTTGGAGCGTCAGGCAGAAGCACCCTGCCCGTCTGCTCCAGCAGAGAGGAAACACACTTCATTTCCTCACTGCCTCATCCCTTTCTCCTCCACACGCTGTGTTACTGCCACGGCAGGAGAGACCTCAAAGACCTTTGCAGTGTTTTTCTATGTTTTTGACACTCTTAAGCAGAGTGTTATATTTCTGTTTCAGTTTGTTTCTTTACTTTAAAGGCGCTCTTTACATCTTATAGAGCATAACAACTACTACGTGAGCTCCTGCACCTATTATGTGTAGCTACTTTCTCCTTGTATCTCTTAGAATGGACAAAAGAGTTGATAATAATGCAGAGTCATGTCATCCTTCCACTTTCATCTAAATGTCATTCAGTCTAATAGGACTGTAGGATTTTATGGTACTACTGCTTCATATTTCAAAGTGCATGAAAAGGTCAGCTTGTGTTGCTTGCAGCTGCATGAATAGTTTTTATGGCCGACTTAAGGATTTATATCAAGCGAAGGACCAGGGGTCATCCAGACTCTGTGACCCTGCAGCAGAGCAGCTTCCAGCTCTCATCGTCCAGACCGCTTTGACCACAAAACACAACACACACACACACACACACACACACACACTGTCCTGCTTTTTCATCCTGCCTGTATTCTAAAACAGCACGATCCCACCTAAACCCTGAATGTGTAAATGATTAGAGGCTATCTATGAAAAGCTGGAGAAGCTGAACAGACTTCCCTCTCTCTCGCTCTTTCTCTCTCTGTGCTTGCGGTGAAGCAGGGCTGAATTAGGAGGGAAGTGTTCTTTTGTCGTCATGCCAACGGCCCTGTGTTTTGCTGTTCTGGTCTGAGCCAACTGGCCCACAAAGCGCTTTGCTTCGCTGAGAGAAAAGGCTCCGGCTCCTCTGTCTGTCATTCCAGCTGTAACACAGCATTACTCTTGTCTCTCTCTCTCTCTCTCTCTCTCTCTCTCATTGCCTCTTTTTTTCTCCTCTGGTGGTATAAATAGGCAAAGCCCTTAAGTCTTCCCATTTTCATCCTGAAAAATACTTTCCTTGGGCTGGAACCTGTCTGTAAATTTTAGAGGGGGGAATGAGAAAAAGCAAAGTGGAGTCTGGTGTGGAGCAGCTTCGTCCCTACAGTTTCTAAAAGCTTAATAAACAGACTCCAGAACAGCTTGACAGTAACTTAATTGAAGGAGTGTTTTACAGCCCTGTGATGTATCAGACTGCTAAACACTGAGACCTGCCAGACGCAGTGGGATTTCACCAGCAGCATGTTGCTTTAATAAATGAAGACCTCAACATGCTTAAAATGGTTGTGTTTACTCTGTGCTGCTTGTTTGTGCTTCCTGAACAATAACGGTCGGATGCGTGCGTGAGAAACCCTTCCACTGTTCCAGCGCCTATTGAAGCAAGCTGGGAGGTTTGTCTGCCGCACATCTTTTACCTCTGCAGCTGGCTGTAAAAGACGGAGCCGCTTTATTAGGCTCAACCAGCTGATGACAGGAAACGGGACAGGAAGTTGTTGAGTGTACATGGCCAGTAATGAGGGGTTTCCTTCTGTAAACAACAACATGCGGAAAACAGAGGCGACGTCTGTTCTCATTAAAGGACTGTAGGTATTTGTACACAGGAAGAAAGTGAGATTAGAGTGAATCTCGTAGGTTATGCAGCTGGACTGTAGAGGAATGGCTGCTTGCAGGCCCTCCTGTGTGTTTGCCTTACACCTCTGCATATTTGTTTCTGTGCCTGACCCTGTAAATGATTTATATTGAACTAGTGTAACTGAGCTGCAGTATCACACCTACAACACAAACACAGCCTGGGAAGCATGTCTGAGGTCATTACACATACAGTGCTGGACCCAAAACCCTGACATGGGCCAAAGGAATACGACAATAGAATTAAATCACTAAAGATTGCGCACAAAAGCTGGGTGTGTGTTGTTTATTTGCGCCCACATACACCTGGTTCATGGCTTCTTCATAATCATTGCATCATCTCTACAGTGCGTCAACACGAACATGTCTGATGCCCTCCAGCAGAAACGCAGTGAATCTGACTGAGCTGATGACTGAATGACAAACTGACAGACTATTACTAAGACTGTCTGTCTAAATGTGATGGAGAAGAAAAGTCAATCCTTCCCTGACTCAATGGGTCATGTTGCAAATGTCTAAACATTTACCGCAATGAGTGTGATTAGACATCTGACACATATCTATTGACACGTATATCTATTGCACCATGCAGAATAATTCTACATTCACTCTTTCACAGGAGAAAGCAGACTATCAAAGGAACATCTCCATCCAGTCACTGTCCATCCTTCATGTCAGTCGCTGTGTTCTCTCTCAGCCTTTGTTCTCCTCGTGTCCTTAACTTATTTTCAACCCCACTCTCTCCCCTCCATGGTTACCTCCGCCCCCCTCTTACCCTCGTTCTCTCTGGCTCTAATTGCACACACACCACATAAAACAGAACCAGACTGTTTTCCTTTCCCCCCCTCGCTTTAAAGCGTAGCACAGAGCGTTTTTCTTATTCCAGCCTCACCAACGGCTCACGGCTGCTCCGATCACCCACTTTCTCCCTGCCCTACTTTCCTGCTTTCTTTCTTTCTTTTTTCTTACACTGTTACTTTCCCCCGTCACTCTCTATCTGGGCTCATATTTCATATCCAAGAATAAAGAGGTGAAGAGGGCTCTCCACAATCAGCGAGCCCTACTTATACCTCCATCCATCCTCCCCTCCTCTGCCCTCTTCTCTCCTCTAAGTGATTTTTTTTTCCTTTTTCTATAGCAGGAATGCTGAAGACATTCTTCTCTGGATTGGAGTGGGAAAGACATCGCCATCAAATGGGATTAGCAGCAGGAGAGGAGGAGGAGGAGGAGGAGGAAGACCCAGAGAGAGAAAGAGAGGCAGAGTGGAGAAAAAAGTCAGTGAAAGATTTACAGCAGAGTAAGACACAAGCGTTCTCCCCTAACAGACCCTATTGTGTTAACTAATCCAACTGACTCCACCGAGGAGCTCTGCAAACAAATGAAGTCCGACACATAAACACACACGGTTGGTATCACAGACGCAGGGCTACACAGAACTCTGTGATGTCCCTTCTTCTCCTCTCCTCTCCTTTTCTCTCCTTCCCTACCTTCCTAGAGCCTCAGACAAATGAATGGGTATCATTTTCAGCCTGTGTGTGCTCCCAGAAAACCACACGCCCGTTCTAACAACATATGATTTAAACATTAACATGTCGAGCTGGGACAGAAAAAAGTCTTTATTCCACTTCAGTCATTTGCCTCCTCTATTCAAACAACGTTTCTTTGCTCCAGTGCTTTTTAACTAAAGGATATGAACAAGTACCCTAATAACATTTAGTTTCCTAAAAAGTTTCAAACGTAAAGAATTGCATCCTTTAAGCTGTCCACTTCTCTGTCATTCTCTCTTCCTGCACAACCTTTATTTATCAGATGTCAGTTTGCACAAGAGAATAAGAAAAGGTGTTACCTTCAGTGTTGTGGTCTGTGGTGTAGGTATTTCCCTGCAGCAGCGTGAACTGTGCCTCAGTGCTGCCCTGCCAGGTATGAGCAGCATATATAGCACTGAGCAGCCAGACAGTGACAGCCGCAGACGCTCTCCCTCTCTCCCTCTCTCCCTCTCTCCCTCTCCCTCTCTGTGAGTCAGTCTGTCTGTGAGCTCCTCCCCTTCACAATAAAAGCCTCCAGTCTGCTCCAAAATTAACTCCTTTCAGAATAAAAGCCATGTATTCTGTATACTTCTGTATAGACCAAGAAGCTCTACACTGAGTTAAGTTTAACACTAGTTTCACCAGTGTTAATGGGGTGTGTAAACAACCAGTTCACAGAAGAAGAATGGCTCAACACAGGAGAGCCACCTCCACAGGACAAGACTCAGCTGTTCACCTCCACCTCAAAGAGAAAGATGGTTTGAAAGAGGAGTCAAAGAAGCATCTATGTTAAGCTGGAAAAACCTTCCCCTAACAGAGGTGGTGGACTCAGACATCATCTTTCTACCACATACAATGCAGCTTCCATCCATTTCCGAGAAGTTTCACTGTTCACAGCAAAAACAATGAACTGACAACCGGCCCCACCACCACAGCCCCCATGTAGTCTCATAGTCATTAGCCAGTTGTTAGACACACCTGACACAGACAGTCAGACCAACACAGGTAAGTATGGAGACATTTAGAGCTGTTGTTTGTGAGTTTCACACAGACCCACCCACATATAAACCTGTTTCCCCATCAAACAGTTAGAACTGATGAAGCTGCTTGGAGGAGCAGCGAAACATCTTCAAGAAAATCCAACAAGTCCAGCTGCCTTGCTTCAACCTGAATGAAAATGAGCTGGACATAACATATTATCTACATACCAAACACGCAGAACACAATAGCTTTATACTGTATAACGTGTACTGTTTGGGACTGTTGTTACTTGAGTAATGGACAAACTCCCAGTGTCAGTGTATGTGCCAACACTCCCATCACTATCATACTGATCTGGTTTCATTCTCTGAAATATGTTCACAAATATTCAGTTTCTCAATAGAAAAAGTTCTCCTTCATTTTTGTGGGATGAAACAAATCTTTTTGAGGAATTTATCATGTCTATTTTTGTGTGTAATGCCTCTATTTTTAGAGTGTGTTCCTGAGTCATGGTGTAGAAGGTGGGAGGATGGGGTCTTCAGCATTGTGTGTGTTCTGTAAGTGTGTGTGTAATCATTGGACTCAGACAGCTGTTAGGAGAGGGTCTTCCTAGAGGTGCGAGTCATTGCCTGTGTGGTGACTCACTGACACTTCTCAGTCTGTTCTTGGTGACAGCTGTGTCATGAGAGAATGTACACATTATTATGTTATTATTACATATTAATTAACATCCACAAGTGGAAGTTGTGTGGCAGTCTGAGTTTAAAGGCAGATACCATCAATGCCACACATGCAGCCACACTCTCCACTCACACTAGAGTCTAATCACAAGTTGATTGACCTCATCCGGAAACAATCTGCTTCCCCTGAGTGTGTGTATATATATATATATATATTTATATATATGCAGGGCAATGTGTGTTTATCTGTGTGTTTCTCAGTGTTTAACATACCAGACTGCTTTTTGCTTTGTTGAGAAACACAGTCTGCTTTCTATGAGGGGATCACTGAAGCCGGCTAGTTTCCATGCTGTCAATTCCCAAACACACTCCCAGGTCTGTCGCTCCCCTTGTCCCCGCGTACGTCCTTTTATCACTCCCTCTGCTCACCCCTCATTCTTCCAGCTCTCTTTCTGTGTGTTATGAAGGTCAGCTCCCACAACTCTCTTCCTTATTTGGAAAGTTTCTCCATTCCATGCAGGTCATTCTAGCCCCACCAGCCAATCCAGTGGTTTGTTGGTTTCATGTCTCAGCCAATCCTGTGTTTCCCATGTCCTTTTATGGACTGCCCATCTCTGAGGGTCCATGTGAAATAATCTACTTTTCCTGCTCTTTTGTGACTTCACATTTTATACTGTTGTACAAATTATAAAATTAACTTACCATGTGTGCCTTTTTGCTCATAGTCAAATCCCATGTTTGATGAGAATGAACCACAAGCAAAGCTCCCAGTGTGTAGCCAGTGCCATATGTGGTTCTTTAACATGTGTGTTTCCCTATTTTCTATAAAACCACGAGCAACACCTCGACAAGAAAGTGATTGTTAATACTTCATTAGAGAGTTCATGACTTGCACCTCGTAAACACAAACACACTGCTGAGAGGAAGCTCTGAGTCACAGCGTAGATATGCGACAAATCCTGGCAGCCAGAGCCCCTTGCTCAGCAACACACGGGGAGAATACACAGCAGATCCTGACTTCAATTTAACACGACAAGCCTGAAAAATCCTACATAAAAATCAATCACCCACTGTAAACACAAGTACAAGTCTGTATGTGTGTGAATGTGTGTGTGTGTGTGTGTGTGTGTGACAGTGGGAGACTAATGAGAGCTGTTGGAGAGGCATTTGTTGCCTTCAGTTTGTATGCTGTTCCCCTGACAACAACCTCAGTGGGGTTAAAGAGGTTTGGAGCTACTGCAGAAATCATTTAATCTCAGTGGTATGGCAATTATGTCAACTGACGTGGATTGAGAGGTATAAGGTCAAGCTGCAATAAGTGCAATATAAAAGTGGAATAGGGTGTTCATTGTCTATAGGTTAACACTGTAGTTCTCACTCACATGGTGTCACTTACATGTTACCATGAGCTTCTGTGTATGGACAGAGAAATGTTGTTTGACTTTTAGTGGATTGTAAATGTGTGTCAGTGCACCTGCCTGCTTTGTTTGGCTATTTCAACAATTCCAACCAATGATCCACTCACTGCCCCTGATCAATCAGCAGCACAACATTAGGATTTAAAAAATGCAGCTCTTTCTCTCTTTTCTCTCGGCCAGAAGACTCTGCAGGAGCAGGACCGCATCACATCAAATGTTCTTTTTGTTAGGAAAATTTTCTGATTACGCTTGAGTTCCAGAAAGTGGATTGTTGCACACTGTTGGCTGTGTAATCCCCTCTGTTTAGACTCCCAAACTTTCCACTTCCTCCGTTTCAGTCTCCCTCTTCTTGCGCTTTAAATATCAGTTTAAATATCAGTAAACTCTCTATAATCAAGTGCAGGCACTCTATGTATAGTAGAGTTTTGTTTCAAATTTTACACACACAACTTCTGCTTCTCTCTTATTTTTTCATCCTCGGCCTCTGAACCACCCACACACTGCAGATTACTCAGACAATCATTCATTACAAACACACGTCTTTCTAACAAACCAACCGAAAGCATGAAGATCAGTGTAGTGAGAAGAGGCTAAGTGCTAAAGTGTGCCTGTTTCTCATCATACTGAGTGAAAACGGTCACACTGCATTAAAAAGCCTTCACAGACACGTTGCTAGTTTGAGTTCAGCTCTCACATTTAAAGCACTTTGTGGAATGAATCCGTGCAAAAGAACAATTTCAGCTGTCAAAGTTGATGCCTGGTCTTATGAGACAGAGATTAAGATGTGGAATAGTTCGAGGATAATTGTTGCCTCTGTTACTTGTGCGTGGTGTGACGCCCACCCAGACATTATACCAACCTATAATATAATGCTTTGCCCTTATTATCACGGTCAACATCAGGGTGGTCACACCTTCAGCATGCTGCACTTTTCAGTGTCTCCTCCTTTGCCTTGTCTTGTTTTTTAAGCTGTGAGGCAATGTCTTTACATGTTTACTGCTGCATCACACAGTATGAACACTTTATTGCA
This sequence comes from Parambassis ranga, assembly GCF_900634625.1. Classification (NCBI taxonomy): domain Eukaryota; kingdom Metazoa; phylum Chordata; class Actinopteri; family Ambassidae; genus Parambassis; species Parambassis ranga. Next base: position 6,079,052 of record NC_041025.1, read on the forward strand.
CCATTCAATGATGTGAATAACAATATCACAAACCTTTATCAAACTTGACACCAGCAGTGACATTCTGACACCTCATCCATCCACGCAGAAACAGATGCATGCACACACAGGTCGTAGGCCATCACATGCTGAACCAGTAGAGAAATATGTCCTTATGTTCAGATGTAAGATGTGATTTATCACTAAAAGTATCCTGTCATAGTACGTCTCTGTGTGACATTCCGCAGTCTGAAACCTTTGTTCTTTTTAGACCCTTCAACTGAAACTTAATTTCCAGACCACACAATCAAACAGGCTCCAGTGCCAAGATAACTTTCAGTTCCCTTACATAACACATCTGCTTGAAGCAACAAGTCACTTTAACAAAGCAGTTTTGCTTTGTATGCTTAATCCATGAAGCAGTTTGAGAGAGCAAACACTGGCTCTGTTATCCTCCTTACAGTCTGAAAATAACATCCATCAAATTCACCAACTGCAGGTAGAAACGTGAAGTTTCTACACACAGAGCTCTCCAAAAGCTCCTGCAGTTCTCTCTTTATATTTCGTCTGGTTTCAGATCCAGCTGTTATGACTTGAGCCTCTCCCTTGAGAATTTCCTTTACCAACCAATACCACCCCCCACACCCCAACTCTCTGTCTCTTTTCAGCACAGGAAAACAGCAGGTCTGTTTTCACAGCTCAGGTCTCCTGCAGTCCCTCCAGGCTGCCAACTCACACAATGACTTCCTCCATTTTACCAGGCCTCCGGTGTGTTATTCCTCTGATTTAGGACAAGTTTTTCCAGATTTGTGAATGTGAAGACCTCTTGCCCATTGATACCAAACATAGTGTTGTATTTATTGCAGCTGTCCTTTAATTAATTATGCTGTACTTAAAGAACTCTGAACAATCTTCAGACTGTCGTCTGCAAATGAGTATTAAAGTCTAGACATTGATGCCTGGAATTAAATACAGCTCACTTAGATAATAAAACTCAATCCATACTGGTCCTCACTGCCTTTGTGTAAAAGCAATAAAGCCCAAGCTATTCCTTGATAGTTGCCTTATTTTAAATATACAAGAGACTGGGGTCATAGTTTCCACTCTGTCTATTGAATTTATAGCAGTTTAACACTGTGGTTTGTTAGAAAGTCTCATTAAAAACAACTCCTGTAAAACGAGTAATTAAAGTAACAAAGTGGGATTACTTTTGAAAGCGCCATTGTGGCCCACAGAGGAGAGACCATATACGTCAGCCTGTACGGGACATGTCACATGACAAACAGGATGCGATGAGCCAAATGATAAGCTGAGGGGCTTCAGGCCGACAGCGGTCAGCCTCTGTTGATCTCCATGAGTTACTTATGGAAACAGAGTTTAGCCTGGCAGAAACATGACCTTTGCTTAATGGCAGGGCTGTTTTTACTGTGTAATTACAGAATTTAAATAGGAGGGGTTGCCTTACGCTATCTAATTACCTCACAGTAAGGAGCTGATTGTTGCTGATTGCAATTACTGTATTAATGCTGCTGTTGTGGAAAAACAGAAACAATTTGAATGTTATCCTGCTCTTTGGATACACCGAATGCAAACAAGAGCTGAAATCATATGCTTCTTTCAGTCATTTCTGCCCAGAATTCTTCTTTCAGAAGAGAATTATTAACCTGCAGTGTATTGATATTAATTGATATAATTTCTAATGTATATTTTCCTTCCACAGTAGCTTAAATCAAGGCTACAGAACATGTGTCACAGCTTTAAGTGAAACCCAGGGCATCACCCTCACAGCCAAATATTTACCTGTAATTCTCTGTCTCCTCCTTTATATTCTCAGCTCTGGAATCACAGAATTAACAAGTCATAACATTTATGTAGCAACTGATATGCAGCAGCACCCATAAGTATCCAGTACACATGCAGTGAGATCGGACTGTACAATGCAAAAACTGAGCTTCACTCTAGTCTACAAGCAGCTGAAACAAGGCACACCGACAGCATCAATGAACTGATCAGACTGATCAATATTCTCATGTGCATTTGCTGAAAGTTGAATTTCTAGCTTGATGATGCCTCACTCTTCTTTAATAGACCCCCTGGCAACTATACATGCCAGGCTTTACAGTAACCCATCTGTACATTAGATGCTGTTATGTGTCAAAGATCACCTAAGTCACTAGGATAAAGTTTGGATTCAATTAACATTTTACAGGGTGGACAGGGTGGTTTTATAATGGGACCTGCATCAGAATAGCCAGTGGATCACCATAATTACTCATTCACAGTTCATCCTCAGGTGCACATGAAAAGGTACAGCATCTTACATAAAATCCAGTTGATAGATGTCAGAAGTGGTGGACAGGATTCACTGACTGACAAACAGACCAGTACCCTGAAACACTACACTATCGATATCTGAGCATGTATGAGTAAGGGCGAATAATCTAACCATTTAATTGCAGCAACCCTGGTCTGAGTGGGGAGTTTTTGTTACATGCCGTCTCACCCATGCACACAAAGCTTGTTAACTGCAGACATCTCAAAAAACACAGGACTGTTGAAAATAAAGCCATTCAGGTCTTATCTAACAACAGTGACATCCTACCTGATCCCTACAGAGCTGTCAGAAAAGGTGCTCAGGAAAAAAACACAATGGCTCTGTCCTGGGCTGGGCGTGCACTCCGAGGTCAGACAGAAACAATAGGAGCCATCCAGCAAAAGCCACACAGATCTGTTTACAGCCACAGACAGCAGCTGGCAGACTCGCCCTGGCACACACGATGCCACACCGACACCAGCATAAAGGCAGGGGAATGCTTTTGTTCTGAAAAGGCCTGGGATTCCCCTTTAACCCTTTCACAAAACAAATCACTATCATTTCCACAACACCGCAGACTGTCTCCCTCCCACGAGCCCTCCCTAGTGACTAGCCTGCCCCCGGGGCGCAGACACATGGGGGACACAACAGGTACTCACAGCTTTGGTTTGGGCTTGGTAGGCAGAGGTGGACCATCCTTTCCAGGGGATGGAGACAGCTTGCCTGGGGTTGGAGGTGAGTCTGATGCCACTCGGGCTGGACTTTGGGTTGTAACTGAGTTATCTGTTGTAAAGTCAGACTGTGGCAGAGGTGGAGGAGGAGGTGGGGGTGGAAGTGAGGTCTCTTTAGGCAGGCTTGGAGGCGATGGTGTATTGGGATATTGGCCATTCTGCATAGACTCTTTCCCTTTGTCCTTGTCCTCCACCTCTGAGCCCATTTGCACTGGAGGCAGAGCAGACACACTGGGCCACATATCTAGCTCCTTGACGTGGAAAGCCTCAGTGCCGGGCTGAGGCAGCATCTTGGGTGGCAGCTCCAGGAGGCTGATTTCAGTGGGTGGGGGAGGAGGAGGGAAGGCCGCTGCATCCTCAAACCCTGAGCTATCACCAGACATGCCATTACTAGATGAGTCCTCGGCTGCTGAGACAAACAAGAGAAGTGGAAATTTTTAGATGTTTACTTTTCCTGACCACCACATACCTCAGTACATGAAGACTGCACACACATACACACACACACGCACACACACACACACATGCACACACAAGACTGTATCAGAACTGATCCGATCTGCAGCTGCAGCTGGATCCAGTCAGGCTGATGCAATTCCTGTTTATTCAGCCTTTCCTTTAAACTGTGCAGTGAGTCCTGTACACACACTGTTTTGTCTGTTAGAATACACACAGAAAGGTCTGTGCCCTGCTGCACTGCACACCTCTAACCTCTCTCACATACAGACTACACAGTGATACATAAAACAAATGATGGCCCTCTTGTTAAGACATAACAAATGAGCTAAGAGCGGGACTGTCAGATATTAGGATGGTGAGCCAGTTCTGATTTTTCTCTTTTCTAGTCTTACACTGAAAGCCAGTTTTGCAGATTTAAATGTAACGGCAATGCCTTTATGTAAATGTTTTGCTTGAAATAAGTCTCCCAGCTGTCCCATCTTGTAATACCACATAATACCACCATATTGTATTTATAATTAAAAATAGGTCTTTTCCAGTTAATGATAACATCACCTCCACTGATACTAGCAGCACAGCTTTCTGTGCCCCTCTGTTGGCAGGTTGTTGGACGTTCAAAGCACTCCCACAGTTGATGCAATGACTGGTTTCCTAAATGACATATTTATTTGACCATGCTGAGCGCCGCATCCACTCAGACACACCTGGAGTGACGGTGAGTTGGGCTCTGCTGCTAACAGACCCATATGGGTTGGATGCAGTACAGCAGAATAGACCTCCATCTTCTGGAAAGGCTTCAGCGATCACCAGGGTGCAGATCTCCTCTAGAAACCACAACAGTACACCTTTAATAACCAGTGATTATGATCCTGGAACTTAAATAAGTGGGAGTGAAGCTGATAAACATTCAACACAGACATGAAGTGACATGTTGACACTTGAGTTGTTTGTAAGGAGTTGTAATAGAGCCAGCAGAGTGACAGGAAGAGCTGAAGCCTGATGATGGATATGTCATGTAGACTGATGAGTCACTATTCAACACAGCAGGCAGAGAGAAACCATGGATGTGACTACTCATGAAGAACACTGAACATGGGATGTCTGAGTGACTCAAAGTCTGAGAGAAACACCTGAACGTACCCCTGAGTCACCAAAATATGACATGAACGCACGTGTGTCATTGTTTATGTGTATGAGTGCTGTAAAGGGCTCAGGGACTCCCTTTGAGTGTGTAATGAGTGTTCAATGAGGCAGACCTATTAATGTCTGATCTGATGCAGTCTCCAGACAACGTTTGTTCTTGGGAACATGAAAGCAGTGTGAAAAGTTCTACAGTCACTCAGTTATAGATCTCAGAGGTTACGTACCTGGCTCTGCTGCAGACCGAGGCTCTGATTTGCAGCATAATATATTGTAGAGGAAAGAAAACAGACATGTTTTGTTTGTTAGCATGTATGTGTAGTCAGTTGAGTGCTCAAAAGTAAAAATCACTCATCATGTCAGTGTCTCACTTTTCTGAAGAATACGAAAATCAGGGGAGTCCAGGATCTCGCTTCCCTCTCTGTACCAACGGACCTCCAGAGGAGGGCTTCCACGGACCCTGCACTCCAGAACCACCACCTGGCCCTCAGACGCCTGAGCATCCAGCAACAGCTGCACAAAAGAATCAAAGGTAAATCACAGGGAGTAAGAATCAGGAACCAGGAAAACATGTGACTGAGGGATGGATGACGAGTAGAGACTGAAACCAGTAATGAAAATAATAAATCTGCTTCAGAGACAGATGGCATGCAGACAGAGATGGATCAGGGTGTGGAACTTATAAAATATCAGGACGTCTGCAATAAGTTGGTGGTTTGGGTCTCGTTAGACTTTAATTCTAGTTTGACTTTAGTTACCTTCTTCCAGCTTATTTTATTCGATTTACTGGGAAAATAGTCCTATTCAGACTGTTTACTTTATCCACTCTTTAGCCTACATGAATAATACTTAAAAACAATCAGTCTACCTAACCAAAATGGATTAAATGAAAAAAGACAAATATTTAGGCAATGATAAACTGAATGAGGTAGTTCTGTCTGTCAGGAAGTCAAATTTAAGTCATCATTTTTGAAACATCTGTTTATCATTGGCAGATATGAATGTTTCTGTGAATGTGGACATCTGTGAAACAGGATTTCTCACAAATAGAATTTACAAGCCGACTGTCTGATTATGTAAAAGCATGTGAAAATAAAGGCATCTGAGCTTCATTAAGCTCGCTGTTTAGTGGTATAGGAGCTTCTACATTGGTACAATAGAGAACTGTTCTAAATGTGTGACCATGTTTCTTTTAGGCAGTGGTATTAAGTGTAGTTAGCACACACCTGTACTGGTACTACAACTGGGTCTGAACCTCATTATTGTTGGATTTCTCTGTCCGATCAATCACTTAACAGCCTATAGCGTTACAGAACTAAAAAAAAATCCACATGGGAGACGCATCCATCAACAAAAGGCACTCAGTGTAGATAAATGTGCCTCTTACTGTGTGTGTGTGTGTGTGCCGTGGACATATTTTGGGCAGATCAAGGTTAGAATGTGCATCATGGGCCTGACAGTGTGGGTGTGTTGTATGGGTAACATTACAGTGCTGACTTCACTGAAGGCAAACATCCTCTTATTGAGATGATTAAAGCATGTAACAGTTTTTTGAGGAGATGTGTGTGGGTGAAGAAAAACAAATGTCTTTTTGTAATGAATGGGAAAATGATTTAGGGCCTGACTGGCTGAATGAGAGTGAAAGAGACCTGACCCCTGTGGGTTTGGCAGGAGCTGTTTGAAGCTTGGCATCAGCCCGTCTCAGCCCCGCCATCACAAGACCCACAGCCTGAGGGAGAGAGAGTCTGGGGGCTGTCGGGGGAGTGTTGAAGAGTCATAGCTGGAAAAGGGTGTTCTGAAACTGGAGGAGGAGCTCTCATCAAAGTCTATGTTTTATCTGACCCCCACTGCTGAAAGCCACAGCACTGCATGCTGTTATTATGGGAAGGCAAAGAGTCTGAGGACATGTGTATCAGGTTCTGTGAATGTATGCGTGCATGTACTGCATGCATGATGTACCATATATAAGTATGGATGTATCTGTGGCTGCTGTTTGTGGTTTGGGCTATAGTCTCTTAGTCCTTTTTTAAAGCTGTAGTAAACAACATATTTTGGAACAATAGCAGGTTTTTAACTTTGTGCCAGCGCCTCTGTTTTAAATGAGTAGTGACTGATAAGTCAGGGGCCTAAGTGTATATGGGAGGTGTTTATGCTGAAAAGTAATGTTCAGGATCCATGATCTAGTCTACTTGTTGCACCAGCCAACTGAGGTTGCTAGACATCTGATAATTACCGTTAAAGATAAACCAGACACAGCCAAATGGTGCAAATGACACCAAGGTCAATTTAGGCTCAGTGGATAAACACCATCACCCAGCTGGCCTGGGAATGACTGGGAATCCTTCAGAAGAAGGAATAGGAGGTTGCTAGAGACGAAGGTTTGGGTGTCTCTGCTCCCCCTGATGGGCCTCAGGCCACAGACTTATCAGTCACCCTTTGTATGTAAGATGTGCTTACCTTGGTGAATAAAGGAGGGCCTGACACATCACCAGCATACAGGGACGACACCGGGCTCTGCATCTAGAAGCAGAGAGACACTTATTTAGATTCTTGTTAGACTGAGAAGAGTCCAGTCTTTGAAGCTGCACTGTGCGTACCCGCTGTGGAGGCTGAGACATGGACTGGACCAGGGTGGAGCGATGAGGAAGTACCTCAGGGGTTTTTGGGGATGAGGAGCGTATTGTCAGGGACATTGAAGTAGTCTTCTTCTGCGCTCTGTAATAAGTAAAGCATAAATCAGCACACAAACACAAACACATTGACATGGCAAAAAAAGGAGAAATTCCCAGACTCTTTGTGCTTTTAGTTAACATATGATACTTTGAAAGAAAATTGTCTCCCCAGCTATTAAGATTATATCAGTGGTCTTGGCTTGAGTATGTAAACAGAAACAGAATTCAGGAAGTAGTCCAGATGGAGGCTGATTTTTTACAACAGATAAAACCAAAAACATGGAGCGAGAAAGAAAGCACTTAGAGTGAGGATCTTTAACAGAGTGCAACAAAAATGCTCAGCTAAACCCACTCTTATAAATAAAGGTTTATCAATAACTGTGTATGTAGCAGAACAAAAGAAAAAATAAACAAAAAAGTAAAGTGATATTGGCACAGGGTGAAAAGTTTAACATTTGGAAATAAGTGCAGAGGGTGACCTTGACAGGGTAAATTTCATGTCTCATTATTTTGTTTGTAGCCTCTGTGGGACCAGGTTTCGGAGCCTAATTAAATAGAAGCAGGCAGCAGACCTGATTAGCTGCTGGAGGGCTCAGTTAGCCTGTTCAGAGGTTCAAGGTTCACTGGGTCAAGCAGTCGAAAGAGGTCATGCAGAAACACACGTACTGAGGCATGGTTCCTGATTTGGACTTTGATGCTGCTCCTTCTCCCTCTGAGTCTGATGATGACGCACCTGCAATGGAACAACAAAAGCAGAGCCGGATTTTTCTTTATGATACTAACCACAGATTCCAGGAAAAAAACATGCAAACTACAGGCCAAACATAGGAGTGTAAAGCAATAATTTAATCACCTTCAATGTAAACCTCAGCAGAGGTGTTGTCTGCTCCCAGACTGTTGGAGGCCACGCAGGTGTAACGTCCTGTGTCGTCCTCAAAGGCTTCAGCGATCACCAGTGTGTGTAGATCACCATCCCTCCAGATCTGTATGTCAGGAGAGTTGTGCAGCTCACGGCCTTCACAAAACCACCTGGCAGAGGAGGTGGAATACAACTTTGATTACTTTAACATGTCCTGACAGTAAAGGTGAAAGCTCACTTTACAGACCACTAAAACAGGAGTCATGACTGAAATAAATGTCTCAATAAAATCTAATCTCACACACAAAGACCATCAGTCTTTTTGACAAATATATGAGATTAAATACACCTCAGCAAAATATGATGGAGGCTTGCCAATCAACCTCACATTTATAACTACTCATTCACACACCCTCTGGGCATGTCTGAGATTCCATATCTGCCACACATCAGCCACCCCGAGGCACCGACAAGGCGCCGTGTTACGGGAAGCAGATACACCCTTTCCCTCTTTCCAATCAGAGGCCTGTGTGTCTGGACAGGCGTCTGGGCCTTGTACCACCTCCCTGGGGTTCACTAACCCGGGCTTTGTTCCCTGTACTAGGACCCAGGAGGAATGAGAGACAAGCAGCGTCACTTGTCTCATCTCTCACTTCACAGGGTTATGATTAAAGCAAAAACCCCCGAGCACCATGTTACCACATCAAATACAGGATCAAACAGCAGGGGTCAAATCCCCCAACTCCTACACACACACACACCACTGACGGCTAATAATGTCCCCATTTGTTGCTTTATCTGCACTAATGTCTAATCCTTTTTTAAGTGTATTATCACACATCCATTCAGGACTTCCACACTCCACTGAACCGATTAAAAGAGGGAGAACAGAGAGTCCAGCCCCTTCAGGTCAAACTGGATAGTATTTGCCTCTTGCCATTGATTGCTATTGATTCTGAAATAGGATGTCATGAGTCCATTAGAAGACGTAGGACCATGCATCTCTTTATAGGTCTCGTTCACCTCTCGACCTCTGCATTAGCAGGGGGAGGTGCAGGAATTCTCAAAACCCAGCAAGAGCAGCTGTTCTGTCCATCCACAGCCCTGACCTGAGGACATTCCAGCTATCAGCATAAAAATTCCCCAAGATCCCTTTTCATGGCCATTACATGATTTTACAAATGCCAGTGTGTCAGTCAAACAGCAAGCTGACTCCTGTTCCAGACAGCAATCAATCAGCCAAAACATCCAGACAGCACTTCATACTCGAGGATTTACACCTGACAGAGCGGGTGAGAGAGCAGGGGATGAGACAGAGAAAGTGAATGAGTGAATGGCAAGTACAGGAACAGGAGGTGAACATGAGTCAGGCCGGGTCAGACAGGGAAAATAATACGCTCTGTCATTACTGAGACAGATCACACAGAGCAATTCATCAGTATCGGTGACAGGTGGAGCGGTGCGGAGCTTTGTCACTCTCTTTCTGCTGTCTCCAACCTTCTGTACCACAGATTCCTCAGTGTATTAATTCTGTCCCATCGCTTGCTGAAGTGAAACAAAGGAAGCCCAGCAAGTCCTATCATGCAGCCAGAGGCCGGTGTGTAAAATGATAGGAAACAGATTGTGGCATGAGAGTAATGAAGAGCCAATCATGGCACGAGCACAGAGACATTATCCATCAGTGTGTCAGGGATTCAAGCCACAAGGTCCAAGAGTGAGCTCCCACACTTCAGAAAACCCAGCAGCATCAAACACATGATCCAGACAGAGAAAGTCAGGGACAACACAGGATCCTGTGTAACATAACAAGCCAAATCCTCTGGTTCCAAATTAACAGCAGCCGGCAACTGACAGTAAAAAGCAAACCAATATGTCTGTGTGGTTTTGAAATCCATTTTTCCAGATTATAACCAGGCAGAGAAAAGCGAAAACAACTCATTTGGTTGTCTGCCATGTCTGCTGGGGATTTGCTTGGAAAACTCAGGTTTCATTTGCTGGTTAAAACTCATGACTTCCTTTTAAGTCACTCACTGCATTAATCAAAAATGGTTCAGGATGGCCTTTGCAGCCATTTGATGTAGACTGTACAATACTAATAATACCTTTCATTAAAGGACAGTTTTTCTGAGCACTGTTAAATTAAACACATACAGAAAGGGACTTAATGTAACACATTACATCATTAAACGAATGACTATGGCTTTTGTGTAGGAGGCTTATGGATGGCGTGTAACTGTACATGTGTGCAACTGAGGCTCTGCAGCGAACAGCAGGGCCTTGTGTTTTCACAGGGGGAGGCCTGAATCTATCCAGACCTGCACACAATGTTTCCATGCTGCAACATATGTGAATTAAAATGCAAGAAACAGAAATGGAGTATTCTATTTTTTTTTCTCAAATAGATTTCCATTCTGGTTATGGCACAGATATCTACCAGGCTCTTCCTGAATCTAAAACACAGACCATCTGCTCGCTAAAGGAATGGAAATGTAAATTTGTTTGGGCACACAATTTGATGAAAGGCAGAGCAGAACTCAGGACTCATCAACTCCCCGGAGGCTTGACTGAGCACAAACTAGGAAGCACAAACCATTCCCAAGAAGCAACAATAAAACCCCCCTTATTAATCAACCTTAATGATCCACCATTATACATAATTACTGCGTTAACTCATTTAGAGACAGACGGTGATGTTTATTTAATCCCCTCTCTATTTCTAAAGAATGTGCTGAACAGGGTGATAGGCCTGCACAGCATGTGAGTGTGTTCTCCAGTGGGGGAACCAGGACTTTTGTTGAGTCACACACAGGCACAGGCACAGGCTGAATGCAACCATCAATGGCCTCATGTGGACGGGAAGCAGGGTGTGTTGGAACAGCACTCACTCAGTGCTCTGATAAAACTGAGTGAAGGTAGAAACTTTTTGGCACAGTGTGGCTTTAACACCCATTTCCTCTTAATACAATGCCATTATAAAACGCAACTATTCGGAGCATGCATACAAAATAGCTGCAAATGAGTAATGGCTCACCTCTTCATTCATCTCCACCCAAAGGCAGCCAGCCAAGATGGCGATTAAGCATTCCACCGTCTCCATCAAAAAGCCTCTCACAAGCTCTCTGAACAATGATAGCATGTGAGAGGGCAATTATACACATCTCGGTTCGGACAATTGAGGCCAGATGATGTACATGTGGGTGCTCGCTATACAGCAGAGAAGAAGAGAAAGAAGAAGACAGCATTCCACAGGACAGGCCAAACCAGAGCCCTGTTGCCCTGGCCTCCGTAGTGCGTGCTGAGGGCCACACTCTCCTCATCTGACCCTGTTGTTATTTGCTGCTGTTGATGGAAAATTTTATGAAGCAAAGCTCAGTTTTACCACAAACCCAAATGAGTGGAGGCCAGAGCGCAGCGGGAAGACAGAAGGGAAAGGAGGAGGGTTCCAACACACAGAAAAAATGACCTTCACAAGATGTAGGAGTGACCAGCTTGCAGAAAAAAACACACACCCACAAGTCATTCAACAATCAATATAGGATATGGGCAGACTACTTTCTGAGACATGTTTGACAAGTCGGCTCTCAGTGTTGAATTTCAAGCTTATGGACCACAGAAGCCAAACAAAGTTCAACTGGACAAGAAGAGCGGCATCAAGGCTGTCTTTATCCCTAATTACATACTACAATAGAGGTCAACTGAAACTGCCCAAACCCTATAGCAAGAAATGTTGGCTTTATTATTCTCAACATCCCTAATTCATGCAAACGCAAGATAGAAAGCAGATTGGGTTTCCTCTTTCCCACGGCTGCTGACTAGAACCAGAAATGAATGCAGCTTTAAAATGCTCAGTGAACGAGCTCTCAGCAAAAACCTCACCAAAGTAAAACATTTATTTCCTCCAGAGCCCTACTTAGTGCAGTAACTTTCCACAATACCACATAATGTCCCATTTACCTGCCCCCAGGTATTCAACGGAACCACAACTGGTACCACTGAAAGTCTCATTAACCTGCCCGGCCAACTATAAACCAACTGCATACGATTACTGTTTAAAAAAACGTTCAAATTAAAGCTGCACTTAAAGCTTCTTACAGTGTGATGCAAAGAGACATAACCAGTCTGTCTGTTGGTCACTCAACAGCTCTCTGACACATTGTAATGATTCAATGTCTATATAAGTGACACTCAAATTTGTCCAGAATTTCATCATTACTGTATGTTTATGTGGGCTAAACATACAAGTGTTCACTCACATCGCAGCCTATTTGTTTGAGTGTTGTCATCTGGACTGAAGAGTTAACACTGAATGCAATGTTCTGCTGTGTGACTGAAGTGAATATAAACACAAATGTCTTAATTAACAATGATACATGCTGGAGGAGTCTTGCTTAATAAAGTAACAGAGCCACCCCCCCCCCACCCCCGATGATGGAGTCCAGTTGATGGTGGCACAGGATTATGGGTCAGAGGTCACTGGAATATTCCAGACAGCAGGCAGCTGCAGATGACAGTCAGAGCTCTGACCGGAAGCAAAAAAAGGACTTTTTTCTCCAAGGAATTTTAACGCAAGCTACCAACTGACACTGTCCGCTGATGCATTACAGGAGGGCAGACATCCAAACCAAACAGGCAAAGGGTTCAGACTGCATAGGCTATAATATAAGAAGTTCAATTCATATTGTTGTTAGCTGGAATATAATAGTATCTACATGATGTGTCAGAGCAGGGGTTAATTGTGTTATTGAATGACATGTATGTGTCTCTGTGTGTGTGTGAGAGAGAGAAAGACTGAAATAGTGACAGACACTCCGAGCAGCTGAGCAACAAATGCACACACCTCTACACTCAGGGGGATGTCCCCTTACACACACACACACACACACACACACACACACACATATTCCATGTAAATCTTGATAACTATCTGAGAAGTTAAACAAATCAACACACAGGCTGACATTTTGCTTTTGTTAAAAAAGAATAATATAATATGCATCAGTTTAAGTTATATATAAAAACAGCAAATAAAAGCTGGTGTTTATCACAAAAGACTTGTTTAATGGGATGTATAGCCATGTAGCCATGTGACCTTCATTCAGGGTAAGTAAAAATATATATAAAATATGGCCAAAGATCACATAAGACAGATACTCACTGAAACTTGACCTTCACATGATTATAACAGCAAACATCATCACTAATCAATATGGTCATCCATCTGTAACTTACCTGAGCTGTCAGGCTGTTTCCAGTCCACTAAAGATTCCCTTGTTTTCAGGCTGCACACAGAGCTTCTCCTCCTGACAGCATGACACACACTGAGCCGCTGACACTCTCACACCAGGACAGCCACTCTTAGTCACAGAGTCGTACAGACATAGCTACACACAATGCTCAGACTGAGCGGAGGTCTGAGAGGGGAGGGAGCAGCCCAGAGCTGCCAAATTCCACACAAGACAGAAGAGCAGAAAAAAACACACACATTTAAGACTCATTTAAAACACAAAAAGCCCACACTGAATTCATTCATATAATTCCAGTGGTTGGTTGAAATGTCTTCAGGTTTTTCTCCTCATCAAAATCACTGCAACTCTAAACCCCTCTGAGCTGGAAGTAGGTAAACTCCCTCTGATGTGATACATGCTGTGGGATACAAAAATGTTAACAAGTAAACCCAGTTTCCTGAAAACAAAAAACAAAACTAGCTTTTTCTGGTTCTGTGCAGGTCTCAGCTACAGTCTGCTGACCATCAAAACCACCACAACAAGCCCTGGGCTCCAGCCAAATGACCCTGTCACTATGGAAACCAGTGTGTGACTGCAGGATGTATCATGAAAATACAAAAATGACAGTGCTACAGTACAGAGCACTAAATATACTAAATAAAACCCACATGCCAGAAGTAAGCAGGCCACTTTAAAAGCCCAGCTAGGCCTGAACAAAAATAGCTGGGATAGTCAGGATCTAAATAGACCACTTTGAGTTGGCCACACCTGGCAAGCACAAGACATATGGCTGTGGCTACTGTGAGAAGTCCGTACGTCATGTTTTATACACATACACATACACAAACCATAATAATCTCAAACACTGCTAAGGTCAAATTCACTTAAGTCAGCAGACTTGAATCTGACATTTGTGGTTTGTTTAGAGTCAGAAGGTGGATGGCTGAGGTACGGTCCAAAGCAGAATGAGAGGGTGTGGCGTGTTTTACTCTCTGCAGGGGCTCCGCTCAGTCTTTAACACAGCTCAAGATTATTTTGGTAACTGTCAGTGAAGACCGTCAGAGTCCACCAGAGGGCAGGTGGGATTATTTGTGGTGCTTGTTACTAAGAGGGCCTGTGTGTGAGTCTGCAGTGAATGACATAAAACTCCATCTAACAACGTCCTGTCCCAGTGGCTCACACTGTCATCATGCGGTTCTTTTATTCCAAGAAGGAATTTACTCCCATTTGTAGTGATAACGACATGAAAAGTCCCCTACTTCCTCTAAGTGACTATAAAACATGGGTTAATAAGAGGAAGGAGTTTTATAGTCTCTGGATGTTCCCATTAATTACTGAATGACTGACACCAGCCTTCTCAGACAGCTTTGTGTCCTCAAGGAAAACATTCACACACACAGCTGCATCAATGCATTAAAACACAAACGCATACATATAAATACTCTCCCAGCCCCAACACATCCAACCAAACAACCATTTACATGGTTTACATTTCTTCATCTGAAAAGGTCTTTCAACGGTCAGTTGACATCACAAAAATGGGTCCATGCTGTCATGGCAATTTTCTGTTTTTGCACCAAGGAAACCAAATGACACTAACAAAAACAGAGGCCATGTCCACTCATGATGTCATCATGTAGGACAATATATCCTCCCTACTGTCAAATAAATGCAGTGTGAAAAACAACAAAAGCAACATCCAGTTTAAACATTTTAGACAGATTGCTGGATAACAAGATGTCTAAATGGCTGTTGTATTACAAAGTGACTACTTATTGTGACCGTGAACTCTTCGCTCGTGTTCACACCTTCACACCTGTGGGAGTATTTCCATCAGACACAGAGCTTCAGCAAACTTCCTCCACAACCACAGCCATCCATCTTCCTGCCACTGAGTAATTTCATCGTAAGAAAAACCACACGGCAGCTGGCGTCAGCACTAATTTTAGGTATGTATCATACGTTTTCTGGGAACAACAATTAGATTTAGTTAATGCAATAGCTGAACCTCACTGAGCAGATCTGTGGTCACATGTATGCATACACCCTGATTCACACACTGTACAGCTACATCTTTTAAAGAGCTGTTCATTATAATGACTTTTGCTCTGTTCTGTTGTACAGTCAACGTGCAACTTGTGGCTCAGGAGAGTTTCAACACAGAGAAAAGAGTGTACTTCCATTTGTGGACTGAGACAAGTAAATAAACATCCAAGGAAAAAACTAATGAGCACGACCCCCCCCCCTTTTACCAGCCACCCACCACCATGCCACAAATACATTAACATGCACAAACATCTGCTTGCATGACAATCAGACCACCTCTCAGATACCCCACAGACTGAATCCAGATCATTCAGTACTGAAATGTTTGTGTTGAACACTAAAAAAGAATTATAGATTTCCTGCCAGAGGAGATAAATGGCAGAAGAGACAACAGGCTGACCCTGCTGCAGTCAGGGTCTGAGCTCTGCGACCTCCTCTCCTCCCTCTGAATTTATGGACTCTGATCAGACACACATTAAACTTCTTCCTCTGTTCCCCCTCCCTGTTCCTTCGTATGAAATCCAATCCTACAGACCCCCCACTCCAATGGGTATCAGCAGCAGCATTACTAAAGTGAAAGGCAAGGATTTAATTCAAGACAAACATAGAGAGAAAGGGGAACAAAGATGCATATCTTGAGCTTCTATGTAAGACAGTTTAACATTCACACAGCTGTTATCCTGTCACATGCACATGGGAAGGAAGACTTGGGCTTGTTTTTATGAGTCCCATCTGACCTCTCATCTGCTCGTAAAACCCGAATCTCTGTGCAGACTCTAGTGGACAATACATGTACACACATTTACAGCACCAACAGCGTCTGCTGCTTTTTCTGTTCACATGATATCAGCTGGGACACACACTATCACTTCAAGCAGCACACTCTGAACTCCACCACTTCAATATTGTCAGAGATACATAATTGAATCGGGCTCCACTTCAAACAGAGTTCGTTGGCAGACACACAGGAATCCAACATCCAAGAAAAATAATGGCCTAAAATATCTCATCAAAAAGCAGATTACTGTAAGCTGAATCTAATGGCCATGACTTATCAAGCATGATGAATAGCACAGAGTCATTTAACAGGTGAACAGTGGAATGCAACCTGGTGCTTACTGTTTGCAGCCCAGCTGTGGAGCAGACCCAGAGGTCTGGATGACTCAAAACTACAAACCAGACACAGACAGGACCTGAGTTTCTCAGTAGAAAGCTGTCAGGTACAGGGAGAGGTAGAGAGATGATCTGCACACAATGCACCTGCTACTTCTTGGTATACACTAAAGAGTAAAGCATTTGGTGAGAGTCTCAGATAATTTGTTTCCGAGCATTCATGTGCCGCGGACCGTGGTTGACTTGATGGACTTACATAATGGTTATGGTAAATGTGTGCCTGTTTACAGATGAGGTCAAACAGGCCTGCTAACACTAGCAGAGGAGGACAGGCTTTAGCTCAAGGCTGAGATTTATGGAGTGTCCTCTGCCCATCCTGCTGTTGAACTTGTCTTGGATTACCATCCTTCTGCCGTGCATGACTGCTGCCTTTGTCCACAACAGACATGCTTCATATTAAATCTGGTATTCCACTCCTTCAACTGTCACTGATCCACTTGTATAACTCCCCACAAATCTCATTACCCTCTGCTCTCATTTTTTTCTCATTTCTCAGCTGATGGTTTACAAACCACATTACACTGTTTTAGATCATTTGGAGAACACAAAGCCAAGTAATAAATACAAGTGATAAATACAAGTGATAAATACAAGTGATAAATCCTTTTTCATGGTGTTAGCACTAAACAAGGTTTCAACATGCTGCTCTTAATGATCCTTGATTCCTCTTGGCTGTGTGGATGGTCTGTGCAGAAAGCCAAGATTATTAACCTTATGGATGGAAAGCACTTACACTTGATATCTAAGGCCTAGAGAAGGAGCCCCATGCTTATCTCACTCTACCTATAATTCCTATGCAATAATAAAGATCTATGAACACGGGACAATCAAAGCTATATGGAGCTGTATCTGTCTGTGTTCATGGTGGAGGCAAGTTTGTGAAACTGGATAAGAGCATTAGTGTAAATTTCGGGACTACATGTCATTGACAGTCAAGGTCAGGGCATTGCCAGACTCGACGGCTAGAAAGTGAGCAGGAAAAGTCTCACCTCACTGGGTGAAACTTCACACTCTGTTTCCAGGCCAGCAGAGGGCTGAAGCCACCACCAGGCAAAGACAGGGCAGCCCCATCCGTCACAGCTGCCATTAACATATCAGTGAAGAATACCACTGACGTACGTCCATCTGAGTGTTTTACTGCTGATATGTCAATGTGCACATACTGTACATTATCTGCATCAGCACAGGTTTTAAAGGGGGAAGGTGTCTGCAATGAGGTGATATAAATTGTCTATTTATGGTTAAGTCTCTTTTTGGCAGCTTGGAACATAAATGTGCTTTAGCTTTAAACATCTTTTTCACACCTACATCGCAGAGCTGTGTTATCAGCATAGTGAGAACTAAATGATACGTCAAACTGACTACCTCACATTAACGTGCAAAGTCTCCACAAAGTACCAGCAGTTTTAGGTTTTACTTTCTTAACCGGTTTCATGCTTCAGGAATGTTACATTTCTGTTAAATCACCCAGTTAATGTAACATTAGAGCAGCCCCACTATTTAGAGCTTAAATATGACATCATGCTTGTAGAATTTTTTTAAAAAAGGCAGGTATAAAAATACCACTGCTTTTTCCTTTCCACGCTTCCTGCAGAGATCAAATGAGGCCATGAGGGAGAATTCAAAATTATGGCCTTCCAGAAACAGAACAAACAGCCAGCATTACAGTCAGGCTACGTCATGAGTCAGCAGTGGGTCACCTGCTATGACCTCATACAGAGCCTGTTTCACAAACTGTAGGAGGAAGGACTACTGTAACTGTTAGCTGGTACAGAAGCTCCAGGATGATTTGCCAGGAGTGAATCCTTCCCTTATCTCTGAGTGGAATGAACCTATTTCTAATATAACACTTATTTCCCATCTTTGCCCTCATCAGGACATCAGGAACTGATTTAAATACTTCCATTTTAGATAACAGAAACATATCCACATATTTAAACTACCAAGATTACCATTATTTTTTAACCAACTAATTTTAAAAACTGTGCTGAGTTTTAATTGTTCCATCATTCATGGTTTTGGTTGCACACAGTGCTGGGAATATCAGGGATCGAACCGCTGACTCTGTCCTTCAGTCCTGTACTTGCACATTTCTCATGTCACATGATTGATCACAAAATTGTTAGTGGAGTGGAAGTTGCAAGATTCAGTCAAGAAACTGTGAAATAAGTTAAAAAAAACATCAAAGACGTGCCTGCTGTGTGTGTGCCTGCTGATCAATCATACTGTAGCTCAAACGTGAAAGTATGTTCCAGTTTGAACTAGTATCACTGAGTATATTTGACAATAAATTCTATCATCAATCTATGGAATGTCGTCTCCTCCTGATGTTGGAGACACTGTCTTGCGTAGATGAGTTCTTAGCAGAATTCTGCAGCAGCCTCTTAACCTCCAGACGTTCCTTTGTGGTTTTGTGAATGTGGTTGAAACCCAAAAAGCCAGGACTGTTTTCTGACATAACTGCTCACCTCTCATCACTCAACTTCACGTCAAGTTCTGAAATGCCTTGTTTACACTGTAGGCCATTAGGGAAGAACATCAAACATAATGCTTAGAATGGCACACCACAACTGGAGATGGATTTTCTGCCTGTTCTTTGCATGTTCATTGAAATAGTGATAGCCTATATCAGTCAGCAGGCACCTGTGGCGTGTTTGGTGCTCAGCACAATGGGACCTCACACGATCAGTTTTATTTAGAAATGCTCTCTTTAATAACACAGGCACATAGAGGTCTTTCACTGACTGAATGCATTCCCTATTCTCTCATGCCAAGAACTAATCTTAACCCAAAACTATTCCCTTGAAGAAGAAAACCGACATGATCTCACACCAAAGAAATGCACAGGTTCCCACAAGGACGCAACTCGCATGAATCCCAATACCAGAAATGCATCATTATAAACAGGGTATTGCATACAACAATGTGTGTGTGAGGAGCATGGGAGCCTATTGAAGAATGCCAGCCGCTCAGCAGCGTAAGACACTTTGGCTGAGACGAACTGTGGTTGACCACGGAAGGCCGCGCCCAGCCACCAGCCACCAGGAATGCATCTTTCACTGGCCATGCAAAATGCTGGCATCAGCGATGCCCCAACTCATTAGCCTGAGGAGGAGGCGAGGAGGTGCATCACCTGCTCGTGTTGGCAAAGACATCAAAGCTGCAGCTCGTGGGAAATCAGAAGTAAATGGAAAATAAGGCACTTAAAGTCACACTTTATAAAACTGAATTTGAGCAGTGACCTGCAGACATGCGGGCATAAAAATAGCAAGGAAAGACTGTCAGGGATGATGTTTGGCTATAACATAAGGTCTCAGTGTCTAAATATAATATAAACGCTTTGCTTTAGTGTGTGGATATATTTTACACTCACAAACAGAAGCCGCATCTAAAAGGTGAACAAGTTTATGTTGTTATATAATACAGTTTGCTGCCATCTAGTGTCCGCAAACAGGAGCATATACAGGAAGTGACAGGAAGTTCTGTGAACTTCTGTAGCAGTGCACAAACACCGCTGAGAGAAAAACTGACAACCCATCCACAAATAAACAAATATCATGCCAATTTGCAACAAGAACTTAATTCAAATAGGTATCAAATGATTTCTTTAACTTTGCACTAAAGTTTGTACTTTTCCACTTCACATCACTCAGCTTCAACAATATCTGTTATATAACGTTAGCATTGCCACAGCATCTGGGCTCTCCTCTTTCCCTGTGGTCAAACGCGCTGCAGTCTACCTTCATATTCCCCAAGAAGGTGTGAGGAGATGTGGAGCCTGGTGACTGAAAAACGTCTTGTCATTGCATTGCCTGCATTCCATGCCTGGCTCCTATTGGACTGAAGACTATTTATACAGCGGTAGAGGAGGCCCCTCAGAGCCTACTGGGGAGATACGCATCCTGGATGTATTCTGATTACACCTACACCTAAAAACAAATCACCTGCTCAAAACACCCTGAAACAGGATTTCTTCCATTATATTGTGTGTCTCAGACAAACAAGTAGCCTACAGCTTAAACCCACAACATTTAAATAGATAAGATTGTAAGGTTTCACCAGATACCAAGCACATCAAGTTGTCTATTGTATTATGTGCAATCAGTCTGATTCTACATTACTGAAATTCTGCCAGAAGCTCTAAACCATCATTAAAAACAGACTAAAAACAGAAAACAGACACTGCATATTGATTAAACAATAAAACAGATTGAACAGAACTGTAATCAGTCCAGGTATGTGTCTGTAGTAAACAACAAGCATGTTGACTGAGCTGTGCAGTAGAAACAAGAGAAGGGTGTATTTTTAGTTGGCTGATGAACTGGTGCAAATAACCAGGGAGAGGGGGTGCTGTCCTCTGAAAAGGAAATTCAGCTCATCCAGGCATAATTTAGACGCCATCCTGCTTTGACTGGCACAGGTACTGATGCACAAATGTGCTTACACAGGGTGGAAGTCCCCCAACTCCAAACCAGGTGCTCTGCTTGTCAACACATGGGTAACTCTCACCTCTTGGCCGCCTCCCATCTCACTCACCTTATCTGTAACGGCCATGCCAGCAAGCCTGGATGTTGACACTGTAGTCTGGTCAACATCACCGACACTGACATATAGTCTGTTCATACAGTGCATACTGAACTCATATTCATGTGCATGATGTGATACCATAGGGGAAAGGAACAGTCTTAGGTTTTAACATTAAAAAAATTCTTTATCGAATACCTGCAATCGGCACAATAAAGTCATGAAGGTGGAAAATGTACCTGACAAGCGGCTGAGGGTTTCCTCTCACTCTGCATTCCAGGCGAATGGGGCTCCCTTCTGCCACTTCCTGACTCTTCAGCTTGTGGAGGAATTGAGGAGGGGACAGGGGTCCAGGTGCCGTTGGAGCTCCCGAGTGCTGGTGCCTTGCAGAGGCTCCCATCACACCTTCAGGCTGAGAACCCATCTCAGACTGGGTGAACTGAGCCTCCTCTTGCTGGCTTGGGGGCAGAACAGGAGCAGAGGCTGAACCCTGAGGGACTGGGCGCTGGCTTCTTGGAGACAGATAGCCACTATCAGGAGAGGACGAATCTTCCTCCACCTGCTGCTCCAAATGAGCAGAGCCTTTGAAGATGGATGACAGCTCCTCAATGAATGTTGCAGCTCGGCTACAGAACTCTGTAGCAGAAGCAGCCCGATCGTTTAGCTCCAGGCCTTCGTGAACCAGCCTGGGTTTATCCTGCTTATACACTGGCTGCACAGGTTTGTGTCGAGCAGGCTTTTCAGCAGAAGGCAGAGCCTCACTGGACACTTGCACAGGTTTGCTGAGAGGGGCATTTTGACTGAAGGAAACCTTACCTGCTGCACTGTCATCTGGACAAGGGGCTTTGGTCTGATGGGGCAGGTTTGGGCTTGGGACAGAGCTTTCAGTAGTCTGGGGGTGCACATTAAGGGAGGGGACAGATTGGAGAGCCTGCTCCTGTTGTGAAGGATTAGAGGGGCCCAGATCATCAGATTCACCTGTGGAAGTAAAGGCCTCCCGGGCCAGGTCCAGGCTACGATTAATCTCTTCTGCACTTAAGAAGGCAGTAAGATCTGCAAAGTCTCCATCTCCAGAATCCTCTGTCACTGAGTCCAGGTAGAGTTCACCATCGGAGGATGCCTCAGAAAACACACCTCCATCTCCCTCCAAAGTCGCGCCTGCTGCAGGGTCCTTCAGCAGCAGAGACATGGGGAGTGGCTGGTTCCAACTCCCGTCCTGCATCCTAAAAAAGCACACCAGAGCTCATTAAACAGCTGTTTACACACAGCACAGTTTATACTGTACATGACATAGTCAGCTGTAAAGAGGGAAATGACAGAACAGACAGAAGAGATGTCATGCTTAAAATATAAACTATACAATACTGTGCTCGCAGTCATAACTGGCAGGATGACTCAGGCCAGTGCTCTCTGTGGACACAGTTGGTGGGTATTAGCAAAGGCCTTTGCGGAGGTCATTGTGAACATGACTGGCATTTTTTACAAGCCTTGTTTGTCAGAACATTTGAACTCAATCCCCTTGTTCTTTGGTATAGTCTCTTCACACACATTTTATATTTCATATTACATATAAACCCAGGTTAGGATGGAATGACAATTAGGCCTGAAAATAACATTGAAGTGAAGAAGAAATGTTACTATGAAATAGCAAAAACGTTTTGTTCGAGGAACAACAAATTAATTTTTTTAAATTAATGTAAAGGTCAGCAAACATTAATCAACAAGCAAAAACAATGAATCGCCATGGCATGTAAATATAGGAGGAACAGATGTATGGTCAGTGGATGGTATGCAAAATCGCCATTGACAAACAATATACATCAATGTAAGCGCTTTGAGTGCCTGCCCAACAGAGCAGAAAAGCGCAATATAAGACCAATGCATTATTATTATTATTATTATTATTATTACATAATGCAGTTAATTCCTCATCAGTTCATTTTTACATAATGAATGTAAAACTAATAAATGGCCCACAATCCCTTCTAATACCATCTTCTCATGAGGTGTGTGTGAGGATGTGTTTTCTTATGCTATAAGTAAATGAAAATAAGTTGTTAAATAAATATATTATATATAAATATATTTGTGAACAAGTCATGGAACAAGCTAATGTGAATCTTGTTAAACCTTAAATGTGCATGCAGATGCCCTCGTTTATGCCCCTTGATGCTACCTATACATTGGATTTCTTGGTTCAGATAGACGACATTCTCAGCTTGATCTCTCAAGAAGCCTAAATGTATAGTGTGCAGTGAAACTGTTGGTGTATATATGACGCAGTGTGACACTCAGCGCCTCATGGTGTCCTGAAGACCAGCTGTTGTTATTTTTAATCCCCTGGGCTGTGTTTCACAGAACCGCCGCAACCCCACCCACCCTGAGCACAGGAGGAGAGAGGTCGCTACCTTCAAACGCACAGGTACAACCGAACTCACATAAACATACACCGACAGTCACAGGAATGGACCTTCTATTATATGAGGGGACAATTACAATGCCACAGAGCTGATTAAATATAGAGGTGCCAAATCTGACAAATTGTTAATAACTTCCAGTGCGATCAAAATTTCCACTGTATGTCCAGATCTTTCCTAGATTTCACACATCCTATTGTGTCGACTTATCATACGCTATAATATAAATTCAGCATTTGTTATATTTTAAAAGAAATGCCTCTAAGAACAACTCAAAGTACCTTTAAAGTATGTGCATGTGACCGTTTTGAATGAAACAGTTGTGTTACTGTTACATCAAATGATATAAGCCATTCTCTTGATAAACTATTATGACCCAAACCATAAATGACAGATGAAAACAAAACGTACCTTTGAGTGAGGTGTTTGTCTGACGACTATCTCGTGGTTTTGTGGTTCCAGGTTTGTCCTGTTGTGTACGAATGAGCCAAAAAGAAGCTTCTCTTTCCAGAAGAGCAGCGTTATTGGTCAGACAGTCGGCAGGATCTCTCAGGTTCAGGGTCCAATGGTGTACTGCCTCTGCAGTCGCCTGCTGTCCCATCTGTCCCGGTCCCTAACTGCTCACTGTGTGGGGCTATATTTGGCCCTGGGCTCAGGTTTCACAGTTAGAGTGCTGGCAAGAAGAGAGAGTGTTGAGGTAGTCCTGAGGAACAGAAGTTGGCAGAGACATTTTAACAGAACCAGTATTTGTTAATTAAACACAGTAAACACAAGCTGTTGTAATAATTAAATTGCACACCTATGTTATGCCTTATGCTTTATTTTATTTTTTGTGAGTTCATGTAACATTCAAATAGACACCCTGCCTGCACAGTCCAGTTAAGATATATGTTAGACATCCACCTGAGTAAGTCACTTATTGGTTAGGTCAAAGTTTGTGTAGTTAAGTCATCTAACGAGACAGTGAAATGGCAGCAGCCTGTCAGAGTTGCCACTGTGTCCAACTCATCTGACCCAGTGACCCCAGACCACCCACTATCAGTTTTCCTAAAGGCATGATATCTGACATACAGCATATTTAGCAAAAATTGAGATTAAAGTTTCAGCAGAAACT
Source organism: Parambassis ranga (assembly GCF_900634625.1). Classification (NCBI taxonomy): domain Eukaryota; kingdom Metazoa; phylum Chordata; class Actinopteri; family Ambassidae; genus Parambassis; species Parambassis ranga. The sequence goes on from NC_041025.1 coordinate 6,103,705, forward strand.
TGGTCATGGTGGAGAAAAATGGCTCAGACTGACGCTACAACACTGGGTTAGAAAGACAGACAGTCGAGGACCATACAGTCTCACTTGGTCTATTTCTAGGCCACTATCACATTTTGTGCTCTCAGAGCTATTCTGGTTCTTCATCAATCTACTGATTACACTTAAGAGGCAGCGATAAGTCCTCAAGGAATTTCCACTGTAATAACAATCTAGTGTATACCCACAAACACACATCCCACACATATACTAGTGAGTAATCTTAAAGTCACTTGCTCCAGTTAGATATAACTCTGTGTAAGGTATTGTTTAAAAATAACAGATTTATTTAGAGGTGACTTCTACATATAACCTACAGTATGAAAGAATAGAATAGAAATATTTAAAGCAAATTATAACCCAACATCCTTCTATTACAGATCATGTTTATATATATAGATTCTGCAGGTGTAGTCAGGCACAGGCTGTATTGTTGTAAAATATTACATTTCAAAGATAAATGTTATATAAAGGAGTTTTGTTGTATGAATTAATTTGTTTAAACAAATTCATCTTTACTTAAATATTATTTTGACGTTGCTTCTCAAACGTTTTCAATAACGCAAGATAACATTTGCTTCTTTAGGTTGTATTGTACTGTCATAAATTTACGAATTGCATTTTCCCCCTCACAGCAAGTTTGTCTCTTCGTGGCTCCCGTTGCTCTTTCCTGATTGGTCAAATGAAACTATGGCGCTGTCCGCGTAGTAGTAAAAACATCATGAAGAAAACTTTAATTCTGAACGTGACGGTACAGATTAGCAGTTACTGCTTGATGTTATAGACTTGTAGAGATTATTTAACCTCTTGTACTGTCCCTCGCGGTAAAAATATCCGCGGGGGGTTCTGTACATTATCTTCGTGTGCTTGCTAACGAACCTGCTAGCAAAACACCGACATATCTTATCTGTCAACTCTTAACGGTGAGCAGTCATACAGCTAAAGATGACAGAGTTGTGTTAGTGTAGTTTTAACTCATGCTGATGTTTCGGTTACATCTTCGTTTTAAAAAGTCTTTGTCTGCGTGACGATGTAGCTAGCGTTTTTCACTGGGGCCCGGAGCAGTCACCGAATTGGCAGTAAACCATAACGAAGACAATTGTTGTTTTTTCACTATACTCCAACTTATCAGTTTTTCTAGTTTGAAACTATTGAATATAGGATGTAATACTTTGTATGTTAAACTGATGGGCTTTATGTATATACATATTTATTAAAAATGACAGAAAGGTCCACATTCTTATTTGAACTGGTAAAAATAAACTATAATTTGCTAGTGGATTTATATGTCTGCCAGTAAGCCAGAACGTTAACATTAAAACTGTACAAGGTGACTGTTTCTTCCTCTAGCACCAGTTACAGGACACCCTTTCCTCAATTTATTAAAGTTCTGTATAATCAAACTTCTATTTAATTGTTTTTTCAGCCCACAACATGCCTGCCTTTCGGCAAGTGGGAGAAAAGCAACTTCCCAACCCTGTACTTTGCATGGCATGGTCTCCTAAGAGGGATCTTATTGCTCTTGCCAACACAACTGGAGAGGTAGGTTAATCCTATAAAGTCACAAATCACAATACAACATGACTGTATCTTTAATATTGTTTCTTCCGTTTGCCCATAGTTGTTACTACATCGCCTGGCAAGTTTCCAGCGAGTTTGGAGCCTACCACCCAGTGAATACACCGGAAAGGAGATCACTGCACTTGCTTGGAGACCAGATGGCAAAAGTAAGGAAGGACTGTGAACACCCCTAAACCCATTTGTCATCCACTTGATAGAATCATGATACGTTTTTATCTGTTGTTTGTCTCTCTACTTTCCCAGTGTTGGCCTTCAGCCTTGGAGACACCAAGCAGGTGGTGCTGTGTGGTGTTGAGAAAGCAGAGATCCTCCACGTGTTTCCAATGCAGAGTTTTGTAACCTGCATGCACTGGATGGAGGTGACAGAGGAGAGCAGGTATATATGAGGCTTATTAGACAAACCAATGGAACAGAAGGGGTCTAGTTGCCAAGCGTGTTGTAGATAATTGATTTGCTGTGTTTCAGTGCACTCAACTCTTTTTACAACTCAGAGGATGAATCCAAACATTTTCTTCCCAAACTACCAACTCTCCCCAAGAGGTAACATTAATTTGAATAAACAGCACATTATCAGAGGACATGTTCTTAGTTATGACCAAACCTTTGCTTTTTTCCAGCTATAGTACAACTTCCAAGATTTTCTGGTAGGTCCTCATTTTTGTGAACAATCTATCAGTTATTATTCCTGGTAGCAGCTGAAAGTATTCATCTATCTTGTGTTACAGTGAGGAAAAGTCTGATGAAATACTGAATCTTCTGGGAGACATCAGGTAAATCCCGCTTATTATTTAAGCACCGCACGGGAAAAACAATGACTGTCGTGCTGTTTGCTCTTTAAGTCTCTCTGGAAATGTTTCACTACCCAGCAGCATTGTTTCCCTGCAGACTGAACATCCTTGTTCTTGGAGGTGAAGATGGCTTTGTTGAGCTTTATGCCTACGGGATGTACAAGATCGCCACTCTAGGAGGAGTAAGGATATTTTATTAATTTATAAGAGATAGTTGTCAAATCTTCTGAAACTCAGTTTTGTTATAATATGGTATTAACAATCATTTCAGAAAGACCATGCACTGTATGAGATCATTAATTGATCCCAAGACAATAGTTTAGCTGTTGTAACTGAGGGCTAATGTGGAAATCTAAAGATAATGTAGATCACATAGCGTGGATATGCTTTTACTTTAGGAAAGGCTGTAATCTTCAGGAGCCAAATGAAGTGAAAGGGTTCAGCAGGGGACAGTTGACAGGCTGAAGCACTCTGAATGTCTCACAGTTGTCGGTTGTGAATACAACTTGACATTAGCCTGAACACAGTGTGCACCACAAAGTCTTACATTAGTGATTGATGAAAGTAGAAAACACAAACTTGTGTCAAATTTGATGTCAATAACAAATAACCAGTTTTTATTAATCAACACTACAGGTTTCAGGAACATGTCGCAGCCTGTGTCTGTCTAGTGATCTCAAGTCTCTGTCCGTCATCACAGAGGTCAGATCTGTTGACAACAACCCAGAGATCTGCTATGTCCAGGTGAGCTGGACACTTCCAGACTTCTCTCAGCTCTATCCTGGATTTTTCTGCATATTTAATAATTGTTGTCTTGTGACAGCTGGACACTGGGCTATTGTCAGATTGTCTACCTGAGGTCACCAGGATGGCACGCAAGTTCACTCACATCTCCACCCTGCTGCAATACCTGCACCTCTCACTTACCTGTATGTGTGAAGCGTGGGAGGACATCCTAATGCAGATGGATCTTCGACTCACTAAGTTTGTTCAGGTTTGTACTTGAGATTTATTGTCTAAATTGGCAAAAACAAGACAGTTAGACAGCTTGTTTAAATACCTCTCTTTGCAGGAAAAGAACACAAGCACACAGGTTCAAGATGAGTTCCTGGAGCTTCTGCTTTGGGGACAATCAAGGTGAGAGAGGATGAGGCTATTTCTGTTGTTTGGAATTATCATGTTGCAATATCTAGAGTGTCCTGTAGGTGGTAGCAACATATTTGCAGACAGTTAAACAGATTTTTGAGGATTTGAATTGGTGTGTCTTTATAATAATTAATCATGTTATGTTTTAGTCCTGAATTACAGGCACTTCTTATGAACCAGCTGACTGTTAAGGTGAGAAAAAGAGCCACTCAGATGATTCCAATGTTTAGCAGTAAAGCTGAAAATGTTTTTTATGTTTCCATCATAGGGACTGAAGAAGCTCGGTCAGTCAATTGAATCTTCTTACTCCAGCATCCAGAAGCTAGTGATCAGCCATTTGCAGAGGTATTTTGTCTTTTGCCTCTCATCAGTATGCCCTGCTGCCTAATAAATGTCTAGTTTAAAAAACCCTCTATTTCACTGGCTGCAGTGGTGCTGAGGCCCTGTTGTATCACCTCAGTGAAGTGAAAGGAATGTCCCTGTGGAAGCAAAAGTTCGAGGCCCTTGGTTTGGATTCAGAAGCTATAGAAGGTGAAATTTAAAATCTACATGAAGATTGAAAGCAAGCCTTTTTCGCTTTCATAAACCATATGTGTGCTTTGTGTTTCTAGGTGCTATTACAGCTGTGGGTTCCTTTTCTCTCAAAGCCAATGAACTTCTGCAGTAAGTTGATGATTGTTAACTTGAATAACTTTTCTGTAAACTGCATATGCTCTTCTGTTATCCTTTAAGTCACTATTTTTATTTTGTCATTTAGGGTGATTGACAAGAGTATGAAGAACTTTAAAGCTTTTTTTCGGTGGCTGTATGTAGGTAAGAATGATTATAAAATTATTTGTTCTTGTTATTAATGTGCATGTATGTGATTTGACCTGCAGCAGTCTGCAGAGCACACGTATAGCAGGTTTGGTCACACTGTTGTGTCCCCACAGCTATGCTAAGAATGTGTGAGGAGCATGTACCACCGGAGCTGAACAAGGTGAGTTTTATCATAGAGAATTTATTTGTATTCTTTACATTTTTTAAACTGTTACAAACTGTTGTTTAATCATTTAGATGACTCAGAAGGACATTGCCTTTGTTGCTGACTTCTTGTCTGAACATTTTAGTGAGGTGAGATCAACAAAAACATTCCTTTTAATATGTTTCTGGATTTGTTTTCAAATTGAGTTTGATTTGTGGGTTAATAGAATGAGGAACTCTTTGATCGTAAAGGGAAGTACTTCAATGTGGAGCGAGTTGGTCAGGTATGTGTATTTGTTTTGTGTAGCTTCAGTCGTTTTTGAATGGTAATACTGTGTTGTAACACAGTGGTTTGTCTTTCATGTGGACATTTACAGTACCTGAAGGACGAGGATGAAGACCTTGTGTCTCCACCAAACACAAAGGGAAACCAGTGGCTGATGTTTTTACAGGACAGCACACACCTGAAAGGTGAACGATGATAACGTTATGTTTAAAATGACGCTTTGTTTGGATTTTACTCAAAGTGCCACTATCTTAACTAATCAATGTAATGTTTATAATGTGTTTATTTAGACAGCCCTTTGCTGTTCCCCTCATATCCCAAAAAGTCTTTGCACTTTGTCAAGAGGATGATGGAGAATGTGATTGAACACTGTCTACAGAAACCTGCAGTGAGTATTTAGATGTATAACCCAGTGTTTAAAGTCCAGTCACATCTGATCTTCATATCTGAATTATTTTATGTTTATTTGTTTACAGGAAGTAATTGGAAAGTCAGTGAAACAGGCCACCTTCTTGCCTCTGTACACCGTGCCAGATAGGTATAAGCACATGTGTCTTCTAGTAATCCATAAAAAGTTGAATTTATTGTAATGAATGTGATAAAAGTTGTATTAATTTGTTTTTCCAGCTCAGAAAACACTCCAAGACTCTTTGAACTTCCATCTTTGTATGTATTACACAACCATCTTATAGGTTTGTATCTAAAACAGCAGTTTGTATTTAGGATATATTTGATTGTTCTACAGGTGGAATGACAAAAAGGCCAAAATGCACTATGTTGTGTTCTGCATGCCTGAGATTTCTCCCTGCAAGCTCTACCTGTTACGAAAAGGAACAGATCCAAACAGGTGCGTTTCTGTGATTGTGGTGTATTTGTGAGTCTCTTGGTATATTTGGTTTGTTTATAACTAGTTTGTTATGATTGTGTAGACACATTCCGAACAGTGTCATGTCGATTGACCTCAGCCACCATCCTGAAAATACAGATGATGATAATGAGGAGGAAGCTCAGTGAGTATTGCTCATTTTGAATTTAACAGACAGACATAACACATACACACAAGTTGTAGACCTGTAAGCTACTGTTCTATCTTTTTTATCAGGTCTCATTATGTTTACAACTGCCTGGATGCTCGTTTCTATGACGATGAAATGCTGACTGTGGTCTTGCAAGGGTCAGAAGAGCAGAGCAGTAGGCGTGTCTTGGCTCAGCTGCCTCTTGCTTCCAGCCTAGGCTGTGACACTGAATTCACCTGGGATCCAAGCCAAAGGTATATGATATCTTTTGAAAAATGTGTATTTCTATATGTGGTATGTAAAATGTAAACATTTAGTTTGTATGACAAACTTTAACATTGGCAACTTTTTATGTTTTCTCAATTAATATTAGGTAATTTAACATTTACCCAATTCCATTATGAAAAAGGGGTGAAGGATACATTTGCCCTACACTACAGGAAACCTAGCCCATTTGGGTTGCAGCAATGTCCCCTCCTTACACACTCCTTTACCACATTTCTGAGCTTTAGATTGTATAATCCCATCAACAAGTGTTGACTTGTAAATATATAACCAGAGTTATATAACTTATCTCCTTCTACCATAGACTATAAACTGATCAATAACCTGTATTTACACAGTATTATTTCATCAATAAGTCTGTTTATTTAAATAATTAGAAACTGTATAATGTTGATGGTTTGGGATATTAAGACAGTAGAAACCACATATACCAAACAACATATAACTTTAACATTGTCACCTGTATTGTCAGGCTGGACCAGCAGAGCAGTACCATCCCATGCCAAGGTCTGGTGTTGGGAAATCAATGGCGGGAACTGGAAAACATGAAGGCGCAGTTTGTAGCTGTCAATGGAATCCGCAAAGTGGCCTGTGTGGTATGTTATGTTTAATACTTAAACACTTGACATTATATTTAGTGTCAGATGATCCATTTTCAATCTTCTCTCATTTCTGAGTCAGCAAATGGATGCCTGTGACTGAATGTATGAATTATTGCCAAACATTTCCTTTTCTTTTTTGGCAGCTAAGTGCCAATTTGAGGCACATACGTGTTTTTGAGATGGATGTAGAGGATGAGGATGATGAGGGAGCTGACTCACAAAATGCCAGCGCTGACCAAGATGGTCTGGAAACTACCACAAACAGCCAGGGACAGGGAGAGGAGAGTTTGGAGGCTGATGATGAAGCAGGAGAACAAGGAGGAGAACAAAAAACTGGGGAGCAGTTAGAGTCAGAGGAAGCCCTGGAACTCTCCTGAGACACAGAATCAAGCTACGTGCATAAAAGACTCAGTCTCCTGTTATTAAACATTTTCATTCACAGTTCATTCTGAAAAATCACTGTTATCATTAGTAAATAAAAATGTTTGTACTCATGTTTGTTATGATGTGTTAATTAATTTAATTAATTTTTCTGTCACCTTAAATGTTTTTTATATTATTATTTTCTAAAACCACAATGTTTTACGCTAATTTAGAAAATAAGATCAAAATAACTAATTACTAAATAGTTATTTATATTATTGAGTAATAACAAAATAATTATATGTATATATAATATAATTTATATAAATAATACAATGCGGGAAACCGCTTTCTTTAACAATTCATTTACTGTACAGTAGGTTGTGTAGCCTTGGATTACTACCAGCGTAATTTTATATGCTCGCGCAAATAGGTGTTGGTTACGTGCTCGCTCCCGATAACGGGCGTGGTGACGTGTGTTATCCGCCGCCTGTTGGTCTTTCACAGTTGGTGACGAGTATTATGAAAATGGCCTCGACCCTGCCCGTAAGCACGAATAACCGGAGAAGATGACGACGTTAAGCTGTTTAAGTCAGTTGAACACCAAAGTGTCTTCTTTGAACACGTACGTAACTGTGAAGTAAACATAAACCAACAGAGTGTAGACAAAGAAACGACTAAAAATTCCACAGAACACCGCATATTTTCGTGGGGCTGAGGAACCACTATGGAGGATATCAACTCTAATATCAACGCGGACTTGGAGGTGCGGAAGCTCCAGGACTTGGTGAAGAAACTCGAACAGCAAAATGAACAGCTGCGGAGTAGGTCTACGATGTTGTCCTCGTCCGGAGCGATGTCAGGGAACCACAGACCCCTCAGCGCCGGATACGACTCGTCCCTGTCAGCCGGGATGGCCGGCTTCCCTGGGGTGGGGTTCGTCGGTACGGGCGGCTACGGTGGGCTGCTGGAAAATAGTCGCTGTTTGAACCCCAGACTGTCTTACGACGGCATCAGTTTTAGGAGGGCGTATGAATGTGAGGGGGCATCGGCTGCCACCTCTGTGTCGAGTATGAACTCACTTTATGCAGACACCACTGGGGGCTACACGGAGGAAGGGGAAACCTCAGTCCTTGACGAAGTGGAGATCTTAGATCTGGAAGACATGGACTGTTTAAACGAAGACGAGGACAGCTGGTGAGTGACAGGCTTGTGTTGGGAGTTATCTTTCCTTTACAGCCGTGTTTGTTTCATCAGGACCGGGTGACAGCTTTAACTAGCTGGACACAGCTGTTGTACACATTAGCAAACGCCTGACATAAACAATCTCAGTAGCCTGCCTGAAATCTGAAGTCATCCACACTGACGGAGTCTCATTGTTGACCACTGACTGAAGTCATATGGGCGGAAGCCAAGCCTCTCCTGTGACTGACAATAATAGACACGCAGTCATGTCAGAGCATACTCCATTATTTCATACACTGCCTACAGTTTGTTTCAGAGTAGGCCCCTTAAAGTCCAGCATTGTTTGTTGGACCGCTTTGGTGCTGTGATGTGGCAGATTGCTTGGCTTGTCCTGGCAGCAGTGACTGAAGATGAGTGTGTATAGTTAAAAATCAAAGTTGTTTCCCTGCCTTGTAGCCATGTGGGAGAAGTAACCATGGATATATTCCTCCATTGAATTCACTTCAGCACAGCAGTTGGCACGCAGCTACAAGTGCTCTGCAGCACACAAGTGAGAGAGGCAAGAGATGTGAAATAGGACAGGCATCTCATCCTGCTGGAATAAGAGCTATGACAGTGGCTGATCACGAGAGATGCATTTGCAGGGATTACAAACAGTGACTGTTGCATATAAAATGGTCGTGCTGAGTGTTGTGGACAAAGATGACCATTTGGCATGGTGTGTCTGCACAACCATTCTATAGCGTTTCTCTAATCCTCTTATGTTGTGTTTGTATTATTTTCCCCCCATTATATGTAAAAGAAGAGTTACTGACCAAACATAAAAATAATGATGGGCCTTCTTAGTGAAATGATTTTCTGCGTTGTTAGGAAGGCTTTACATGATTGGCATCAACTATGGTAATGATACTGTAATAGCAACATTGGGGCATAGCTTCTGATGCAGCCTAATGACAGCTGCACAAACCAACCCGGGGAAGTTTGTTCAGTGTTACAATCAACATATTCCTAATACAGGCACACTGTATTAACAAAGTGATCTGATGTTAAATTTACCTCACAAGAATATGACAAACATGCAAGCACGATGGACACAGCTTCTGGAAATGAGGCCTGTTTTGTGAAACTCCATGTTCATCATTATCATTGGAGCTACCCATCGTCCAAATCCACGGAGCCAGCTCAGTCTCTTCCAGTTTTTCCTCTGCTGCCTGCAGCAGTGTTCTTGTGCCAGCCACTGATCCTTTGACATCAGACTACTTTCAGACATTGCTCATTCATGCCCAACAGAGTCAGTCTCATTATGCCCAGGCTGTTTGTCTGCCCTCTGGATCCGATTGATATCTGGGATTACCCTGCAGTGCCTTCCTCTTGCCAGCTCCTGTCACAGACTCCTGTAATCCCATGAATTAGCATCAGTGTGGATTAAAAATGCTGCCTGCCCCTGTAGCAGTCTGCCTATTGATAGATGCTTGTCATTCTCCTGGTATCAGTTTTTATTGAGTTTATGTGGGAAGATGGAGAATAACGATCACTGTCTTGGTAAACATTGAAAAATGTCCCGGTTTCAAAGTTGTACTTCTCTGCAATTGTTTTTCTTTGCTTGTAATGTTTCTGCTTTCATCATGAAAGGCTTCCTCTGGCTGCAACAGTGCTGACAGCTGCTGACTCAGATTCTCCTCTGAGTAGAACCTCTTCTCTTTTCATTTATTACTTCTACAACATCAGAAAAAAGTTTGTGGCTGTATTTGAGTTCTCATCAGTATTAAAAGGGGCTGACAATAGTTTAAATCACTGCAGCTGACTAAGCACTGAACTCAATGCCTTTTCAAATGATTTAGGGCGGTTCATTCTTAAAGTTTGCTGTAGGGGGGGCTTAACGTTGCATTGTCCTTGTTGCTAATGGAAACTCTTAAACAGAGAGCACCTGCTTGTGCTAAATCACATGCAAGATATGAACAAAAAGGAGAATACAGTGTATTGTATCCTTTAGAATTTCAAATATTTATGTATGAAATGATGTATCTCCAAACAACCAGCCAGTGTCAACGTCTTTTTCAATCTATCTGCCAAGAAGCGTCCTGCCTGCTAACATTTACCTGCTTTAAAAGCAGTCCTCTGTAATAACCCCAGGTCCACATTGGTCCGAACACTTGTTATCCCCTCAATCAAATTACTGCGAGTAGCCGAGCAGCATCATATATGAGGTGTGATACGTGTGGGCTGTAAAGATAACATGTGCTGTTCATATTTTTACAGGCTGTACGAGGCGAAACTGAACAGTCCCTTACAAAAAACCTTGAGCCCTATTGTGTGGTGCCGCCAAGCTCTGGACAACCCCAGTCCTGAGATGGAGATGGCCAGGCGCACCCTCATCCACAGATTGGACGTCACCATGTCAGGTAAGCAAAAAATAATGAGTCTAATTGGCTCAAAGGCCCTGTCCAGACCTGGCTTTAATATACATATTAATGTATATTAATATGTGATCCGACCCAAGTAGGGAGTATCAGATTTGAACACACCCAAGATGTGATCCCATGGCATGCCTCAGGTGAAGAGAAGCATTGCTCCTGGTCCGTACAAGGCCAGGTGTTATGTTTTTTCTCAACGCCAAACCAAAGTTTCTGCTACTTTTAGCTTTTGTTATGCTTAAGTTAGCAGTGAGCAGGTGGAGTTATTGACCTTCTCACCTCCTGTAGAGTTTTTTCTTTAGATGTCTTCACATTGTGTGCTTTACCACCTTCAAATATAGTCAGGCTGAACTGATTGCATTCCAATCCCAATGTGTCTAAAAGTAGTTTCATGCATTTTCCCTGATCCGTGTGAAGGTAAGAAAAACAGATTAGAGGATACATGATAGTCTCTTGTTGGTTTGCATATCTGTCTGCTTTTGTATGTCTATCAGAGGCCTCCATGTTTATCATGCAGTTAGAGGTGCCTTTGAAACTAACCTGTTGAAAGAACTCAGGCTACAGTAAACCATTCCCAGTCCTGACTTTTTCATAGCTGTGCTGTACACTGTTAATGAATGTTCTGATGTCCACACTTTAGCTCTGATGGTAGCATTCAAAACATTTTATGTAAGAAAATATAGAACTAACTTCCAGCAAAGTAGAGCTTGTGTATAAATACAGATATACCGTGGTGTGTACACTAGAAAGGAAGGCAGAATACAAACCCAGTATGATTCATCCTTCATATTTCTCTTATCTTGTGCTGTATATTATTACAGGTTAGAGGCTGTCATTTTACTAGGACTCTGACAGAGACAGAGTGATGACTTGATACATTTGCTATTTGAAATTACTGAAAGCAGCATGATTTGCTGAGTTTATAATAAACAATGACGCTTTTTCAACTGTGCACACTAGTGATTGTGAAATGTTATTTTCCCTAAAACAAACAGTAGGTGTTGCAGTAGCAGTTTGTGCACGTAGAATTAATATTGTGCTAAACATTTAGCATTTTAATTGTACCTGGCTGCATGAGTCGTTACTGATTTATTTTTACTTCACAAAGTTTTCCTTCCTCCACCTCCTCTTCAACCTACTAGTATACTTTGCTCCATGTAAATTGATTCAAATGTAACCCAAAATGAATTTTATTGGTGTAACAATAAAAGGCCCCAACTCTGACAGAACCGTCGGCGTTTGGATCCACGGTGTTGTTGGATTAGGATGTTTTGAATAGAAGACCCAATATATCATAAATCATACATAAAGACAATATTACTCTATGAAATTGAATGATAGTGGGTCACTTAGATGTGCTTCATCTTTCGTCCTTTATGTCCATGCAGTGCCTTTTTTCTGAGCTTCCACTAATTATAGTCAGCCTCTGTCAAGAGGCTTTAAATCCTCACAGCTAAACTGAGAAGGGTCATTTCCATTTTGACAGTGGTATGCCCATGTGACAGTTGGATCATGTTGAGCAATAGGCTCACTGGGGTGGATGTGATACTCTCTGCTCTGTTGTGCAAGAATCAGCAATGCACCTGGACACACAGATGCTTCCTCACCCAGGGATACAAGCATTTGTTTAGAGTTGCTTCTAAAATAATACCAGGGTGGCCCTTTTCTTCTGCACAGAGGACACATGTTATGGAATCTGCAATGTTTTGGATGTATTAAAACTGGGACTGTTAACTGCAGTGTTCGTCGCCTGGCTCTGACCACACAATGTGTGTAGCATGATTTGACCACCAGCAAACAAAGCACACTGTCTGTGTTGCTGCTGACTAATACACCAACACACTGGCCTCGTGAGTGGAATTTACAGCGCTGCGATTACTACTGGTGATTTAATCACTGTAGGTGTGGAAGGAGGATAACGTCATCCTACTGAAAGCACCCCCCCCCCTTTCACTGATACCTATCCTCAGCTGGCACTGATGGAAAGAAAAAGTAAAAACTAAAATCCTTAGTTGAGTCTTGACCATTGGTTTAGCTGAAATAACTGAATCACTAAAGTCTGGGTTTGGATTTATTAACGATTTATTTAAATATCGAGTCCAACAATTTTGAGTATTTGTGTCTGTGAGACTGAGCAGACACACCCTCGTGGCTCCCGGCTACACTTCTTCACACCCAGTTTCTAACAAGAGCATGAAAACCTTGTTGCCATGGTGTTGGTTGAGTTTGTGTTAACAAAGGCAGAGCAGAGAATAAAACTGTTGTTCACTTGTGGCAGATTGATATTAATGGAAAGAGGTCTGTAGATTAGACGTGTGAGTGTTTGAGTTGGTGCCCTTTAATGCTGTAAATGTTTCATTGTTTTAAACGAGACCCTAAGTTTATTGTGTGAGTAGTGACCAAACCTTTCATTTGTGCACACCGTCTCTAAATCATATCCCCGGATGACGTGTCTCAGTTACATAATGACCAACAGGGCGGAAACACTTGGGAGATAGTTCCTTGAGGAGACTGTACTGGTGACTGTGCGCAACTTAAATCATCTCAGGCAATCTCTGTTGTTGTTAGAGCTTAGCCATTAATATAGTAATTTTCCATAGTGCTGCTTTGACAGCTGTTCTCCTGTGTAGTTCCACAACACAACACACAAGAGGTCCCAAACATAGTCACATGGCTGACCTCCTCTGTTTGTAGCTTTTCATAGACCTCCTACTTAACAGTTAGTGCACCTTCTTCTTTCATTTGTCTCCCACTTTTATTCATTCTGTCCTTTGTATCTTTCTTATCAAGAGCTCCTCTGCTTGTTCTTTACTTGTGATACCTTAAAGCTTTCTGTTGCTGTTCATTTCATTTTATTTTTGTATCAAGTAGAGTTTAGTTCCAAGCGTTGTCCGTTTCCTCCTCAAACACTCATTTAGAGTTTTTTGCCTGTGGAAACTGCCCTGAAGTTTCCAAAACTGAAAAGCCAAGCCTCTAATACACTTTCATATCTCAGTAAGTGGAAATGACATCACAATGGAATATTCTTTTCCCTTCTTCTGACTCTTCTTGTTTCAGGAGAGGAGGATTTGAGGACACACTATTTTTGTTAGTCCCCAAGCTACAGATCCCTTCAGATTGCTCTGTGTCTCTTTGTCATGTGTGCTGCTGTAAGAGAGCACATCATATCTGACACTACACATAAATGTGCTGCAGATCCTCTCATGAATTGTAGCTGAGACCTGGGTATAAAACATGTCTACAGCTATATTGACACACACACATGGCTTACTCATGTTTGTACTGTAAGCACTCACAGTAATGTGTCATTATCTTGACCTCTGCATATTCAGGTGAATAGTTCCACCCTGTTGACCTGACTGTTGTTTTATGGGACACAAAGCATCCACTGGTGAAGCGGGTACACCCTCACAGACCTAAATGTTGCTGTGTTGTTGACATTCCTCCACTGATCCATGCAGATGGTAGGAAAGTGGACATGGTGGTATTTCCTGAATAATGCAGGGGAACAGAGTGCAGAGCATCAGGGGGAGAAGAAGAAAGTGGATGGAACAATGGTGATGAAGAGCTCTCTGATCTTATTTAAAAGGCTGCTTTCCAGTCAACACTGAGCTGGGTAAACACACCCAGTCGGACAGAAGGGATGGATAAAGTAATGTTCCATTCAAAAGTAACCCAGTGACCTGCGGTCTGATCTCATGATCGAGACCAAGACTGTAGACTGGAGCCTTTTAGTGCTGCTTTGCTGCGAATCACAGAGAATGGCTTTGTGCTGTGTGTGTGTATGAATTGAATAGTGCACATTGTTAAGTGTTTCTCCCGGCTCTATCAGGCCCACATTCAGCATATGGTGTAAGACACTTAACCAGACTGCCAGCACAGTGCAGAGCTTTTATGAAGTTGCTGATATCTGTGGTCCAATAGTGGGACAATCAACAGGCTTCTCCATGGCCTTTAAAGGGTTACAGTGCATAGATGGTGGCATATTGAAGAAGCCAAACCAAGAATTGAAGGTTTGTGTTCTTCTAATGACTTTTTAGGCTTCGGCCTGTTTACTGTTTTATTCCACTAATAAATTAAAAAATCTCTGTGTTTCTTGCCAGCTGTTCTACTAGTCTACTTAACACTTAGTGGGTGTATTGTTGGAGACATAAGTTGAGATTCAGATGAGGGCTGATTTTCATGTTCTGTCACAGCTATGTTCAAAGGTCTATACTTTGTTTGCTAGTGCATAACAGAATCTACCAGGCCGCAATAATGTTGATATGTATTACACTGTTTGTTTTGAAAGTTTAATGTTTGAATGAACTGTGCCTATAATATAGTAGTACAAAGAAATGATGTGACATGTTAAACTTTAATGAAAACTTTGCTGATATGCCAAACAAAGTGGAAATGAAACTGTGTAGATCTGCTTGGTGATAAAACATACATTCTGTTTTTTGGGGGGGCTTTTGTAACTGCACAGCCAACAAGCGCAGGAGCCTGTATGGAAGCCCCTACAACCAGCAGAGTTATGGAAGCCTGTATAGCACAAATGCAGCCAACAGTCCTTACAGCAGTGGCTTCAACTCCCCCTCCTCAACCCCTAGCAGAGTGCCCATCGTCAGACAGCAGCTAATGCCCAGTAACGCAGGTAAGGATCTTTTTTTTTTTGCTCATAGTCTGTTACAGAGTGTCTGGCACTGAAAAGCTTTTTGCCTCATCAGTACACCAGCGAAATGCAGCATCAGAGAGAAATCCTCCAGCGATTAGTCCACAGTCATCAGTGGACAGTGAGCTGAGCACGTCAGAAATGGACGAAGACTCTGTGGGGTCTTCGACAACCTACAAACTCAATGACGTCACAGATGTCCAGATCCTAGCACGCATGCAGGAAGAGAGTATGTACCTGGACCTCCTGCAGTATTCCTCAGTTTCCTGCAAACAGCTTTCTTACAGTGCTCATGTTTGTTGACAGGTCTGAGACAAGACTACGCTGCAACGGCATCCAGACGGAGCTCGGGTTCGTCCTGCCATTCGCTGCGGCGCAGCACCTTCAGCGATCAAGAGTTAGATGCACACAGTCTGGAGGATGAGGAGGAGGCGGTACACCCGGCCTTCCACCTGCCCTCCAACCGTTTCAGCCCCTCTCCTCGCCACTCACCCCGTGCCTCCCCTAGAAATTCTCCCCGCTCACGCTCCCCTGCTCGCTCCATCGACTACAGCCACAGCCGCGGCTCACCTCAGCCCATCATTAGCCGCCTGCAGCAGCCTCGCCACTCACTGCAAGGCCACGGGCATGACCTGCAGACAAATGTGGTCAAAAATGAAGGTAGGCAAAGAAAGCAACGATGGAAGAGGTTTTATAAATGTTACGTGCTTCATCATGTTCCCCCCTCTGCTGCTGTTGTAGAAAAGCTGCGTCGTAGTCTTCCCAACCTCACGCGCTCCTCAGCAGTGGCAGTTGCTCAGGCACCAGAGCCTGTTAAGAACAGCCGCAGCTGTGAGTCCAACCTGCAAGTGCCAAACGGTGGCTCTCCCCGACACCAGAGCCAGTCTGCTAGTAAGTACTGTAACACACAGACAGCATCATTTCAATGTGATTGTAAGACAGAATCCCTCAAAACTTGTACATCTTTAGCTGCTGTAACCTTCAGACAAATTCATTAATGAAATCACCTTGCTGTCTGCTGACATGATACCAATATTTGTTTTGCTCTCTGAGTTCAGTAACACAACAGGCAGTGTAATCTGTTGTTAGTCATTGTGGGCCTGTTAATCCCTCTGGCTGCACCTACACTGTAGGGACTGTGTTACTTTGTAATGACATGGCTTTGGTGCTTGGGGATCCTCTTTGTCTTTGATCTGATGTGGTTGTAGCATCTTTTATTCACATGCATTCGTCCTGTTGTTGTCTTGGCATATCTTTCACTTCAAATAAATGCAGGATAAAAAGCATGAAGACACAACACTGAGAATTCAAACTGGCTGCTTGTAACTACACTAACATTGTTCTTTTAGAGCCTAGGATCCCACTTCTGTGAGTTAAAACGATCCACTTGATGTAATCCTGTAACGGGAGATAAGGGTAATGGTGTTGTACTTAATCCAAAAATAGTAATTTGTCTCTGTTATTAGGCTCAAGGAGTTTAGGGGTCAAAGCTGGTTAAATGTGTCTTAAACAGCCCTCTGTGGGATGTGGCTTTGATATGTTCTGTTTTCACAGAGTCTTTGCAGGTTTCTGGTATAAGTACTTTACTGCAGTGACTGTTTGTTGGATGTGGTGTTCTATCTGAGCTTTGGCTGCACTGGGCATGTGAGACACCTTTAGTTGCTGCCTCTCTTACTGACTTCTCTTCAACGTAAAGCATGTGTAACCCACACCAGCCTCTTCTTTTCTGGCTGTTCTGTGACTGCAGACATGGTGCCTGATACTTTTCTGCTTCATGTAAAAGGAGCTGCCTGCAGATGTTTAGTCTGTAGAGCCCCCTTGTGGCCTCCAGCTGCACCTCCGGCTTAAACCTGCCTGAGCAGTAATGATGTGGATCACAGACAAATGAAGTCCCAGTGCTGACATGTCCCTGTTTTTCAGCATCAGCTCAGCTCCCAAGATACTCGATCCCTTCTCGCTCCTCCCCGAAACCCAAACAACACCTCCAAAGCCCTACAGCACTGCGAGGTAACAGCCTGCTCCTTAACCAGCTGGAGGCTGAGATCAATCTTAACACACAAACATCTGCACAATTTAAAACGCACTAAAATCAGATGCCTGTGTACTGAACGTTTAGACCACTCTGGACTACTATCAACTGTCAGTGATAAACAAGGTAGTAACTGAAGTACAAGTGAGGAAGGTGCGTTAATGCACTGGTTGCCGGCTTTGAGTATCTCTGAGAACAGTCTGATAGGTCGAGTGAGGTGGTTGTTGGCAGATGAGGAAAATCTTCTGACTCCAACATGTGAGCTGATCCTTTTGATGAATGTGTTAAGGTGTTTGAGGTATAATCTGACTGTTGTTGGTCTTGTCATCCTCAGTTGCTGCCATCTTAGTTTGGGTGCATTTTTGTGCCCCCTGTTCTCCTTGCATCATTACGTGCTGTGTAATACATGCTATGTTGCTATGATGGCTATTCATTGGTTGGATGTGGCTAGTATATTGTAAATGAGAAGTTTTCCAAAAGCAAAATATTTGGAAGATGAGTGATGATTGTGTTCCAGCCACTTGTCCATTATCCATCCCTACAGCTGCAGCCGCCCCAGCCATGACAACATCCAGCCTGCTTACCCTGCTAATGCCAGAGTAACATTACAGTATCCTCTTGTTCAAATCAGTTGTTTAAATGTTGTAATATGTTGTTAATAACCATTAAATATAAACATAACACTGCTAAGGACATGCAGCACTGAATATAAGCTCATTATATTTACTTTAATAAGTCTAAAACATTGTTTACCAGCACATTGCTAAAGTTTTGTAAAGTTCAGTTGGCTTCTGTTGGTCTTGAGCCCTGTTGTTTGCCAAAAGTCCATCCTCAGCACCTCCCTCCCTGCTCTGATTTAAGGTGTGTCTCTGTTGTCTTCGTCTTTGTCTAGTCCCACTCTCCTGTTGCTTTGGAGAAGAAGGTGATTTCAGTGAGTATTCACTGAGGGCTTCCACCTTTTTAAATATTGTGATTGTGGTTCCACACTGTGGCTGTATTGATGTTGTGCTTCTGGTTTTTACTAGTTTATGCTGTGTGTGTACGTGCATCACCTCATTTTGTCATTAAAGACCACAGTAGGCAGCCGTAGTAAACATTTCTGTTTACTTTCTGTTTTAACTTCATAACAGATGTGACTTCATTTGTGAAGTTGGAATACATGTGATTAGTTAATACTGCATACTTTCAAATAGTAAACTGGCATCATATGTAGATTGACCTCAAACCATTGTGCTGATCATTACCTCATTATTAAACTGAAACTCACAGAAGTGTAAAGACGCATCAACATAATCTACTTTTATCTGACTGTATTTCTACCGTGCCTGTCTTTAGTCCCCTCACCCAGTAAGCTGCGAACTCCAGCCACCCCATCCCCGCTGGCGCTGAGGCAGCCAGTGAAGGCCACATCCACCCCCAATTCTGCCACCTCCACCCCCACCCGCTCCCTGGCTCCTCCACGCAGTGGGCTACCCCGACCCAGTGCTCCAGCTGCAGGAGGAGGTGGAGGAGGTATCCCTCTGCCTGTCAGCAAACTGGCTCAACCTGTGCGCAGGTAAAGTACATCTGCAGACACAACGAGCACATCTCACTCCTCTGTCACAGAACATTGCTGTACGCTTAACGTTAAATTCTCCTCGTGTTCTTCTCAGATCTCTGCCTGCTCCTCGATCCTACAGCAGCACAGGTGAGAACTGGAGGGAAGGTTGTTACTGAGACGAGCCAGCAGGGGGCTCTCCAGTCACACTAATGGCACAAGGAGGCAGACAGTACAACGTGGCACTTTATCTACCTAGATAACTTTTACAGTGAACGGACAGACTGAGTTCCAAAAATGTATACAATTGAGAATAAATAAAAAGGAGAGGACAGATTGTCCACATTATGTTGTGTTTCTCCGTGGTGACTGGCTCTGGAGGGAACAGGCATGTCAGCCAGGAAAATGCCAAAGAAACCAGCCCGACTCCAGCTCCGTCAGCAGAGGACACATCGCCTGCCTTGGTTCCACCGCAGTCATCTGTGAGGCTGTCCATATCTCCACATGTCCCACTGTCCTCCCCTCCCCGACCTTCTTTCACCTCCCTCAGGTTGAAATGTTTCCACACATTTCTCTCTTTATGCTCTGTGTTTAACAGATGTTGGTGAATGATCTCTATGATGATGCTGTGCAGGTGACCTGTCCCGTAATGTTAGAGAATTGTCGATGTCTTGCAACAGTGAAAGCACCTCTGTGTGGGTATGACATTAAGAATCTTTCCTCTTGTAAAATCCACCAGAATGTATGCACACATTTGTTTTGGAAAATTATTTATTCAAATTATTTAAAGAAGTGTATTTCCAAACATCCATATCAGTATTTTGTTTTCAAATTTCAGTTGTTTAAATTGTACGTTTTGAACCTCAACTTCAAGCTAACTCTCCAAAGCCTTTTTGTTTTGTTTGTTTTCTGTGTCACATCAGGACACCTCAGCCAAAGCCTCAGTTCTGACTCTGTACCACAGTTTGCCAAGATTAGACCTTACTCCATTGAAGTGCTTAGAGTGGTCAGTTTGAGAACAGATGGACTTTTGAGTTATATCTGAAACAAATTTTAACCATTGAGAAATAAGCCTGAACTATTTTGTCCCAGTTCACCCATTCAGCCAATGAAACCATAAAACCTAGATGTGCTTAATTAAATGCCTGTAACAGATTTATCAGTGTGCATCAAACATACCAAGGAAAAAAACAAACTGTCTTGAATACACTTTGACTGGCTCTTACCTCTTGTGCAATGAGAATGAATCAAAAGGCATGCCAGCGTTAGGGAAGCTGTTCTGGTAATTGGTGTGGTGGGTGTTTTAGTGCCTATAATTTAAAGGAACACTTGAGTTTGAAAATCATATTTTCATTTATATTATGGTTTTTCATTTTGTGCCAATTCCTGGTTTTGCCAATATTGTTTGCATCTTTGCTTGGTTGATTTGCTCGCCTGTTTGTTTTTGTAACTCAATCAACACATTTATAATTGCTTTAAAAAATGTTTATTGCTCGCCTTCATATTTATAACTAATTCCGCATTATGTAAATGAAACTATTTATTAAAGAGGTGCCTCTGTAAAAGCTCAGTTTCAGTGGAAAGCTAAAACGAATGTTGCAAAAAGACATGCCACACCTTTTGTGTGAACGTTTTTGTTAATGAACTTTTTTTTATATCCCACAAACATGACATCTGGTTTCCCTGTGTAAAGTCGCATTTCAAATAAAACCTGAAAGGCTGTTGACTCTTTGTTTTCTGCTACACAGCAACAGATTGAGTACATGAGAGTAAAAACAACATTTGATCAAGAGCACATATTTTGCTATGAAATGTCTGTAAATTAATAACGTCAACAGATTAAGACACATTACAGCAGCATCTACCCCAAATCCTGCTGCTCATTCAAATCTGCCTTCAAACCTTCTGCCAGTTTAGTGAAGTTATCACATTGTTAAAACACATTTAATAATGGACACTGTTTCTTCATTAGAGACGATGACTCTCCTCTGTGAGAGTGGGGTCACTTACAGGGCAGCTTGGTGGACGTCAGGCTTTTTGGTTAGAAAAGGTCCCACAGCAACTAAATTACATACATTCATATCTATTTCGTCATTAAACTGCTAATACCTCTATAACATGTGCAATAATAACTTCCCAGGTGTTAAAAATTAAAATTCAGCTCCTACTCTAGAAAAGGACCAAAGCAGTCAGACACAGGGCATTTCTGACCATTTTATAGCCCTAATATCAAAATATGTCCAAACGGCCATAGCCTTAGTAGGTAAAGGGTTAAATGACAACAAAACAGTTACCACTGACCCGTGTAGATATGTATGTGATAATGAATGTATTATTTTGTTAAAATATTAAAGCTGAAAGTTTAAACTTCAAACACATACTGATCCAGATCCAGACCTACAAAAATCAACATCACACATTGCATTACTCTCTGCTCCCACTTTTTGCTTCCAGCTTCAAATTTAGCATATAGTTCCTTCTTTTTGTGATTAACACTTAAACCTAAATGAGGCCTACATTACAGTTACTTTAGCATAAAAACAGGCTCTTGTTCAGTGCTTGTGTTTCAGTGTCAAATGTCCAGCTCTTATAGGGTATAGTGACACATTCTGTATTCCACACACACACACACATAATCACGTAACTGGAGGTGGGACGCGGTGTGTCTTCAGGAAGGATGGGGCTGACTGAAAGCCTGAGTCACGGACTGTCCCGTCCCACCTCAGTCGCTGAGCTCTTAAGACGTGTGACGTCAGTGAATTTATATTCTGCAGACACTCCTCGCAGAGTGTGATACCACAACCTGATAGCGCTGGAGCGTCTCTCGGGATCATTTCCTGTGGACTCAGACACGCAGACACGGATGGTGGTGATAAATGTAATGCAGCACAGTGCAGAGCAAACTGTCAGAGCGCAGGCTGGAACAGGCTTTAATACTGTGGGGTCATTCTGAAAACTGATTCAATAAAAAAGCAGAAAGGAGTCTATAATCCAAAAATGAAAACTTACTATTACCCATGTAGGCCTACTATATTTAGTCTACAGAGAATTGAGCTATTGAAAATTTCACTTTGATCATCTTAAATGATACAATAATTTATTTTAAATAATAAAACACACTCTGATAGTGCTGATATCCTCAGACTATTTTAGTGTAACACCCTTTTTGACTTTTTCTAAACAGATGACAACATTACTTTCAGCAGCACTGAATGATTTGGTCTCAGTGTACTTTGATCGCACTGTAATGACTCTTCTTTGCTGCAGCCTGATGAGACTTCTAAAGGCTCTTGTTAAAAATCATACGTTTAACCGAACATGAGGCCTGCGCACTGCAAAGTTGGAGAGGACTCGTGCGTAATGCGCCCTCCTTATGAGACACACCGCTCCCCCAACAAAAGGAACGGCCAGGCGGCTGTTCACAGTTTGCTGCACTGGTATAAAGATCAGCACAGTTTTCATTCAAAGTGGCTCTGCTTACTCAACCACGACAAACAGCCGTCTTCACTGCGCCTTTATTTCCAATGAAAACGAGACACACATTGACATCTGTCGGACTGAGTGTCATTTTTCTAAATGGAAATTATCAAAGGGCAGCCTGCTTATTGATTGGCCCAGCCACTCCAGCTGAAGCTTCAGTCCGTGTGCAGACTCCCCTCCAGCAGTCTAGCGCGGAGCCAATCCGTGGCACCAGTCTGACTCAGTGAGTCGCTTTAAGACCATCAGTACCATGGCACCATCACATCCTCCGGCCACTGGATCGTCCGCAGTTTCTCATTAGTGACAACGCGCCACTAGGGGAATCATTTTACGCACGAGCAACTACAGGCACAACCGACTGTGGAGATTCTCTGTCCTCCTGTTGCGCCATGGAGAACTCCAGCCTGCTGGGTGGCAGCGCACAGAATCCACGTTTGATTGACTTTCTCACGCTGGACACTTTAAAGCAAGTTGTGGATTCTTATGAGGACGGTGTCATGGATGGTTCAGAAGTCGCCAGTGGTGCCATGTTTCTTGATTCTCTCGGGACTGTCGCTGGGGTTGCGTTTATGGCCGCTTCCCCGACGGAATCCCCTCACCTGATGCCTGCCTTCTGGGATTCCCCGCTTAGTCACGGAATCAATGTATTTGTGGGACTGGTTCTTTGCTTCACAATGCTGGGGCTGGGCTGCACGGTGGACGTTAGCCAGCTTGGGGATCATATCCGCAGACCCATTGGAGTGCTGCTGGCTCTGATATGTCAGTTTGTTATCATGCCCTTGGTGGCCTTTCTCCTGGCTTTAGCCTTTTCTCTGGAAGATGTGGCAGCGATGGCTGTTCTCCTCTGTGGCTGCTGTCCTGGAGGGAACTTATCAAATATCATGTCTCTGCTGGTGCACGGAGAAATGAATCTAAGGTAGATGTGCTGTACTCATCGAAACACTGCACAAAGTGAGGTATCGTGTGAAAGTGAAAAGGTTTTCCAAAGTGGATCAGTGTTTTGTGCGTAATGATCTGAAATTTACGCACAGAAATGACATAAAACTGATCAACTTTACGCACGACTTTAATGTAGCGCCTGTCATCTTAATGTCATTCTTTGCCAAATTTAAAACAAGCCAACACTGTGACCAAAGACATCTGCCATCCATATAAGTAACTTGTAACGTCGCGTCTCTGCTCTCCTCTCCCCAGCATCATCATGACCATTTCCTCCACTCTGCTGGCGCTCGTTTTGATGCCGCTCTGTCTGTGGATCTACAGTCGAGCCTGGATCAACACACCGGTGGTCAACCTCATGCCCTTCGGGGCCATCATCTTGACCCTGTGCAGCACCCTCATCCCCATTGGTTTAGGGGTAATGCTGAGGTACCGCTACACGCGCGTGGCAGACCTCGTTTTAAAGGTAATGTAAGATAAAAACGATCAATTTGAAAAATGATAAAGTTACTTTTCTACACAGTCAATCAAGTATTCTGTCAGTTGGATACAAAGTACTTTTGGTTATAGGGCCGCCTTTGCGCAAAAGCGCACTGCGTATTTTTCGGTGCCTGTCATTAGTAGTGGGGGAAGCTGACCGCAGGAAGAGTGACATCAGAGTGTCAGGAAGAGCTCCTCCCTGCCATTTCTGATAAAAGCCATAAGGGAGGGACTCATCAGTTAGAGCTGACAGTAACGTCATGGTACACGGATGCACTGGTGCAGATTCCAGATTCCCTGTTTAACACACACACAACCCCCCCCCCCACACACACACACACCATTCTCATCCATGTCTCTGTCTGCAGGCGTCCCTGTGGTCTCTGCTGGTCACCCTTGTGTTACTCTTCATCCTGACTGGAGCGATGCTGGGGCCAGAGCTGCTGTCCACCATCCCACCGTCTGTCTATGTGGTGGCTATCCTAATGCCTCTGTGTGGCTATGCTGCAGGTTACGGCCTTGCCGTGCTCTTCGAATTGCCTCCCAACTGTCGCAGGGCCGTCTCTCTGGAGACAGGGTGCCAGAACGTGCAGCTGTGCACTGCCATCCTGAAGCTGGCCTTCCCCCCTCAGCTTATAGGAGGGATGTACATGTTCCCCCTGCTGTATGCGCTGTTCCAAGCAGCTGAGGCTGGAGTCTTCATCCTAGCCTACAGGATGTACAGGAAGGAGGTGCTGCATAAAGCTGACCCCACAGGACGCTGCGAGGACACAGACATTTCATATCAAAGGTTTAATGATGAGGACTTTGACTCATCGTATGGTGCGGTGACAGTGAGTGACCCAAACACCATCATGTTGGATCCCTGTCCTCCTGATCCAACTCCTGTTTAATGTGCACATAAAAAAAATCATCTCCCTGCGGTGGATTCATCATGTGATTGCTGTCATTCATCCATTCAGTCAGGGAGACCACACACTGCAGGGAAACCCAGAGTTATCATGGCCATGACATGCTGCAAAAAAGGTGCTTTATGTTATAAGCTTGATTCATTCAACTCAACCATTTGTGTCTATAGTGATAAAACATGCTGTGACCTATAAAGATACATGGATCTGTAAACCACATCATCAATCCAGGAGTAGGAGTGTGAGTGTGTGTGTGAGAGAGAGAGAGAAACATATCAGAAGAATTAAGTGTTTAAACAAGCCTGTGCCAAATCAGTGTTTGTGCTCCAAATGTACCATATGTGTAAATTTAAACTGTATCATTAAATATGTATGAAGACACTTCCCTCATCACGTGTCTGCTGATTTCGACGAGAGGTGTCACACAGCTGACCTTCATTAGGCCTGATGGCGCGCTCCTGCCGACCTGCCTCTTTAAATAGTTAGCTACAAGCAGCCGCCTTGGTTGGTTGAACAATATGGCAACGTATGGTGAGGAGCCAGTCGACAGCTACTTCTATTCATCTTACAACCCCTACGTGGGCAGATACCCCAGGCCTAAAGAAATGGGGTGGAAATATAAAAGTTGCGTCTCCCATTATGGAGACTCTTCTGACGCTTTCAACAATCACCAGCGCGCGCAGCTGAAGTCCATCTTATCCAAAATCAATCCTAAACTCACCCCGAGACTCAGGAAGGCCAACACCAAGGACGTGGCGGTGCAGGTCAACCCGAAGACGGACGCCTCGGTGCAGTGCTCCATCGGCCCGCGGACCCTCCTGGCCATGAAGAGAGATTTCCAGCGCAAGAGGAAGCAGGAACCCGCTACGCCCGTCGGAGGAAGCCCTGGTGCGGGCGCCGGCGTGCGTTACCCCCGCACCCTCGCCGTGTATTCCCCTCTAGGGTACAGGAGCGTCACTTCGTTCCTGGTCGACGAGAACAACAACAACAGGGAAGAGACTTCCAGTGGGGCGCAGACCGTGGAGCCGCCCGGCGAGCCGCCAAAAGACACTGTCGGGAAGAAGGTGGAGGACAGCCAGACTGGTGAGGATGGAAAGAGCGCAAAGCTCCAGGAGCAGCGCAAAAAGCTGAGGCCTAAACAGCAGGAGAGGAGCGAGGCTGCGCTCAGCTCCGCGGAGCAGGCCAAGGCGCGTGTGCGCTTCCAGGTGAGTTCCATCAGGAAACCAATCAGACCCCTAGTTCCTGCTGACGTACACATCCTGTTCAAACATGTTACATTACATGTGGAACACTTTAGAGACCCCGTCTGCTTCTATGTACATGGGTTGGTTTTGCCTGTTATGATTTTTAAGGTGCTGTTGCCTTTTCCATCTAATATGCAAATTATTTAAAGTAATCACAAGCAAATGTCATGGTTTTATATTTACTTGTACAACTTAAGTTGATATCACCTAGATGTTCAGGGTCCTTAAAGTAGATAATAAACACCTCTATGGACTGTCTCCATCATTCAGAGCAGTACACCCCACCTGCACAGAGGAACACTGATGTAATGGATCAAATCTCTGAAGTATAATCTTGCAGATGCTGGAGTTTCTATCTGGTTATTGACACGGCTAAAAGTTAGCAGGTATAATTTTCTTTTAAACTAACACTTAAAACTGAATCTGATTCTTTCCTGTCAGTTCCTGGAACAGAAGTATGGATATTATCACTGCAGAGAATGCAATCTGCGGTGGGAGAGTGTGTATGTGTGGTGCGTTCAGGGAACAAACAAGGTGAGCAGCCAATGATTCGGTTGCACTTGAGTTTTAATCTGCATCATTCTACTGATCCGTCTCCAAGGGAAGCCCTTTTGTTAATTGACTGTTGGTGGCTAACATGTGAAAGCACATTTGGGGTGCAGTAGATGTCCTGACCTGTGTGTTTGCGTGTGTTGCAGGTTTACTTCAAACAATACTGCAGAAAATGCCAAAAGGACTTCAACCCATACCGTGTTGAGGACATCACATGCCATGTAAGCCCTTCTCTTGCTTTCTGTTAAATATCTTGTGTGTCACCTCTGAACTTACCCCACTCCCCCTCCCTCAGGTTTGCAATAAATCACGCTGTTCCTGTGCAACAACACAGCGACATGTTGACCCCAAACGACCCCACAGACAGGACTTGTGCGGCAGATGCAAAGGCAAGCGGCTGTCCTGTGACAGCACGTTCAGCTTCAAATACATCATCTGAGAAGCATCTCCAGTGAACTAGTAACGCACAAGATCCAATGAGGGATGTCTTGATCCCAATGGAGCAATAATGGCATCATGAATACAGTGAAGATATAAATTCCAATACTTTTTTTCATGTCTGTTTGTGTTGATGAACCTGAGCACCTCACACTTTAATGTATAATAAATGGCTATCTTGCACTTGGTACAGAGTGTTTTTTTTTATTGTCATTGGAAATGAAGCTCTTAGCGCAAGTTCAATCAGGAAGATTATCTTCACTCTTTCATCACTTCTTTCCAACCGCCTCTCCCTCATCCTCCTCACACTCGTCCCACCTTCTCCCTCGCCCCTTTCTCTTTCTCTGCCTCCCACTTAATCAGCTGGTTAATATAGAGCAACGCCCCCTCCAATCAGCGGCCGAGCCGCTCCTCTCCTGCCCACTCACTGCTCAGCAATTCACTTAAAAATCTCTCCGTCTCCTCTCCAGCTGTCTTTCGGATCGATTTCAGGAACCCTCCTCCACCCCAAGCTCCACCAGTTCCTCATCAGGACAAGGCCTTTTATCCCCTGCTCTTCTGCTCCTTCACCACCACCAGGTCTAGACCCGGGGGGATTCCTGCCTAAGCGGCCTCATCTCCTGTCCTTTCCCCCTTCGGATGGCGGTCATCGCATCGGGGTCTAGAACGCCAAAGCACATTTCATTCATTCATTCATTCACTGTATTTCAATAAATTCTTTCTCATCTGAACATCTAGTCTCTCCTGATTGAAATGAGGATTAGTTAAATACTGCGTCCCTTCAGTGGGGAAATAATGCTGGCCAGTCCGTTCAACTCTGCATAACTAAAGGGGGGTTCAGCAGTGTGCATGTGATGGACTATTGCTGTTGCCAAAATTAGGAACTGACATCTGAAAACATTCTTGAATTCTTTTGTGTAATATTGACAAGGAACTCTACAAGATCCTTAAGACTTCTAGCAGCGTCTAGTTTCCACAATGACTTCAGGCTATGTTCTGTATTAGGTTTTTATTTATCCAGAGAGAAGGCTGGTATGTGAGTGAACAAGGAAAAATGTATAATGCAGTTCTACATTAAAACATCTTCCAGGTAAATAATATATTCATTAAATAATTAGGAACAGCATTCAAATGTACCAGACAAGCAGGGAAAAAAGCTCTCTGAGGAATGAGTACAGTGACTGTTACAATGTGCCATGGCAAGCTTTCCAAGAAGCATTCAGATAACATTTCATGTCCTGCAGTCACAGCAGCAAACAGGGCTATTCTGAAAGTGTAGCGCAGCTTCAATGTTGGCTGTTTTCCCCCCTGGAAAAACAAGATCAAAATGCAGTAAAGGATGATTGCTGCTTTCCAACACGATAAACCTACATGGACAAACACAAACCTTAGCCCCCCCCTCCCCTCGTAAGGCTTTAAGCAGAGCCTAATTCAGGGCGCTGAGCTAACAAAGATCACAGTGAAGAGAAGGAATGCATATGGACATGACTTGGCTGGATTGGTTGGGTCCAGCGGGAGATGGAGGCTGCTTTGATCTCCCATGCCACTGCCATCATAAAGGCAGGTGGTGTGTCCCACATGACTCCATTTCCAAGACCACAACCAAGAAACCAAGGCAGCCTTTGGGAAATTTTTGAAGTCTGTGTGACAGGATGACAAAAAGGTGGAGCGGGTCATAATGACTCAGATCTGGTCTTGGCTTCCTCTCATCACATTAGCTTTATACATACATCCTATTCGGATGAACAGTGCATTACACAAAAGTACAAGGGAAAAATACTGGTTTTGTACTATACATTTTCTAAAATATATACAGAGTAAAATAAGTTATGTTTCCAATGAGTTATAGCCAGTTTGCACTTGTGTGCAATTATATGCATTTGTGTGTGAGCGTATACCAGAATATCCAATATATATCACACTGTCAAAAGTCTCTAAAGGCATCTACTTATTTGGTTAAAGAGTAAGTTTTGCGTGAAGACCTGTTGAAGGGGACTCTCCTCTCAGAACAGATCAATAAACAGATATATTTCTCTTTTTACACTCCCCGAGGGCAAACGTTTCCCACAGGGTTACAATTACATGTTAAATACCCTAACATTTACAACCTAGGATGTTAGCTCTAATAAAAAATACATTTCTCAAAAAAATATTCTTGCAGTGCTTTTTCTTTCAAGCATGCGTTTGAAAACTTTTTTTCTGAGTTTGCTTATGAATCTTGATGGTGCATCCTCACACATAGGACACCTCCTCTGGACTGTCTTACATGCTTCAACACCAACTCCCAGCCCAGGCCCCGAAGGAGGCCACCGTGCAGTACGATCCGCCCATCAGGTCAGATCCAGCAAAAAAGAAAAACGAAACAAAAAAGGTCGTCATCCCATCGTGCCCTCTCTTACTCTTTTTCCAGGCACACCACCACATGACTTATTGCAACTGAATTTTGCAAGTTGGCTTAGTCTGGGAGAAGATATTAGCTTTAAGCATTCATACATGTAATAATATATATATATTAAGAGTCACAGTTATTCCCACGCATCCTTTAGCCCTTTGTAGGTGGAGTCTCTCTTGTCCTCCTCCCCTCATTACCCTCTCTCTACAGGTGAGGTGAGGTCTGTGTAGAGCGGGGTGAGGGGGTAGGGAGGTATTTTTTGTCCAGCCTGCAGCTACAGTGCCACAGGCTCACAGTCCAGTGCTGACCATGGTGGTGTGGGCCTGGCAGGCTTGTGCCTGACTCAGAGCCTCCCGGATCTGCAGGTTCAGCTCCATGAGGCGGGTGCTAGCCTGAGACAAGTCTCTGTTGGGGCCCACCACTGCTAAGCAGCCTGTCTGGCCAAGCGTCTGGTGACGAAAGTAGATGTGCAGAAGGGTCTGGACTGCATTATCAGTCTCATTGCCGAAGATATCATTGGGCCACAGAGACCTGGAGATAAAGGAGTGTATGCGGAGAAGCAATCATAAAAATGTATTTCTGGCAGAAAAACAAACAAACTGGCACATAAGTCATAAATGCATGTGTTCTATTCACTTTACCTGAAGACTTTGACCTGTGTGAGTGCAGAACTGAAGTCTCTGGCTCTAAGAGTTTCAATCAGTGACTGGATTGCTGTCTCTGTGTTGGTCTGAGCATTGTCTGACATGCACACATCTTCCTGGCCATCATTTCCTGTTTCTGCCTCCTTCAGGCAGCTCTCCAAGATAGTGAGCTCTTCAGACATGTTGGTCACCTGGAAAACAGAGACAAACAGACATTATTTAAATGCTACAAAGCACATATGTAAAATCCACTTGAGGTCGAGTAAAAAAAACTTGATTGATTTAATAATGAGTGGACCATCTGCCCCCTCAGATCATATGGCAATATTTAATTTTATTAACTACTTTAGTCTCATTAAAGCTCCATCAAGATGCAGCATAGATCAACTGCAATGTTAATCTAACATTAGGTTAAAGGAAGATATCCAATCAGAAACTGCACTGCATTTAACATACCACTAAAACACAGCGAGGTACCAGTAGGTTGATAACTTGTCTGTCCTTGTTTTTCTAACGGAGATGAGGCAGATGTGGCTGTGCCTTTCTTTTATTAGGATGTTAATGTCTCACCTCTGCTTCTCTCTTGATAGTGTCCACCCTGCTGATGAGCTTACAGTAGGCCTGAAACAGCAGCAGCAGCTGAAAGTGCAGTTTATAGAGCCTCCGACATAACTCCAGCTCCTGCAGAGACAGAAAGGTAAATGACATGTCAGCGTAACGGCCGGGCCTGTGCTGAAATGACTCTGATGGCTGTATGATTTAGACGGATGGGAATCCTGGGTTAGAGACATGGGAGTAGATGAAAAGGTTAAACATGGAAGTGTAGAGTGCCATCTGGTTTGGGGCCGCGGAGCAAGAGGTGAGTCGACTACCGTTAGAATTAGTCATGGAATCTCAATTAGAAGACTATCCATCAGCACCTCGTGCGATGCTCCCTGCAGGCCACTGTGACCAGTTGTAGCTGACTACAGTAATGGGTATGATTCAATGATGGGGGTAATTACTACAAGTTAAGACCCTAATCCAGGAAACATGGATGAAACAAAATGATGATTTGAACAAACAGGGAACAATAAACATGCAAAATGAAAGCAAACTAAACCTGATGACAAAATTAACTCCACCCATTCCCTACTACTGAAAACACAGCAGCCCCTCTGGAATCAAACTGAATACTTTCTGCAGACAGGATCAGTGCTTCACAGTCAGGTTGCCTATTATGCAGCCAACAGAAGAAAAAGCATCTGCTGCCATACAGCATAACACAGTTCATTATGATTGGGGGGGATGAGGGAGTTGAGCTGGGTTACATGACCAATCAAGACAGAAACAGAGATAAAGAGTTGGGTGGGGTAGTGCTGGCGGCAGAGCAGAGTCTGTGGCTGTCGACAGCGCAGGGATGTACAGAGAGATGAGATGGTCAGTGTTTTGTCTGGATGTCATCATTATTAAAGTCTATAATATGAGAACCACTTACTGCTAGATTTTCCATTTGCTAAGCAAGAAGGTGAGCAGGTCACACACACACACACACAAAACAACAACAAACAAAACAGAAGGAGAGAAAGACCAAGAATTAGTGAGCTTTAACATGACAGCTGAGACACAGTGACCTGACGGCCAAAGGGGCACTGCATTATCATCCTCCCTTCAAACGGCTCAGGGAAGGCTGAGTGCTGCAACACATGTGAGCTCACTTCAGTGAGAAACCTTTACTCTGAAAAGCTGAATGTGTGATGAGGCAGAGAAAAGATGTGGCTAACAGGAGGGAGGGAGAGCGTAGTAAAAGATCTCTGGATGTGATGCCCTTGTGACATCCAACAGTGCATCAGTTTAATCTTCTGTAACAACACTTCTGTAGGTGGGAAACAGGGAGAAGCTGTACAACTTAAAATACATTTAGACGCCACTTTCGGCTGTCAAACATCATGTTCACCCATTCGTCTAGCTCCTTGGTTAAGGTTCAGAAAACCCTGTTCTTAACAGTGACACCTGTGATCATTAAGTGAACTGCAGTCACATAAGTGTGTGAACCTGCCAGCATCATAGGCATCAATTTAACCAATACGTTGTGTTGACAGTGGATTTGCACTAGTGTATGTCAGTTCTTGTTACACCACAACTGTAGTACCAGCTTTGGGCCATTTCAGTTCACCGTCTTCTGGAGAATAGCGAAGTGGCTAAAAAGCTACATAACCTAAAAACGGAGGGACTCTTAACTGCTGTGCAGGACTACTGCTGGAAAACAAGGAGACTTAAGCAGAAAAGCTGTGTGGGCTAAAGACTGTGGCTCCACATAGGGTGATTGGTCATGTGCAAACACACTTCTGTGCCTGTTAAAACTGAATTAATCAGAATACATTTCTTACTCTTTGGTACATAATTGATTAGATTTAATTAAAATCATTTTCCCCGTTTCACGTTTCATACTGATCAAACAATAAACAATCACAGCACAAAAGCAAGAGCTCATGCCTACCTGTGCATGAGTGTTGGGTCGTTGGTTGCTGTCTTTGTCGCCAAATGTTTTCCTGCAGTTCTCTAGCCACTAGAGAAAAAAAACACATATACAAGGTTCAGGGAAAGGAGAGGACGCTTAGTAACAGAGGCATTACAAGAGCTTTTTCTCCCCATGAATGTATGCATTTACATTTGTGTGCGTATACAATAAAAGCTGATCAGGGAGCAGATTTAATAAGACTGTCGTACTTAGCGAATTAAAGAAGGCCTGCTACAGAGCACAGGGTAGTATCTAGCCCTCCAGGGAACATTGCCGTCTCATTCAATTAGCGCCCCTGCATCCCAGAACCCTCTGCAATCTCATCTCTTCTCATCCCCTCCCCCTACCTCTCTTCTCCCACTCACAGCTTCCCCTGCCCAGCCCTCTATAACTGATTTAGGAGGGTTATTTTTATCCCCTCAGCAGGGGTTGTCAGTAGTAGTGCAGACAGTAAAGGCAGCTCAATCTACTCATAACCAACACTGATCCAATGTCTGCTGAAGAGACAGACTGGTCTTATCTTGTATAGCCTCAGCTATTTGTTTTTATGTTCTCCTGGCTTTCCATGATGTGATCAAAGAGATAAAAGGTAGGTTGACATGTTTCCTAAGCTCATTTCTCTCAAGAAGACGTTCCATTTTAACACACTTTCTGACACAGTTGCAGGTGTTGCAGTCTTATCAATCAGAGAGATGAAAAACAAAATGTCCTGAAGTAAAAATAAAGAAATGCGAAGCCATCGTGGTGGACGCATTGTGACTTACAAGCTCTGCTGCTTCTCTCTTGGCATTGTAGGTGTCCAGATGTTCCTGCAACTCCAGCACACTAAACTTCAGAGTCTCCAACAGTCCACAAGAGACCAGCTACAACAGCAAGACAGGACACCACACACGTTTAGCCATAACAACAAAACATGCAAGTACATACACACACACACACAAAATCTACAGCAGGACACATATACACATTAAGGAATATGCATAACATGCAGCACTATTTGAAGAAATGTTTTTGCAGTGAATTGTTTTATTTTTAATCACATTTATTAAAGTTTTTTTTTACAGAAAACCATGCAGAACAGCCTCACCGTCTCTGCATCCAGAAGCACAGTAGGACACTGTGAACAAGATGTCATGACTTCCAGGGAGCTGAGGAACTGATTACCCATTCGTTGGAGCCTTTCCCCAAGAAAGCGAACAGATGCATGTGTAATGGAGCCAAATTTTCTCTGAATACCCTGGTAAACAACCATGAGGGAGAGAAAAATTAGAAATTCTCACTAGTAAACAAAACCAGTAACGGATTATCCTGCTCACCAAAATGCAAAGTAAATATTTAAAATAAAAAAAATTAAGGCAACATTTACCTGAAATAGTCGAGAGAACACGTGGAATGTGTAAACAGCAGAAGACCCATCTGTGTCTGACAACATCTGGTTGACATGACAACGCCAAGCATCCTCCTCATTGTCATAGGCAACAGGCTGGAATGCTGCCAGAATGGCAGAGAGGAATGGCGAAGGGGGCGGAGAGGCCTGGATCTCTGGGAAACCGTCTGCGTCACCTTCATCTTGACTGAAACACACACGGGGGGGCCAATAAGCAACAATCCAACGTGTTTTACACTCCCCTCAGTCACCACCGAAGGACAAATGTAAACACACGCATGCTCATCGTCACTCTCTGCAAGTAAACAACCTCACATTGCTGTATCTCTGGCTCCCACACTGCAAATTCTGCTGCAGTATATTCAGGTCTAATCTACTGCAGTGCTCTCAAAATAACATATAAGCTATTAGCATTTTAGCATCATGCCAACATCTCTCTCTCTCTCTCTCTCTCTCTCTCACACACATACACGTACAGATATTCATACAGATACTCACAGGCCTGTGGGACCAAACAGCCTGAAAAAGCAGACGGAATATAAGTATCTAAAGCCTGCGCTGCCAAGCGCTGCAGCGGACACAGTCTCCGTCCTCATCCTCACCCCAACTA
This sequence comes from Parambassis ranga, assembly GCF_900634625.1. Classification (NCBI taxonomy): domain Eukaryota; kingdom Metazoa; phylum Chordata; class Actinopteri; family Ambassidae; genus Parambassis; species Parambassis ranga. The sequence continues at coordinate 6,138,164 of NC_041025.1, forward strand.
TCCCTTCTCCCCCCCTTACTCTCTCCCCTTGTCTGCAGCACGTCGGTGCTGCAACTGCTAACAGCAGTAGCGCACCGCACTCTCATCCCACACAAGACTGCGGAGAGCTCTACACTGACACATACACACATTTCAGCAGACAGAGCCAGCTCATAGCCTCACAGCGGTACAATGTTGTGTAATTGCTTTCATTTTATCATGCTCTCTTTCACACTTATAAATCCTCACAGACACTAAACTTGTTTGATGTCCTTGTGTTTTCAGATATATATACACACAATACTAAGAGACTAGTCAGTGCATTTCTCTGCATGTTTGTTCAGCAATGCCTCTTGATGTTGCTGCACTGTAGCTTAAATCCCTGACTTTACAACCGTCCTTCAGCCAGAATTGGCCCACCTTGAAGAGGGGATGTTTAGAAGTGGACTTGAGCCAGCCTTGCTGGCCAACCTTCGTAGATCCAGGAAGCCATGTCAAGAAAGACATTAACTATCAAACCTTTGAAAAAGTCTTCATCTCACACAGATGCCAGAATAGCTGTGCGCTGTAATCCATATTTTAATGAGCAGACACAGCTAGCTTTTTACAAACTGATGGGACATTTAAAATTAACAAAGTAAAAGTTATTATATATATATATACCGTTATTAAAGTTGCCGTAAGTGTTCCCACAGTTGGTTGGCAGAAATCACCTTGAAAAGTCAAATCTCAGGTTTTCTTTTGATCCAATGCAATGCATACTATGGCTTTTCAGGCCCTGAAATAAGACTTATGTGCTTGTTTCTTTAGTGTAAATTGTGAATCTTCAGCTTCTAGTGATAAGTGTTTGTCCACATGTGAAGAATTTCACAAAGTTACAACTAAAATCTACATTACTGCTGTGGCATACAACTGATTTGGAGACTTACAATTGACTCATAGGTCAATCAGGATGATTCAAGCTGTTTATGTTCCTGCCCGGTATAAAATAAAATATGTGCAGATATGTCTATTGGGTTACAGATAATAGACAAGCTACACAAATCAATGATGGACAAGTAAGCATAACACGAATAACATCCAGCATTTTCTTCCTGATCCACAGTAACTCTTACTTACCTAGACATGCCAGAGAAGTCTGCCTCCTCTTCCTCACAACGCTCATCCAGCTCCTTCAGGGCCTGTGTCACATCTTCTTCCCAAACAGAGCCACAGGTGCTATCAGGATCGAGATCAGGATTTGTATCTGGCGGTATGTGCAGACACAGAGGCAGCACTGTTTGGGGCTCTTCCTCACAAAGAGACCCCGGTGGTGTGTCTATGGCTGGTGGGGGAGGGGGGGCAGGATCTAAGTCCTCTGGAGGGTCCTGGGTGTCTTGGTGGTCCTGAGTGTCTTGAAGGTCCTGCGAGTCTGGGATATCGCACAGCTCAGGTGGGTCAGAAGGCAAAGGGGGGGCGCTGCAGAACCCAGTGTCCTCACTCACACTGCTACTAAGCTCGTCGGCTGCCGTCATGCTGACAGCATCCTGTAACAAAAAACCAGAGGGGGGCACTCAGGTGCTGCTCAGCAGGTGAGTTCACACAGACAGACCTTATACATTCAAAGATCCTCTATCCCGTAATGGATAATTATCTGGTTGTCATGACAACAGTGGCTCTTTCTACCAAATAAAAAATATGGTCTCATTGCTGAAGCTCTATTAATTTGAATTAAGACTGCAATAGCCTTTACCTAAGAGCACACATTAGTTTCAATGGCACTAAGGGGACTTTTAAGTCAGCACTTTTTACGATGTTCAGTTCTGTGGAGAGTACTCCAGATGTCACTCTATAAGCTAACATCCCTCGTGAGACATTACAGAGAAAGAAAAGGAATCAATAAACAGGAGCCAATTTTGAACTGCTGCTAAAATGTTGACCTCGCTGCTAATAAAACAGAAACATCAGGGTGAAACGACAGGGAGTAAGAGCTGACAGGATAGCAGATGAATGAGCTGGATCTGCTGTGACGCACACAGATTCACGCATGATGGTTGATCGCTGCTGCATAACTACACAAACAACTGAATTTTATTTTGCTACATAAATTCCCCAAACAGCAAGAACAAATTGTGGGTATACATCAAGTGAGACTGCAATTTATAACTTGTGAATACATTACAAATCAGCATAAAGTATGCTGCATTGACTGACGTAGATATGAGGACCATCAGATAAATTTGTTATGCAATGTAACTACATTAATATATATATATAAGCTTATACATATGCGGAGGAGTGGTAATTAAGAGGACTTGTTTTTTCCTTTATTTTTTTTTTTTTTAATTTAAAAGTCTAATGCATTAGGAAAGCAGAGTGTGGCAGGCAGCCAGTACATCACAGGGACAGCAGCTATATTACAGAAAGCTTTTAGAAGTGGTCGTAGCCATCCTGGAGGGAATGAGCAAGAGTATTGATGGTTTTATCTAGGGCTCATTACGCTAAGAGCCAGGGTTGTGATGGCGGAGATGTCCTTGGAATGATATTGAGACCACTGACTAGATTTAGTTCTTAGAAAGTTGCATTCAATTCTGTGTACAGGACCCCGCAGTGACATGTAGGATCGTCAGCTTAAAAATGCATTTTCACACATGCTGATTTATTTCATGTGTGTGTGTTCAGGTTACTCATAAACTTCTGTTTGCAAAAACATTTGTAAAATGTAAATAAAAACTGAATGGACCACTTTACAAATTCCTAAAGCCCTATTTCCTATATTTAAAATAGACATAACAGACATTGAATTTGAATTTGTTTTAAATGAACTAATGCTTATTTGGAATTTGATTTTAGTATCAAACGTCAAAACATTTGGACTGTCAGGTTTACAACTGTGCTGTATTTTGGAAGTGAAATGTTACGATTTCAGCTGTTCGGGGCCTGTTTTGTCATATTTTTCTTTCATAATGAGAAATTGTTTTCAGTGGGTCACAGAGCAGTACCACAGCCATAAAGTGCAAAACATAATATACTTACCAACGTTAGTACAAGTGATAAATGTCAGTAGCACGCAAGTTAACACACCACTTGTAAATAACATACTCACACATGCGTCTGTTGAAGATAAAGCAGCTGATGTCCCTTTCACAAGTTTTTAATGGAGGATTTAGTTGGAATGGTCAGTTGCTGTGTTATTGGAGGTGAGCAGTTACAGCTGACCTGAGGTGAGTGTTAATTTTCATTTCTCCCCAAATCACACAATAAAGCCCCACCACTAATTAAGGGAGCAACAGCTAAAGAGTTACCCTTCAGCACCCACACGCAGAACAAAGCAACAAAGCAAGCGGCTCTGGGAGACGTGAGAAGCAGCAAAGGCAGCACACAACATCTTAACCCAAGAGCAGGCAGAAGGTTACAGAACCAGTACTTTGACCCCATCCAGACCTCCCAGAATCTGGCTGATCATTTGTCCAAGTGACAGACAAGCCAACAAGTACAGCAAAAGCAGATTGAAGTTAAAGAGAAAGAAACAGGCAAGCTAAAAGGCACCCGAGCACCACAGTTTATTGCTCCTCCCAATTGATCGCACCTCAGGCAGCTGGCTGCTGGTGCTGTCTGAATGGGTCATCTCCAAAATTGGGCTATCCAGTCGTGGTAGTGATGGTACAGAGGGCAGCACAGTTGCCTCTTCGGTCACAGCACTGCTGGATGACTCCTGAGACTGCTGCAAGGAGTCCACATGGTTGGATGCAGTTTCATCTGTTGCAGAGTCACTGTTGAGCTGGATAACAAAACAGCTGGTTGGATTATCTGCTGCGGTAACAGAATACAGACACTAAGAACTAACAGTGTCACTTTCTGACCTTACAGTGGAGTACTACTTTAAACACTAATTGGCTTCGTATGTTATTCAATTGTTTTCCCCTTACAAGTGCTTCCAATTAATTTAGAGGTTATTTCACTATTTCATAGCGTTATCTTGTAAAATATATATATCAGAATTGTTATTCTTAGTGATACAGGCACTTCTGTAAATTAATGGTAAATGACTGAGAGTTACTGTGACTTAACTATAAGGGTTTTTGACAGCTTCCTGATGAACAAGCATAACATATTTGTGTATCAAGCACAACACGTTTAGTCATTTTAGCCTTCCATTCAACTGATCTGCACTTTAAGACTGGTTCAAGCAAACAGTAAAATCATGCTAACAGGTTATCTCACACTACTGACTACAAACTACAAACACTTTGGGGTAAATATCCACTAAAGGCAGAAGCTCATTCTCTCACCGTGCACTACAGAGTTCAAGAAGAGCAGAGGAAGAGAAAGAAAACATTCTGAGGTAAAGCATTTATGTTATTAGCATCTGATAGATTTGGATTAGACCTTGCTCGCAAAGCAAAGCAAAACAAACAAACACAGTTAAAGACAAGCAGCCAAACTATTACAAAATGGAAAGGACCATGTTGGATTCTATAACTTATTGGGAGAAAACTACAAAATCTTTTCTTTTGTTCTCTCTGATAAATAATTTCCCAGATCCAATGTGATTGTGGTGGACCTAAATAAAAGCTCCACAACACTGTACTCACCAGTTCTACAAATGAAACTACATAATGACCCCTAACAGCCATAATCTGGGGGGCCTGAGGTATGGGGACTTGGTATGGGGAGTGAAGGGGATATCTACCACCAGCGAAGAAGCAAGCACGTAGCCCCTGTTCACACTGGCAGCAGGTCCAGCTCAGTATGCGGCCGCACACACACACACGCACACCATGCCAGCGGGCTGTGTAAGGAGCATGGTGGTTTCGGTGGGTGGGTTAGGGGACCCTGATTAGAGTGAGACTTACAAGGCCAGAGCGGGTGAGAATCTGGCTAGCGCTCAGTACCTCCTCCTCAGACGATTCATCTGTGTCCTCGTGGTTGGTTAGGTTGAGGCTTGGCGTGCTGCCTGTGTACTGGCACTCCTGCAAAGACGGTGTGTCTCCTTTGTCCATGCTCTCCAGGGAGCGACGGCGCACCCCCCAGTTGAAGTTGTCCATGCTCTCCCCCTGCAGGACAACCAAGTTAAAAAGCAGTGAGAATGTGTGCCCGAATGCAAGATCTGGAAGCAAATATAACGAAACGAGCAAAATACAGCACACGAAAAACACAAAACTTGAAACAATAAAAGAAAACATATGCTGATGTGATAGAGAGGGTGAGGTGATTTTTATCCACATTTCAGGATGTAAATGATGCAAATCTCTACATCTATTACAGGATTCACAACCACAGAAACAATAAGTTTCAAATTAAAGAGTACTTTATCTGGTGACAACACAGGGAAAACTCCAGGGCACTGCTAAGAATGGTGCCTATAATTAACTCTCTAGCCCATAGACTTACCTGCAACTCCTTGTGGCAAGAGAAGAGAAGGAATACATATGTTAGTAGACTTCAGATGGTTACAACACAAGTAGTCTGAAGTTAGTCAAACACAAACAACTTAGAGCAGTGTGTTGAAGAGAAGTGATGTAGAGTGTTGCACTGAGCAAGAAGCTTTGTGATACAATACAAAAATGAGTGCAGTTTTATTTGCAACTAGTAAAGATGACTGCTTGATTGAGTTATCTTTTTATACTTAGAAATCAACATTTACCGTAGTTATTGTAAATTCTCACCTCAGCATCCTCTAATTCCACATCTAGGAAGTCAAAGTCCTTAAAGACACCAAACTGCTGCTCACTGCCTGTGTCCTCTCCTTGCACCTCCTCTTCTCTCACCACCTCCTCCACTGTGGGGATAAGACTAGTTTGCTGGTCTGATGAGTCCAAATCCTCATTGGATGAGAATACCACCTGCACAGAAGGTTTTTGTTGTCAGATATTAAAAAGCAGCTGTAGACACACAAACTGAATGAATCAAAATCAACCACAGCACATAGGCAATATGGAAAAGGCAGCAGTATTCACAACAATAAATTCACAGAGACCTTATCTGAGGCCTTAGAGTAGGAGAGGAGTCTTACAGATGGATTTTTAGGCATGCCAGATTCTGGACCACATAGAGACAGGACATTCATCAGCCTCTCTCTGGTTCTTCTCTGTAACAAAAACACAATAAGACAATTTTATACAACCACTGAGTGACTGACAAATGTTTGGTATGTTTAGAGCTTTTGCCACACCACAAGACAAATTGTACAAGTAAAGCTCCCTAGCTACCAACAGGTGCCAAGTATTACATGTGCTCTGTGACATAGTCCACACAGAACAAAAGAGTATATTGTTTTTTTTTGTCTTGGGTGGGTTTGTTTGAGTGGGTTCAAAACACAGAGGTCAGATATTCTGGAGAAAATACTGCACGTTATCTGTTTACCTTTATGCTACTTGCTGGGTTTATACCAATCAAGCTCATGTGAAATAACCAAACAACAAAAATTATTGAATATTTGTGGTCATTTTAGTAGATTAATCCTAAACTACAAAAAATAAAAAAATAATAATTTTTATTTTTGTACAGATGAGATTTGGGGTATCTGATTGAGCAGGTACCTGGGAGAGTTGAGGCCTCTTCCAGCTTACTTGCACCAGACCATTGGAGTTAGAACCAGATGATGTAGACGAGGTACTCCTTGTTACAGCGATTACTTGTGGCTTTCCATTGCGGCCTGCTGCAGTACGCTGATCGCCATATTTATGCCCAATAATCGGAGTCTATGAAGTCACATAATATCAATTAGGGATAAAATACAATAAAATAAGAACTATGCTATTAGAAAAAAAGGACACTGACCTCTGAGATGTCAAAGTGGAAGTCCAGAGTCTTCCCAGGCAGTTCTTTGGAAGAGTTGTTAAATATGCGTGTGAAGGCAATTTCTGGAGACCCGCATGATTCTGTACTGTAAGAGCGCTGCACATCATCTGGAACAACAAGGCTGGCAGATCGAGACACAACCAACTTCAGAATGTTTTGGGCTTCTTTCCAATGTGGGCTCTGCAGAAAACAAACACAGAAACATAATGATCTTAGTGTTATGAAGCTAGGTGTTTTTGGAAAACCAAACCGTCCTCTACCCAAGGCAACTAAAAACTCTAGCTATTTGTATTTATCCATGTTGGGAGATGGCAAAAGGAGGCCAAATGAATACAGTTCATAGTGCACACCAGTGCACATTAACTGGTATACTGTACATGCACAAATACAATGCCTTCGACAAAAGGCAACTCTGGTAGTGAGCCAGTACAGAATTTGCTTAAGGCAGTGGTGGTGTAACAGCTGTAGTATACAGATGTGAGTGAGAAGGCTATAGTGCCCTGGGTCAGGGCTGGTAAAAGGCTTCCATAAAGGGCTGTGGCTGCATCAAAATGGCCTCTAAACAATGAGCCTGAAAGACATGCTATTCTTTCTTTGTTGTAATTGTGCTTCTATTTATAGAACAGATCATACCAGTATTCTTACACAGTAAGCTGTGTGCTGAAATAGGCTGTGCAAAGTAAAATGCTATTAATAAACAAATGGTTGTGCAATGACAATAATCTTGCTAACAACAGCAGACACATTACATAATGTCATAAGTGAATAAGTTTACATGTATATTTAGATGAATTTTGATCAAATTTAGCTAGCGATGAAGACTCACCTGTACATATTTGCCAATAATCTTCATGATCTCAAGATTGAACTGTTTGACAGGGGCTGCTGACAGGTCAATATGACTCAGAAGACTGTAGATTATCTGTAACAAGGACTGCTGCATGCCGGGAAGGCCCTTCTCCAACAGCTGAGAGAAACAATTGTTCCACATATTTATGGTCATTAGTGATTCTTTATCATAGACAATGCAATACAGAGATGTTACTCATACATACCTCAGCAAGGTAAGTGACCAGGTTTAAAGTTTTCTCAGCAAAGGCATCATGGAGGTAACGGCAAACCACGTTGATCCAGTTGTTGCAGTCGCGAGAGTAGCTGTGCGTGCTATACAGGCTCATCATGTGGGCCAGGTTGGACAGTGTGGCTGACTTCTCGTCTGCACACACCTTGGCTATTTTATCAGCCGTCTCCTTACAGAAAGGAGTGGGGCTGTCAAAGTGCTGAATGAGGTGTGGTAGGAGGCACAGGATGTTCAAAGGAAAACCTACAAATGTGGTCCAGGAAGCAAAGGAACATATTCATATACAGTAATTTAAATGTTATTAATGGAATTTATATATATATTTATAGACATTCAGTGGTAACTACCTGCTACTTGTGAAGGGTCTACTAACGTATGTCTGGAGACACTAATGAGCTTGCTGAGCAGGTGGATGGTAAGCTCCTGAGTAGAGGCAGATGTGAAGCCCTTCAGGAAGAGCTGCAATAGGCCAGGGAAGTTGTACCACTTCAGCTTGGCTTGGACCATCTCCAGACGTTCTCTGCTGTCAGCACGTTCCAGAGGTAGCTGGCCAAGCAGCTTGTTGAGCAGTCGCAGGGCCAGCAGATACTCAAACTCATAGTCCGACTCGAGCAACGAGGCAGCAATCCAGAACACTGTGGCCATCAGATTTGAAGGGTCCACAGGGGGTATGGTGTCCCCACATGGATTCCCTCCCCCGCCAAGAGATGATAAGCTCCGTGTGCGTGCCAGGTTACCATGGCTACCACCAAGTCGGTCTGCTATGTCTAAGGTGTTACACCTACGTCTGTCAGCTTTCCGTTCACCCATCAAGCTGGCACGAAGCGAGTTGCTACGAGTGTGGACATAATGGAGGAGGCCACTGCTGTTGAGGTTCAGTTGGCCTGTACTTTTCCTGTTGGCAGCAAACTTAGGCCCCAACAAGTGATCCCGAGTAGAGGTTCTGTAAATAAATTGACAAACGATTTGGTCACATTCCTAACAGTCAGGGTGTTTAAAGTAAAACAGTGATAAACAAAGAAGCTACCAATACACAGACTTACTGTGATAAAGCAGTGAGGAGGTCATAGTTTTTGACCGTGTCGGCTAATGTATCAATACCTGACTCCAGTGTCAGGAGTAGTTCAATGACAAAGCCCTAAAAGCAAAAAACACCAGAGGTCAGAGGAAAATCAGTCACAATCTAGCAGTGTTTGCATGTGTTAAAACACTGTTGCAGTGATTTTAGTAAGAATTGGTTATACACAGGGAACTGTTGCACATTTTAAACCTAATTTATGAATGGTTCTGCTTATATTCACTTTATTGCCTAAAATATAGGTCAACAAAAGACACCATATTAGTTTTAACAGGTAAAGAGTAATGTGATAAATCAAAAATAACCTAGCTAGATGAATTTTAGGAACCAACAGTACAGCATTTAAGGTTTTTGTTTTTTGTTTCTAACCTGAGCCTCCTCCCCTGGGTCTCCTACAGTCTCAACAAGCCGAGAAAGAATGTCAGACAGTGTAGCAGGAGTCAGAGGTTGTTTGAGTGCCCGGAAAATTTGGAACGAGCGACCAGCATAGTGGCGAGAAGAGCAAGACAGAGCTGTCCTAAGTGCTATTTCACTCAGCAAAGACTCCAGTTGGAAACCTGGAAAACAGATATTTGTATGATAGTTGTAATAATAATAATAATAATAAAGGTGACTGTTAGTAATCATAGTAATCATTACTACATACCTGTCTGGGAATGTTTAAAGACAGTCATCACATGTCTGACAAAAACACTCAGCTGGTCAGCGCTCTTGATGTTGGGATTCTTAGGCGACACATCCTCGTGATTCCAGAGCGGACCCCGCTTTCTACAAAACATAAGTAAACCCACACGAGGTGTAATTATATCACTGGTTACCATACAATTATCTTAAAATATTTGATGTTAGCACACCAGTGAAAGACACCAATGACACCAAATCCAAAATCCAACCCATGCAGAGTAAAAATACCCAGTCCTTTCAGACACTGTTGGAAGCATGAAAGCAAATCATTGTACAGAATGAGTAACACAATAAAAGTATTTTCACTCATCTAAATGGTTCATACTGGGACACACTAAGCCTGTGAGACTGTACACACTAGTAGGCTAAGTTAGTCAGCTACAAACTGCAGCAGAAGCAGTTGAACAAGTTATTACTAGCATGCATTTGTACATTATCCTTATGATTCTCATTGCAGATGAACCGTCTTCTCACCTTGAAGTGATGAACTCAATTAGGGCTTTGGCCTTCTCGTCTTGTTCTGCGGTGACATCTACCTCACTGAGAAGTGTTGGGGACAGGTGTGACAGTGCGGTACCTCCGGCTCCAAGGCTTATACTGGAGGAAGTAGAGCTCGAACTGAGGCCGGAGTCTGTCATAGGTGAGGGCTGACAGTCTGGCAACAACTCCTGCACTCCTGTGGGAACAACTGACACATACACAGTACACAGTTTATTGGCATACTTTGTATGTAATAGTTTTATATATTCATAGCAGCAGTAAACCTGTCTGTGCATGGCAGGACTGTAGCTGCCACCTACTGATTTTGTTTGGAATTACAACAATCTGAAATATTTCTGTTACTTAACCTTCCTTTAAAATGACAAAAAATGTATATATAGTAGTTGAGGTGCGGAGGTGAACTGACCTGTGAGGTTGAACTCTGGAGCAACTGGCTTCACAGTCAGGACCCTCGGATCATTATAGTCTCTGTTACGTAAAAGCACCATAGCCACAGACTGAACACTGCTATTTGCACCCTGGACAATAAGCAGATGAAGCAGCAGCCGTTTACAATGCTCGTAGACCTCTGGGTGGTGGTGATCAAACCCTGAAAAAAAGATAATTATATTGTGACCCCTACAAACTACAAACAGTCTTTTAGAAAGTATCTGGGAAAAAAATACATCCTACTAAAACAACAATGGGTTACCTATAAAAACTGCATGCAGCAGGAGGTGCAAGTAGGCGCTCCACTCTACTTTGACCCCATGGTCCACAATGAGGTCTGTCAGCAGGATGACTGCAATGTTACATCTGACAAACAGGAAATATTGGGTTAGCTTACTGGACAACACAAAACATTGATGTTCTGTGAGGGAAAACGATGTATTAGTACCTGTGGAGTGGTACAGCTGGGGTATTTGTCTCTGGTAAGTAGTCCACGAGGGGAGACCAGCAGCCTCCTGTTGGTGGGAAGGGGAGAGGCTCTGGCTGATTGTGATCCATCACTTTCAAACGCCAGTTAGCATAAAGTGGCATGGAGTCACCTAAAAGAAGGGAGCACAGAAGTTTGGCCAAAGGATTGTGGGAAATATTCTGTGTAGTTATTAGAGGGGAGGGGGAAATATTTGTGCTTACTCTTCTCATCTTCATATGAGCCCCCAGAGCTGCTGCTGTAACGAGATTCCAGGCGGTGGTGCTGGCGGTTCAAGTTGCTATTGAGACCACTGTAGATATCCAAGTGTGTGTAACTGCAGAGTAGACTTAATTTTAGTTGAATACAGTACTCAATGACGTATACTAAGAAGTGAACACTGGAAGAGGATGCTAGAAGTCTATATTACACTATACTTAATACCCTAAGTTCAGCAATAATTGTATTAAATACTTTAACACACTATAAAAGAGGAGTGAAAACAAGGCTGACCATAGCGAAACCAATAAAATATCACTAACCATCTGTGGGTATATGAAAATAAAATGCTCTTTCACTGTAAACAAAACCAAATGTTAGTAGCCTTTTGTGTACAATGTGAAAGCCTTTAGTGTCCTCTTTAATAGTAATCTGCCTATTATCTGCCTGTTGCCGTCTTACAACCACACATCGATGTTGCGTTTCATACCTGTCTTCCATATTGGAATCTTTTATCTTGCTGTCATGATGACCATTGGTTCCTGGCACTATGGTATTGCTGCTGGAGGTTGTTCCTAAGAAAGCAAACATGAAACACATAGGATTAGTACTGGAACGTTGACCTGTGAACTGGTGCATTCCTACTGCTCATTAACCTGAGGTGACTGAGGGGATCTTGTAACTGGAGGTGATGCGGTAATAGGGGGGGTTGTCCATATGAGTGACAGCCGAGCTAACAGGATCAGTCAGCTCAAGCTCACACATCAACTCCTCCAGCAGCTGCATAGTCTTATCTCTGCCCAAGTAAACCACCACTCGTTTCACCTGTGGACACACATGTAACACAGTCAGAGAGGCATGATGAAAAGTAAGGTGGACATAACTGACATGCTGCATGATATAATTGTAATGTAACTTACATAGGGCAAGAGGCTGGGGTCACTGTTGACACCCGACATACTGATGAGGAAATGTAGAATGATTTTGAGGTTCTTTGGCCAACTGTCGGCTAATGTGGTCCATACATTCTCAATCTCTGACCAGGCAAACTCATCCCCATACTGTAAAACATAATCATTTTATGATTCACTAATTACTCCAAAATGATAAGCCTGTTAGTAGAGGTTTGGTTATTTGTCTCACCTTGGCGGTCATGAACATGAGGTTGTTTAGCACCATCGTTGTTGCACGGGGGGATCCCCAACCCTCTCCGCGGAGCCAGCGCCGGCTGTTGACCATCATACTTTCACGGTCCTGCACATCCTCCTCATCTTCACCACTGCCGCAGTCTTCTGGTCGCCGTATGGTTGGTTTAAAATCAACCAGCTCCACGTTATTCATCCAAGGTAGGAGATAGTGCAACATTACTTGACGACCACCAGGATGCGCTGTTTGGATACGCTGGCTCACCTCTGCAATGCATACAGTAGTAGATGGAAGCTAAATATATTTACTTTATGTTTAGGTTTGTATTAACTACTTATTATTTTCAGTCAGTTGCAAAACATGATGCAGATTGCAATGAAAAAGCTCAGCAGCAATATCTAATTGTAATGCAGCAAACCTGAGAAGATGGGAAGAGTGAGCTCTGGATATGTCCGTGCAAGCTCCTCAGACAGCTGGTAGTAAGACACAGAGTAGAGGTGTGGCAGTGGTGAGGGAGGGGTCAGGATGCCATCCGTTCGCTGGATCTCCAATTTGTGGGCATAACGGAAGAGCTTGGGTTCCAGGATCTGTGGACATAGCAAACACAATAACCAAAGGCTGCATGCCGATCTAGCAATGTAGATGTGATGAGACTTTATGTGAAAAAGAATTTCTGACCTGTAACAGCTGCATGGCCACTTCATAGATATCCCTGGAAGAATCAGCTGCCTTGAACAGGATAAGGTTCAGCAGCACCACAGTGTCAAATTGGTAATCCCTAAAAAAAGGTGGACTATTTAGTTCAGTCAACAGAGGGACCAGCAATAACTGACATCAAGTTTAGCCTAGAAGTTTTAGGAACCTGTTGTGAAAAACGTTAGCGATGGCCCTAAAGCAGCCTGCAGCTACACGACGGGAGCCAGTGTAACAGCGGTCTACAGCCCAAAACATGAGGTTGCTCTGGTCTGGATTCAGCTCCAGGAGCAGCATCACTGCCTCACATCCCAGCTGATGAACCTGTGAGAGTCAACACAACATGTGTTAGTATAGCCAACATTAATATTATAAACACAACAATACAGCAATAACTGTGTATTTAAGAAAAAAATACCACTATATGATATACTACTATGGACAAAACAAACACAATAATATTTTGCAGAGTAAAATTATGGAAGACCACAAAGAAGCCTACACTTTGTTTGCATAATCATTCACTGAAATAACCCCTAAGGCGTTTCTGTAAATTATTTAATTTTGGTGCTGACATATTGCAGTACAACCGAACACCACAGTGTTGCGCTGTTGTTAAAGCAAGTTAACTTCTGCTAGCTCTAACCTCAGGAAGTCTTACAGTACAGAATTACACACAGAATCGACTCTTTGTGGAACTCCTCCTCTGAGCTTATCCCCAACAAAAAACATTCACATACTAGCTGATTGCTTACATCACATTCTTCTATTGGAATTACCTTCTTGTCCTGAGAGTCCAGGATGTTGTCCAGCCACTTGTAGAGGTAGCCATCAGAGGAGAGGCCAACATTGTCCGCTACAGGTCCACAACACAACACTGCAGACATGGCCTGGAACATTAAAAAAAGCTGTTAGTTTTCAGTAAGAGCATCAAAACATACTGTGAATGAGCATATTTTAACATGGTTGTGCGTACCTTTAGTGCACAGTACTGATGCCGGTTGATCTGCATATTTCTGTCGCTATAGCGATCCAAGGGAGTGAACATGATACTGAAAGGCCCAGCCCAATGACTGAACAGCATGAACAGACTGTGTCTCAATGACTGCTGTGGGAAGATGGTCCTCCTTTGATGTACTGAATGTAACAAGTAAAGAAAGATATGTATTTTAATACTTTGATTGTAAATGTACATGTAGTGCAAGTAAGATAACTGAAATGAAGAAGTATACCTGGAACATTCTGAATGATATTGGCAACAAGTGCACTGAAGTGACAGCGAATGTCCTTCAGTGTGTCAGAGTCCTTGTCATTTTCAGCCTCAAGCAACTGCCTGGTCAGATCCACATACTCAAGCAGTGTACTGTTCAGAGAGTGGCTCTCTACATCTAACCCTCCACTGGCTCTGTAAATAGAAAGTTTACAACCTTTATAAACCAGATAAAGGAGATCAAAATAATTTGTCATTTTTGTCCAGATGTTTGTTTATGACATACATTTGACTGATGACACCAGCATCAGCAAGTAGCTCAAATATCCGAACCAGCTGGACCCTGAGGATGTCACGACGCCTGCGTCGCTTCATGTTCTGTAGAGTAAAGTATGTGGCATTGAAACACATTTAAGTGCTTTTCAAAAATTACCAACAAACTATAATTCAGAGGTTTCAATGATATCAATGATCAGCACTTACTTCAGGTCTTCGTTCTAGAGCCTCTTTGATGATGGGATTTAACTCCTCTATCAGCTCTCTGAAGGACAGAAAAGGTACATAAAAACAGTTAAAACAATATATACATGTGTATGTATTTATAATATAATAATATAAATAGAAAACAGTGAGTGATATGTACCTGAAGGCCACGGGGTTGGTCCTGCCAAGCCCCAACACAAGAGACTCTGTGATGTCCATGCTCTCAGAGCGCATCATTGGAACAATGTGTTTAAACAGGGAAGAGGGGGACGGAGTGCCAACGATCTTTAAAGAATAATATCCAGTGTTACCTTACTGTCTAAGTATAGTTACATATAATATGCAAATGTGTGTGAAAACAGTGACTGTGCAGTTACTACTGACCTTTGAATCATAACTGTAGCCGCTGTCCGGCGTGGACGCCAGCGTCTCAGGCGGGGAGCAACGGACGGAGCCAGAGGTGGAGGATGAGGAACACATGGAGGGCGACGAAGAGGCACAGCTGCAGCAGAGAATCAGGTAGTTCCTCCACAGGCCAATGTAGGAGTCACTGCTGTTCAGACTGTTTACTTTCTTGGCATTGATGGGGCTACTGCAGATGATATGTAATACAGGTCAGGGTTACTGTTTAAATGGGTTTAAAATATTCAAAACAGGTTAAAAACACATACTTTATATCCACTTGTGGTGACAGCAGCTGCAGGCGGGTGTAGGCAAACATCCAGGCATAGTTGAGAGCAGTGGGGCAATGTTTGGGTAGATTCTCTTGTCGCAGGTAGCTGGAGAAGCTGATGACCCAGGGGTCCTGGCCCTGAGTGACATGGGCAAACACCCAGATGTGTGAAGGGCTCACTACATCAAACTGGTGGCTAATGGGAGATGAGCTCCACTCTGCCAGTGTCTGAAGATCAATCCCACTAGGGCAATACAGCAGGTTGGTCTATAGGGAAAAACAAGGAAGAAGAACTGAGTATCACGAGTATCTGGGAAAGCACGTTTGTGCATTCATGAAAGCATTCATACCTGGTCTGCTCCTGTGAGATGAATGAAGCTCTCCAACACTGATGCACTTAGCCTATCCATTACATCAATAGCCAGTTCTTCATCTCCCTGAAAGATTAGGTGAGAACAAGTGTCAGTGAACTTGTGATAAAAGCAATATATTTTATAGACATTTGACTGTTGTGCCAGTCAAGCTTAAGTTATTACCTTTCCAATGCCCAAAGCAGTGTGCAGTGCGCGCACCTCCTTGAGGACGTTAACCGCTAGCTTGCGAGTGGCAGGGCGGCAGCTACAAAGCACCACTAATGCCAAACCTTCCACCACATGGAGCACCCCTAATGGAAGGTTACGCTCCAATGACAGAGAATGGCCACTGCTTGACACCTAAAATTAAAATATCATGTAATTAAAATGAGTTACTTTGGTCATTCACAACACAAAAAAACAGTACATTTTCCTTGACTTACCTGTGCATCATGACTCTTATTGCTGCTCTGCACTGCCTGCCTCCACTGGCTGATGAGCTGCAGCAGCATTTTGACAGCATTGTCAAGAAGAGTGGGGTGAACATCAGTCACTTCTCTGACTATGAAGTAAGCAAATCCTGAAAGTACATCCTCCCGCCACTCTGGGAAATCCACCATCAGGGCCTGAAGAGTGGTAAAGGCCAGGCCACGCAGCTCCTCATCCATGTGAATGGTGAGCCTGGAAAAGGAGGAGGAGTAAACAGACAGATTTTAAGACATGAGAAGGACCACCAAAGCTGTATACAGTATTATGTAGTGATGTGCCAGCTGTAAGGTCGGAACGGGTGAATTACTTGGCGAGAAGCTCTATTAGGTCTTGTCTGCTCATGCCATCTGGTATTAGTCTTGGGATGGCAGCCACGCATGTACGGAACAGATCAATCTTTGGCTTTCTTTCTCCTCTGCAGAACAAACAATTTATTTGTTATAGTTCAAACATACACCAACAACATGGGCAGTAGCAGTAAAGTAACCATATCTCGCTACACACGTGATCATGTCCTCAGGCTCCTTGTTGGACATCTGTACACTGGTCATGCTCATGGAGCGCCCCACTTCTTTATCCAGGTGACGTAGGATGTTGTCCAAGGCTTTTCTCACCTGTGGGTAGTACAGCGACATGCCTGGAAACACACATCCCAGTTTTTAAATCAAGCTGACCACTGACCGCAAGTCTTCCTAAAAATATTAGCTGTTCAACAATCAAACCAACCAATGACTTTTGCTTCTTCATCAGTGAGTGTGGTGTTAAGGAATATCTTTTTGACACGCAAGGTGTTGCCAGAGGGCATGATGATGCCTGTGGTGGGCATTGGAGGCTCCCCATCTTTCTGCTGTAGACTGTCAGCAATCACCAAAAAGGCTCGCAGACCAATATTCATCCTCTGGCAGGATAGAAAGCAGATAAGGTTAAGAGAAAATAGGGCAAAGCTTTTACAACACCAAGTTTCTTCCCATGTATATTTTACCTCTGGATTGATGGTAAAGGTTTTGTGAGACTTGCCAACACAGAGGAGGTCATAGATAATCTCCTTCATAGCAAAGTCCAGCCTTTCCTGTAACACCAACAAACCAGCAAAAAGTTACCTTAATCTTCTGTGCATTCTGTCTTTAGTTTTAGCTCAGCTGTGAAATTCAGGTAAATCACAGCTTACCTGAGCTATGAACTGGATGATCTTGACAAAGATGTTGAGAGGTGTGTCTCTAGGCACCACACTGCGGGAGCCTTTGGGGAAAAGTGCTGAAACGATGCTGAGTAGTCGACTAAGAACAAAAAAAACAGTGACATTGTATTATGCACTTTATAGCCATGGGCTGCACAAGGATCGATCATGTGTAAGTAGTTTGAGGGTTACATTTTTGGTGGTTGTGCAACTGACCTCTGTGTGACAGTGTTACTTTCACACTTGATCCTGATAATGTAGACCCAGAGCAATCTGTAGAGGGACTCCAATGCTACACGAGACATTTTAGGATCTTTGTTCTGTGAATTTATAAAAGAAAAAACAGATGATGAGTCACCTGAACATGACAAAGTCACTACCCACCTGTGAGACTTGAGAGATTATCTTATTCTGCTGCACGGAGTAACTGATTAAACACAAAAAGCTGTTTTCCAGTGTCTGTGATGATGAGTCACTGAAAGTCAACAGGAAGTGGTAATTGGTAAAACTTTATACTCAGAATTTATAGGATGCAGTCGTCAGTAAAACTAATAGCATGAAGTCATTTTTTCCCTAGAGGGAGTCATCGTTATATATAAAAAAAATGGGTTTGAAAACTCAACCATTTAGAATTAAATTCAACTGTACAACAAATGTACACAAGCATAAATCAAGGCAACTGGAAAACAAATGGACTGTCTGCAGTTCAGCAGAACTGAAAAAGTCACTCAGGGTAGTGGGGAAACATCTTGGGGAAAAAATTCATGAGTCCATCCACAGACATATTGTTGTATAAATGTATTTGTATATTTGCTTTACTAACAACAAACGCTGATTTTAATGCACAACCATTAAATGACAACAAAGAATTTTAAAAAAAGAGACAAAGATTCTTAAACTGGGTCTGCTAACTCCACATTAGCACTGCACTGATCAAATCCTTACAGAAGAGCAAAACAGATCACAGCATTTTGTTTACCATAGAAAGAGTAAATATATCAGTGTGAATTGTACTTTGCAAAATACTGTCCCACCAGTTTCTTGTTGTACTGCAAACCTTAGAATCTGCAACTTAAATACACCTTCAAGTAAATCACTGACAATAAAACTGCATGCCAAATAAACATACATGGCTATTTTTAATATGTTGTGATTCTGTGAAAAATGTCTGATAACTAAGAATGTGAATTAATCATAAGGATTCTTTATAAAAAAAATAATCTGTTTTAGTTCAAAGTTTTTGAGCTGAACAAAAAGTGATTTGTACATTTTTAGTTATTGCTTTTTTCCCCCAATACCAGTGTTTTTGCACACAAACGTAAGTACACTATTCAATTTTGTAGCAAAGCTATTTTATTCAAGTATAAAATTTGAGCACTTCATCCCCTGCTGTGTATCTCTGATAAACAAACATGCATCTATAGTAAAAATCTGAACCGACATCAGGCAAGTCCATGCCACGGCTCATTAACACAAACCAGCTCAACCACAGAGCCTAAAGCAACATCACAAGCCCCATGTAGCTCATGTGGTCTATGCCACTATTTGCACTTAACAACACTTGAAAGTCACAACAGAGAACAACTCACCCATTTACCAAAACAAGTACATCTGTACTACCCTACGTCCAGGTCAGAACCTGGACCGTTAAAAATAAGGGAGCACCAGGCTAGTCACTGACACCACATAACTCACCTGCAGCGTCTCAATCTGCTTTCGGATGCTGTTGTTAGACGGCATCTGGAGCGAGTCAATGTGAGAAAAAGATCAAATGGCAGGAGACAAAGAATGTAGGGTTTGTGGAGGGACACGTGCAAGTTATAGGCAAAAACAAAAACATAGCCTAAACAAACATGACAAAAGCAGTCCCGACCCATGTTGTCAGAGTGACAAAACTAACTGAAACTGTTCAACATGCCACTTTTGGATTTAAGTGGCATGCTCAAACTAAAACAGTCTTGATGTTTTCGATATGTTACTGTGTACATGGTGAAAAAATATATGTGTACAAGAGATAACGAAAACAGAATATAAGGTGTGCTGTGGTCTGGAAATCAGTGACAGAGAAAATACACACAACCAAGGAATGATTTACAAGGAATGGAAGAATGAGATGAAACAAAACAAACACAGTATTGCCCATTTCATGTACTAAGCCAACAAGCTGTGACACCAATTTCAGCTCTCCATTGAAATCCATTTCAAGCACACTCAAAATGCAACTTTTTTTTTTAACCCTGTGGCTTTCAGACCTTTAAACAGGACTGTAACATTAGAGCATATGATCCCTTTTGGACCAATATAGTTATCAACAGTATTGATTGGATTTTAGGAAACAATTGTTTTGTATATGTTTACTGTTATCAGAAAAAATAGTGATTGCTTTCTAGTTTATGCGGGATTGTTTAATAGTATGTCTGACAACACACATGCCTACACATCACATGTGAATGCATGGAGACAAGCACATTAATATTAAAATAATTTTAATTTAGAGATAGACAATGTTGTCTCCATCCTGACCATTTTATACCAAATGTTCAAAACGTGCATGGTAAAACTACATTAATAATTTGTAAGAACAGCCACAAAGTTAAAATCACTGCTTTGACAAAAAACTGAAATCACTACAAATCATCACCGCGGTCGAGCCATCACATAGACCTGCAAAAATATCTTCATCGAAGAATCAGCATCAACACTCAGGAAACTGACAATATATTACTCTAGGGGAAATAGAATACCTAAATGAGATCAGCAGCCATTCAAAACCATCGGAAATCACCATCACAAAGACGCAATTTTTCCACAAGATCAAACAGTCTCAACAAAGGGTAATCAATGCAGGATGGAAAAGATAGTCACCGAGTCAGTCAGTCAGTCAGTCAGTGATTTAGTCAATCTGTGTTGTATGGTCAGAAGCAGGAGAAAAATCGATTTGATCTGTTTTGTAAGAGAAGTCATTGTAGACCCGAGTTAAAACAGCACTTGATAAAAAGGTATCATTCATAGTTTAGTGTAGTGTGTGATTATGTGACACTTAATTCTTTTATTTGATCTTTTTTGTTGATGTTTTGCCTATACCGAGAATAAATAAATAACAGTGTTTCTCCCTAAACAAATCAAGTGCTGTTTGTGTCCAGATCTGGTATGTTGATAATGGAAGGGAAAGTACATTATGACATTTAGTCAGAACCACAGAGCACACCTATCACAAGCACAGCAAATTCTTCAATCAGATGTATCAAAGCATATACTAACCATAGTATCACAAACTGAATAAAAAGTTCTCCTTAGACAGAAATAAATATGCCGGTTCTTTCTCCTTAATTTTAAGAGTGATTAGCTTGAATATCAGGGCAATAAGGTCACTTTATACTACCCACAAGAACCAGAATTACATGGTTTCATAACATGAGTCATAAGACTTGGACTGAATTAAGCATTGTTAAGCCAAATATGGTGCCCTAATAAGAAGAATACAGTCACTGTGCTCTTCAGAGCTACAGAGCACAACCTTTGTAATAGACATTGGGTGTAAAGGGTTGAGGATGGCAGTACCTTCAGGTGCGAGAGGCAGTTCTGGAGGAAGATGTGCCAGTTGTTGAGGAAGAACTGCTTTTGGCTGACACAGAGCAAGCATGTCACCAAGGGATAAAGAGCCTGGGGAGGAAAACAGTGTCAAGGTTTTTGTAACAGTTGTATGCACTCACAACTCTCACAGAGGAACACACAGGAAGCAGCAGTATCATGAGTGCCAATCTATAAAAACTGTTTAATGAGAAAAAGTACTTCCCTTCAGAACAGATGACTGGAAACAGATTAATCAAAAAGGGAAGTTTTGATTATCTGTTTATTATAGGTCGAATAAGTCTTACTGTCAATGTCAGACATAGTGCATGAAGGGTGAACCACAGAAGTATTAAGATGAATGTAATAATCTTATTATCAAAGAGTGATGAATAGAGAGGGGGGAAAGTAAAAAAATGGAATGGTAAACTCATTACCAAAGAGTGCTTCTTTCTGGAGCTAAGGTCGAATGTGGTCTGGTAGAGCATCTCCACGAAGGTTTTCAGGCATGGCACGTTGACTTCATTTTTTACCGCCTTAAGAAGAACGCAGCATTACTATTGACCTCCATATGACAAAATGACATTCATACTTTAAATTTTGTTTGCATGTTACTCACAGCTGCGACAGGGATGAGAATCTCAACAAAAAGGCCTGCTAGAGCGTGCTTTATGTCCTTATCCTTGACTTCCAGGAAATACTGGGCACATTCCTAGGAAAGGACACCAAAAGCATGCACATAAAGAAGAACAGCATATACAGTATATAAACACAGCTTGTTTAGACAGAGATGATAAACATACACTGTTCAGACAATAATACCATTGCAGACTCTGACCATCATTTATGTTATGTTACATCTCTCTGAATTTGCTCTTTATTGCAAAGTATTAAAATGATGCTGAATGGAAAATTATGCACTGTATTATGATACTAATGTAGAAGATTGGAAGTTTCATGACAAAGAGCTCTATCACAGTATCCTGTTAGGGTCAGTTTTCCTCCCAAATTGAGCCACTAGAATGAGGACATACTGTTTTAATTGTATTGTTGAAACACATAATTATGATTATGATTTTATATCAACTATCTTTGCAAATGTAAATATCATACACTTGTCAGGGTCTAAAAGATTATAGGGGAAGAAAAATAGATATAAGCCAGCTTCCAATGACACATTAGGAAATTATTGTGATCTTATGGGAGAACAGCACAAGATCAACCACCGTATGGAGAAAAAGCCGTTGATCCATTCACAACTCTTAGCAACGCCTGAGACACACATACACTTGCCTCTTGGCACAAAGCTCACCTTTGATCGTTACTCATCTAGCTTTATGAGCCATTGCAACAGAGAGGTGCTGAGTTTGAACAAAGAGGAAGCAGTAAAAAAACCGTCTGGTGCAGTTAAGCAAACGGTCACACTGACTGCGAGTACTCTCTGGTAAATATACATCAACAACATGATTTACCTGCATGAACTGAAAAGAAGCCTCAAAATCCTCCACAGGATACATTTTAACCCGAAAGAACTTCATGCCCATGATGAGACTGATAATGCTCTGGACAATGTAGGGACTCTGCTCTTTTTGCCTCAGCTCCTTAAGTTCTGTGATGAACTTCTTCCTGACCGCCTGAAACCTGGGCATACATACAAAGAAAGGATGCATACATGAGGGGTTATTCAAGACATAACAAGGTGTGAAAAAATAGCCCCTATGATGTTAAAATACACTCACTTTGACTGTGTAAGAACCCCTATGACCTCAGCATACAGGTCTGCGATGATGTGTACATTGCCAGTGTTGGGGCCACAGTACCTGTACATTGATAAAGGACCACTGAACTACTTCATTCAAACAGACATTAAAAAATTCACCACTGCACAGCCAAGCCAAGCCAGTGAGAGTGCAACAGCAGAGAGCATATTGATCAGCACTTTTTAGTCATGTCTTATTCATGTCTCTGTGACTTGTCTGGGTTGTGATGCTCACTTACCCCTCTTTGTGTTTAAAGTGCTTGAATGCCAGGTTTAGAACTTCATGTACTAAAACATCTGGCACTGGATGAAGTGGAATCTGTGACGTAGACATGGAATCATCAGTCTTATTTGAAGCATTGATAGTTCTCATTCTTTCTCTTTGCTACCATTCATTACCCTCTCTACAGGAGCGGAGCCAAGGACAACTCAGCTCTACTCTCTAGGGCCTGGCTTTCAGTTCAGAATGTTACATTTGGACCATCTACTTTAGAAACACTCAGTGGGGAGTTGGTACGTTGCCATTGCATTTATTTACTGTGTTCCCCTCAAAGGAAAGCCCATACTAATGAAATTGTTGTTAATTTCTGTACCACAGTAGATGAAAAGTACAAGCACAATAAAACAATACTCCTACATTATGAGTACATTAGAAAAAAGATGCAGTAATCCCTTAATAAACTGTATCATCAACAGTGAATACTACCCTGCCAGTAAAAAGGGACCAATCTGTAGACCAATCTAAAGACATCAATCATTAATAATTATGAACAGGTATACTGCACTTCCTCTTCCATATGTAAACATTAGCCACCCTACCGGCAAATGCTTTTTATAGGCACTGTATACTTTTTATAGGCACTGTAAATCATCATACAAGTGCAAAGAAAGAAAGAAAGAAAGAAAGAGTGTCTTTCACCTGTTTTAGAACTTCAACTGAGACTAAACAAAAAATGAAATCTATGGCTAAGTCTCGTCGTTCTAGAAGGTAATCCTTATCCCGATGCTGTTCATCTCTGTGGTGTGGGAGAGAAATAAATGTAAATGTTTAAAACAAAGTTCAATCAAATCTTTATCTAAAAGAAAAGAAATAACAGAAACTGGTACACATCTCACCCTTTAGACTTTGTACTAGAGCGAGGCCTGTACTCGTAAGACTCATCTTCAGTGCCACTCTGCCGTCGGTACCAGTCAAACAGTGTGCGCAGTAGGGAGGGCAAACAGTGTTCTGCTATTGAGCTCATAGAGCTTATTAACTGGAAAACAAAATATGCTTCTTATGATACCCAATACATTCATTTTAATAACATGCACACTAAATATTTCAAAACTGTCACATTAGCCATTTAAATTACAACTTTGTTCAAACTGTTCCATAAACATTCAGAAAATGAGTATAATGCAACAGAAATTCGTGTCTATACAGCAGTTTAGAAGCAGCAGGTACACAGCACACTTGTCTCTGTGGTGTTTATACTGTATGAGAGCACAGTAATACTAGGCTATCCTCCAAACACCTCATCAGCACTTTGATTGCATCAATGATAATGTCAGCTGGTGCCTTGCCTCTTTGTTAACAGGGTTCACAAATCCTCTGTTAGAGTAAATATTTAATACATGATTGCTGCTGTATTTTTGTGAAGACACACCAAATTATTTTTACTATCAATACAGACAGATATAAGTACTTACAAGAATACATAGCCAATACATAAAACATGAGGTGAGGCAGTCACTATGCATGAACAATTTAAGTTTATGTGTGTCTTGGTGTGTTTAAGGGCCAGTGCAGCATGATGAAGGAGGTGGATGATGGATGCTAGGCAGGAGAGTTACGCAATTGCTCCCTCTGCCCTTATGGCGCCAGGCAGATACACTCCAGCACCCAATGCTGATTTACTGCTATGGATGACACAGCGATTCTACACTCTCACTTTTGCACTCTCCATACCCATTTTCTCTCCCTCACTCACAATAGGGACAGCTGGATCTATACCACCATATCCTCACTGGCTTTGTGTTGTGCTGAACAAAGCATTCTGCAGCATGCAGGCCCATTGTATAGGGTTCTCCACCAGCTACAGATGAGGGACAGACAGGCCATTGAGTGGGGGACTGATTGGGTGGAGCAGGGGATTCAAATACTGCACACACATACAGAGGTGGGGGGATGGCTGCCATAAGTCCTGGGCAATGAGACTGTCACACATACTCCTGGATGTAACTATTATTATTATGACTGTACTGACCTGGTCAAATTGTGCATCTTCCCCTCTCTGGAGGGACCGGGACAGAGGTTTCTCCTGTTAAAAGTGTAGAAGACACAGAAATCAAAATCAGCAGGGATACACTAGCTATAAGCACAATAGAAGATCGGTGTGGTGCATAAAAAACTGAACAAGAGGTTGAAAGAGAGTGAATTATTAGCCTGTCAGAAGTACTTATGTACAGGAAAGGAAATAAACAAAAATAAATGAATGGAGAACCAGTCAGTGCTGTCTGTTAACGATAAGCTATTTTGTGTCTGTCCTGCCAGTTTCCTCACACAGTTTTCAGTTGGCTAATGGCAAGGCAGTTAGTTGCAAAACAGAAGAGGTTATCTCAGCAGCGTGTGCCACATCACGTGTTGCGTATTGAATTTCATTTCCTGTGTTTCCTGACACTTTCTTTCACCCCCCGTGGACTCACCAGCGGTTCAGCCATCACCATTTCGATCTTCTTCTCAGCCAACACAGCAAACTCAGCAAATAGACTCTTGATGACAAACTCCCCGGGCTTGAGCTCGGGGTCAATGGTGATGCTCGACATGGCGGTAATGTTGTGTTTCTCCCACGAGAGGGGAGTCACCGAGGAGGGGGCACGGCGTCTACTCACGCTGCTGCTCACTGGTGCAGAAGCTGCAGGGAGGCAAGAGGGTGGAGGTTAGGAAATAATACAAATAGAGTCAAAACAGCAGGGTGAGAGTATGAACACTCTTGTCAAGCATGCAAGGTCATGCACGAGTTCTAGTCAAAACAGGAGAATGGACATTTCCCAAAGACGCAAAATGACGAAAATGATGGGAGCGAGAAAACACACAACTCATTTGCTTGAATACTATTTTAGGTAATCACATTATACTAAATCGCTCATATTCATTAAATTATGCCAAGAGTGTCCAAACAGAACTACACTGATTCTGTTGCTAAACTTTATCTTTTTTTATAGAACTTGCTACAGAAGAAAGCAGATTTATAATACACATCAAAGCAGGGAAGACTTTCCCAGTTTACTTTAGGGATAACTACTCCTCAAATACTGATCATGTCAAGTAGAAAACAGCACTAAAAGTAGTTCTGTCCAAAGGTAACAAATTCCACCAATTAATACCTCAAATGAACAACCAGCACATTAGTTTCAAAGAATTTCACCTCAGGGATAAATAAAGGAATTCTGATTCTTAATTTTTAAATAACAACAGGTAAAATGAAAACAGGATTATGTATCAGACTAGTTCTACTTGATGTTTTATAAAGGGTCATTGTAGCCGTTTCCCAACTTTGTGCTAAGCTAAGCCTATATATTATTGTTAATCAATGTCCAAAAATGTCAAACTATTACTTTAAATAAGATTCATAACACTAAAAACATACAGAATTACAGAATACTAAACAATGCTACGCTAATACAAAATAAAAAGGTTTCAGTCTATCAAAACAAACATGATGTGAGTGATTCACTCTTATGCAAAAAAGTTAAACCAGGATTACCAGAGCCAAATCTCATGTTGTTTACGAGATGATTTTGTTGTTTGTGTTCTTTTTATCACAAAAAAATGTTTGACACAAATGCAAATTAGTCACTGTGGTTAGAGAGTATTACATGAATCCATGAAAAATGTCGACTGTGGGCTGTCTTATAACAAATCTTGCTGTTACTACAACAAAGTAGCGTACTGTAATCAGGGAGAAAGATTCAGCTAAATCACATTAAAACCAGCACCATTAAACATGTGCGTTTTAAATGCCAAAACTAAGTAAATAATACAATTATGTACAGTGAACACTGCAGGAATCATGTGGAGAGTCAGCTTTTGTGTTTTGCTTTCTCCACTGCTGAATTTCCAGACAGGCTTCCCTGCATCACAGAGAAAATCCTGGCGCTGTCTACACATTTACATGGCAGTCAAATAGCATAAGCAAATGTTTCAGCATTTGGTTTAGGTGTCTACAGAGGAGACGCCTGAGAAGCTGGTGCTTTGATGACTAGAGCAAAAGTCAAATCTTACAGGACCAAAAGACAGGAAATGTTTGGCTTCATTGCTACACGTGTAACAACAAAAGGAAAGAGTATTTATTAAACTTAATGTGTAATGGGGTTTGTTTTATTATAGTCATACAAGTTGCTATTTATTCAAAAGGCACTTTGCTTCATAACATTAAATGATCTTCTTCAGATTTATGCTACAACTGGGACACAACTTCCAGTCTAGTTCTCAATGGTTTCAGTCCAGCCAAGAAACTAGCAAATAGTTAGCTGACCCCTTACCTCATTCCCTCCCAGGAAAGGCCTTGTTCTGTTTCTTCCTGGTTGTCAGAGAAACAATCATGCATTCTTAACAGTCTGAATACCACAGAGTAGCAGAAGTACAGAAAAGGGGTTTTAAGCCAGGAAACTTTCAGACTTAGTCTCAGAAGCTTTTATTATATAAAAATATGCTCACGGTGTAGGATAATAGACACACTCAAGGTACACCTCCTACAGACTGATACACTAAAGAGAAAACTGATTCTTGTATTCAACTACCCCAATCTAAAACATAACAGATAAGATCTTGGTTATCAAAGTTGCATGATGCATCAGTTACGTCAAGCAAGCAAAAATAAATTTCAAGGTAATTCCTGGGTATAATAGATGGACCACAGCCAACAGTTTCTCACAGGATGATGACTGATTAAAAATCACTTTACTTTCAGCCACAAGTACACAATGTACAGTTTCTTCTGCAGGTAGAATGCTATTGATCTAAAAAAAAATCTTGTGAGAATCAAGCTGCTCAATGGCTTGTGTTATTCTAGGGAAACAAAAGCAAACTTAAAGCTAAAAATGACTGAAGGCCGAAGAACAACAATACAAATCTAAGAATCAAAAGTAAGAATATCTAAATAAAATATACTGAATAAGGTAAAATGTGCATACTGTTTTAACTGTTAAATTACAAATTGATTGATAATCATTATATCATTTTAATTAGCTACTTAAAGCAGGGAGGTGCTAGGGGCAGGGTAGTGGCAAGTGTTGTGGTCATGTGGTCCAGCAGCACAGAGAGCCTTTCAAGCATTTCCCTCTTTGTTTACTGTGCTTTGCCCAGCAATCCCAATGATGTCACATAGCCAGCCCCCCCTCCCCCATCCTTTTCTCTTTAACTTTTATCTCTTTGGGCCAACTAGATTGTTGACAGGTTCACATAAGTAAATAACCAAACACTGTAGTTTTTCAGTCAACAGAAAATTTAGAAAACAAAGCAGGGCATCCTTTTTTGGGTTAAATGTCTGCACTTATACCCTTCCTTCTCTCTTTGGCTTCAGGACATGCCAGTCATTTATGGCATGCCATCAAAGTGTCTTTTCAAAAAAACCAACCGAACTGCACAAATCATTGAAGAAAATGTGAATAACAAAGCAGGTTTTTGGTAAATAAAACTTTAGTAGTTCACATATCACCCAGAGTCCAGTTCAGTGCTCTACATCTAAGTGAAAATCTAGCAAAACGAGTATGTTTGTGCACAAAACATTATGCAACCAATTCTCAAAGTCCATTTTAAAGTATTACACCTCCAATGGTTTGTTACCAGGTGTCTTTCTCATCATATATCGAAGATCAGAACATTTTGACCTAAAAGACAGACTGCAACTGCAAAAAGAATTGACAGGTTTCTGCTGAAATGCTGCATAAGAAAATGCTTATTAGGTTGTGTTATGAGCAACCTAAAAGTCACACTCTGCCACAGCACTATGTGCTTAAGAAATGGAGCACCCTGCAGGATTACACAACTGTTACAGCAGTGACTCCACCTTGTCACAGTTAAAATAAAGCCCTCCCAAACGCATGCTCACTTCCCTTGGCAGGACAACCAAAAACAACAGCCCAAACACACACATACTGTTGGAATGCAGGGCACAAAGTGCATCCATTTTTTAGAGAAAGACAAAAGAATGAGTTCCAGTGTTTATGTGATGTTCTGCTATTATGTCTCAACATGCTCCACTCTGACGAGTTATTACTGGTCTACTCTTCACCATGTCTATTTCCAAATAATAGAGAATATCAAAGGCATGGAGCAAAACTCATTTGTTACTGTTGTATCCAGAAGCTGACAAGTTACTAATATGAACTCGATCCTACATGTCCTAATTTGAAAAAGGAATCAGTGACCTCACTCTATATCTAGGGGAGAAAAGAGGCAGTAGAAATGGTGCTTGCTCAACAGATGGTTGTTGTACTGCTAAGCCTTGCAATGATCTGTGCTCCCACTGGTTTTAAACACCAGAATTTAAGGATAACAATCCATCTCAATCTAACACTGGGAGTAAATAAAAAGTGGGGAAAATAAAATAGCCGTAATGTAGTATACACAAGCATTGTAAGTGCTACAGAGCAAATCTTTAAGGAATCCAGGCATACTTTTTTAACTATATATCACCTTTACATGGAGAAATAATTCTTACAATTTTTCCAGGAATTCTTACCATTCTTTCATGTTAGTAACAATACAACAATAGTTGCTATGTGTTTATATGAAAAATGTCTTCTTTCTAGGAATCTTGCAGACCTATATATGTAGCAGTACTGTCCTGAGTTAAATTAATCCTGTATCATGCTAAGAGTTAATGGGGCTCTGGTCTATCTTTGCACATACAGGACAAAAGACATTCATACTTACAGATATTTGTAGTTTCTTGATTAATCTGCAAATTCCTGGACTATGTGAAGGAACAAGACTGAACTGAGGCTGACGCAAACAAACAATCAATTCTTTACAGAGAAACCCCACTCAGGACTATGCTGTAAGTAAAAAGACATTTTTTCCCCATTTCAAAATGTTCTAGTTTGTGCTATACTAAATTTTGCTGTCATTCAGCCTAAATCTCCTACTAAAAAGACAGGGACTAGGATTAAATGTGGGGCCTAAAGATAGTCCAACTACACCTATTATGCATATAAGTAATGCACAATAAGGCCATGTTCGATAATGATGAGTGCACTGACATTGCAATCTTTTAAGAATTTTAAAAATTGGCACGGGTGGTCTCTAAATTCATTCATTTACTGTGTTGATGATGATGTATACCATTGACCATCTTCGGCTGTATATTGTGTGCACTGTTGCTAATCATAAGTCATTTTTAATAATGCAAACTAAGTAGGCTATTGTGTGTAAAATGTCTGATTTGATCTGATTGTGCCCATTTTTCCTATTCTCACTTGGTTCCATAGTAATATAATGTACATGGCATACTTAAAATTTCCTTTATAATTTCAGAAAAAACACTGCATTCAACACAAAGCTATGTATTGTAGGGCCTGTACAGTATTCTGTGCAGGAGAGATAAAACAAAAAATTCAGACTACTGTTTACCATTTTGCCTATCACTATATATCAACGAGGCTGGTGAGGCAACTGCTTTTTGATTCCTGATGTATTATGAGCTGAACAGAAAGCTAATAATAGGTGGGGAACTAGGAGACAGATCAATAGTAGGGAAACATTAGCTGTCCCAGAGGATGAAGAGGAAGGATGAAGCGTGTCCTGAATGCCACTAAGGTAGACTAAAAAGTGGTTTGGATGTTAAAATTAAAATTGATAAAGATAGAAAAAACAAGTTAGCACCTTATTAAAGAAAAAGAGTAATAAAGAAAATTGTTTAAGTGTGCTTGAGTCATGTATAAGTAGATGCTCATCAATAGAAACATTATCTTTGGGACAAACTGGAGCCAGTAGAATGATGATGAGTGGGGGGTTATTTTGAGGGAAGAATTTAATTGCTGCCACCTGCATACACATCAAACAAGGCTGACTAAACCTGGACTAAACATCATTAGTCATCCTGACAACTCTATTAATGGCCACTTTTCTTACATGGAGAGATGATAGAAAAACTCCAAGCATGGATTGCATGCAAGCGTGTGTAATTCTGCACAGGGCCTGCTGGCTGTGTGTGGTAGATAAGTGTGGTAGCAGCATGTGTGCAAGCTTGGCAAGGTACTCACAGCTGCTACTCCAAGACTTGAGGAAAGATTTGATGCTGATCTCAAAGAAGACCGAATCCTGCAGGCTTAGCATGGTGGCTCTCAAAAGTTATGCTTAACCATAAGGCACAAGGTTTACAGGGTTTCGGTAACTTTCATGTCACAAAACCCAAACATTCCACTCTCGTAAAAAATATACACCTCTCATCCACCTTAAAAAAAAACTGGCAGCTCCTCTCCCCTGACTGGAGCTGAACCCTACCCTCCACAGGTGCTAGTCTGGGGCAGCATCCTGAACAACAGACCTGAGCAGCTGCCGAGGAAAAATACACAAGCAGCACAACCAAATTTTGTTTCTCTGCAACCTAACACACTGAAGAGTAAAACTGTGCTAGAGCAAGAGGAGAGAGAGCGTAGCCTGGCCTGTTAGAGAAGTATTCCACCCCAGTGCCTGCTGCCCACTTGCCAGTCCACAGAGTCTCTCATCCCCATTTCAGCACAGAAAAATCCAGAAAGGCGAATAACAAAAGTGAGTGAGAACTTTTGCTCCAGATATGAGAGAAAACATCAGCAGAACAGTACACCGCAGAAGTCTTAATACTGTATCGCAATATTCCTTCTCCTCTTCTCTTCCTGTGTGTATATGTGTGTGCCAGTCCTAGCCCGCTAGCACTGTCAGCCACCCTCCACCTCCCCCAAAAGCTCTCTCCATCTCCATTCGCTCATGAGCAGCCCCTCCTCTTCCGAGTGAGCTCTTGTTCTTTTACTGATGCCTGCTCTTTTCTCTCACAGAGAGAGAGAGAGAGAGAGAGAGAGAGAGAGAGAGAGCTTGTTACAACAGAAAACAGAGGGAGGCGGGAGCAGAGTGTGGGGGTGGGTGATGTCATCAAAATGCTGCGAGTGTTCCCTGGCTGTGGTTCAGCAATGCATACGCATGTCAGAGCTGCTACTGTGCAGCCTTCTCCACTGGCCTATCAAAGCGACACTTCCTGTAAGCTCCACAGCAATGCTGATGCGTCATTCCTGACTGCAGTATGGGGGAAAGAATAGGATAGAAGAGACAAGTATGGATTGAACCACAGCATGTACCTATTCATATCTTGCCAAAAATATATATACATTTACATATTATGTTCTATATTGTCAATCTTTCTGTTCTAACCAAGACATGGCCAAACCATAACACATGGATACCTTGTGGTCTTGCTTTCTGACTACTTCTAAGCTCAGATCAGGTCATAACTGAGCACATCTCGTCTATTTTCCAACCTAATTGTTCACACCCAGTGCGGTCATTGACATTACATCACTGCTCTGTCCAAAAGCTACCAGGCATAGTAACACACAGATTGAAACATCAACTCACTACACACTGCAACAGTAAGAAAATGTGAAAGACACATGCTTCTGATTTATCTGATATTTTGATCTTGTGTTGATAGTAGTTATTTCTACCCTCACAGACTTAAAAACAGATCCACATGACATCAAGCAATTTGTAGTCAAGCACAGGATTAAGTTTGTTATCAAAATATTCTGAGGGCAGTGGGAAAGCTTCGAAAGACAAATGCTCTTTGTCTTCTTTTAGTTTAGTCTTCATTTCTCTCGCCCTCAGTCTCGCTCTCCGTCACATGTCCTCCACTACATAAGTTATGCAAAGCGAGGCAGAGCTCATTGCAAACAAACACAACACAAACAGATGCTTTGTCAAGGTCTGGCTGGTGCTATCCTGATGCAGCCTTGCACTGTAAAACTCTGCCTTGTAATAAAAACAGATTCTTACAGTGCCACTGCTCATTTGCAGCAATCACAAGTTGGAAATGTTGGTTAAATAAGATGTTTGATACCATTTCCACATCTGTTCAAATGTGACCAAATCCACTTCTTTCTTGTCGACTTTTAATACTCTTTAAAAGCAGGATATCGCTTGACGCATCTTGTAGTATGATCTTGTCCAAGTAAACAAAGTAAAAACATTTTTCTGATGTTGCTAAAGGTGGCAAATTTAGCTACTTGAAAAGAATGCGAAGAAGCAAAAATTAATATTGTGACATCAGGAAAATATGTAGACATTTTACCTGTCGAAGAACCCGGAAGAGCATTTTTGTCATTTTTTTCTAGATTCTTACTAAAAAGATACGAGTTTTTCTATTTTGTATTGAGCCTTTCAATAAACAGTTTTGGTAAACCTGTCCATCTGCTTTCTCATAATTTATTACTTTCATGTCAAATAGAACTGAAATCTGTTGAATGGTGAACACTTTAAACCTGAGTCAGGTTTAGTTTTTTCCAAATTCCAACAAGATCTTCTCAACTTCTGTGCATGTGCATCTGCACCAATTAGTATTTCGTGGCGACGATTTATTTATTTTTTGACCATGTCATTAGAGGGGCTCCGTAAGTTTTAAACAATACTGAAGTCTAATCAAGAAGAAGACGTTTCACTGCTGAACAACGGCAGAAACAGCACTTTATGGAACATAAATGTGAAGATTTTAGGGACCAATTCCACCATTTCATTTTCAGCCGCCCTACACACCTTTAATTTAATAGGGAGGCTTTCTGCGCAAACATATAACTGTTATTAATAGAAGGTGCTCTATTAACGATAATGCGACCTGTCTGCTCTGGCAGATCGTCAACACATTAAACACACATAAAACAAAAACAGAGTTCAACACCATCAAACCAGTCAGCATGCAACCTGCAGGGAGCTCTGCAGGGATTGTTTTCTGTAAACCAGAGTTGTTGTTTTAGGAATGAAGAAGCAACATAATTTCTCTGGGAACATGAGAGCTAAAAGCCACTGTCCAGCAGAGCTAATGTAAGTTGAGGACATCAAATAAACAACATTATTACTGACTTCCTGGAAAGAGGAGCTTACTGATCAAATAATCTCAACTAAATGCACAACCAAGGCAGGTTACAGGAGCTCCATTCACAAAATGGGAGCAGTGAATGACAGCTTGCCATTCTGCCTGCAGACAGTGTAGAAGAGTTTCTCCTCCCAGGAGCCCACAGGGTGGAGGATGCATTTCCTGCCCTGGCCTCTCTGAAGGGCAGTGGTGGGAACAATAATCGATAGGAGCTGTAATTCTATCCCTGACCTCCCCAGTGATGCCTAGGCTGCAGAGGACACACCATTTAGATCCATCACAGCAGTCTGAGTATGCATCACAACTCTGCAACCTGCACAGTTACTCACTTCCACACACTCCCCTGAGTCAGGACCAAGCTCACATCACAGACTTTGTGTATTGAGACAAAAACTTTCACACCAATTTTGATGACTAGGCTGGATTTGTTTTTATCTTCACTGTATGATTTTATGTAGCTGCATGACTGTGAATATACAACTTCAAATGACGTAGGAATTATCAGCTTTATTAAACTGTGTGCACAAATCCATTCAATGACAAATGATTTCTTCTCTGCTCAAGATTAGAATGAGCTACCTCATTGCTTTGATTTGCTTTAAAATCAAGTAGTTAATTTCAGCAAAGAGTCATTCATAGGTCAGAAGCATATAATCCCAAAGGAATGGCAAAGCCGAACACCAGGCAAATCTGAATTTAAAAACATCTTAACACAGGTACAAAAAGGTCGTCTCAGTACTTTGAATGAGTTGTATTTAAGTTGCTCACTATGAAGTGGCATTTATTGAAAGAGCCTGCTGGAGAACGAGGACTAACACCGATTCACAGCATTCGTCTTCCCAGCTATGACACCATTTTCCCACTAAGTGCAGGTGCTGCAGTAGGACCATTATGGGGTTTATTTTGCTACTGTTGGCTAATAACTACTTAAATAATAACTCAATGAATAACTTTGTTCAGCCTGTCTGGATACACACCCTGTACAATGTTAAGACAAAAACTTCTCTCTCTCTCTCTCTCACACACACACACACACACACACACCTTTCATTACAGAAGTACACCCAACCAAGGGAACACTCATGTTCCATCACATGCTCAGAACACTCCCTGATTACACACAGGAAAACTGCAGCACCCTTTAACCAAATACTGTCCCAATCAAACTCTTCCAAATATCTCAGCTGTAAATCAAGCAGCTGAATTATGTCACCAGGAGGAAAAGAAAACCAGAGCACCACCTTAAAACCAACTCAGGCTATGCCAGTTTGGCAGCAAGGGAGTGGCACAGCTCTGGTTTAAATCCAACTCTCCTTGCATTGACTTGTGTAGTAATGACACCACTGCTTTTATTACCGGTACATAATGCACCATTGTCCTGCTACCACAACATTCTGCTACCACCAGCGGGATGTAAAAAAGAGATTATTCTAATATGAAAGATGTTTCCTAATTGGAAATAAAAAAAAATAGAAAGATTCAACCTATTGCCAAGCTGTGCAAGCTAAGCACAGTTACCCAAGAATCTTTATTTTGTCTTGACAGAAATGGCCATCATCATTGTTATTGTAGGTTAGTTTAGCTAGCTGACGAGTCCAATTCTAAGAGGCAAGCAGGATAGGTAAAGACAGCAAAAGGGAGAGCTGAGTCACACTTTAGCCATGAGTAAATAGAGAAAAAGCATGCTCTGACAAGTAGCACTGCAGAAAAGTCATACTAAGACACTGACTAAAAGTCACCCCACTGCTGATGCAAACCGGCTGACCTGCACACACATAATGTGCATGTGTACTAAACTCTTAAATACTGTATCCATAGACACAAGAGCAGGCCGACTTCAGAGGATTAACACTGTCAGCACAACTCATGCTCAGCAGGCTTTTCTCAATAGCACTACACTTAAAGAGTGGTTTTCTCAACATACTGTCATTTTTGCTTTAATTTGTATATTTTTACAGCTGTATGGAACATATGTTGCCAGTGCAATAAATCAACTAAGCTTTACAAACACATAAATGGCATGGCAGCTTTGCTTTAATTATTATAAGCAAATATAGACCGATTTCAACCGATTGGATGACGTCTCACTATTGTCACACCTAAAATGCACCTATAGCTGCTAAGCCATGTAAACTCATTATCTCATCAATCTTGTCAGAATACAGCTGCTTCAGAAACACATCTAGGTGACACAGCAAAACTTGCATGTTCATTTAGTTTGTTCATACCTGGTTTCTATAAAATGGCGCCAAATTCTGCCATCTGCTCCTAAGCACATTACTTACAGTTATTTTAACTGCATATGTTTGCTGAAGCAGCAGTCTGTTGTTGATGTGGGTTGGCTGGAAGTGAAAGTTAATCATGCAAAGACCCCGTGGGGTCCAAAGTAAAAAAAAATCTCTAAAAAGGCTAAAAAAACCTCTGCAAGTTGCAAAATATACACAGACCTTAAAACCTTAAAAGTTGATTTAAGGGGTAAATGTATTCATCAATCAGCAACTTTTTTGTGACAATATGTGAGTTTTAAAGTAAAAATAAGAACATTGTTGACTTAGCTTGTGTAGTGTGTTACGACCTACACACATTTTTAATGTCTCCTCAATGCCTACTGCCACTAAGTTCTGTCTAATTGGGTAACTACACTAAAAAACTTAATGAACATGTTTATCAGTGTCCATCACTCCAATGTTTGAAACTCAGATTGCAGTCAGTCTCCATTGCACTGATTCTTATCACTTGTGCTCATGCATAGCCATATTGCAAGACACACACACCTCTCTCACAAACTGACAGTTAAGCTTTGATAGTGAGCTGAGACCACGGCATCAGGTATCATTGATCAAATACAACCAGAAAAAATATAGCTTCCGAGCCCTAGTGTGTACAGTATTATATTTGGTGTATGTTTGTATGCACATTAGCCTGTGTGCAAAGGGGGAGGGGTACAGCTAACAACTTGATACATATTAATCAAGATTTACATACATTTTATCAAAAACTTAATATGACCTTAAATCATTTGTACCTCTAAGGCGGGTTTGGTTACTGCGAGCAGATCTTGAGGAGCCCATCTGTGGATCTACCTTTGTCACCGGCTCTTCTCCTCTTACCGGATCTTCTTCAATGGTATGTCCCATGGCTAACAGCCCCAGTCTTTTCATGCGAAGGAGCCGTGGACCTGGTTCCCTTTGTAAGCTTCCCCCATGATCAATGGACGCTTCTCCTGAGATGACAGCTGGAACCAGACTCTTCAGGAACTCCATGCTGTATAGGACTTTTTATGCCTGTCACTCCGGTGTGTAGTCCAGTCGCATATGCCATGACATTACCCCACACACCCTACCTGTCTGCCTCATCTGCCCCATTTACAGACAGGCAGAAGCTTCTACCTATATGCAATAGTTACACATTCACTCACCATCAGGGCCTGTATCTGTGGGCCCTTACAGACCAGGACACTACCTCTCAGCACCTCCTGAATTGTTTAGAGACCTGTAACTCGCTACTGTAAAAGAGTGAGACACTTCCTATGCTGCAACATTACCTGTCTGTTCACAGTGTAAAGAGAAAGTAAAGAGACATGGCTTTTCACGCGTCATGATGTAATTGTGAGTGGGCAGGGCTATGTTTGAGTGCCAGGCACTATCTGGGGTGGGACTAGAACATGTTCCACAGGAGATAACACAAGCCTGGGCCACCAGCCAATCACAACAGCGACGACACCAGCCACACCCTGCTGACCTGTGTTGCTAGCTCACTAGTGAAAGAGAAAGCACTAAGGAGTACACAAACCTATCTGTATTTGCAGATAGCTCTTATCATATTCTAAATTGTGTCACATGTTAGCATTCAGACAAACACAAGTGCCTTTCTTGCTAACATATTCAAATAACAGGAGCAATCCCCTCTTGCTTTAACTGCTGCTTGACTCTGCTGAGGAGAAACAGAATGAGGAAAATGATGGTGTCTGTGAAACGGGCTGATGACAGAATGCTGTGCTCTGCTTGGATGCAGCAGCTTCTACCTGCAGCAAACGCAAGCCTTCCAAATACCCCTAGCTGCAGAGTAAGAGGGACTACACAGTGCTGACTCCCCGAAAAGCTCACCACCTAAAGAAATCATCAATTTGCTGTTCTCTTGGACTAAGTGCAAAAATTAATAAGCCTTCCAAGCACAAACACAGCCAGACCCAAACAGATATACAAAGCTAGATCACTCTGCAGAAAATACAGATGACCATAGCACCAGTGTGCAGGAATCTATCAAAACCTTTAAAAAAAACATTTTCCTGCAGTTTCAGCATTGAGTATCAACTGCAATAAAGCAATTGTGCAATACAAATTTGCAACACTTTGTTTAACTTTAGCTCTTATTGAGACTCAATTAATCATTTTGTTATCAGAAGGAATGAAGCAATTCTGTGCAATATGAAGGGAAAGGTTGTGTAGAAGATACCAAAAGGAATTAATTTCTTTTCAACTTCTTTTTGTTTGTGATCTTATTGACATACATGGATTTTGGTTGCAAACCCCTTACATATACTAATGTGTTGCTGCATGGCAGGAAAAACTTGGTGCTACATGTCCCACACAAAAGACAGATCCAAAAGCAAGCTACATTTACACAATCCCTAGCCTATTCAAAAAAAAGTTGATTTTTTTTATCATGAAATTTTTTTCCCAGTCAGCTATTGAAGCATACATTTAAAATTGATCAAACTAGTTATGCTAGACATCTGTTATTGTAATGCCTAAACACAATGCTGGTAGATTAAACACCAATGACACATAAGGGTCCCACATAGTCATGCTAAGATGACCACATCCTTCACAGTTTTTTCTGTACAAGAGCAACACTAATGAGAAACAAAATGTGTGTAAGACTAGTAAGTATGGTAAGAAATGTACTGAGGAAGTGACTAGACCTTCTACCAATGTGTGATAATGTCCGTGAGATGACATAACTGTTTCAGTGCATGAACTATGCCAAACAACACACTACATTTTCTCCCCAGTTCTTTGCCTGTGTGACAACTGAACATTTTCAGAGTGCTCAGAAAAGCATGTCTTCTTCATTTTGAAATGAAAAGAAATGCACTCAGAGGCAAACTTGCAGAAAACATAACAAGCAGCAAGACAACAAAAAAATCTAACGGGGAAAAGAAGAGGAACATGCTTTGAGTTCTAAGGTGGGACAATAAGGAGGCCTAAGCACAGAGGCACAGAGGCTGAAGCTGCACATCTTGTTAGAATCACTAAATAAGTCAGAAAGCTGGAGAGAGAGGGATGACTGATGAGGCAAAGATAGTCATCACTCGCCTGAGCACCACAATGGTCAGTGGAGGCAGCTGTGGTTTGCTGGGGCCAGGTCTGTGGTGCTGTTGAGTTAGAACAATACCCCTGCACAGGAGGCCCAGATCCCAATCAGCCCAGGAATGTGGAAGAGGAAGCTCTGGGAACAATGTACAGCGTTCCTAGGCCATTCTGAGTCCCACCCGTTTCTGCCTTGTTCTGCTTTCAAGCAGGCGAAAACAGGAAACCTAGTGGGCTTGCGCCCAGAAGTCTGGGTCTGTTCTGCAGTCAGCTGAGGGGGCTGCTCAGGACACTGTCAGCACTAAATCTACTAGTCATTGTGATTGCCATGTGCGCATTAAGCTGTTACTTCTGAATATGAGTAAACAGCTTGAGGTCCATGTCAGGCAACTGCATGTCAAAACAATGTTACGCTGCCCCCTAATGGTGTACAAAGACACTACACTGTCAAGCTTCACTCCTGCCTTCCTGTTCAAGGCACTAAACTGTATTCTACAATTATACAGGCTCAAATGTTTTTATAGACATGTGATGTTCTTGTTGCATCTTTATAGGAATGTTTTCATATCATTTTAAATTGACTTGCTTTAAATTGAGTTTGCTCCTTGATGTTACAGTCTTACTCAGTTAATAAGATCTATACTCACATTTTTTGGAAATTAAATTAATATAGTGTATTCAGTCAAGGTTGTGTGTATGGATCAATGAGTATAATAGAGACAACAAAAAATGAAAGTGTTTTATGTATAGTCCTATAGCAACTGTAGAAAGTTTAATATTCAGATCAGACTCAATTGTCATCCATGGATCACATCTAATGTTCAGATTTGACACTACTGCCCAATACTATTTAGCACTTTTCCCATTTTTTGCCCATCTTTCTTCCTTCTGCTTGAAATGTTTACATATGTA
This sequence comes from Parambassis ranga, assembly GCF_900634625.1. Lineage (NCBI taxonomy): Eukaryota > Metazoa > Chordata > Actinopteri > Ambassidae > Parambassis > Parambassis ranga. The sequence goes on from NC_041025.1 coordinate 6,178,266, forward strand.
CACCTGAGCTGAGATTTTCATCTGCAACTAAGACCAATAATCACTTAAGATCCAGCTATTTAGACAAATAGATCAAGCTGGTTCTGCCCAGTTGTAAGTCAACCGACAGAGATTGGTTGTCACTGATGAAGAATGTGACCTAACCAGACTCTGCATCCAAACTGTCCTCTTTTCTGTCTTGGCCCGCTGTGAGATGATTCTCCTCTCTTAGAGGCCACAAATACACACAGAAACATTGTAACTAAATTTTGATCACCCCTGCACCTTCTGGCCTATTTTTTCTGTGAAAACATCTTTTCATCTTTTTGTTCTATTGATGCTATGCACATCTAAGCCAGCTAAGCCATCTTATAACACCGACTATTAGACCCTGTGTGGGACCATTCTAGTTAATGTTTTGTGTTGTAAGCTATTCACATAATAACAGGTCTACTCCTTTCAATACATTTCTGTTTCCACTGCACAGCTGCCACTGTGTGACATCAAACAAATAATTATATATATTATATTAATACAATATGACTTAAAATATTATATTATATTACAAGTCATATTGTCTTGCTTTTAGTCTATATGGAATGCTCTGTAAATGCAGGTATGCTTGCAGACATTTGACAGAATGCAAAATTAAGTCATCTCAGTGGACCAAGATGTCAGCGAGAAAACAAGACTGAAACCTCTACGTTGCCACTTTTACAATTCAGAAAAAACAAACACAGAGATTATTTCAACACCCTGTTCGTTCCCACAGTACTTAGCTTGCACAGCCCCGTTAACCAATCCACTGTACCTTAAGGCCATAGAGCAGGGGCTGGAACTGGAAAGACACAGGAGGCCTCAGAAATTTCACGGCCCAAGAATCTGAAACACACAGAAAAACACCGAAGAGAATTGATATGACATTTGATTTACAAACCACCATCAGTGTCATTCAGCAATAATAAGTCCTATACTCTTTATAACTATATATAAAAGGTAGAAACATCTGCATGTTAGACCTTTATAGTTCCTCTGGTTGGGTGCATTTCTTATATAGCCCTATGTATTTCACACCAATAACTTTGTTGATGACATAATGAATTCCGTTTTTTTAAGATGATGATACAGTTATGAATTGTGTTAGTTATTCTTTACTCTGCCAGAGATCAACATCCTAAGTATAAACAAGACAGAGCACTGCTGGGCAGTTCAGCCTTGATCACAGCAAAGTGATAGGTCAGCTTACTGCTGGCTTCAGCCTGGTTTGTTCTGTATTGGGACAGGATTAAAACCTCCTCCTGAGTGGAGTATTAATCTGAAGATTACCCACTACATCCAAGAGGCAGTTGCATAAGCGCTCAGAGGCTCCAAAACTCTTATAGTGACTGAAAAGGACTCCTTTTATAGTCAAGTATTCTCATATTGATTGACACTGTCATAGTAGCTGTAAGTCAGTGTTGCATTTTTATAGGTTAAAGAAAAATGTGTTTGTTACATAAGCATAAGGCAATGACATTGCACTGACAAATAAAGAGTTAGCAAAGAAGTCAAGAAACCTCAAACCATTTTCAAGTCAAAGTCAAAAAGGAAGGAAGAACACACCACTAGTCACATAGCAGTCAAACAGAGAAGTTGAGGTGTGAGAACTTGAAAAGATGGTGAGAATAGGTCAGCGCAGATAGCAAGTCAAAACAAAAACCTTGACAAGCCAAAATTCATATTACCGACACACACATGCCTTTTTCCCACCCACCTCAAACAGTTCTCAGGAACCGTCACTTGTCTCACACTGATAAAAAAAAACTGAATAATACATCTGACTTCCTGTTCCAACTCAGCGACTCCAAAATACAAAAATGTGACCACAGAAAAAGGTTAAGCCGAACTCTGCGCATGTTCTGAATGCTGTAGCAAAAATCAAGCCACAGACTGAGCTCCCGCCCAAGCACCCTAAGACATGCTTTTTCTCTAAAATGTAAACTGACAAATTCTTCACACAAATAGTAAATTTTCCTGTTTATGTACTTTAGATTTTTAAATATTTCGCATTCAGATGTTATTACGACTCATGAGAAGAGTTAAAGGTCAGCAAAGTTCAAAATATCTTATCAATGGTTAACTTGGCTTCATCTATCAGTATCACCAGGAAGTTTTCTCAGGCAAGCAGCTAGGGTGCTCCATTTAGAAAATAGGAGATAACTCTGACAACAAGATTGCTCTATCTTAATGTGCTGTGTTCACTTTCTACTAGCCAACATCTTTCAATAGCCTGTAGCAGCCCTGTGTAGTTTACTGCAAGCTCACCATAGAGTTATATCAGTTGCACAACCACCATTGAAATTAAGAAAACAAACTCAAAAATGCCTGATCCTGTGTGTTTTTATACTAGTCTAAAAAAAAATCAGCAGCAGTAAATTGGACAAAGGGTAAAGGCCTATATCTGGCTCCCTCCAGCACTAAATGACAGGCCTGGCCTGTTGTAATCACTACTTCTTAAACGGAAACATTACTGGCTTCTTCTGACTGAGAAGGGAGGTGCATAAACAAACACCATTTTGTATGTTTCGACAGATATTCCCCTTAACTGTATCTCCTTCTTAATGACATATAGCCAGAAAATATTGAGTCAATTATGTGACGTCAATGCACCTAAACATGGCAAAAACACTGAGAACTCAGCTGAGGCCGACTTGAGGGCAAAGACAGGGTGGTTTCTTTGGCGAAAACAGGCCCAAACATCAATTATGCTCCAAACCCTCTTTGCAGAAGCCAAGGATAATCTTGCTCAGCAGGGCTCAATTATAGGTTACTCCTAGCTAGACTCTGTCCTCAATGTGCACTACATTATGCCAAGTCTTCAAATGCAATCAATGACAAGAATGCCCAACTCACAGCAAGTAATGTTAAGTGTTAATCGACAGTGTTCAAGAGGAGACATCTGAATGTTAGCTTTATGAGGGTCTGGCAAATGATAACCGACTGTTAATTCCTAAAAAAAAAACTGCAAAACCATCATTAACCCTCATGCATTGTTCGCAAACACTACCCTAATGTGTTGTTCGGGGACAAAAACGTCCCCTAACTTTAACGGTTTTAAAAATATATTAGATAAATATTTTTTTGAAATTTTTTTGCATAGACCTTTTAATTAACTTCAGTTCTAATCAACAGTAGTGAAAAAATCATTTTCCCCCAGGATTTTAACCCTTTAATCACCAATTTTATGAGGGGTGGTGCTGAAAATTGAAAAAAAAAAACACAAAATGGCTCATTTTTAATAGAAAAGGTGAATGTGGACTGGATTCTTTTGAACCTTTATTACAGTCTTGGTCATGTCAAACATCAGTAAAAAAATTGACTTGATTGCATTATTAGTTTTTGCACAGCACTGGATTTTCTTTTTTTCTCCCTAATGTGTTGTTCGGGGACAAAAACGTCCCCTAACTTTAACGGTTTTAAAAATATATTAGATAAATATATTTTTGAATTTTTTTTGCATAGACCTTTTCATTAACTTCAGTTCTAATCAACAGTAGTGAAAAAATCATTTTCCCCCAGGATTTTAACCCTTTAATCACCAATTTTATAAGGGGTGGTGCTGAAAATTGAAAAAAAAACACACAAAATGGCTCATTTTTAATAGAAAAGGTGAATGTGGACTGGATTCTTTTGAACCTTTATTACAGTCTTGGTCATGTCAAACATCAGTAAAAAAATTGACTTTATTGCATTATTAGTTTTTGCACAGCACTGGATTTTCTTTTTTTCTCCCTAATGTGTTGTTCAGGGACAAAAACGTCCCCCAACTTTAACGGTTTTAAAAATATATTAGATAAATATATTTTTGAATTTTTTTTGCATAGACCTTTTCATTAACTTCAGTTCTAATCAACAGTAGTGAAAAAATCATTTTCCCCCAGGATTTTAACCCTTTAATCACCAATTTTATGAGGGGTGGTGCTGAAAATTGAAAAAAAAAAAACACAAAATGGCTCATTTTTAATAGAAAAGGTGAATGTGGACTGGATTCTTTTGAACCTTTATTACAGTCTTGGTCATGTCAAACATCAGTAAAAAAATTGACTTTATTGCATTATTAGTTTTTGCACAGCACTGGATTTTCTTTTTTTCTCCCATTTTGTCCCATAGACTTACATTATAAACACACTTTTTTTGACTGCACAGCCATGGCACTACATAATCATGCATTCTTGATTGTTGGTGGTTTACCCTGTTGGTAGGAGGTAACATTTGTGATTTTTACAGTTAACAACTTAATTACCATATTAACCCTTTACCTGCAGGCCTGTGCTCATGTAGTGTAGTTTCTGGCTTGTATATGGAGTTATAGGGAGTATTTTAGCACATAATTGTGTGTCTACACACTGTGTGTGTATGTTAGAGAGGAAGAGAGCCATTTGCACACTGATCTTGTTGTCTGTGAGTACACACAACCACAGAGTCTTCATAGTAAACAAAAACAAAGAAAGTGTTGCTATGCACGTGTGGCCCTTTGATGTCTACAGGTGCAGACTAAACAAAACAAAAAGGCAAGTGGTCTTACATGTGACCTTGTGGTCATTTGATGGTGAGAAGAGCAGAAAGCAACATGAAGAGAGGATTCACTTGTGCACAATCTCTGGAAATGATTGTGCAGCCTGGCTCTATGAAGGGCCAGGCTGTGAAGCTGTGAAGGCTGCACAAGTAGATCCGTCACTTGTTCACAAGCGAATCCTTCATTCGTTCACAAGTGAATCCTTCACTCATGCACAGGTGAATCCTCTCTTCATGCTGCTTGCTGCTCTTGTCACCATTAAATGACCAGGAGGATGCATGCAAGTCCACTAGTGTTTTTGTTTTGTTTAGTCTGAACCTCTCAGCATCAAAGGGCCCGGCACTTACTTTTAGGGCTGCAACAAATTTACTTTACTTTACTTTACTAAACTACTTTTAATACTAATTTTAGTAGGGGACTAAACTGTAGATTAGATTTGGTTAGTCAATGATTATTTATTATGTTATCAAGTTATCTATCTATGGTGTCTATTTAGTAACATGCACATGTACGTATGGTCGTGTGGAGCGCAACACACCATGGAAAAGGGGCACTTAGACCTCACTTAGACTAATTCAGTGATCTCAACTGAGACACTAACCTAAAAGTAAAGTCACTCTACTGGAGGACGTGTTTTCCGAAAGCTAAAAAAAAAAAAAAAACAGCTATTTTACCCATCCACAACTTCAGACGCCAGAACTCCTGGATGTTTTCATTTTACATGCTTATGCATTGCCGTTGTACGTCTGAATTAGGTACACTTCACTTACTTAGTAACTTTATTTTCCTGACTTTCCTTCCCTGACAGTGTGCAAATGGCTCTCTTCCTCTCTAACATACACACACAGTGTGTAGACACACAATTATGTGCTAAAATACTCCCTATAACTCCATATACTTAAGCCAGAAACTACAGTACATGAGCACAGGCCTGCAGGTAAAGGGTTAATATGGTAATTAAGTTGTTAACTGTAAAAATCACAAATGTTACCTCCTACCAACAGGGTAAACCACCAACAATCAAGAATGCATGATTATTTCGTGCCATGGCTGTGCAGTCAAAAAAAGTGTGTTTATAATGTAAGTCTATGGGACAAAATGGGAGAAAAAAAGAAAATCCAGTGCTGTGCAAAAACTAATAATGCAATAAAGTCAATTTTTTTACTGATGTTTGACATGACCAAGACTATAATAAAGGTTAAAAAGAATCCAGTCCACATTCACCTTTTCTATTAAAAATGAGCCATTTTGTGTGTTTTTTTTTCAATTTTCAGCACCACCCCTTATAAAATTGGTGATTAAAGGGTTAAAATCCTGGGGGAAAATGATTTTTTCACTACTGTTGATTAGAACTGAAGTTAATTAAAAGGTCTATGCAAAAAAATTTCAAAAAAATATTTATCTAATATATTTTTAAAACCGTTAAAGTTAGGGGACGTTTTTGTCCCCGAACAACACATTAGGGGGTAAAATTTGCCCACAGTGTACCGTTGACCTATGAAAAATTTTAAAATCATATTAACAAAATTTATGTAAAATTAAGCTTATTGAGGAAAAATGATTCAATTTGTCCACATATTGACAAAGTTATGGCCAAAATAAACAGAAAAATTTCTCTCAGAGGACAAAAATGTCCCGAACAACGCATGAGGGTTAAAAATATACATCTGCCCATTTCAAACTGCCCCAGTTTATTTTAACATTTTTGTTATCAGTCATTATGGTACAACCCTCATGGTTTTTTACCAACTGGTGAATATTCTTATCTCCACACTGTTGCAGGAAGCCTTGCGATGCTATGCTGTGTGTGAATTTCGAGCAAACAGAATGAAAAAACACAACAGCAACGTTTAATGTCTAATAAACATAACATGCCTTGGTTTTAATGTTCAGAGCAGGACAATGCAACATCAAAAATGGGTGTTAGTATGCATATTTGGGACAATAATTAACTGAAGAGCAAAGTTTTAAACCAATTGCATTATTTGTTCAGTGGCCCAGTTAATAATTTAGCCATGTGCAAACATAAACAGACACCTGGATCCAACTGTCCAGTCTAAGGAAGAGGGTCGTCTGCTGTAATCACACCAAATATATGGAGACGTCATAAGTTCTGGAGAGGTTTCCTAAGAATTGTTGCTCATGAGCAACTGCTCATGGGGCTATCATAGCAGCAGGTGTTTAAAGAAATGCCCTGCACTAAAAAAGTGAGCAAAATTCTAGTTATAAAAAAGAAAAATATAGAGAGAAAATCTCATATAGCAAAATAATTATGTGGGGTAACATGTCCAGTCTGCAAATTACAGGTAGTAAGACGTCTAAAAACAGCATTGCAACTGATCATCACTGGACAATGTGACCCAAACTAACAACGTTTAGCATCAATAGGACGGTGGGATAAAAAGTTAAACAACTGAGTTGTGTGATGTTTGCAGTAGGATAGTATTTTTGTAGCCATCGGTGAAATGCTGAGTTAACACTTAATCCTTGCAGGGGGCCCGCTTAGTGAGAGGCCACTGTGGGGGTGTTTTACATAGCTTGGCTGTTCATCCCCATACCCTTCAATGCCATTAATGTCTTACCAGATTAAGGCAAACACACTAATTCACTGGAATTATGCCCCAGATAATCATAGATAGATGCCTGTCTGCAATGTAGGGAGATTCCCTCTAGTTACTGCATGTACTAGGGAACACAATACACATCTATACAGCCTTCAGAGGCTTATCCTGGCAGTAAAATTTTGTGTGTAAAATGCTTAAACTATCCGACAGATCATATTGTACATTGAGGCAACAGTATAAGAAATGTAACTCCCTTACAACCCCTAACATTCACATACACAATGAATGTTCCAATCAGTCAGTGTATGGTTCACCTTACTGTGAACACAAACTGTTTTTTCTCCTGTCACTGCGCCTGCCTCTGACATAGTTTGGCCATCTCCACCTCCAGCCACACAGCAGACTGACCAGATTCCTCTATGACTGTATCCAACTGAGACTGCTTGGGTCACTACGGGAAATGAACAAAGCTTCATTGTATGTCTTATGCACTGAAGAGGGAGAATGAAGTCTTTGGGAGGAATGTTAGATGCAAAGCTGACAGTTCTCTCACTGTTGAGCCTATGCAAAACACCAACGATGCTGGGAAAGGTTACACCACCATCCTTACAAGAGTGGCCTTATAAGAGCAAAAAAGTTTAACTTAGATATTAACAACAGGCTTTATTACGTTGACTTATGCCCTAAATACATGTAAACAACTCGGTTAACTGTGCGTGTGTAATTATTTGTATTGCTGCAGGTTATCATATTACAACAAGTTTGCTAAAATTGTTATCTAACAAGCATCGTTTTCACTATCATGGTAACACAATAACAAAAAGAGAACTAGCTCCTGGCTAACATATAGTGGAATATGGTTCAATGTAGCCTTTAGTTAGCAACTAGCCTGATGTTTTTACTGTATGGAGGAAACTGCTAATATTGAGCAGAAAGCTAACTAGCAGCAGCAACTTGCTTTAGCTGACCAGCCAGTTGTCAACTATAAGTTAACGTTCAGCATGCTAATATTTTAGCATTGTTGAGAGAAAGGCTAGCTTCCTGCCAGCAATTAAACGAATGACAACAACAATCTGTTCGCGCTTGCGATTAAACTTGCAAGGTAGGTAGACGATTAACTCACATTAGCAGCACAGCAGCCAAACTCCTTCTTTAGCATGCTACGGCAGCCAATTTTGGTACCACAGTTGGAAAGCTAATGTTAACCGCAACGACAAAGTTAATCGCGGAACTTGGCGTAAGCCAACGTTGACTACATTAGACAGCAAATGCCGTGTCCTCATTTACTCTATTATTCAATAAGCTGGCGTTACTCACAACTTTTGTTTCTTCTCCCTTCAGTTGGGCTAGGCAGCTAGCTTGCAGTCGTTCTTTTCATTTGCCGAACAAGCTTCAACGTCCTGGCCCTCCTCCATTGGAAGGATTTGCGTAGTGGTGTGATTTTTTTTTCTCAGACTGTTTCGGCGTTGGAAGAGCTCCACTGTCAGAGCCTGTTTGTCCCGCCTACCACGTTAGGATTGGTTGTTGTAGTTTACGCCTACATAACATACAGCTTTCTATTTGACAAATTAGGTGTCAATCTTAGACCAGACGACATGTTGATTGGATGACATCTTTTTTGGGGGTTGACATTTACAGGAGTCTACTTTGACGTATCACCCAGCGTGCCCCGATTACTGCGTAAGTTTATTTTAAAGATGTTAAAAACACACACACACACACACACATAGGCCTCACAAATTATATAAATAGTTCGGGCACAGTGAGTTTTATCAGTTTAAACATAGATTGTAGCAAAATCCCAGTTCCTATGTGGTTGTTTCTGTACATCCACCATGTTGAGATGTTTTTTTTAGCACAACCCTAAATTTGTATCAGTTCTACGCAATAACAAAATATGAGACAGTGCATATATACAATCTCCACCTGCTAAAATGTTATTATCGAGAACCATGCATTGCTGCAATCAAGAACTGTTAAACATAAAAACAAAGCATGCTAAAACAGATAGAATTTTATATTATAATGTGCATATGTATGTATGCTTGTATGCATGGCTCAAATCAAAGCTTTGTGTCTAAATACAATTTAGTGAACTGATAGCTGATGTTTGGGACTTGGGGAATAATGTCAACTGGCAGTGATATTGTGTGTGCTGGTTGTTTGAAGTTATATTTTAGGATATATATCTTCTTTGTGGTGGTAAATCATTAACCAAGTGACCTCTGCTTCCTTCCTTTGTTACACTCTCCATAAAGACTTTGCACTTGTACCCATAGTTGGGTACTTATTAGGATATAACTGCAAATACTAGCTTTCCTTTACTATTATTGAAAGATAGGTGCTCCCCCTAGTGGATATGTGAGGAATGATGAAGAGAGTAAAAGACACTTCAGACATAAGTTGGTACAGTGTTTTAGTGCGTTTAACAAATGGAAAAGCTGAAACTGATGGATCCACACTGGATGTTGCTGCATCACTGTTTTAAAATGAAAAATAAAAACTAAATACATAAAAGTACATTCAGGGTGGTTTAAAAATGTGTCTCCTGATGTACAGCAGCACTGACAAATATGGCTGTCAAGCTGCCTGTACTAAAAGCATACTGCTCCTTTAAATGGAGAAGCAAAATCGAACGTTCAACTTCTTTCACGTCATGAGCGATTTTAGTCGCTCTTGGTGTGAACGCAGGGTTTTAGGCTTTTTCTGCAGGTGCTTCTTGAGCTTTTTTTCTTCACACACATGGTGGCACGGTCTGTAGACATAACATTCTGGTAAATGACATGCAGCAGAGGCATGAGGAAAAATAAAAAAATAGCAAATACATTAGTGAGTTGGGCCAAAATGACTTGTTACAGTGACCTTTGACCATTTATGCATTAGCCTTTTGAGCAGAAAAGTTATAAAAATGCTGCTGTCAGTCTTCTGATAATCAGCCTTTCTCTTCACAGAATATGTGCACATCAACAAAAATCTAAAAAACAAAAATCTAAACTCAGTGTGTCTTCACCTCTGCCTAGGACCAAAAGGACCTCCTCTAGCCCAGGGATGTCCAAATCCTGGTCTAGCCTCAATGCCAAGCTTCTGCAACCTGCTTCGACAAGTTCCAACATAGGAAGCTTTTCCCACTGCATGACCAAGGATCCCCGCAACTGAAGAATAAATGAGGACCGGTTGCTACTTTCAAACAGGAGTTTCAAATAATGTAAAGTATGGTACAAACCTGCTTTGGAAAGAGACCAACTCAAGGTGATGACTTCCAATCAGAATTCTTTTATATATCACTGAGAAGAATTTTTAAGGTGTGTTCTCTAGCAGAGGAGAGTTTCAATCCATCGACCTCTGGGTTATGGGCCCGCTGCGCCACTCTGCTGGATAAAACAAACACCTGAAAATGTTAGTGCTCCCTGTGACAGCCATGCTTAAAAATAGGTTAAAGATGGAAAAAAACACACAGTGGTCTGGAGGTGATCAAAGACCGGGACATGACACATATTTTAGTATTTTAGCTACATTCTTGGTTCAATCAGACAGACGAAATGACACCTTAGTGTTCAAGGTGACAATAATTTTTATTTATTTCTTATCGATGCACAAAGGTGATGTCAGTGTTTTAGCTGATTAAACACCGTTTTCCTGTGATAGAGATTCTTCCATGCATCAGCTCAGCCTGACTGGACTTTGAGCTGTGAAGTAGTGAGAGTCAATCTGTCCACCTAATTTGAGAGAAAGGAACTGATTATTGCTGTTTTAGGTTTACATAACTACATGATGAGAGTACACAAGCAGCAGCTGCATGGTTGCCAGTGAGTCAAGAGACAGAGGCCAAACACGAAGCAAACACAGCTTGTTTGTGTGATCTTAATCTTAGCCGTTAAACTTAGCTAAATACATATAACAGTTTAGTTTTTTCTTCAGTGTGTGCAATTCACTGCAGCATTTAGTCTCATGGTTTTAACAATTTGATTTTTATCCTGACAGTGTGTGTCTGTGTGCACGTGGCATCAAGTTTTGTTACACTTGTTGGTGCAGGTCTGTTGTTGTTGTTCGTTTCAGCAGGACAGTCCCAGGCAAGCTCCATCAAGCTCTAACTTGAGACAAGGACCGATCAGCCACAGCTGTTTCACACCCATTGAAGAAGCAGCACAATGAAGAAACAAGTATAAATAAGGATTCTATGACTTTGGGATATTGATTTTAATATAATTATGACTGTGCTAACATTTTGAATGCAGGGATGTTTTTCTGGGGCCCCACACTGGATTCCACAGAGAGGAATGTGATCCCATGACTCCAAACCAACCAATCACATTAAGAGCCACATCTGACCAACACATTTGTAGAAAGGATACCTGTGTGCTGAATGTTTAACAGCTATTACCTCTACACCAGAAGCTCTTCTCTTGGCATTATTTCCAAACTTTCTTTACATCTTCTCAGTGAATGTGACAATCACTCAAAGGGCACTGTCAGACACGCCACGCAGGACAGGCACACAGACTAAATATAATTAGTTTCTTCTCACCTTAAAGCCTCCTTTTACTGCAGCTGCCACTTATTCTGTCTTCACCGCAGTAATTGTTTCAGAACTCATAGTGAAGAAGTTTGTACATTTAGGGCTTTTTAATCACAGGTACATCAAACATTGGGCAAAAGTCAACCTGAAGTGTGCAGAAAAAAATACATTAGGAAATTGCTCCTTTTTTTAAAACACTAATAAAAACAGTGTCATAAGAATATGATTAATTTTATCATGTGAGACGATCGACACAAATACAGGACTCCAGTTTAGGTCAACCTCAATACACCAAACTTCACCTCTAAGGATAATAATAATGGTGATCAATCAGTTTTTGACTGATGTGGTTTCATATTAAGCTTCTATTCTGTTTGACCAGCTTGAAAAACATGTAATACACACAGACACCTGACGTCTGTCTGCCGTCAAAAAAGGTTTCTAAAACCTGAAAATGTACTTTCTTTTTGCATCAACAAAATATAAAATAAGCACACTTGTATACTAGCTGATGGGTGTTTTTTTAATCATGTAGCAGATCCTGAATTAATCACAGAATGCTTATTGCCACTAATAGAGAAAAGTACCCTTATATCAAGGACCCTTAATAGTGGAGCAGAACTTTTAAAGCATGGTGTGGGCTGGCTCCTGGGTACATTTCTGAGCTCCTTGTGCCCTATGTGCCTGGTCGCAACCTGAGGCCTTCGGCCAAGGGTTTGTTAACAATTCCACTGTCCAGGCTGAAGACCAAGGGAGGACAGGCCTATCTCCAACATCTATGGAACGTCATCAGTCTCTGCTTTTAAATCCTATTTAAAGACATAGGTTTATAGGCGAGGTTTTTATTTTTATTTTTTGAAACACTGTTTATGATTTTATGATTTTCCATCCATCCATCATCCAAACCCACTTCGTCCTGCAGTGCAGGGTCACAGGGGCTGGAGCCTATTCCAACTATCTACAGGTGAGTGGCAGGGTACACCCTGGACAGGTCACCAATCCATCCCAGCTCCACCTTCAGGGTAAACTAATCTAACCTATAGTCAGCGTGTTTTTCACATTTGCAACACATTTAGCAGTAGCCTACAGCTAATTCACAGTCATAATAATCTCCATTACCCTGGTCCCTGACAACTAAAAACAACTTTCGGCACATGAGTTTTGGCTTCAGTGAGACCGTGGACCTCTGCCAACTACCAAGACTAACTAACACGACAACTAAAGTCTGCTTTGGTAGGTTGTAATCATGTAGCATAAATCATTCCTCACCACCACCCTCCTCTGGCACCCTGCGTTCACATTAAACGAACCCAAACAATTTTTTTATTTCCCAAGGACCATTTACAACTACAGCAGCCAATCAGATTTCATCGTGGGCTGGTTTTAGGCTTGCACGAGGAAATTCTGGTGATTGACATGTTCAGAAAGCGACCTGTTTGGGAAATTTGACCAATCACATCAGAGTACAGGCGGAGTCTAGTTTTATTTCCTCCTTCTTATAACATGACAGCTTGGCCAGCCAATAGATAAAGAGCGAAGGTGGAGACCAAACAGGCCGACTTTCAATCACCGTCCTCGGGCGTGGTTTACGCTGACAAGGCCCGCCTATTGGCCGGTCTGCGGACTTCCCACAGACAGTTGTATGTTTCATAAAAATGCACTCTGATGCGGCAAGTAAGTAGTAACGTTTCTCAGGCTTTTCTGCTTCAAAAACGAGCCCTCGGGGATCCCGTAGCATGTGTCGGGGAGAAGCAAACAGCCCCGCTGTGTTTCCGCGTCTGTGTCTGTCCCGTGCTTCTGTTGGATTTGATGAGGACGCATGAATTCCGTCCTATTTGCTGGTCTCTTTGTATTTGGCAGTGCTGTCTTGGGCGACAACAAAGGAAGCACAGCTACTATAAATTCAGTTGTTTTGAACACGTATGAGGTTACTTTTGACCCGGCAGCTTCCCTGAAGTTATTTTTTAGTGCTGCGTTAGCACGGCGCGGTGAAATAAATCCGACGTTAGTTACATGAAGAAGGTTTTCGATGGTAATCGGTGTGTTGTGGTCTTAATATCCATCAGTGCTCTTGGTGTACTGCGCGTTTCAGCTCTAACTTGGCTTCCACGCAGTGCCACAGCAAATCGGTCATTTTTCTAGTCAACTGCGGACTGTTACAGAGAATGAAAATTGTGACGCAGTTGTGTAAAACATCTTTCATTGCTTGCTGCAGCAGTGCTGTCGGGTTTTGCGACACCTACACCAGCTGCTGCAAAACGTATGCGCAATGCTGTTGAGCCAGTAAGCGTGCAATGTTAGATTTTTTTACACAATGTAAAATGCATTCAATCAGTTGGGGTATATGTTGGGGGGTAGAGGGGACTGAAAGAAATAGTTGTTTTGTCAGGGCATGGGAATTGTAGTTTATTATACAAACAGAGCGGAGTCTTCAGTGGCCTCTTTAGAGGAAATGGACTACAACGCCCATGCGCCCAACTCTCTAGATACTTTGTAAACTCTGTGCAAGTTGCGCGTCTGCACTGCTATTTTAGGTATGCAGCTAGTGCTATCTGTTCGGCAGTGTGTGTTGGTTTGTCTGCTTGTTGGCCTTTAGAACTTACAGGTAAGCCTCGGTGTTTGATGACAGCGTTTGAACGTGAATAAGCAGAAGAATGATGGCGACGAGGCAGCATGCATGATCGTACATTTTCGAGTTTACATGTCTTTTGAGGCAAAGCAAAGAGTCACTCCCTCTGTCGTGTCAGATATTTTTTGCCCGTTTTCTGAAACGCAAACCCTTAACTTGGAAGTCAAGCCAAAGTAGTGTGTGTACAGTAGCGTTTATATCAATTGATGAGTAAATTATTACATGAGATTTAAGTCTAAGGCCCCTGTTAATAATGTGAATAATATGATGTCATTATGTTACGTTAATGTGATGATATGATATCACCTTCTGGTATCATTGTGCATGATTAAGAGAAGACTGTTGTGCTTGAATTTGTGTTTTGATGCTGCCTTCATTTTTTTAAAATAGATTTTCAGCTGAATTCCCACTTGACTACACTGGCCAGCATCCATAAGATACACCACACCTTGCACAGGCTGGTAAATACACTTAGCTTTATGTCTATTTTCTATAAAGTATTTGGAAGTGCATAATTTTGTCCTGCTTCTGTTTCAATAGAACCTGACAGAAGACGTTGGACAGGATAGCCACCCCTCAGGTAATAATGCAGCCTGTCCTGTGTGTGTGTGCATTAACTTCAGTGATTTCTACTTATGGTTGTAATAATGTAATATGCTGGTTTTGACTTTGGTTTGCATTTGCTACCTGGAGGTCTCTGATAGAAACCTGCATGTAAACACTTCTGAACATTATCTGCTGACAATGAACATGGTGGGAGAAAACAAAGTACATCTATATGTGGATGCCCTCATTCATCCAGGTCATAGTCATTTCCAAGAGTTTAAATCGAGGCAACTGGACTCAAGGATTGATAATGGGCCGTCAACTAGTCCCGCACATGGCCCAGACACAGTTTCTGGTCGTTAACTGACCATTAACCAACTAGAGGGATCTTAGTCATGTGAGTTCCTGCAAGATCCACCCACGGAGGTCCTAAACACATAAAATTCCACATAAAAGGTTCCCAACCAGAATAGTAGCAGAACTGAAGAAGCCACTTGGGGGAGTGGCGAAACGTCTTAAAAAAAACAATCCTTGAGTCCGGTTGCCTCAATTTAAACTCTTGGAAAAGTACATCTATATCTGGATTATTGGAACCCTGAATACTCAAATGATCATGTAGGAACGATATGAGTTACCAGGTTCTTCTCTTGGTACATGTAAAAACGATGTCCTCAGGATAAGACATGTGTACAAGCCTACTACTTTCTGAACTGGAATACCAGCTCCTAGATGGCACATTAAGGCTTTAGTTGAGAATATTTGTATAAACTGTGTAAATTTTCCTCCCCAGCTTGCTGCTCTAGAGCCATGCCTCCTAGAAAAAAGAGGAGACCCTCTGCTGGAGATGACCTGTTGGCCAAGAAAAGTCGCCAGGACAGGTGTCGGATGTAGTTTCTGATTTATTTCAGGCTTGTGAAATGGTTTATACAAAGCTGTTTATTTTTCACATTTAAAAGCACACTGACTGCTGTTGTGGTTCTGCACTGTCTGTGTGTGTTGGTGTTTTGAAATTGTCTTTTTTATCTGAAGCGTTTTCAGAAAACATGAAACATCACAAATCCGTGAGGAGGAGACATTTTCCAGTAAAAGATGCTTAGAGTGGTTCTATGAATATGCAGGTGAGTAATTAACAGACATTCACAGTCAATTAACATTTAACCATGGCTCAGCGCTGTGTGTCTTTAACTTCACACGTGAAACTGATGCTACATGTGGTGTCACACTTCATCTAAAACAGGTTGTGATGATGTGGTGGGTCCAGAGGGCATGGAGAAGTTCTGTGAGGACATTGGAGTGGAGCCAGAGAATGTAAGGATATTTAGACATACTCTCTCATATGGTCTCTTTTTGCTCACATGTCACTGTTTTCTTAGTAATGCTGATAACACTTTTTGGCTATGCTAACATGATTGTGACCTTAGTTTCACTTCAGTTCACTTTAGTTTTACTGCTTCTGTTTAGTGGTCACTGAGCTCAGTATTTTCTGTTTTGATGTGTAATGTACTTGTCAGTTCATGTGATGGAGTTATTGTCTGGACTGACAGCTTCAGATCAACAATAAACCTGCTGCTGTTGTTTTATTTGTGCCCAGGTGGTGATGCTGGTTCTTGCTTGGAAACTGGATGCCCAGAGTATGGGTTATTTCACCCTCCAGGAGTGGCTCAGAGGCATGGGCTCACTGCAGTACGTCAGTTATCTACTTTTTGTTGTCTTCAATCGATTTTTAGCAAATATGTCTTCCTTCCTTTCTTGGGTCATGTTTTTCAAGACTGACCTTCATTCTCATGTGGTGAAAGTACAGAATGAATCTCTTAAGGAACTTTTCTGATGTTGTCAGGTGCGATTCCACTGAGAAGCTGAGGAACTCGCTCGACTACCTGAGATCTGTCTTGAACGACAGCACCAGTTTTAAACTCATTTATAGATATGCCTTTGATTTTGCCCGGGTGAGTCAAGAAAAGTCTTTTCTATAACGAACCTCACATACAGACCATTCAAAAGCCATTATCCTGAACCAATCATATCAACTGAATAGAAAAAACCTCTGAGACACCAGATAAGACTTTTTTAGTTACCAGTGAAACATGTGCCAAATTGGGTTTTATCATTGATTTAAGACAGTTATCTCAATTTGCTGCAGTGAATTGAAGTGTACATACAGAATAAATAAGTTAAGAAGTATAAAATTAAAGTAAAGAAGTTTTATCATCAGCTGAATCAAGGGGTTAAGGAGTTCATCATTGTTGACAGGTCTAGTGATATCGATAACGGCATAACTCGACAGCTTGTTTTGAACTGTGGCTGACATTTTGCATCGATCTAAGTCTTGGGTGTTTTGATTTGACAGGAAAAAGATCAGAGGAGTCTGGACTTGAACACAGCTAAGTGCATGTTGGGGCTTCTTCTGGGGAAAACGTGGCCTCTGTTTCCTGTGTTTAATCAGTTTTTAGAGGTAAGCACATGCTTTTTTTTTACAGATGTCTCATACAATAGCTGTCTGTAAGATACCTTGAAGTCCAGTGTTTTTGTACCTTTATTAAAAAATGTTTTATTCCTCAGCAATCCAAGTACAAAGTCATCAACAAAGACCAGTGGTGCAATGTTTTAGAGTTCAGCAGGACAATCAACTTGGACCTCAGTAACTATGATGAGGATGGTGCCTGTGAGTAAACAATAAAACATTTAAATAAACAGCTCTTACTGAACTGTTTTCTAATGTATTGTAATTTTTTATCAGGGCCAGTTTTGCTGGATGAGTTTGTGGAGTGGTACAAGGAAAGACAGATGTCATAGCTGCACAGCAAAATGGAAAGAAAATACAACTGTGACAACAACATCTCTGAGAATCAAAAATCAATAAGTAAACAATACAAAAACGGTAAAGCAGTGACGGTGGGTGCTTCCTAGTAAAGGAGGGGTGTTCGGGCTGTGGGTGGGCAAGGGTGGGGATGCTGGGTTTGCAGCCTGGGTGCACACTGCCCAGAGCACAGAGGCGGAGGGCTGTCATTGTGGAGTTGTGTTCCCTTACCGAAGTTGCTTAGTGGGCACGCTTGCAGCAATATCCAGTGGCATTGCTCTCTCTCTCACTGTGACATGTCATATTGCTGTCTGTGTTAGGATAATGTGGTATCACACATGGATGATGGAAGCAAAATGGTATTGTATGGGAGAACCACTCCTTACCCCTTGTCTCCAGCACAGAGAAACAAACAGAAGTGACCATTCATGCATTGTGTCTGAGTCTTAAACAGGGTCACTTTGACCTGGGCACATTTAAGTATTATGTATCTGTGCAATGAACTTGAACTGTTCTTGACGGATGGCACTAACTATTGTTTGTCATATTTTGAGTTTGATAGTAGGAGTTCTTCAAGAAGCACACTGTGTCAAACGGTTGATTGCAGGTTTCTGATACCTGTGCTGTTTACTATTGATTTGTGCCAGTTATTCCTTCTCCCTTCAGTTTTGGTTTCTTTCTGCTGTTTTGCTCTAGCTTTGCTGTTTTCTAGGCCCCTGCAAAGGCTTCAGACCTCATAACACCAAACAAATGAGCGTTGCTGCTTACTAACTCTTATTACAGTACAGCGGTGAGCCACTAGTGCTCTGATCAGCATTTATTGGTCTAATGACCAATTTATGTGTCTACGTTGTGTAGATAAGAGTATTACTGTGCCTCAAAACATGGAAGTCACTTTGTGTGTCCCACACACACAACCAACAAACCCAAATGTATATACACTTGTGAGAATACATACAAGTCACACATGCACATGCACACACAGACACACTGAGTGGTCAGGGATTATTTCAGGATGAATTCAGACTGTTTGGGCTGTGTTATAAGTTACATAGAGCTAGTTGGTGTCCATTATGTCTTGATATTTGACATCTGTTTGTCTTCCTTAGTCCACTGATAGTTTCAGGTCTCCTCTTAACCAGTAGCATCTCTCCAAACACTGGCAGTGGTAATACAACTGCAGTGGAAGACCAGTGACCCTCTCAGGACGAGGTCCTTTTAAGCTTGAGTAGTGAGGTAGGTTTGCTGAAAGCAATGCTTTGTACCACCCATAGGATGGAACTCAAAACAGTGGACACTGACAGTATGAAACTGTGTGATGATGCTATGCTGTTCTTTTTGCCTAGTATAATGTTGTAACACATGTATAAATTTTTGTCCTTGGCTGTGATGTGATGCTGAACTGTCAGAAGATTTAAATATTTGCATGCATGCTCCAACAGAGCCTTTTGTGAATGGATGAGACTTTTTGAAAAGATTTTTCAAACATGTTTTTGTTTTGTACAGGAATTTGTGCAAGTGTTTTTGTGCTCAATTTGACATAAACAATCATGTATTATAATTCAAACATGGTTGCTCCTGTCAAGCCTTGGAACACACAGGTAACCTCACGGTGGAACATGAGTTCCCTCCTGCATTTACCCAGCCTCTCATCTTCACACACAACACTTTATAGGATCTCACCTTATTTATTTTAGGTGTATTACAGCAATTTGTTTTACAACTTTCTACCACACTGTCACAACACATACAATACACACTGAAACTGGTTACGACGCTGTTAATGACATCCATCAAAACAACGCAGAACTCCTCTGTCATTCAAAGACATCAGCATATGATTGAAGTAGTTGTTGGATTGCTTACCAAAACTTGTTTAGCAATCAATGTTTAATGTTATTCCATTACAGTGCAGGAGGATGAACAGCCTTGTCCCAACTGTATATATGTATGTAAACAATGTTAAGTGTCTATATGTCTGTTTTCATTATAACCTATGTCTATATACATAAATAAAAAGGTTTATTAACGTACTGGATTATAGTTGGGCTTTTTAATTGTTTGCTATATAAAATCAATAAATACATGATTTTTAATACTTAAATTGCATCATCTGAATAATCTGTTAATAATGTACAAGTATTCATCATTTTTAAAAAAATGGAAACGGGAAGCTATAAGTGATTTACAGAAATAAGACATAAATGTTAAAGATTGACGCCGTGCCCTCATGAGCTCTACATAAATAACTTCTACATTTCATTTCAGCCATAATATTCAACATATTACTTACGTTAAATATACAATGGGATATTCTTAATATTGTGATTCACTGGCCAATGTTGACAATGCCATTTTCTTGGTGTTTAGGATGCCTTGTTTTTTTTCCTATTAAACTTCTGTGATTGTGTTTGAGTAGTCAAAGTGGGATTCCAGGTTTGCTGACGGAAGTGAAGATGTGTTCTGTTTCTCACTGCTCTGTGGGGATCTCCATGTAAGCCCTGCTGTATCATATGTTGGTGGTGGTGTTGCTGGAATAGGAGGTGGAGCTGCCTGCGGTGGTTCTAAATCTCCAACATAATGCCTCCTGTAGTTGGGAATACCATATGACAAATCTCTTTTCTCATTTATTGAAGCAGAGGCAAGACGTAATCCTGTTAGTGGCTGTTTGGACAAGGGTATGTTGTTCACATCAGATCTGTGATAATTGAAACTGATCACTGACTGATGGTCATCTAATAAAGGTGATCCAGTTTCTGTTTCTGTGTCCCACTTTCGTCTCTCTGAAGACATGGCTTTTAGGGCACTGAGGCCTCTCTGCTCTCTCCTCTCCTCAGATACAGTCCTTGAAGGCTCATATGTGCTGCTGGATAAGTGGTCAAGCTTGTCAAGAGAATCAGTGGATGTAGGTGTAACACTGTTTGCACTATGATATGGGTATTTGTCCAGCAGTGTCCCATATGGTTCCCTGCTGTCTGTATTACTGTTGAGGGAGTCAGGTAGGGAAAGTTCTGACTCTGCAGGTGGAGATGTTGGGGTTGAATTCTGGCTTCTTGGAGTGGAGATAGAGAGGTCAGACAAACGAAGACCAGTGCCTGTCCATCTTAGTTCAGGTGGCAGATCCAAATCTGTGTGGTGTCTTGATTGTACAAGCTTTCTCCCCACTATCCCATCAACATTCAGACTCTGGACTCTCCTTGGGGTAGGAGATGCACCTTTGTATCCCTCGCCTTCTTGTGCCACTGTATATCTTTGTTTTGAATAGTCTATAGTTTGACTCCTGACACCAGGGTAGAAGGAATTTCCTGGTGGTGGTGAAGCTTTGATAATTAAACGCTTATAAGCGATTAGAGACTCGTCTTCTGTCATTCCCAACATGTTTGATTCTTTTGTACTTTCTTTTTCAGTGTAAACTTCAACTTGATTTTCACTCTCACTGTCGGAAAATGAGGAACTTGGCTCTGGTGATGGTGCCTTAATATTTAGGCGCCTTTTAATGCGTGGAACACCAAGACTTAGGTCAGGTAACTTGTGATCCACTGTGTCCTCACTGTTCCTTGTGGAGGAGTCATGCTGTTGCTGTAGTGGAGCTGGTCCACTGAAACTGAAGACAGCATCTGGCTTTTGCTTTTCATCAGTTGTGGTCACAGCCTCTAATGAACCGCTGATGTTGTAATGTTGATCTTTCACTGTAGGAGAAACCTCTCCTGGATTGTTCTGGAGAATCAGAAATGAATCTGTGATTTCTTGCATCCCAAAATCCATTCTCTTTCGTCTTGTTCTGCTGCTGTTACCTTCATAGCTGGGGGAGTCAGGTGGGGGTGATGATGGCAAATTGGGTGGTTGATGTGTGATTTCAAGGCGCTTTCTGAAGCGGGAGATACCAAGATTCATTGTAGCCCACCTTGACTGAAGCTCTGGATTTATCTCTGGTGATGTATAGGGATTGTCATTGGAGTCCTCTGAAATAAGTGTATACTTTTCTAGTTTAATATTGTCTGTCTTTGGACTTTGTGAAATGTTTAGCTCTGGAGACCTTAAAACTTGATTTGCTGAGGTTTTGGAAGTGAAGGACTCTCCCATTCCTACTTGAGGTTGTTTGTCTTGTTGCGGTGATAATGCTTGGATATCCAGATGTCTTTTTACATGGGGTATGTTGCTCAAGCTCACTTCAGGCCAGCTTGAATCTGGTTGTGATTCAGTTTTTAGTGAGGGCTTTCTTAAATCCTTCATTTCTTCCTCTTGTTCATCTGAACTTTCTGATGAGTATAGGGGTCTGTTTTTATGAAATTCCCGTCCTTCAGGTGTATGGCTTTCACTGGAACCATATATTAATGGATCATTAGGAGGTGATTTGACTTTGATGTCCAACCACCTCTTTACTTGACTTACACTGCTGAGATCTGCATCAGGCCACTGAGTTTGGTTGTTATCCTCTGTGTGAGGTCTAGAAGAGGAATCAGGAGCTGGTGATGGTGCTTTGATATCCAGGCGTCTCTTGATATGAGGGACATACTGAAGATCTACAGTAGGCCATCTTGCATCTGGGTCATGGTTTTTTGTCAGAAACTCTTCACTTGGATGTCTTGGCATGTGTATATCCTTATAAACATGTTTGTTTATTTGGTCTGTTGTTTGATCCTCACTGTCGCTGCTTGAAGATGAGTCAGAAACTGGTATTGATGCTTTGACATCCAGACGTCTCTTGATGTGAGGAACATGTTGAAGATCTACAGCAGGCCACTGAGTTTCTGGATTGTAACCCTCTGTTTGAGGTCTTGAGATGTGTACATCCCAATGTTCATGTTTATTTATGTGACCTGTTGTTTCATTCTCACTGTCACTGCTGGAAAATGCATTAGACACTGGTGATGGTGCTTTGATATCCAGACGCCTCTTGAGTCGAGGGACATGTTGAAGATCTACAGCAGGCCACTGAGTTTCTGGATTGTAACCCTCTGTTTGAGGTCTTGAAATGTGTACATCCCAATGTTCATGCTTATTTATGTGATCTGTTGTTTCATTCTCACTGTCACTGCTGGAAAATGCATTAGACACTGGTGATGGTGCTTTGATATCCAGACGCCTCTTGAGCCGAGGGACATGTTGAAGATCTACAGCAGGCCACTGAGTTTCTGGACAAGGAACTTCTGTTTGAGGTTTTGAAATGTGTACATCCCAATGTTCATGTTTATTTATGTGACCTGTTGTGTCATCCTCACTGTCACTACTACAAGAGGAATCATTAGCTGGTGATGGTGCTTTGATATCCAGGCGTCTCTTGATATGAGGGACATACTGAAGATCTACAGTAGGCCATCTTGCATCTGGATCATGGCTTTTTGTAAGAAACTCTTCACTTGGATGTCTTGGCATGTGTATGTCTTCATAAACATGTTTGGTTATTTGGTCTATTGTTTGATCCTCACTGTCACTGCTTGAAGATGAGTCAGAAACTGGTATTGATGCTTTGACATCCAGACGTCTCTTAATGTGAGGAACATGTTGAAGATCTACAGCAGGCCACTGGGTTTCTGGGAGAGGACCTTCTGTTTGAGGTCTTGAAATGTGTACATCCAGATGTTCGTGTTTATTTATGTGACCTGTTGTGTCATCCACACTGTCACTGCTAGAAGAGGAATCGGGATCTGGTGATGGTCCTTTGATATCCAGACGCCTCTTGATGTGAGGAACATGTTGAAGATCTACAGCAGGCCACTGAGTTTCTGGATTGTAACCCTCTGTTTGAGGTCTTGAAATGTGTACATCCCAATGTTCATGTTTATTTATGTAACCTGTTGTTTCATTCTCACTGTCACTGCTAGAAAATGCATTAGACACTGGTGATGGTGCTTTGATATCCAGACGCCTCTTGAGCCGAGGGACATGTTGAAGATCTACAGCAGGCCACTGAGTTTCTGGACAAGGAACTTCTGTTTGAGGTTTTGAAATGTGTACATCCCAATGTTCATGTTTATTTATGTGACCTGTTGTGTCATCCTCACTGTCACCACTACAAGAGGAATCAGGAGCTGGTGATGGTGCTTTGATGTCCAGGCGTCTCTTGATATGAGGGACATACTGAAGATCTAAAGTAGGCCATCTTGCATCTGGATCATGGCTTTTTGTAAGAAACTCTTCACTTGGATGTCTTGGCATGTGTATGTCTTCATAAACATGTTTGTTTATTTGGTCTGTTGTTTCATCCTCATTGTCACTGCTTGAAGATGAGTAAGAAATTGGTATTGATGCTTTGACATCAAGACGTCTCTTGATGTGAGGAACATGTTGAAGATCTACAGCAGGCCACTGAGTTTCTGGACAAGGACCTTCTGTTCGAGGTTTTGATATGTTTATGTCCAGATGTTCGTGTTTATTTATGTGACCTGTTGTGTCATCCTCACTGTCACTGCTATAAGAGAAATCAGGAGCTGCTGATGGTCCTTTGATATCTAGGCGCCTCTTAATGCGAGGAACATGTTGAAGATCTACAGCAGGCCACTGGGTTTCTGGGAGAGGACCTTCTGTTTGAGGTCTTGATATGTGTATGTCCAGATGTTCGTGTTTATTTATGTGACCTGTTGTGTCATCCTCACTGTCACTGCTAGAAGAGAAATCAGGAGCTGCTGATGGTCCTTTGATATCCAGACGCCTCTTGATGTGAGGAACATGTTGAAGATCTACAGCAGGCCACTGAGTTTCTGGATTGTAACCCCCTGTTTGAGGTCTTGAAATGTGTAAATCCAGATGTTCATGTTTATTTATGTGACCTGTTGTTTCATACTCACTGTAACTGCTAAACGAGGAATCAGAAGCTGGTGATGGTCCTTTGATGTCCAGGCGCCTCTTGAGGCGAGGGACATGTTGAAGATCTACAGCAGGCCACTGAGTTTCTGAGTGAGGACTTTCTGTTTGAGGTCTTAAAATGTGTATTCCCAGATGTTCATGCTTATTTATGTGACCTGTTGTTTCATACTCACTGTCACTGCTAAAAGAGGAATCAGAAGCTGGTGATGGTGCTTTGATATCCAGACGCCTCTTGATGCGAGGAACATGTTGAAGATCTACAGCAGGCCATCTTGCATCTGGGTCATGGCTTTTTGTCTTAGATACTTCACCTGAAAGTTTTGACATCTGATTCTCTTGATAAACATGTTTGTTAATGTGGTCTGTTGTTTCATCCTCACTGTCACTGCTAAAAGAGGAATCAGAAGCTGGTAATGGTGCTTTAATATCCAGACGTCTCTTGATGCGAGGAACATGTTGAAGGTCTACAGCAGGCCATTGAGTGTCTGGATTGCAAACCTCTGTTTGAGGTCTTGAAATGTAAACCTCTTGATATCCATGTTTATTTAGTTGGCCTGTTGTATCATCCTCACTGTCACTGCTGGAAGATGACTCGGGCACTGGGAATGTTGCCTTTATATCAAGACACCTCTTGATACGAGGAATATGCTGAAGATCTACAACTGGGAACCTTGCATTTGGATAATGACTTTTACTGTATTCCACATTGACGTCTGTTATCACTGCTTCACTCTCATTACTAGAAGAGGATGAATATTTTGCAGGCAGTGAAGGTGCCCTTGGATCCTGACTTACACTAGGACCCACAACAGCGAAATTGAGAGTAGGCTTTTTCCGTGGCCTGAATGTGACTTTGACCCTCGCATTTTCGTCACTGTCACTAGAATCAGAAGCATAGGAGCGATCTGGTGTCACTGTAGGCCTTTTTGGATTTGCACTGTGGATTTGCAGTTCACTCTCCTGGTCAAAGTTTACAGTGTATTCTGTGGGTTCATCATCACTGATGTAAGAGCTGGAGCTGGACATGTCAACCATCTGTTTATTAAATGTTGGTGCCACAATTTTTCCATCATTGAAAGAACCAAACACACCACTGGACCTGGCAGATGTGCTTCGAACGGAATCACTGAAGTCAAATAGTTCTTCATTCTCCTGTAAATAATCAGGGTCTACTGGGGTTCTATTATTTGTGTGTGGTGGACAGTCTGTGAGGGACTCAGAAGAGAATCCAGGAATTTCACCCTCTCTGGAAATGTGTGGCACCTCTACTTTTCTGGATGTAGAGAAATCAGCTTGCTGCTGAATGCATTCTTCTGTCAGCTGAAAGGATGTGGTTGTTGAGTGGTTTCCCTGGATCCTTTGGTCCTCCTTGAATACTTTTTCAGAAAGTGAAGAATCTGAGCGTGAAGACAGGCTTATCTTCTCAAGCTCATCTTGGTCTGGGATGTGTTCAAACTCCATGCTGTGTCTATGGCTCAAACTAGAGTCCATGTTCTGTGTATCCTCTGGATTGCTTATTTGTGAGCTGCTTTCAGCCTCAGGAGGTTCACTTTCAATGACCACATGGTCACTGATGCTCTCCTGGTCACCATTGGCTACAGTATCATAATACTGTACATTGCTCTCATCTTTAAAGTCTACAGTGCTAAATGTGACTCGTCTTTCCCTATAAGGTTGCATCTCCTCTTCATCACCGCTGGAATAGGCTTCATTCTCATATTGCCTTTGTTCAACAGACACATTGTTGGTTGCACGAGAGCATTTCTTGGAGGTGACACTGTTCCAAAGAACATCAATGCATGGTCTTGCTAAAACTCCAAGGATAAAAGCTAGTAGAAATGTAATGAAAACAGACAGACACACAGCCAGGGCCAAGTCAGACCGTGTAGGTTCCAGAATTCTCTCTTCACCTATCCTGTCTGCTGTGTCTTCAGGGATTAGTTTTTGGCCAGTCCTGGGTAAACTTCTAGGGTTTCTTTTTGCACCCCTTATTTTACTGATTTGTAGGTTGAATACAGACACAGGTTTATGTTGTTCAGACACACACACATACAGTCCTGTCTCACTCTCTGTGATGTCCCTGATGAGCAGACCATCCTGAGGCTGACTCACAGGTGCGTATCCATTTGGTGTCCACCACACAGAGTCTTAAAAAAACAAAACATGCAGTTGGACAAAACTACATTATTAAGATTATATCAAGTAAATTTTACATAATTTGGACTGTGTTACCTTCTGCAGAGCAGGACAGGAGTATCTCAGAGCCACTGTAGACCGTCACATCTTGGTGAAGCTCTGGGCTGTTTTCACCACTAAAACAGTTCAGGTCATCCTCCGCCAACTGTAGCAGGTCTTGGCCGGAGAGGATGGAGGGGGAAGCACACACCATGTTCCATGCCTGCAGCCCTCTGGTGCTGTCATAGACCATCCGTCGTCTCAGACTGCGCAAGCTGCAGTCGCACTGCCACCTGTTTCCTCCCAGTCTAACATCTGCTCCGATGTTACGCAGAGTAAGGTACATGTGTGGATGGAGGCTGGTCATCATGTTGAAGCTCAAATCAAGGACCTGTGAAGCATACACAATATTGACATATGGTTGATATTAAAATATTCCATTTAATTGCTAGGACCAATCCATCCATCCATCTATCCATTTTCTTAACTTGCTTATCCTGTACTACAGTGTCACAGGGAACGTAAGCCTATCCTAGTTGTCAGTTGTTGAAAAGCAGGGTACACCCTGAACAGATCGCCGGTCCATCGCACGGCTTGCTGAGTCTATCATTGTTGTCTATTGTTAGAATACTGAATATTCTGTGGATGTTCTCTATTCAATATCAGGGAAACAGCGGAAACCACATTTTTATACACAAAAAGCCAAAAAGTATTCTTACCTTAAGCTGAACTAGATCTTGGAACATCTGTGGGTGGAGACTTGTGATGAGATTGTGTTGCAAGTGCAATTCCTTTAGCTGTCGGAGGGGGCTGAAATCTGCTGGTTGTAGAGTTGAGATTCTGTTGAAGGAAAGCTGCAGAACCTCTAGGGAATCAATACTTTCCAGCCCTTTGTGAAAAAAAATAAAGCTGTAATTACTACTCAGCAATAACCATAATGAGGTGTCTCCTGAACAGGACCAAAGAATTTACTGAATAGTTCATGTTTTCAGTGGAGACAACTGGCCAGTCTCCTGTCCTCTTAGTCTCTGTTTGGCTCTTCACTATGATTTACAACTGCTTGTTTTTAGCTATGAAGTCAATTTGTTAGCAGGTCTGCAGTTTTGCAATTACATTTAATGTGGACCTCTCTCTGTCAGGGCTAATAGTATGTATGTATAAATAAAATGTATGAATCAAAGTGCAGCACTTCTACAATATTACCTAATGAGGGTCAAAGATATTTTTTTGCTATCTCCTATTCAGAGGCCCGAGACAATCTCCCTGAGACTGCTGGGCCCAAGTGAGACGCTGTGAGTCTGTGCTTCATTAGAGAGGCACTGAAGCTTCTGTGATCTGAATACCAAACAGGACCAAGTCGATGTCAACACTGCTCTTTTGCTAAGTAAATGGGCTGTCCGCACATGCCTTTAAAAGAGCCATAGTGAATGGTTTTTTCCTTGAAACACACAGATGTTCAGCCAGGCATAAGAAGCTGTGTGGAACACAATAATACAAGGAAAAGTTTCTTTGCGTGTTTACACCTTTCTCAGAGCCACTGGAATGTCAATAAAAAGTGTGACTGGCTACAGGCTGTACAGTGTCATTATCTGTGGAGGTTTAATCATTCCTGTGTGGAGCAAAGTACCAAAGATAAAGGCAATCAGTGGGATTGTTCGTGTATATGAAAATCAAATGAAAAACACAATAACAGTAATGTGCACAGCTCATAGATCTATTCCACTATGGACAATAGAGTACACCTTGGACTACTGTTTAGGCAATTTGATAAAAGACTATAGTGATGAGTTGGACCAGTCTATTCTGTGTGTATCTCACGAACATTTCTCAATGGCAATTGAGAAATGTCAATAGACAATTAAAGGTCTGCATCATGTAGATGGTGCAACTTCATGATCGGATTACACAAGAAATGATTTTTAAAATGACAGCTCATGAGTAATTAATGTCATCAAGTAGTTTCATCACAGCCTGGAAGCCCACACACATGTTGTAGGGGATGGAAAAGTCCCTCATGATTCGAAAAAGTTTAATTAGGTTGTGAAATACTGAGGTTTACTGGAAACATGTTATAGGTTAGCTCCATGCTGTTTGTACTTTTGTGTAGGTCCAGTTTATACACCACAGAAGTACTACAGTGTATGTTTATCATGGGCATACAACTATGACATGGCATCAACCAACAGCCATAATGGGAGTGGTCTACAATTCTATACTACTCTTTGAGGCTGCTCAATTCAAACCTTGGACCGCAATTAACACCATGACGTTGTCCCTGATGCAATTTTTGATATCAAGAAACAGCCGTAAGGATATCAGTTATATGTTTGTATGTCAGAGTTGAACTGCACTTCAACTCATCTCCTTATATCTTAGGCCACAGTATCACAGTCCATCTCTTGTATGGTCAGATTATAGTTGCCATGTATAGTACAGTATAGCTACACTATAGCATTTTGTTTCTCTTTTATGTGCGTACATGAAAAATCGGCATCCAAATGTATCTAATGTGTACTTCAAATAATAATCCAAATACCTGCACTGGGTTAGTCCAAGTGTGATGTAAATCAATTACACAAAATACTTAAAAGTTGACCTTTGAGTTTAGTAGTACATACTTATATATGCTAAATATATGAATGGTTGACATGAAGCATGCACCTGACATTGTGATGTTATCATTATACTTCGAGATTTTATGCTGTGCTCTGCGGAAGCTGTGTGGAGTGTGTATCTGTTCATGTGACATGTGGCTGTACGACCATATTACACTGACTCACCCTCTGGGAGTTTCTCTAGCTGATTCCTCTCAACAGATAACAGCTGCAAGGTGGGGGCCCAAGTAACACATCCAAGTCTGCTCCAAGGTCTGAGGCGACGTCTTCCTCTGAGATGTCGACCTTCAAGGTTTCTCTCTATGCACAGAGACAAGTGTGGGATAGTGTTGTTCCCCAACCACAAACTCCTAAGTTTATGGTGCGGCCGGTGGAGTGTTACAGAGCTGAAGAGATTGTTAGACAAGTCTAGCCCAATGACTGAGTCATAAATGTGGTTGGGCACTGAGGATAGGCCAGCCGAGGAACAGTTCAGCAGGGAAGCTCTCTGACAGGAGCAAGACGTCGGGCAGGCAGGTAAGGAAGAGGAGCAATGGAGACCCGAAGACACAAGGAGCAGTACAGAGGCCAACCTCAGCCCCTGTGGTACTGCCATCACAAAACCTGGTTTAAGATCAGAGAGATTCTGTCTGACTATTGAAAGATCAATCAATACATTTATACATTTAATTACATCACTGTCTGTGATGTGCATAAATACAGAATATCAAACTTTAAACTCACCTGTGTGTCCACTCTTCATCAAAGTGACAGCAAAACTTGACTCCTCTCACAGAGAGCTTTCAGAGTAACACCTTCGTCGAGTTCTGATCAAAGTCTGAACTTTATTCTGCTGCGTCTAGCTTAACATGCACCTGCCCAAAGATGACATTCTGTGCTTCATTCAATCATTTACACATCTGGTTAATGTCTTACTGTCATTGTGTCTCTCCATATGTATTACAGATAAGTGATCCTGGACGTTTATGTCAAAAACAACCATGCCCCAGCTTCACATTCTATTAGATAATAAAGCTGTATAAAGAGGTGCCGTATTCTTTTATGGTTTTAAAAGACCACATAAACTCTTGAGACATTTATTGACACAGTGATAAGAAGTTTCACATGGCAACACGTTCCTTTATTGAAACAAACATACCAATGAAATGCGGAACAAATTTTAAAATAAGGCTGGATGCCTTTTTTTTCCAGATGTGTTAAAAAATATTATTCGTTAATTCACAACAGGCATCAAGTCTGATTGAGAACAACTACAAATGTCCTTAATGTCAACAAGACAAGACAATCCAAAGCAAAGTCAATCTTTAGAATATATTGCACTCAACACAAATGTCACCCCAAGTAACACTGGTTTAAACATTTAAAGAGATTTGCATTATCTATAGCATAACTTAGTGTACACTCTCATTCTCTTTTAATGTATTTTTTGCAGTAAAAAAGCTTTTGCAACAAAGATAAAATATTACATTTACAGTATATCATTTATCATCCCTTGTAAATCCATTGGCACGTGCATTAAAGAGATGTGCAGAAAGAGACCTACTCTGCTTCAGCCTTACTCGATGGCTTAAAATGTATTTTATATATAACAATTCATCGGAAATTCTGCCCATTTGATCTGCATGTATTAAATAATAATCATATTGTGTCTCACACATGTCAGAGAAAATGTCAAACACAGCTGCCTGGCACAACGAACGGCAAAGAGAATCTCATACAAGCCCTCTACAAGGTTTGTATATTAGTAATACTGGACGGTAAAGCAAAATAAATACTGAAAGAATTGCTAGTAACTGGCAGTGTAAACCACAGTACCTTTCTTAAATATGTATGTGTTCTGATTCGGTGTCATGAATTTTAGATAAAGTTGGCCGATCTGCAGAACAATAAAAATACTTCAGCACTCACAGTTAATATCTTTGGCCAAGTATATTCTGTAACACAATTTGTGTTTGCAAACCCAATAACCCCAATAAAACTGGTAAACTGCAGAGGTTATTATTATTTGTAAGCTTTGAATAATCTGTATTTTTTCTACTGTTTACCATCTAAAATAAGAAACAATT
Organism: Parambassis ranga; assembly: GCF_900634625.1. Lineage (NCBI taxonomy): Eukaryota > Metazoa > Chordata > Actinopteri > Ambassidae > Parambassis > Parambassis ranga. The sequence continues at coordinate 6,209,515 of NC_041025.1, forward strand.
TTGCGAGTGGTTTGTCTGATTTCAGTGGTGACAGATTGAAGGGAAATGTAACAGCTGATTCAGCCCTAGTAAGCTTTCCTACATGGGTTGTCTGAGGTCTGGCAGCCCATGTTGGTAAATTTAACCAGCACGCGGAACAGAGTCCCATCCTCACACATGCACAGCTTGTACCTTTCAAGACCGTCTTTGAAATACACATCTCCTGCAGAGTTAGGGATGCGCGTAGCATTGAACATGACCGATCCATTGAGGACGATGCTGTTCTCCTGCAAAGAGAAAAATTCTTGACTCCTGTATCTTGTCTTCAGATCAGACTTTACACTTTATATTGTGAGACATACTTACAGCTCTGAGCTCAATGTCACCACCCATTTTGAACTCTACAGTCCGGCCCATGATGTTGACCCCTTCGTTTCCACGAATTATGGCCTTGCTGTCTCCTTTAATGTTCAGGTCAGATGATGCACTGCTGGTGATCTAGTAAACAGAGAACCAAGCTAAAAAAATATACAGAATTCTTCTAAAGAAATTGCTGTAACAAAGAAGTTAATGATGTAATCTCACAATTTGTATGGTAGTCACACAGGATAGTCTAAAATTAAGGCAAGGAAGCAGCACTTACTTAAATATGAGACACTCAAATACATATTCAGGCCTTCATTTCACAACACTTGTAAAAGCTCTAGTGTTTGGGATTACAGTTTTTTAACTTCTTGCGTTTATCGTCTTTGCATAGATTTTGTCAGATTCTCTCAGGCCTTGTTTGACAGCTTTACAACTGCAAACTTCACGTCCACAGACATTCAAGTCTGGGCTTTAGATGAAACACTAAGGGGCATTCAGATATTTTCTGAATATTTTTGAATATCTTCAATTTATTGGGCATAATCTGCTTTAGCAGCAGAAGTACACAAGACCTTAATGTAACATTTGACATGTCTGGACTAACAAACTAACTACAACTTACTTATTTTGCTGTCTCTCAATGTCATTGAGAAATCTGAAAAATGATGGTAGGTGAGCAGGTTGGTGATATTGCTGATACCTTTATCAGCATTTCCTTCAGTGGAATTTCTATTAACAAAACACTGTCCCTTTTAAGAAAATGCCAAAATCTCACTCTCATCTGTCATTAGTAATGACAGACTAGCTAGCGAGCTAGTCTTAATGATTGCCACCAACAGTGACTAAGCATGAATCTAAAGAAACGGACTAAATGTAAAAGGTGCTGCATCATCTACACAAAACTAAAACTGTCATATGTGTATTTTTAACCGTATGTGAATATTTCATTCAGGCATGCATTGGAGGAAAAGGATCACCACTACTGGGAGACATGCAATATCGGCCACATGTTGTGAAACCCTAAAACAATTAGTAAATTACCTTCCTGCCGCAGCCATAAGTCGGTTATTAGTGTTATACACACCCTTTCAGTTGAGGCCTTTTTAACACTGAGGACTTTGACTCCTTTGGGCAGATGAAACTCATGGTTTTCAAAGTCTGTGCTGAAGAATGTAGTCTGTGTGCGAGGGTCTGTAAAGGATATGCCAACATCACTAACGACTGACGTCTTGTCCTTTTCTACACTCAGCTTGGTGTTGCCTTGCTGGAATACTACCTGGAACATTACACATAAATTAAAAGAAGTGAGTGAGCACAGATCTTTTTGAAGTGTTCAGCTTACATGGTTCTTGGTTTCACACCTGGTTATTATTGCCCACAATGACCAGGTTCTGGTCTTTACGCCCCCCTACTGTGCTCTTGTGCAGTGGGTGAACAATGCCCATATCTGCTTTCTGCTTGAATCGCAGCAGGCCGCTTTCATGGAACTCCATGCTGTCGCACCCACTTGGACCAATGCGGATAACTGTCCATATCACCAGCGTGATCTGATGGACAGAGGAGTGGAGATTTTAACAGACTCATCACATCCATTCATGTGCATAGTGAATGACAAAGTGAAACACGCACAATTAGGTTAATTAAGGCAAGAAGGAAGAGGAGGACAATGATGCAAACAGCCATGTTTCCTTTGCGTCCTCTCAGCCCTGTCTTGTGAAGGCGCTCTTCTTCTATGGGTACATAGCCTGCTTTGAAATTACTGTTGTGCTCTTTGTTGATGTTACGTCTTTCTATGGCCTTCTCTCGCATGGACTTCTTCACAGGCCCATTGGAGCTTTCCTACAAGGTAGAAGAGGTTTTTAACAGGAGAACAGCCATTAAACTACAAATCAAGATGAACTATTTCCTTAAATACTGCTGCTTGAATGCTGTCTTGTTCACTTTAATTGATTGTTCTTTCTGTTTGTATTGATTTGTCTGTTTAATGTTTCAATTTAATGTCAAACAAAATTAAGTTCTAGTATGTTTCCACTGAGCTCTGGAATGCCACTGTTACATGCCCCTCGACAGCCTGTCTGTGGTCCTAGCTAAAAATAAACTGCACTCATCTTGGCAGCAAATATGAAACGCGCTCCACTGTCTCGTACATTTTCCTGTTACTTCGTCGATACAAACTTGGCCTTCGTATTAAAACAATATTTTTCATAATCATATAACGCTGAGATTTACCTATAATAACGAAGGCCATTAACGTCATTTACGACTGACATAACCATTAGACCAAGAACAAAGCCCAGAACGTTTTAACTAATTCGTTAAAATACATATTTCATAGTAGCTGCCCTGAAACATATGACATTGCTTTCATGACAAAAATAAAATAGCAAAAAAAATGGAAGAATAACAACAAACACAGCACATAACGGACCTGCTCAGACGCCATGTTGACCCTCCCTCTTCTGCCTGCAGAGTGAGGGGAACATACCACGTCTCACAGCTGAAGGTAAAAATACAAACTGTATTTTGAGCTGTTACCTAATACGTTCAAGTAAAACTACTATATATACATGCTGTGATGCCGTGAGACAAACGACGGAAAATCTGGGTTATTCTATTAACATTTTATCTCGACTAAAAGCCAGCGCTGCGATGATAATAAAAGATGGTACATTCCAAGTTCAACCAGCCAATGGCAGAGACGTCCTAAAATAGGAAAAACGGGTCCATTCATAGTTTCCATAGAGAAACTGCCAAACCTTTACCATGTTAAAACTTCCATTTGAAAATAATAAATAAATTAATAAATAAAATAAAAGAAGCGAAATTATTATCATCATTATTATTATTACATATTATCAGTGCAATCTGCAGCATGTAGCTCTACAGCCGTTTGGTGGTGGTGGTGTTATTGATTTGATGGGGGGCTACTCATTGTGTTAATGACAATTTTAATGACAACTTTTTTTAATGATTATAATATACTGATTTGACAACGTTCCCAGCGCACTCAGTGTCATACTGTATCGTATTATAATCGGATTTGATGTAACACAGGCACTCATTGGCATTGTTTCAGCCCCGCAGGAGTGCATGTTACTCTGCAGGCGTTTGGTGTCGTTTGACAGTGTGACATTACAGTCGTATTAACTTAACAGCAGAGCAGAACCTGCTGAGGACTGACTGGGAGGGCCGTGCTCACACTTTGTCTGCCACGACTCATTTATTTACAACTCTTTGGTTGCTTTGGTTGTCGTCTCCTCACTTGGTTGCCACAACCGAGGCGGTGCTTGGCATCTGTGTCGTAGGTGGCCAGGACAGGAATTTTTACTAGACTCTCTTGGCTGCTGTCCTCCTCCTGGGACACTCTAAGACCTCCGAGGATTAGTTATTGTGGACGGACATGGCCGACACTTTAAGGAGATTGACAAATACATCTTCCTTCAGCGTCTTACAGGACAAGCTTGAGAGCTGGCACAAGGACTACCATGTAAGTTCATCAATAAGTCATCGACCTAAATCTGACCAAACCGCTTCACCAGTGCTCGTAGCCTGTTACACTGTTCTTATCCCGGGTCTACAAGTTGCTCATACTTGTATGCACTTGAAAGTTTTAGTTAAACGCTTGCTGATAACAGTTAGAAGTGATAAATGACTTTGTTTACTCGAGTAGAAAATTGACTCGAGTAAAGCATTTATTATTTTATCCGTGACAAAAGCAGTTGGGGCACGATGGTTTAAAATGAATGAAATAAAACATCACAGCAAAGGAATGCACTTGATTAGATTACATTGATTTCTCAGCAGAGTTTGGTTGCTAGGGACGCCAGTCGTCATGGCAACTCGATCCTGGACTATTCCGTCTTTTGCTCTGTCAGGATGATTCACTTCCACTTACTTCCGGTGAAGACCTGCTGACGACAGAACACAGCGCTTTACGGTGACCGGAAGTTAAAGTTCTAAACTTCAAATTCAGAAGTACTTGCAGGCTGTGCTATCATTTATTTAAAGTTCACAGGTTGTTTTCGTGTATTATGGCAATGTTAAGACACGCAACTCTTTTATCAAGGTTCCAGTGTTTATGTTAGTAAAACGCCCTCTGCTGGACACTTTGAACCCCATGTTCACCCTTAATAGGATCCTCACTGATGCCCTGGCCTGTTGTAGTCCATTTTGCCATTATGGGCTAATCTACCTATTCTTCTTCCTTCCAGGTGCTGTCTGTGTCTCAAGTTAATAGTTTACATTGCTTCATCAGGTTGTTTCATCATCAGACCTCATATCATAAAAGCTTTCTCTTCCTCTCAGCACCTCCACCTCTGACTGACTCCCAGCATCCCTGAGTCTAAGCGTTTGGGTTACATTTATCCTTTCAGGTGATTTCCTGTGACCAGAACTTGAACAGATGTTGTGAGCTGATTGAACTCACCGCCAAGGTCCAGGGCCAACTGTTTGCCATCCTTAACCTCACAGCAGCTGAAGGTATGTCTGTTCTTTAAAAACACATGACCACACACTTCTAGCTAATTGTTTTTTACCATGAATTAGGAGGGCCATATGCTGGAGTGGACACCCTCAAAACACGACTGCTACCATGGCTTGGAAGCTGTTTCTCACTGGCAAAGACCTCAGTCTCTGATGACACCAGTCTACAACTCATCCAGGTAAAATAATCTATCCTGTAGCATAGGAATCAAGATTAATCTCATCCAGGGTATCACTAGATAAGGCTACGTCTGTATCATCATTTGTTCCTGTCAGGATTCAGTGGAGAAGGACAGAAGGATCAGGGAGCTCTCCCTGTCCCATGACAGTGACATGCAGAAGATGGAGACTCAACTGTGTTCCACTCGCCTACAGCTGGACTCAACCAGAGCAGAGTGAGTCAAAATCATAGAAGCCACCTCTGCTACCATGGCTCACGTTTAACTGTGGCTTGAATAATTACACTCTATAATTTACATGTACTAATGCTTTGACAGACTGTTTGATACTCAGAAGGAACTGGATGATACAAAGAGCAAATCAGCCACCACCCTGCTGGCCACTGAAGATGAAATATTACAGCTGAAAGAAGAGTGGGTTATCTAGTCAAATACTGCCATAATACATCAGAGTTCAATTCAAATATATATGTTTCCCTTGATATGTGTGTTCCAGTTTGCGATCTGCACACGAGCAGGTAGAGATTTATAAGAGGAAGCTGGATGCTGTGGATGACTACGAGCGGCAGATCCGCCTGCTGAGAGATGAAGTGTCCTACCTGAGCGCAGAGAAGGCCATGCTGCAGGAGAGGTGCTCAAACACCGTGCACACCAGTGTCTAACACAAGGCACATTGTTTTATGTTTTCATTCCTTTCCTCTCAGGTTGGTGAGAAGTCGTTCTCCGAGCCCTCTGCCCAGGCTCAGCCGATCCTCCAGCCCTGTGAGGAACGAGTCACCCACCAGGGCCCAGCTCACCAACTCCTCCCGCCATGCACGCCTTGTATCACGCTTAAGTGACCTGTATGCTGTGGAACGTCTGGAGGCCCAGACCCTGCTTCGACGCTACATTTCTGACTTGGATATGGTCCAGAAAATTATCTTCATTGCTGTTGTGGTATGGCTGTAATTATTTCAGAGTTTGCATGACTATGAGCAGAGCAGGTGTGTGTGTGTGTGTGTGTAGGAAAATATGTGACGCATCTGTTTGTTATGGTGTCAGGAGTCCTTCAAGACTGCAAAACTGGCCTACCGCCAGTTCAAACTGCGAGTGAGGAAGACATTGTCCACGTCCTACTTTGGACCTGAAAGTCTTGAGGATGCAGCTGTGGACTACATCGTCAGGAATCTGGACCTCTACGATGTTCAGGCCAGCGTCAATGTGGGCCAGAATCCTTCTCTGAGGCATGCACATTGTTACCAAAAAAGAGTGTATCTGACTGTGTTTTTCATCTCCCAGGATGTGATCAATGCCATGAACGTTAACCCTCGGATCTCCTTCCCACCAGAAGTGGACTTTGTTCTCATCAGTACCCTGATCAGGGAGATGTGCAGAGTGGCCTTCGCCATGCAGACACTTGACCCGCCTCTGGACCTGGCCTTTGCTAGTGATGGAGAACTATACAATGACAGCAAGTGAGTCCTTAAACAGAGTCACATACCTTACACGCCACATTACTCAGCAATCATCTCTCTCTCTCTCGCTCTCTCTCTGGCAGGTACCGGCGCAGCTATGACTCTGAGTTCAGCGCTCCTCTGGTCATGTACCATGTGTGGCCGGCCTTGATGGAGGGAAACACTGTCATTGTGAAGGGCGAGGCTGTAACCAGAAGAGGCGCTGTGGTACTGACTTTATGATACTTCTAAAAAAATAACTTCAGATATTTGTTCGTAGAAGTATGAACAGCTGAGTTGTGTACCCTGTGTTTTCAGTGGAGTAGAAGTCGAAGCAGGAGCAGGAGCACCAGCCCTGTGCGCGCTCGCTCCCTCAGCCCAACTCGCAGCCTTGTAAGTCTCTACAAATTCTGAGAAACCAAACATCTATAAAAAGAAAGACACGATCTGGTGATTCAGCCAATTGTCACTTAGCTAATAATAATAATTAGATTGATTTCACTCTTCCGATTTAACATGCACAGCCATGGCCATAAGGGTATGTATATTGTGACACTAACTATACACAGTAGTTATTAAGTATTAATTATTTAAACTTCTACAAAAACCTAAAAAGCATCTTCATGTTTTTTAGGCATTTAACAGCAAAAGAAGCCTGTCTCCTGAACGCCTCACGGCCAGCCGCCTGTGAACTCACCATCAACAATGGGCTTCATGTCTGTGACATGTATGGTTAGACACATGCCTTACCAAATAAAGCCATGAGATCCTCACTTACCTGATCAACCAAAGGCTGTTCAGATTAAACTAATCAAACACCATAAGCTGAGATACCTGGCAGCTAAATGAACAGTGTACCATATTTATTCTGTGACTGAGTTTTTGTAGACACTAACAGTATTTAGTCAAAATCAGAAGTAGATTTTTAGGTCAACAGTAGACCTGCACACTAGCACTTTTGTTAGTCTTTACTTAAATTAGGATCCATATTCAACATGTAGCCCTGTCTGAATAGCAAGTGAGCTGTGAGGCAGACAGTCTGGTGCTAATGATCAGTGCTAACATAACATCCTCCGGTACTTCAGTGGTTAATGTCTTTGCTCTTAGTGGTTGCTGTGCTGTTGTTTTTATTAGAAAATATTTGGTTTCTTCTTTTTATCTTTTGGTGCTGTTTTGTATGAGTAACACCCAAACAGCCTGTTTTTGACATGATGTTTACTTACATGTGTGAAGTTGATTTTTTTAGGTGAAATTTTGCAAAAGATTAGTTTGTTACTGTTTATTGTTTTTACTCATCTACATGTCACATATCAGCATTGATACTATTGTACTTAGTTTGCCCTGAAATTACTTGATGCAGGATAAATATTATAGCACACATGCTGATTTAAAAATGATTTGATTTTTGCTGTGTGCCTTTTATGATTGATTTTTTATGAGTAAATGACAGACCTGAAATATACTTTTTGTTGAAGTTTTATCATCAGTTTAGAAATATGCCTATAGCTTTAGATTTGCATAGAAGGTTTACTTTAGTATAAATATAATGGCAAGTTTTAACAAATGTCAACACAGATTGTCTAATTCTGGTTTATCACTAGATGGCGCTGTTACTCCACCATTTAAGGGATCTCAACCATTCAAACGCACATAATTTAATATGTATGGGCTTTCATGATTTTTTTTCTTAAAATACATTCTAACGTACTTCACCCTTTACCTCAGTTAAAGTCATTACTGTTGTTTCTACACAGGAACATCATATTTTTCCCATGTCCCTTGAAGGGCTTTATCATGGATCTTGACTTCCAGTTGAGAAGAATCATTTGCATGAGTCACAGATTTTATTGTAAACATGTATGTAAAAATAAGTGTGAAACACTGTGAGTAACTCTTTCCATAAATATAGCAATTCTACATGATCCTTCAGTGTGTTAGAGGAGATCATGAAGCCTGTAAAACAGTGCCATCCTGTGGCAGAAATAAGACCTACAGAAAATTAACTTTATGTTGTTACAAACTAAAACAGTTGCAGTTAAAGCTGCACACAGAAAAATCAGCAATGGCTGAAACCAAACTTTACAGGATGAAACGCAGGCCATGATACAGACGGTTGCAACATACACACATGCTATGGCTGCTTATGTTGTCTTTGAAAACATGATCATAATTTGAAGCAAAGCAAACAGCGAGCAGCAGACATTTTACAGGAAACTTTCTCTTCAGACACTGACAAACAAACTGTGTGTCAGCATGCAGACTGTAAGTTTACAGCAGGTTAAGAATCAGGTGACCCTGAGGAGTGGATACTGCAGCAAGCCGAGATCATTTCACTTGACCTGCAGATCACCATGCAGAGGACATTGTGATTATTTTTAACATTAATGGACTAATGAAACTTCTGACAGGAGAACAAGACGTTCATTTCGGCCCGCTAAGTTCTTGTGTGGAAAGCAAGGAAGTAAATTGAACTCTGCAGGCCTATAGAATCGCTGTCGGTCTGAATAAAATAACAAGTTAATACTGTGTAATTGATTTTCCCTTAACCTGAACACATCGAGCCAGGAATAAAAAAAGTGGTAGCTTTACGAGAAAAAACAAATCACGGCTTTCACAGCCAGTGGGCCCATGGAGTATATACATACATGTACTGAAGCTCACGTGCCATCTCTTTTACTGGTGGCATGAATGTCCTCTGAGCCAGGTGTGACCAGGAACTGCACTTTGCACGTCAGGTCTTTGTCCAAAGCTTTGTCTGAAATTTTCACAAATTGAATACATTTTTTTCTCCAAATTTTAAGATGTGAATATACAATAGCACTGTTTTGTCTTTTTGGATGAGCGCAATATTATTTGTACATTTAAATAAATCTCTCAGGGGAATTCCAGCAGCAACATTTCTGCCATCACTGTTTTAACGCTCTGGTTATGTTTCCCTCCTTGTTCACCCCAGAGTGTCACAGGACCAATGATTGACTGTCTGCTCTTCAAACTGAATCTAATGTCTAAAATCAAGCATTTGCTCAGCTGAGCAGAAACTCCACCTAATTTACAAGATCACTGACACCTAATCACCCACTGGTGAATACAGTCAGCTGTTTCCTTGGTGCTCAGTGTTTTTGTATATGCTTGGAGATTATAAAGTGCGTTTGTAGCTGAAGTGATTCTGCATGCAGCATCAGAGCGGGTTAAACATTGGCACAGTAACATGTCACGTAATGGCAGAACTTGTACTTTCACAGTTATTTCAATGTAAACAGGACTCTTACAGTGGCTTCTGCATTATATCCTCGTTAAAAGTATAAAACAACTTTTGTTACTCTTGAATTAGCAATATTGAGAGACTTACTGGAACAAATGTGCGGGGCATGCAGAAACCCCATGTCATGGAAACTTCCAGAGTGCTTCCTCATCACATTCCCACACAATAAGTGTCTTGTCAGTTCTGCAATGGTTCACGAAGGTCCTGGCTTCAGGGACACAGACCAACATGATATAAGAGGGGGGATCCAGTTGACTCTTGTCTCAGTTTTCCTCCTGTGAGCCTTGAAGGGTTGGGGGTGGGGGGGCTGTTTACTCAGGTGTGCGGTGGTCCAGTGTGATTATGCACAAGGCGACCACAGACTGTGGATGGAGGGAAATGAGAGAGAAGACTACAAACTGTTCTACATGCCTGCCGTCACTGGACTCACACTCATTAGACCTCTTGATTTAGTCATCATTATTAAACCGCTGTGTCCCCTGTGACTAGTGTTTTGGGTACAGTCTTTATAGACAGAAGTTAGAGGTCAGCCTGATCAGACTGAGAGCTGCAAATAAAGCTAAAGTTTCCAGTTTGGTGACAGAGGCCTGACTCAACGCTGCTGGACCAGTGCTGTGATGTTTCCTCTGGCTCTTGTTAATGTGCTCTGTTCTGGCAAGAGTTGAGTTTGTTGGCACTTGAGCCTGAAGAGTACCCACCCTGATCCTACAGCCAGACCAGAGGGGGAGCATTCATGGGGCTGTATATCACTGCACATGATGACATGGTTATGAGTGACCAGACTGCACTGTGCAAATCAAAAGCAATGCAAAAATAAACAGAGAGTAAAGAGAATGAGGGAAATCAAAAGAAACATCTGAATATGAAGTAGCTGAACTTTCCTACATGGAGTCACCCTTCAATAGAGGAGTCACTGAGCCGCTGCAGGTCTCTGAGAGAGGCTGTGCTGTCCGTGGCCCAGGGAGGCCATTAAACACATCTGGAATGGAGCAGGGTGCAGGTTTTTGCACAGGAGGACTTCACAATTTATGACAGGAGGGACAAAACCGAGGTAGAGAGGAAAGCAGAGCACACATGTCGGCTGCCTCATACATCAGTGTTGTGTGTGAATGCACCATATGGACGAGCAAACCCAACCCTGCTTCTTATTCTCATTTTCAGCTATGCTGCAACACCCAAGGGCGACTTCCTTGGCACCAAGCAGAGTGTGAGGTCATAGCAAGGGGCTTGCTGCAGGCATTAGCCCGCTGGAAGCTGAGGAGCAAACAGGCGTGACTGCTGATCCTTCCTCTCCAGTAAAAATCAGACATAAAGTGACCATATCCACTGCCAGTGATACCACGGATAAATACTGACTTCCTTTCTCTCTGACAGCTATCATATCAAACAAAGAAAAATGACCGAATTTGGCTTCTTTTGTTTCCCAGTGCAGACATTTGTCCAGGCTGCTTCCTCTTCCTGCTCTGTCATCCTTTGCACATCTGGGCAACAATCACATCAGTCACAAGCAAAAAGGAAATCCAATGATTTTCATTCACTTCATTTACAAAATGATGACGCTTGTGTTGATGAACATTCTGGCATCAGCAGTCTCTGAAGTGAGACGTCTCAATGATCTGTGTCAGTGTAGAAAACATCCACTTGTGTCCAAACAGTAATAATTCTCTCATGAAACCAGCGCGGCTGCTCTCTGCGTTCCCTGTCTGTCATCATTTGATGCAGCTCAGAGTGAGGTGGTCTGGTTTGTGATTTTCCACAGAACACTTTTTAACACGTCATCAAAGTCTCAGAGACTGCTGTGACCTTTTCTGTTCCTTGAGAAACAAGGACATAAACTAGATGTCAACGGCCTGGCAGAGAAAAATCTATTTACGTACATTTCAAATGGAAAATCACTCAGCTGTCTTTAGTCTTTAGCTGCATTTATATGATCTGCTTTGTGAACTTAACCTGCTCCGTGTCCTCAAAAATGAGCCCTCTCCTTCATGCCTGAAGGCTCCATATAAAAACACATCTGGATGCTGTGATTAATGTGAATAACAGCCATCCATTTACATTTCAGAGCAGCACTGGCAGAGAAGAGTGCTGCGGATTGCAGGTGTGAGTTTTGAAGGTTACTGCTCTGCTGGGGCTCGTTACACTTAGATTTGATACTCTCACGGAAACACACGATCAAACCTGGCGCCAATCTTGTGACCGACTGGACTCTGTGCTGAACACCCCCACCCTGACCCAGGGATGGAGGAAAAAAGGAACATTAGAGAGAGAAAAGGAAGAAAGATGTGGAGGATCTGAGGGCTGCTGTGACATACATAGAAACTTTTGCTTTTGCTTGTGGCTTGACCTCCAGGAGTTTTTACTGCTTCTCTTCTGCTGAGTGAACATGTCTTCAGACGTGTCTGTCTTTCATCTGTCTCTGTGTCTTGTGCACAGATGCGAGGAGGTGAAACTGTCACTGGGGCAAAGCTGTGAAAATACTGAGAGATAAGAGGTTGTTAGAGACAGATGGGACAGATCTACTGACAGAGTGTGTCAGCACGGTGACATTTTGTTTGACTTTGTTTTTATTTAGATTTATAGAGATGATCAAATATGAAAAGCTAATCAGTTTCATCTGACGTATCAGCCTCTTCTCTCGCTGATGTGAGTAAACAATACAGATGTTACCATCTGTGGCAGCTGCATACCATGTCACCACTAGATGGCAGTTGAATATTACATTATTTTAGTGAATCGCTTCAGCACTCTGAAAACCTTTTGAATTTTGAATTGAACTCTGTATGTATATTACAATATACATCTTTACATTGTGAGCTCTTTAGTGTATAATGTTCAGATGGGCAAAGAAACCTACAGCTGATAAATAAATGCCGTCTAATTTATAAAGTGTACAATACCAGCTCTCAGTTGATAGAAACAATTACGGTCATTTAATTGCTTTGCCTGTCTTTGTGCTTACTCTCTCTCTCTCTCTCTCTCTCTATCATTCTTTCCCGCTGAGGGTCTGAATACCATCAGGACTACCACACACTGAAAAAGGCAAAGCTCAAGAGTGAACTCACAAGAAAAACAAAACCAGGGGCTGCTGTGGTGCACTGGTACTCTCATAGAAGAAGCATTAGAGGCTGCTTTGTTAACATAAAGAACTTCAATAGTCATCTGACTGGGTTTTCATTTTCTCAGAATGAGAGCTAATATGTGAGCTAATCACACTGACCTTGTCAGTGTGTGTGTGTGTGTGTGTGTGTGACTCTTGACAGAAGCAGCAGCACCACGTCCCCAGGATTTTAAGGTGTAGCAGTCAGGATATTGTGATCAGTGGTCACTGTTTTGCAGACGGTGTGTTGCCCATCTGGCAGCTTTGCAGACGGGCCTCCAGTGTTCACTAAAGTAGCTTCTGTCTGAGTGTAAATAAGACCACGGGCCTCTCCCAGACATGGTCTCCTCTGCACCTTTCAGGCAGAAGAGTGAGAGACAATCCCATACAGAGGACATCAGCATCTTAATAACATGATCAAAAATGGCACTATAGAGCTGATGTACTAATTCTGAATTAATACACAGTTTAAGACCAATAACTAATATAAAAGAAAGAATATTTGTAAAAGAATATTTGTCCGTGACACTTTGTGTAAATCTGTAACATCTTCTTATTCAACAGTCGACACTCTGAGCATCACCATCTGCCTTTTAGGTTGGAGAGAAAAAACTAAAACAGGTCAGATCTCAGTCTGCTGCTGACACACCAACACAAAAACATTAGATCAAGGGACAAAAGAGACTAGTGTTGACTGGTGAGTGACTAAACCGGTGTGTAAGACACAGAATCTGGCACTCATCACAACCTTATGTAAATGTCCCATTTGTAAGTGTGTAGAGGAGGACAGTTTAAAGTTGATGCTTAATGTGTCTTCAGTTTTACAGTGTGCCACACAGTTTATTATCACTATTACACGATTTTAACCTTTTTTATGTTCCTCCGCTCCTTCTGACCCATTTTCCCATCTCCTCTCCTCTCCTGTATGAGTTGTTTACTGATGGAAGTCTGACTGAAGAGGGACTGACTGGAACTTAAAGCGTCATACTTTGCAAAGGAATTTACATTCAACTTTGGACTATTTTTAGAGCAGTGCTCCAACAATTAGTGAGTTTATTTTTGGTCGTTTCCAGTACAACTGTCACATAGTAGCCATGACTAAACACTCAAGATTATCCGGAATGGTTATATTTGGTAGAATCAGGAATTTTACTCCTCCTTGGAACTAGATTGTGTATACGGGCGGTGGCCAAAATGTCGGTGAGATTTATCACTTCAGTTAACATGCAGTATCCGCATGAAACGGAAAGACGAGTGGAAAAATATACATGAAGACATTGCAGTAATCCGGAAAATAAAACTATAAATAAACCCAATGTTCAATGTTAACTTTGTTGGTAAAGATGAAACATAATTTACAGGCCTACATTGTCTCACAAAGAACACACACATATCAGATTCTGGGAAGTTGTTGAATGTTTCCCAAAATGTGCTGATAACCAGAATACTGTCATTCTTTGCAACAAAGTGTGTGTGTGTATCCACCACAGCAGCTCCCTGTGGGAGATGTGTTTCTGAGAACTGCGATCATTTCATAGAAACACGAGAGGTCATTATCATGTCTGAAATTACCCGTGGAGTTTCTCCGCAGCCTTGTTCCTGAATCTTACAACAAATTACAGGAAAAGATGAACACACTCCGTCACCTCTTATCTTGCTGTGCCTCAGATCAGTCGACAGTTTGATCAGTAGAAAGCACAAAGGCAATCTGTGTGAGAACACAACCTACAACCATCACTGACTCATTATTAATATTACAAAACAATATACAATACATCTAGTACCACTGTGATGGTGCTCTGTAGAGACTTACAGACAAATATCTAAAATCAGTTACACATAGTACACTACAAACTCTTTCTGCTGTACCGCTATTGTTCTTCCCATGTTGTGTGTGCGTCATCATTTCTACTTTGCAGGGCTTCAAAGGACAGCAGTGAATCAGAGATGATTTTAATTATGCATAATTACAATAATTATCTGGATCAATAGCTCACCACATTATCTGAACTCCCATGACCACCGGTATGTTAATTCAGGAAAAGCCCTCTGTGTCAGATTAGGAGATGAACCATTCTTCGGTGATAAATGATAGATTTGTGGGTCAGTGATGCGCACAGCGAAATCCTCATTATACAACACACAATGGCTAAAGAGGCTGGCAGCAGCCGTACACGTGATACGAGGCTTGTTCAGTCTTGTGGCTTCTTTCCATGCACATAGAGAAGATAAATGGAAGATTCATTTCTAATAATTAGATCACCAAAACTGAAACTATGTGAATATTTTTCCATTAAGACAAATTGAAAAATCTACAATTTGTAGCTGTGAATATGATGATAACAGCAAACAGCACCAGGTCTGCCTCTACACCTGAATGCTACAGGTGTCTCCTCCTGCCTCAGAATGAGAACAGGCAGAGACGATGGAGGAAACAGGTGGAGGTATCAACACAGAGAGGAGACTGTGCCAGACTGCTGGCAGCCACTGTATTTTTAATCTTGAGGGATTAGCTGAGGTTTCAGGGTGACTGAAAGGACACCAAGCTGATATCTGGAGAGATGGCTAAGTCTAATTTTTAGTGAAAACCAAAACAAATAAGGAAGTTTTTTTTCCGGCTAAGTTTCTGGATCCTGCTGGGGTGACACGAGGTCCACAGTTATTTTTAGAGAAATAATAAGTGTGTTCTTAGGGACCAGAGACCAGAGGAAGTTACGCTGAACACCACTAAGCTTCTAAATAATATTGTGGTGGATCACACTAAAGAAGGATCTGGAAGGCTTTGAATGACACTTAACACTCCACCAAATCAGTTGATAGTCATTTTATTGAACAGAAAAAAAATCAAAGTGAGTGTGTTAAACTGTGGTTCATCATGTTAAAGCCTTGAAGCTCATCACTAATAAAGTGCACTTTAAGTTCATGTCCTCTCTCCCCTCACACGGGCTCAGGACTCAGGACACCTGAGCTCTCATTGTTAGAACACTGTTACAGTTAGATACATAAGACCAAGTGCAACAACTGAGCGTCTCAGTGAGGGCGAGTGCATAAGTGTTAATGGAAGATCAGCGTGCTGAGAGTCTCTTTCATCTCACCTGGGTCTAAAAGGTCTCCTGTTTCTGCCCTGGCTCAGGTCAACCCAGTCGTAATAATAATAATAATAATAATGAGACAGATGGTGGCTCCTGCACAGTTCAGGTTATGTGATTGTAAAACAGCACAGTTTTTCTTCATCAGTGGTTTAAGCTAAAAGTTTTTGCCATGAGTGTCTTTACATTTTAAAAAAATAGTTTCCTATTTCCAGAGGTGTTTTTCTACATAATATATGTACAGTAGTATCTTTACAAAGAAAATAATGTTCTGTTAAAGACTGTTGCAAGGTCAGTATTGACTCCAGTTTGGCACGTATTCCTTGTGATTTCACCCAGTAACAGACTACATGGAAAAGACAGCCGAGACAAGTGCGTTCACTCCTCGACTTTCATCCTTTCACCTTCAATTCTGCCTCTCCTGTGCAGACGCACACACTAACCTCACAAATGAGTCCTATTCCTGCTTATTTATGAGATGAGATGTGTGTCAAATGGTAATGTACACTGATGTGCAGCAAACAGGAATGTCATTCACATGAAAACAAGTTGTTTGATGTTGCACTACTCTAGAGGGCACAGCCAGAAACCCCCCGGGGAGAACATCTACAGTACAAGGGATGTTGTATTAATCAACATTGACACTTCAATTTTAACTCTATGGGATCTCAGGATTCCAATGTGCTATATATATATATGACACATTTTACATCCAAGTCAGACACAAACCAACAGAAAACTACATGTTGCACAGTGTAGGCATGGAAAAAACAGGAGCAACGCTGTCAGGATTCAGAAAAGATGGGACACTGCTGCATGTGGTGACAACACAAACACTGCTGCTAATAAACACACCAACTACTAATATTTAAATGTACTCTAATCTGACGGGGAAACTGCACATTGGATATCTTCACCTCTTATTGCACTGTCTTCACTTCTTCGTGCCAATCAAAACATCATGGCAGTTGTGTGTCTCTCCTTGTTTTTAAACACGTAAAGTTCGAAGTTAACCCAACAAAAAGTCCTTCAATGGCCAGTATAAGCTCTCAAAAGAGCATTTTACACACACCTTCATGACCTACCTAGTCAGCATTACAAATAATAAATATGTTCAATAAATAGGGATTTTTCCATTTGAATAACATATTACAAAGATTCAGGTGATTCGAGACAGCTTTTATGTGTAGTAGTGTTGAGAGTATGTGGCTCAGTTAGTGTTGCATGTCAAATTGCTTTTGTTTTGTTTTTTCTTGAGCAGCTGGTTAAAAAGACTGCAGAAGTGCTATTGAGCTGTCTTTGCTAAAACAATTTTAGATGGATAAAATGCACTGCACAGGAAAACATGAATATTAGACTGTGCTCAAGTACTGTCTGTTGTCTAACCAACAGACAGACAAGCACAATGTCCTCTTTCCAGTCTATGATTTAAGTACCGGTAGGTTTAAGCTTGTGAGATTTTTCAAATTATAATGTTCAGATATTGCTTTTAAAACATCAGAAATGCATTAAATCTCTTTGCTTATAAGAGTTTGTCCCCACCTTCATTCACCTCTCATACATCCATTATGGACATGAATGCACCACAGGACAGGACAGTGAGAGGGAAAGCAGCCCTAATGAGAGGCATTATGACTGGGTGGCACATAATGGAAGTAGACCTTATATACATATAAATGATATAGTACAACTGTCTGTATGTGCATCAGATCCTTCATCTGCCACACACCTCTGCAGGCTCCCAGTAGCAACATCAAGCCTGTGCTTGATGTGACTTTTTTTTCCAGTCATGCTGTTGAGCATTGTTGCTTTTGTTTTAAAGTGCAGTCCAGATGCAGGTGACTAACAGACAACAATCAAACAAAAGAGAGAGAGAGAGAGATAGAGAGGGGAAAACCTCGAGGATGAGCCTGGGACAGAGGGTTGGCACATACACCAGAGAGGTCTGACTGAGGAGTGGGAGCAGGATGGGATGACAGGAGTCTGTTAGGCTGAAGGTTAAAAAACAAAGAAAGAAAAGTTTTTTTCATATTCAGTCCTTCTTCTGTGTCAATGATCCAGCTCCAGTGTCACTCCCTGGACTGGTAGAAGAGGATGTATCCTGACTCAGAGTTCTTGGAGATGTCTGAGGTAAGGCCGTAAAACTCCTCGATGGCCTGGGCATCAATTTTCTGCACAACACAACAAGGACAAGGATACTGGTAATACAGACAATAACAGCTATACAAACAGATGAGTCAAGGTATACCAAGCAGAACACAACGGGCTGAGAGTGAGTGTGACACACCTCCACAATGTCATCATCAAACAGCAGCCAGAAACCATGACTCTTCACTATGGTGATGTAATGACCTCTGTTCGGGCCGCTGGGGGAACAAAAGACAAACAGTGAATCTTCTGTTGTACTGATGTTGGAGCCGGCCAACTTCCACATTGAACTGCCTCTGTCTGAGCTTCCTGTCCTTTACGTGAAATAGATTATAGTAGTAATTATTTATATTCCAACTCAACATAAAATCTATACTTCTTTGGTGCTTATTAAATTCCATCTGAGTGATTACTGTCACAGTGTGGACTGAAACTGACTATGATGTTTGTGTTACTGGCATTCAGATGATTCCAAGCAGCTCTGCTTTGTACACGACATATGTGTTTATTGTAGAGGTTTTTTAAACTTCTGGAACTGACAAGCTAAGGTTATCAGCTGCTGGCTGGAGTTCATATTGAACCTTTTTCTTTCAGCTGTTCTAATCAGAGGTTGCCACAGAGACACATACATTTTGAGGGTGGTTATCAGTATACTGTACCTCCCACAGTGAACCACCACTGCTACCAGATCATACATGCGGTCCAAGTTGACAGCGTCCCCAGACGTGTTAAACAGACGGAGTTCTAGAGGGAAAACCACTCGATAGGACAGCTTGGTGTAGCGGTGCAGCTGCTCCATATACTTAAACCTCTTGAGGTGTAGAGCCAGAATCATCGGAAGCTTCTTCACCCTCATCCTGCAGGGGAAGCACACTTGCTTAGAAGTATTTTTGACACCTCACAGTGGTTATAAACTGAGGGCTCTACTGACCGTTTCTGTGCTTCCTGCTTGCTGCAGCATGTCTCACAGTAGTATTTGTATTCACTGCACAAAGTCTCTGTGTTACTGAAGTCCCTGGAAGGAAAGAGCACTTGATCTCAGACCAAAGGGAGCCTGTCAGCTTCTTCAGCTGTGACAGAATGTATAATAAATCAATATTACCTGAGGCAGTGTGTTATTGATGTGTTCTGCTCCACATCCACAGAAAGATCCAGAAAATCCTCATCCTTGCTGCTCACCTGTCAGACAGCAAGAGACGTCCACATAAATGTCATTTTTCATGGCTGAGTCAGTGACGATAAGCCTGACAGAACAACCACCCACCCACACCTAAACACACTCAGCCACTCTTTGAAATGCTTATTTGTCCGAGGAGCTTTTGTCTCTGCACACTGTAGTACCTTGGTGTTTGCAGGGGTTGTTCAGGGCAACCTGCCCCCGTCCCTGCCCTCAAAACTGTGAGGACAAAGCCCTGACGTAAACTGGGAGGTCAGAGCTCGGCCAGGCATGCTCACTGTATCTGTTTTTTTTTTTCTTTCTTTTTTTTGCATCTCTCAGCATCTTTCCAAAAACGCTAATTCCTTTTCCAGACTCAGGGTGACACAGGGACAGACGACAACACAAAATATCTCTCTAGACAATATTGGCACAGACCGTTTCACAGTTGAGGCAGCGCGTCTCATTGGTCAGAGTGCCCTGGAAGATATCGTGGACCCACGTGGGCTCTGTCTTGTTCTCCGTCTCACTCTCTGTGGTGACAGCGCTGCCGTTGTTCTTGAGGCGTCCGTTCTGCTTTTCCTGCTTCTTCTCCTCTTGCAGGATATCAGCCACTGTGTTCAGCAGGTAGTTGAGGAATTCATGGGCATCCTGTTGCATGTAGTTGTCGAACAGATCTGGAAGGAGATATACAGATATAGGAAAGAAGGTTCACTCAAAGTGGCTCTTTGAATCCAATGTGTGTGTTTTCTGACAAAGTTATTTAAAAGGATTTTTTAAGCAATTCAGGTCATCTTATTTGGTGGGTTTGGTGGGAAGAGAAGAGAGAAGTTTCAAAATGCTAACTTGTCTTTCCACTAGATCCAACAGCATACCATATATGACTCACCAACAGATGAGACTGTACAAGCACAGGTGCAAGTATTAACATTAAGGACTGCAGGTTTTAGCACCAAACAGAACATCATTACTGTGATTAGCTCTGCCTGTGTCATTCTCACTATAAAAGGCTTGAGATATTTCTACCTGCAGCCAATGTCAATAAACTGAGCCAGCCTCACCAGCAACGTAAACATTCCTACTCACTCCTGCTTTGACAGATCCGTGTGTGAGAAGTGAAAACTGAGAGGTGGATGAATCGGGGGGTGGAGGGGGAGGGGGGGGGTCCAGCTGACCAAAGCCGAGTCCCACAGAGATTGCATTGTTCATTCACATAAAGAGCTTCCTCAATATGGACAGCAGAGAACAGGCAGCCTTTCTGTCAGCTCTACTCTGAATGACCTTACCACCAACATGCACCTGCCCTTCACCTCCAGTATTCAGACTGCATTACATCCCACAGTGATACTGCCACACCACAGAACCACAAATCTCTGAAGGGGTGCACGTGAGAGCTTTGGAGACACAGACACAGACCCACACACACACATACACACAGGTGGCAGTCGTTTCTCATGGGACAAAGTCTGATTCATAGTGTGATGATAAATAATGCATAGGAAAATGGCCGTGCCAATAAGCACACAGGCACAACAGCAGAGCGCTGGAACTGTGCTCCCACCGTTCTCCTTCCGTAGGCGTGAGATGAACTTCTTTGGCGGGATGACACCCACTTTCTTCTTCTGTGTGGCAATTGAGTGGAAAAGATCAGCCAGGCATGTGAGCAGGTTCTCCTTCTTCTTCTGCTGGGCTTTGTACGCCAGCACGTTCTCCCGAAAAGGCCGGCAGAAGTAGAGAGCCTGGAGCACTGAGTTACAGTAACATGTGTTTCCAAACTGAGGGAGGAAGCAACAGCGACACACAGAGATCAGAACACAGACAAACACATGCTTTTCTGTTAAATAATCAGGTGGAAAAATGCCAGCCTCTTCCATTGTTTTGATCATTTGGCAGACAGAAAGTCTAGGGTGTTAAGAAACACATGTTTATATTAAATAAACAGAACATCCCTTAAATTGGACAACAGATCCACAAAAACACTGTTACCTTCATTCTCAACAGCAGAGGACATGACTCAGAGTCCCATGTCACTTTGTTTTGAAAGATGACACCAGTGTTGTTTATTCCCCCTTTGTGCAATAATACAGACCACCGCACTATTGGCACATGCATATTTACTTATGCTGCACATACTGATCTAGATTTATGTTTTATATTTAACTTTTTATTTATATTTGACATCTTATTTTATATTTCATTTGACTGCTCTTATTTTTACATTCCGCTCTTGCTTTTGGGGCTTTTAATCTGGGACCTGAGTCCAAATTTTGTGCCATAAACATGTAAATGTGAGCTGGTATGACAATAAAAGTCCTTGAATCCTTCTGTGAATGTATGAGAGGAATTAGTGATACTCACATTGACCAATCCAAAGTAGTGTTCATTGATTGGGAATTGCTCCGGGCCAATGTCTTTCTCCAGAGCAGAGGCATTGGTGCCCTGAAAGGACAAAACAGGAGACATGTGGTTCATTCATTTCTGCTTTTGGAGCGTTAGATACATAAAAAGGCAAATGAGTATGGAAATAATGCAGAGACCAACGGACCAACAGGCTGCAGAGAGGCAGAATAACAGGCCTCTTTCTTATATAATTGATGAAATTGATTCTTTTAGCCACATTTCAAAGTCTCATTTTCCCACAGAATATAAAAAACTGCTCATTTTGATTCCTATAGCTGCCAGAACAACTTCCTGTCAGAGTGGAAAACTGATATCTAAGCAGGTAGACTAATGTCAAAAGTCAGGGGTATTTTGTGCTTGATTGCTGAGGCGGAGCACTTATCTCCTGTCAGAGCCCTTTCACTTGTCAGAGCTCAAAGCTTTCCCAAATCAACCACAGCTTTGTGGCGCGAGCACAGGAGACAATTTGGAAAGCTCTGACTTTTAATGACCGCCATTTCTCTCTGTCAAAGCAGATCGTGAATTACCCCTTTGTTCAATGTACGCGTCTACTCTGAGATGATGTCCGTGTAGAAATTCCATTAGAATCTATACAAAAACATTTAAACAGATGGACTATCCTGCTGACAACTGATGTCTCAGTTTGGCAATTGATCTCCTCAAAGGCCGAGTATTGTCCTCAAAACAATACTAATCATGGTAATGTTAGGCTGGCAGAGCAGAGAAGAAAGTCAGTAGTTAAAGGTTATTACAAAAGCAAACATTTTACGATATTCATGTACTAAACACACAAAAAAGAAAAAAAAAGATTTATAACAAAAATATATATAGGATGCTGCGTTACGGTGTGCTGATTATGAATTTTAGCAGGCCAGCCAAGGAGTCAGCATCACACTGGTTTCCTCAAGAAAAAGGCAATGACTTTGAGATAAGGGGAATGTATGGGATGAAATGTAAATGCATTTCCTGGGTTTAGGATTCATTCCTGCAGCACCTAGCCAAAATAAGTTTCAAGATACAATAAGACACTACAATAAGATGCAATATCTATGTTCATATATATATATATATATATATATATATATATCAGCATTTATAGAATTAATCTAATAAATCATTGCCAGCTTTGGCTTTATGTTAAATATTGCTATTGTACTATTATATATAGAGAGATTTCAATCATATCACTACGACATTAACTTAAAAAAACACCGGTTGCTTAGGAACGTGTTCTTTCAGTTGTAAGACCTGCAACACCTAATTACAATCACTGTCCACCCAAACTGAGTGCCGGTTATTTAGAGGCCCTTATATTGCCTTCTATGTCTGTGAAACTCACACACGTCCTGCACGGACACAGTGTAAGCCATGTGTGTGCAGTCCACAGAGGAGACAGACACTGCAGGCTTCTGCCATTAGTATCCAGTCTAAATAAAGCCAAGGCCAGTGGCATTAAGCAGGACTGTGTACGTCTGTTCTTTCCCACTCTTCACTGTCCCTGAACACAACGTAAACAGAGATTAGTGCAGATTCCTGCTCTGCAGCGGCTCCTCATTATGCAATCACAACAAGCTGTCACACAGCGCGCTGCTCTTTCACCTGTCAATCATCCGTAACAGCTGTACAAATTTTGTTGCAACACACAATGTCAAGACAAAGATGTACGAGACAGTGATGTCTGGGTCTGGGCCTCCCTGAGCACCGAGCCCTGCCACAGAGGAGCTTTGTAACCCGCGCTGAATCCAAGGTGCATCCCCGCTGTGAGGAGGCTGCACCGTGCACGGTGTGCCTGTGTGCAGGTGGGAGGCGACTCAACAGCGAACATCATCACACACCAGCTTCAACACAACAGTGGCTGCAGGCAAATCAATGGCAACACAGACAACCAGCGAGTAACTCACCATATTACAAATGGAGGCGATGTTTCTGACAGTCATTTAGTTTACAGTGTCCCCCTCACCGCCATCTTTATAAAATAAACAGAGCAAGGCGACGCTGAGAAATGAAGTTATTAATTCGCAGCCGAGGCTGGAGGCCAGACTGCAACCCCAAGCGTCCGAAAGCAGGCAGAGAGACACGGAGCACCATGCAGCCGGCACGGAGCTGAGGCTCACACCGCACTCCTCACTGTCGACACGGCTTCATCCTCACAGACATGCCGAAAACACCGCAGCAGGGAACCGTCGGTGCATGAGGGGACGGTGGACAGCGGCAGGCAGCAGGTAGTTAGCAACGATCGGGAAACAAACCTGCTGTGCGAGGAAGGACGTTAGCCCCGCCCACAGGCAAAACTCCCGATTTGATTGGTGGAGATTTAGTATGTTTGATTGACATGAATATAGAACTATACACGGAGCAGCACGGGGAAAGCTTCAGTGAACTGTAGCCAATCAGCAGCAAGTGTGTAAAACAAGGGCTTCAGGGAGTTGTGGTTCATTTTTCTGATGCATTTAAATGCATGTTGTAGGATTTAAGTAGAATGACCGTACCACAGTTTCACTTTAATAGATGAAATAACCAAGAAAAAACTAAAACCCGCAGCAATTTGTTTAATAAATACATGTGTGGACATCTTATCAGTTGTCAAATTAGTTTATTGATAATATAACATAACACACTTGCACTTCCTTTTAAACTACATAATGCAGTTTAAAAGGAGGCTATCCCCAAGTAGAGAGGAGCAGTTTGCAAGACCGACAACAAATGAAAAGTAAAAGAAAAATAAAAGATTATCACCTAACAGCTGTATTTGTAAGCCAATAAGTTGCAGTTTTAGTGTTGATATATTGCCCTCTGTCATGTGGGGAGGAGTAGCCAGTGTTTGTGTCCAACAACCAAACTGTGATGATCTGTTGCATAAACTGTGTGATCTCACAGGCACTACTGCAAAATTCATCTCAGGTGGACTAGTGAGTTGATAATATAAAATTTAAGCAGTAGTTCCTTGCTCTGTCTGCAGGGTCATTGCGTTACACATTGAATTAATTAATTGAGATTTTGTAAAAAAAAAATTGTGAACTGTTCCTTTATGTTTACAGCTGTTCTGAGCATTGATAATCTGACGTCTTTTGTTTCTGTGATGACATTCTGCAGACTAATCATTTAATTTGCAGTTATTCTATACTCTAACCACCAATTAGGGCTTCTGTCCTCTCTGCAGATCTCTGCTGGAGTCCCAGGCCCTCAGGACACCCTTATTCACACTGGCTTTGTTTGTGCTTTCACAACATCCCCCTCAGCAATTATCTCCTTTGCATTAAAATGTAAACAAAAAGAAATGAAAACAACAAATAATCATGATGGACGTACTTCAAAAGGAACGGGAAGGGAGAAAGGAATAAAAGTATTCAGAGAAAAACAAATAACAGAATAATAGGGTTGCCAGTTTGAGATGTGGAGGATGGGAGAGTTTCATTGTTGGTCGAATGTTTGCACTGCACCATGCAGCTATTGAGAAAGTTGCTGATTAGAGTGTTCTCATGCTTTCTTTATGAACATCTCTGATGGGCAGGGAAACAATTACATGTGGTGGAAGCTTGTGGGCTCAATACAAAACATTCCCAGACTAACTTTCTATTTCAGGCCAGGCAGTATAAATAGAACTTAGGGGCTCTGTGGATGCACATGTCCTTTTCATGACTGCTTTTATTGTCATTACAGCAGCTCTTCGTGTTCTTACTGAAGGGTGGGAGGATGATAGCAATGTAAAAAGCATTAACAATGGAACCAAAATAGGCATGAAAACAGCTCCTGCTCTGTATATCTGACAATCTATTACAAGTCATGTTGATGGGATCACATCTGCTTTATTTTGATTTCCAGGCTCTGCAGGACAGTTTGTGTGTTGATATGGGGCTGAAAGATAAAGTATCTGAAGTTTTAATCTCTCATGCCAGTATTTGTTTTCCTCCTCACATTCAGATGGAGCTGACAGGGACTCCTGTATTCATGTCTTTTTTTTCCCAGACGTCCTCTGCTCACCTCGTTTGAAAGCAGAAGTGGGGCTGAAGGTTTGGATTTTCATGTGGGTGCCCTACATGCACGCACACCACACACACAAAAAGAAGAAAAAAACTTGTGTTCAAAAAATGTTTCCAGTAAATGAGGCTGGCTGCACAGCTAAAAGCGCTCATGACCTTCCTGCTGTTCAGCTGCTACAAAGGGAGGCAAATGAATTATGCATCATTTCCGTGCCGGCAAGAAAATAATCCAGCAGTTTAGACTGTGTGATTCAGTGCGGCCCACATTTGGCACAGGCTTCTGAGACAACAAGGTTACAAACCATTTATTAAGATGCTTGTTTAGGAGTTTACTTGTGACAGAGAAGCTGTCCCCACTTATTCCCACTGTATCACAGTACTGTATGTTCCAGGGACTGGGTGTATGTCTGCAAATAGAAAAGAAAAGATGAGTCACAGCTAAAATCTTGTTAAAAATGCTCGAAGGAGTCCGTTACTGTGACACTTCCTTATCCAGGTCAAGTCACAGAGTCAAAAATAAAATCGCAGTTTCTTAACAGACGTTTTTTTTTTTTGTAAAAAAAATGTATCAAAGATTTTAATGCTAATACTATGTGCAGCTGTACCAATAACACAGATATCTATGATCCAGCACAAGCATCTTCCTACTGAAAGTCGGTTATGAGGTTCGGATTGTTGCCACGTCATCAGACTTGTCTTCTTCTTCTTTTCCCCTGGTATCATGTTATGAGTTGGAGCTGGAAACAAAGCAGGACAGGCAGAGCATTTCTGAGGGAAAGGCAGGCTGTGGTGTGATGACATCACAGAGTTCATGATCCTGTGTCCTGCATCAAAAGCACAAGGAAGAGCCTCTGTGTAATGTATTATGTTGTGAGCATCAAGGTTTCATAGTTGGCATGGAGGATGAGGATGTATTGGGTGGCACGGTGCTTCCAAAGAAAGACAATAGCACTGTGGGAAAATTTACACGTTACAAAACATGCATTATTAAAGTGGATAACACTTTAAATTTAACCTTTTGTTACATTTATCCAGCACACTGATCCTCTGCATAATTAAACTTTATCGGCATCTTGACTCTGGATGTTTAACCTCTGTCTAATTAAAGGAGACAGCCTGTTTGTATCCCATTCAAATTACATTCCCCATTCTGTACTGAACACTAAAACCTATTAAAATAAACTCTGCACGTGTTATATTGAGTGAGATAGGGGGAAAAACAATAACAACTTGGCTAGAACAGAGAGAACAGCAAAGACAAGAAGAAAAACAGGAGTCATCACACACACACACACACACACACACACACACACATTTTAGTACATGCTGTTCCAAACAGTCTCTAGTTTACATGTACAGTACCCTTCTTCTATAAACACAGGAGCAGGGCATATTAGGTACTCGCACTGTGCAACACAGCTGGTTCACTGTTGTATTAGCACGCTGGCGTGTGACTGTCTGTTTCATGTGACATAACTGAGTAAGCACACCAGCTAGCTACAAAGTGATCTCCGTTAATAACAAACACACTGACAAGCTCTCTCAGAGTCAGGATTTAGCAGTAGTCATACCATTGAAGATTGATAACAGTACAGTACTAACAGTACAGTCTCGAGTAGGTCTGCTGTTTGTATCTTTGAGAACCGCTGGAAACTGAACTTGTGCATCCAAATGTTCTTGGCTAGTAAAAATGATTCTGTCTCCAATATTTAGAAACACATTACCATAACAAAATCCTAAAAATGACCAAAAATGTTCATTCTGGTGGACACAGCTGTCTGAAGTCTTACATGTTGTCAGGTCCAAAATGCACCTGTTCTGCTCCACAGCCTCTCTCAGCAACAACAATGGCTGCATTGTTCCTATTAAACAAAGCAGAGTTCACCGAGACCGTCTAATGCATGCAGTCCTATGTGAGAGTGCACATCAGCATGCAGGCGACTCAGGTAATGTAAATGGAGGGGTTTATGGCAGGACAGGTCACACTGTCTGTAGATACTGGTCAGGCTATCTAAAGTGCTAGCCTAGTTTTATGAACAGTCAGGTGATTCAGGGAGACCAAAGAGTCTGTGGACTGTTTCCTTTCAGTGACATACTGCAAATACATGAGTACAACTCTGTTCTGCTTAATGGCCTGAAATAAATAGTATATCAGAAATCAGCACACATGCTGCCGTATCATGCACTCTCTGCATATTTTCCACATCTCTTTAACAGCAGCTCCAGATTCCTGGACTGACTTTCTTCCCCTCTGTAGGCTCAGGAGCATCCTGTCCTGATCACGGTCAATAACAATAGAGCTGTTTGTATAACTGCATGTCTGCAGTGAACTGAGATGGCTGCAGAAAGCACTGGAGCTTGACCCACTTTCCAGTCCTGTGAACCGCAATAATTCATTCTGCCAGGTGCTCGGAAGACTGGAGGTCTGCTTAGTGAGGGCACCGCAGCCCTGATGTGTCTTCACACAGCACAGACCTAAGTGTTCAGTAGGCTAAGGACGAAGAAAAACTACATGTTTCCAGAAGAGCTTCACCTGCAGGTTGAAGATGATCTCTGATTGCTGTATGTTTAATGGTTTGATCTTAATTGGAAGAGCCGAAATCTGTGTTAAATTTGCTTAAAAAAGGTTGACGAATCTCTATCATCTTGTAAATCAAAGTTTAACAGCAAAGACTGGTGAATTATATCAGGATGACATTGTATGTTAAGCTAAAAACATTCAGATGTTAAAAAACAGTCATATTGAATTGGAGGAAACATTTGTATATGAAAGAAAAGAAGTTAAGGGCGTATGAACAGTCTCAGAGGAGAGGAGAACAGCTGAAAAGCAGGCAAATACAAGTTCAGAAGTAGTCAAAGAAGTAGTCAAGAATCACTAATGTAGCTCAAACTACGTAGATATAGTTGAAGGTCAAAGGATTTCAAAAGAAAACTCCATACATTCCAAAAGACTAAACATTTTAGGAAAAATATAACTACTTGAAATGATATAAAAAATACATAACACATGATAATTGTAGGCCTTAATATAAAACTATGTTAATATGGGATATGATATAAAATGGGATTTGTGAAGCATTATATATAGACAGGTGACATCTATACACCACTGAAGCAGAGGTGGAAGGTTGATGATAACTGACCTGTTATGAATCATGGATAACCCTGATCACCCTCCCCTCCCTGTACAGGACAGACAACAGAGAGCCTTTTCCAAACGGCTCAGACAGCATCATTTTCTTACGAACCGTCACAGGAGATCTTTCCTGCCTCAAGCAATAAGTCTGTATAACTCCTCATCTGTGTGTTAGGTAACACTGACTGATAGTTGTAACCGACAACTTTTGGGTTAGCACTTGTACATATATTTTATATCTCTGTTTTTTTTTACCTGTAGAGATATATGTAACTCTGCCGAGTGCCTGTATATTGCTGCTGTAACAGTGTTATGTCCCAGCTTAGGATGAATAATAATAATAATAAAGTAAATCTTAATCTTAATAAAGTACTTCTTTTCTGTTCCATTAGGAAGGCACAGTCCTTTCTGTATTGGGTGGTTTAATAAAAGAATGTGAGTGGCACATGGTGTAGTGGTAGTCTCCTTTCTTCAGGATGTCTGACGCACGTCTTCCTTTTTTTCGCTGTACTTGGTGCCAATTTTCATGTAGTGCACAGTGTGTACCCTTCAAGAACACTGACACGTATTCCCCATTATTGCTCACGGCTGTTTGGCCTGTCTGTTTTCCTCTTCTCCGTCTGTGGCATCCTAATGGCCCAGCTACACCACAGCTCCTCCCTGCTGCAGGCACAGTTTCTGAAAGCTAAGCTGGGTGGGGACATGGCACACATGTATTATCTGTGCTGGGGATGATGGGAAGCAGAGGCAGGAACCCTCATGGTCAGCACCAGCCCACTCAGTAAACTACAGTATGGATGACTTCAGTTACAGTAATTCTGTGTCCTCAGTAATTTCCATGTACACGTGATGAGATTCTCATAGTCATCACACTTCCGGTAACGCACACCGATTGAAACACTTGTTTTCTCAAACTCTCTTTTACCATCATAAAAGACAGACGCTGCATGCGGTGACCATGAGAACTAAGAAAGGCGATTCATCACAGTCAGACTCTGAATCACGCACACAACCACACACAAATGTTTGAATTTTCTGTGTGATGTCTGTGAGCAGGCTACATAATTACAAAGGGAATATGCCAAAAGCTTGGGTGTCTGTGTGGGCTGTGTATATGCATATAAATGAAAGTGGGCCATTCAGTCTGTGAGTGTATATCATCAGAATGAATGTTCTGTGTCTGTCTACATGTGCACAGGCGGAAGGACGGTTCAGTGTGAGCAGAGAGCTAAGCTCAGCTTCTTTTCCTCAGAAGGTGAGGAGGATAACCGTCCAACTCCACCATAATAAAAAGGATTTATGACACGAGTCTTTGTTTTTTGTCCTCTGTCTGATTAGTCCTGTGAGATCAGAAAAAAATGCAGGACAGTTTGTAGTTTGAGCATCAGCCATCAGATCTATCAGATAAGGAGTTTCCTATTATAACCAGGGAATGAACAGGGAGCTCTGAGGACAGACTGTATGGAAGAAGCTGAGACAAAGTTTCCCTTTAAACTGAATCTTACATCTCAAATCCTGAAGCTAAACAGCAGCTAAGCCGCCAAACACAGCAGGTCAACTCTAGGTCATGGAGTGCATCAGCAACTCAGAGCAAATCTGAGGAACGAGGTGATGGTGCTCGCTCTCGTCACCGAGGGGCACATGTGCAATTACCTCTCTGCCTCTCCACAGTGACAGCTCATCTAATTCAGAGTGCTCACCTGCAGAAAGGAGATGAGAAGTAATTCATGAAGGGATTAATGAGCTCCAAACCCACTGACGAAGCACCTTGGGCTTTTCTTTCAAACAAGAAAGCTGATATTAATGTTTCCCAACAGGCCTGCACTTTAGAAAGGCTTCTTTTGTTGGAGGTGCCACTTTCACCTCATTTATCCTAAAATCACAGCCTTAAACTAATCTGCCTGCCTGCAGCATCAGACATAATTTAGGTCAAAATCTGTCCTGATGTTTTCAGGTTTTCTCTCGGTTTGAGCCTCCATGTGTACACAGGCCACCATATTTATGCTCACAGGTGCCTAATCCATCTGCATTCAGGTCCATTGTGCCTGTGAAAGGTAGTGACAGCACTGAGCCTGTCTGTCAGTCTGCACACTAAACTGTTAGACAGATGCATGAAAAGAGTGTCACAACAACAGGGTGGTTAAGATTATTTAGAAATCGATGATGATGATGGAAGAATACTGATGTTGACAGATGTCTGACAAAGCTCAAACCATTGTTTTAAACATGCATGTAGAGCCTCCCCTCGTTTCTGCATTTACTTTTACATAATCTGCCCTTGAATCAGGCTGCATGTGCACTGTGCCACCTTCTTTTTCAGGACTGTTCATCAGCTCTCGTTGATGATGAGCAGAGCAGGTCACTGTGACCCACTGAGGACTGTGAAGAAGCCCAGAAAAGAGCTGTGATGATAAATCAGAGGTAGCAGAGCCAGAATATGAAATACAAATAATTCCATCTGGTACATTATTGCACAGTACACATTGTACTAATATGCATGGACAGTGCATACTGTGTGTGTTATTGCCAATGTGTGAAGCATGGAAACCCAGTAGATCATAGCTCCAGCCCTTAATCAGCCCTTAAGGAAGCCATTTGTCTGAATTAAAGCAGCACAGAAGATGTGCCATGTAGCTTGCTGTGCCTGCAGCACTAACCAATCCAGCTCCGCTCTGGCTGGGCAGTAAAACAAGGCCAGACGTCCAGACAGGGCCCCTGAGGGAGAAGCCTGAATTACCGACAGAGGCCGAGGACCATAAATCTGGACCAATGAACGCTGCGTCCGAACATGATCTGTCCAGACCAGACAGAGTGTCCCAATAAGTCTGTCATACACTCACTGATGATTTCATTTCACTGCAGCCCTGTTTTACATAAACATGACTTTAAATAAATGTGTGATTGTTTCATAAAGTGATTCATAAAAAGACAGCCGAAGCTAAAATGGTTTGGGTCAAAGATGCATCAATCCACCTCCTGTTTATCTGCAAATGTGGACTGATGACAGCATTGTTTACTGTGCACGGATGAAAGATGCAGAGGATGCAAACCCACCAAAAATATCCTTATATAGATGTTGACGGTGGGATATGAAGTATACTGCCAGCAGGTAACTGACTATAACTGACTGAATATAACCTCCTTCCTCTCTCAGGTTAAAACGTCTTGATCTCCTGTGGCTTAAATCACTCTAAATATGCACAGATTGATTTTCACTCACAGATTCAGCACGTGAGAGGATAAAAAAACTTCTTAAACAGTAAAAACAGGATAATCCCTGAGTTTAAAGTCTTACCTTAAATACACATGTCTACGGTCACATGCCCGCCAGACGAAAACACCCCCTATTCTCTGTTATTATTGCAACACCTACAGCTCCCTGCTATACATGTTGGCACACACAAAAACACAGGCATGCCAGAAATAAGAGCGTAAACCAATTGTCCAATGTTACGCCAGAGATCAGCTGAGGAATGTAAACAGGAGCAGTATGAATGAGAGATGCAGAATCAAGATTTGAATATTTTCCGCCGCACTCTGACTAAATGGTCTAAGCTTACAGCTGGCATTCTTTAAGTGGGAGGAGGTGGCGTATATGTGTGTGTGTATGGTGATGGGGGCAACTATTGTCATTCACAGCTAGTAGCATTGCACAAACACAACCTGCTACCTGCCCCCCGCCACTGCTACCATTCAGAGGTATGCAAATGTTGGAAGGTTTACATTTCAATAAGAAAAAAAAAAAACCCGACCTCTTCCTTTGTGCAGGTCAGAGCTGCTTGTGCTGGCAGGCCAATTCAATTTCCATTGGTCAGTGGAAATGTAAATGTGGTGTAGATATAAACAAACAAGTGGAGGGACATGTGAGGAGATTTGTGGATGGATCAGAGCTATGTTTAGCCATCAGCAGCGGCATGAAAACGGAGAACAACCGGACGTTGAACTGTAGCATTTTAAATCCACGAATAAAAATATGGAAGTTAAAACTTCATCACACAGCTTTGAAGGGCTTAGCAAAAAATAATTGCCTGCTAATCACCCCTGCTGACAATGATTAAAGGCAATGAGAATGATAAGCATCTATCACGATACTGACAAACACACGGCTTATACAGTCTGCCCTTGAGGGCAGCCTCTAAACTGCTCCGTGTCTCTCTGATATCCCAAATGACCCCCCCCCATGAGTTCAGGCCCGAGGCAATGGGCGGCTGTATGCCTCTTCTCAGCTCTGCTGCAAAAGGTGAGGCCACCTCAGGAAATCAGTCCTCCATGCAGTCCTCACCTCTGCGTCAACAAGGACATCCTTCTCAGATCGCCCTCCTCCTCCAGATTTCACCTGCTCCCCCCCCTCAGCCCCCAAATAACCCCACATTCCTCTGTTTACAGTGAATACCCCGGATTCTCCCTAACAATTGCCCACACCCCTGCCAGAAGATAACCCCCATTTTACCCTCTCTAACCACCTATTGTCACCTCTGTGTGAGTAACACTCTGATCCTTAAGTCAGGCCTTGTTCTGCTTGGCTTTAGCTGTAATTGTCATCACTCAAAGGCATTCATTCACCTCCACTCAGCCCTCGAGGAAAGTGAAGGCAACAGCGGCCTGAAGGCATGAATACGCAGGTTAAAAAAAAGAGTGTACCAGAGTGACTGTACATCAGTGTGAAAATACATTGTCACTATAAAATAATATTATTTGTGTCCAAAGCAAGTGACGCATTGTTCAATAATCAGTTTAAAGTCACTTGATAACCCGTTGCTTAGATTGCTGATGTGAGTCACTCACCGTCTCTGAGTCCCTTTTGTATCAAAAGAGTGAATCCTGGCCCTCCATTAGGCTAACAGGTGGAAAACACCCCCACAAGCTTCCTCCCCTTTATTATCTGTCATCATTAACCTTCTCGCCTGGTTGCTAGAGGAGGGAACGACGGTGATGCTTTTATCTTTCTGTGTTACAAAAATGCATCAGCGTGGGCTTCAGTGACAGAGTAGTGACATCTCACTCACGTTATTCATGTTAAAAGGCAGAAGCTAACCTGCTAAAAGCTGAACCACAGAATTTCACCATAAGTCTGCACAGATAACAATGCATGTGATGTGGTTAGAAGGCAGCCATCTGTATGTGTGTATGTGTGTGTACACACCTGCTTGTGAATCCTGTTCACTAATTTCATATTTCAGCACAGCCGCCTGTCATCAGCACTCTTATCAAAAATACATACCAGACCGTAATCACTGGAGGACTGAATGCCAAAATACCTCAGAGCACATGAGCACAAATGAAAGATGGGAGAGAGGGAGGGGGGGCAGGCATGTGTGTGTGTGACAAAGGAGGGAAAGAAAGTGGGACAAAGAGATAATATGTGTTACATCTGCAGCAGCGGCAGCTTTTCAGGTGAAATATGCACTTAGCTGCTGACAGTATAGACCCATATTTACCACTCTGTCACCACTGAAATGATGTAAACATGGTGCGCTTTAACAGAGCATAGACGTTTGCATGAAGGCTTTTAAGGTATGCATGCATATGTGTGTGTTTGTGCATGTAATTGTACAACATCAGCAGCCATTAACCCCCCTGTGTGGACTCGTTTGCAGGTTTAGAGGCATGTCTGAACAGCTCACCAGCTGCAGCACAACAAGCATGCAGAGGCATCCCAGAGAAATAACAAAAAAGCTGTGTGTTCATGTGTGTGTGTGTGCACGTGTGAAAAACACATACAAGATGTTGAAAATGCACATGAATATAGTTATCTACTAAAATAATGCCAGCTCCTGTGGTGTGTTTTCCTGGTATTCGTGGAAAATAAGAGCAAAGTTAAACCACATTTTCTCTTCTTCCGCGCCAGATAAAGGCTTTTTTTGTCAGCTCCCACCTGTTTCTTCCTCTATAACTTTCACATCCACCCTGATCTCCATCCACGTGTAGGCGGGAGCACACGAGGAGAGGAGGGCGTGTGGGGGATCACCAGCGTCCAATCAGAGGAGGCCGCCGCTCGAGTCCTATAAAAAGGGCGTGCGCTCCTCCGCAGCAGCATTCAGCTTCAACTTCCCGCGGAGCGCGTTCATGTCATACTGTCTGCCTCCTTCTGTGGACACAGGATTAATTAATCTGAACCCTTCATACAAACATTTGGACTCACACGTACTTCTGTTTGTTTGTGTACGGAACCGACAACGGACCGAAACAATGCGCCTCCTTCAGAACATGTCAACCATTGCGGAGTACACAGCTCCTGAATACCCGGTGCCCAACCGGGTCATTAAGATCGCTGTTATAGGGGGCAGCGGAGTGGGCAAAACAGGTAAGACACGGAATTAACTTCCACTCTGCACACAATGATGTGTTAAATCGTATAAATGTCTAAAATTCTGCTTTCTTTATTTCAGCACTCGTGGTGAGATTCCTGACGAGACGCTTCATCGGAGACTATGAGAGAAATGCTGGTGAGTTGAAGACGGATGTTTTTTCAGTCAACTCCTCAACATAACATTTTTTTAGCTGGTTGTTAAAGGTTTTATTATTTCCGTGTCTCCAGGTAATCTGTACTCCAGAGAAGTCCAGGTGGATGGAGAACAAGTGACCATCCAGGTGCAGGACACCCCGGGCGCAGAGGTAAAAGCTCCTCACACACGTTTTTGTAGTCAGGGCTCACCTGGGAGATAATTCAGTGCAAACGTAATACCATTTGACACACTGTCTGGCTGTTTAAATCATCTATGCATTGGCAGGCTACCTTTCCAAAAGCAAAAGTGTGTGTGTCTGTATTTTTCTCTGGTGAAGTAGAACCCCTCATTCTGCCTGTCTGTAATCTCCCATTTAGGCTAATGGTTGTCTGGGGCCAGGGTAAATGATACCCTGATCCACATCCAGACTTCTCAGTCACCCAAACCTCTCTGTTCAGGAGCAGTAATCCTATAGCTCCTGTCTGCCTCAGTCAGCATTCCAGTCATTACAAAAAAGCAGTTGCATAAAGTCAGGGAATGTTTAATCTGCTTGGACTACTGATTCAGTTTTTAATTTAGTGCAGAAAAGAAAAGGTAATCATCCTGTCCTTTCTTTCTTTCCCAGATGACTGATAATAGTGTCAGCCTGCCTGACCATGTGAGCTGCTCCATCCAGTGGGCTGATGCCGTGGTGCTGGTGTACTCTGTGACGGACCGCCGCAGCTTTGATTTGATCGATCAGTTGCACCAGCTGGTCATCCGTGCAGGTGGGGCCAACATGCCTCCTGTGATCCTGCTGGCCAACAAGGCCGACCTGTTGCACCTGAGGCGCATCGACTCCCAGCAGGGCCCTTTGCTGGCGGGGACTCTGGGCTGCTCTTTCTATGAAGTGTCTGCCAGCGAGGACTACAGCCAGGTGCACGGGGCTTTCCACAGGCTGTGCTGCCAGCTAGCCAAGCAGCCGCCTCCTGCATCCAGCTCCTCGCACACCTCTGCCAGCACTGCCACAGAGAAGAGGCGTTCGCCCCTCATCCCAAGGCCAAAGTCCCCCAACATGCAAGACCTGAAGAGGCGCTTCAAGCAGGCGCTGTCAGCCAAAGTCAGGACTGTCACCTCAGTGTGAGAAGGACCAGAAGCTAACGTGGTCCAGAGTGGCTACAGAGAGCAAGAAAACATTGATGGTGGAAAAGAGGACCGAAGATGATCCATTCTTCTCCACGCAAGACCTGGATCAATCTGCCTGGAGAAGGCAGGTGTGACATGAACAGTGGTCTGGGTCAGATGACTCTGTACAGAAGTGGTGACCTATAGGTGGACAGAAGAAGGTTCATCCTCTGATCAGGAGCAGGAGCAGCCAAATGAAGCTGACCTGAACTCTACATATTAAAAAAACTGTAAATCAAGCTCTCCTGGCAACAGCAGCTCTGAAGGACTGCTTATTTTTAGCTGTGGTGCCCATTGTGCTGGGTCCTTATTCAGACTGCCACTACATGGCACTGCTAAACGCTGGTATTATTATACCAACCACTCCACTCTGTGCAGCTGTTTGTGTGTGTGTGCTCATCTATTATGTTAAGTTGTCTGCAGTATGTTTTATTTTTGCAGCTTTCAGAACCATCAGGACAAAGCTAGGAGGAAGGGAGGGGGTTCTAGTGGGACAAGCAGACAGTATGTAGCATGTGTTGGTTACTCTCACTGATGCACTTTATAAAAAGGAATAGGCCAAAGGGTCCATTCTTATTTATTTCTAACGGATTCACTTTTTTGTGCACAATAAAATGATGAATTTGAAATGAAATGTCTCGGTTTAATTTGTTTTTACCTGTGTGGAAAAGGCAGAGTTTGTCCTCGGCTTCATCAGACCATGATAAAAGTTGCTACAGTACTGTGAAAGGGATGACGCATGCCAAACAAAGTGACTGTGAATAAAGCAGTTCTTAGAAATCTTAGAAAGGCAATCAAGGCATGACTGTACTGCTGCCTCTTAGGTCTTTTGTTTACAAAGCCCAGTATGCTC
Organism: Parambassis ranga; assembly: GCF_900634625.1. Classification (NCBI taxonomy): domain Eukaryota; kingdom Metazoa; phylum Chordata; class Actinopteri; family Ambassidae; genus Parambassis; species Parambassis ranga. The sequence goes on from NC_041025.1 coordinate 6,246,685, forward strand.
CTTGACCCCAGAAAATCAGTGACTTAAAGGAAGGTAACTGGAGCTGACATCACTGTGAGTTCATGTTTTCACAGAGCTGACCTTGTTTTATTAGCAAATCTTCTGAGAATTCCAAGCTCCCTGAAGATAAGGGAAGATAATATTAAGCACAAGACATCTGTTTATTTACAATTCAGAGTCTAATAAGTGAATCCTGTTCCATCTGTCCTCACCACTGTGACAGAACGAGGGACACTCGATGTGTGAAGGTGTGGGGTGTGGAAGGGTGTAGGTGAGTAAATTATCCACCTTATCAGACAGTGAGAATCGAATTGTTAATTATTCTCTTCCTTGTCACCATATAATGTTGTGAGGTGTTGATGCTATCACCGAGTGTGTATTCTCTGCACCAGAGAACACTGCTCTGTTCACACCTTCACTTGTAATGGGTTCACACCAACTGAAGACCAAAAAACAGCTAACTGAGCCCGATGTGCTGTGAATGCAAACAGAACACAACCTCACAAGTGGGCGTCTGGAAAGTATGTCTTTATTGTTTTGCATTAACACCTGATGACAGCGGAGGCTGAAACATACTGTAGAAAATCGACACCTTTGACAGACTCGTGTTTGTCGTCAGACATGACAGGAATGTAGCTTCGTCCTTCCTTCCAACACACCATCTAATTTCTCAAGCCCGACTCACACCTGAGCATCAGAGGTTTGCGTTGCATGTGTCCGTCCACGTGTTCGTGCCTGTGACTGCACGTGGTGGCCTCTCTCAGACACCGATATCGGGCACCAGTCTTCGGGTGCTGAAGAGCAGCTCTGGGATGTCTGTCGGTCTTAGTAACCTGGTGGAGAAAACCAGCACCTGGAGCGCAGAACAACACTCTCATTAAGGTCAAAATGTGTGTGTAACACAACACTAAATGAAGCAGACATGAATGTCATGGTGAATAGTGCACGAATTGGAAACCAACAAGGTGCAAGAATCCGGGTCTGTGTCGGCTGGTTTATGTTGGTTATTATTTTATTACTTTTCATTGTGGGAGGTGACACTCAAAAATGTGAAACTCTGTGGTGGTTGTGTGAAATTTTGGGGAAATACCAAATGTAGAACGAGCTTGGATTATTATTCAGACATGATACTGACATGTAAATCTACTATCACTTTTACAAGATGTGTGCTGAGTAGCTTTTCTTTTTTTCTATGCAAAGAAGCAAACTACCAGCGTTTTAAATCCACCTACCAGAGCAGGGGTGCTACAGATACATGTTAGGCTGAGAATGAAAAGAAGGTGGAGAATTGACTAGTGACAGAATCACTGTGTAGATCAGGGATGATTTATCCCTCCTGCACTTTCCTTGATTGGAAAAACACTGCCGTATAATAGCTGTCAACAATTTGGTCAGTTATGATTTTAGACATTACAGAACAATTCTGCGTATCCCTCAGCAGTGCTTTCTTTGCTTGACTTAACTTTCAGGCTTCTAAACTGAAGCCCCTCTCACATATGAACCTCTCCGAAAGTAGTTGTATGTATAAACCCAGACATCCAAATTAGTTACACCAGACATTAAAGGGACTGAGGACTACTTGGTACAAAGTCTGTGTAAGGTCTGATTGAGGTAACGTGAACATAGAAGGTAACTGTGAGGAGAATTCACAGTGAGTGAGTGGACATGTTGAACTGAGCTGTCTTTCATCCTGCCTGTACTGTATACTGCTTTCCTCTATTTTGGTGGTTCTGTGGATACATATACACACATAGACAGTACTGCAAAAGCAGCCATCATCATGGGCCATTCCTCCACATGTGCTACAGTCTACCAGCTCAGATGAACCGTTCCTAAAGTTGATTAACTTGATGCCAGTGTTATAATGTGCAATATAAGACAAACAGTGGCTTCTCTTTTTAACATGAAGAACTTTATCGTGGCCTGTTGAACTCTTTCCTGCTTTGCCACATAATTATATTTATGCTGTGATACCTAAACCTTTAACAGACACTGTGTGTCCATTTATGTACAAAACATCTGGATCTGACAGAAGTACGACACTGCAGACGTTCAACTGAGCTCTGTGCTTGCACTTCAGTACTTCAGTTGGAATAAGAATTACAGCCCATTATGTTGTATAACAGAGGAGCTCTGTTCCCCTGCAGCAGTGTTTCTTTAACTCTGGGTCGGCACCTACAATTGGCAGCAGGCCTGTTTGTAGTGGCAGAGTGAGTATGTTTCGGAGGAATTTTGTCCAAGTGCAACACTTTGCACTTTGTTTTCGGTGCCTATGAACGTCTGGTCTCCACACATCAGCCATCTTGCACATACATATGTATTGCACATGTATGCACTAAGGTTAGTGTGTGTGTGTGCTTGTGTGAGCCATCAGCTTATTATATAAGCTTGTCTGTATTCAGTCCTTCCTGATTACAGATGGAAGGCTTTGATCGTGGCCAAGCCTTTCATTGCCTCTGGCCTCCTTCTTGGAGCCTTTTATTAAGACAAACCCGCATTACCAGCTGACGTCCCCCCTCTTCCTTGAATTGCTCTTACCCCGAAAAAAAAACACATTCATCAGCACTTAAACTACCCATAAACACAGGTAGAAGTGTGTTGTGTGTGAAATTACTGTATTAAAAGGTATAAGGATCAGATCACACGCTCACCTTTACACCTGATCTGAGCCACCTGTGTATGTAGGTCAGTGCTTATGTGCATCACATTCTTTTTCAGGACCAGTCTGGAAATCTGAAATCTGCCTGAAAGTTGACCTGCCTCCTCACATAAAGGCGCCATGTGGGGCTCTCATGTAGTCTTTATTTCTGAATGCCAGTGAACTTCACTGGATATGTAATCAATGATTACCTCACAGGGTTAAAGGTCAATATTTTTGCATCCATTAAGGGAACATAAATGTTACACTGCATTGATAATCCATTCATTTGAAAGGAGGCTGCTCACCGTACTTATACCCATGACCTGTTGCATCACACCTCTGCTCATGTGCAAAGCAACAGATCTAATTTAATTGATTTTTTTTATATAAATTGTAGTTCGGCTCATAAAATAAATAGAGAAGCAAGCAAATGCTCATAAAAAATGTAAAATATTGTTGTAATGGTATCTTATTTTTAAACATCGCCACTGCCACATTACAAACATTAGCTAAGTTACATTCCCTTCTTACTTTGTACATGCTAAATAATGCATCAGCTACTGCTATGTACATTTTTCTCCTGCCTGGTTAGAATACACCTGGAATTGGGACTGTCAATTGGCAAACGTCTACTGTAACCACGATTATATAGAAATGGAGCCTTGACTCCCTCACCTGTGTGCCTGGTTTGTGTGTGGTAACCATCTCTTTGATGAGACGAAGCTCTGAGGGAGTGACTCCACCAACCAGGAAAAGGAAGAGCAGAGGGTTGTCGCTGGGATGTGGACGGCTCACCTGGAATAAGGACAGGACATTGTGAGAACATCAGAGTTGTTGTCTCTGCTTACTTTTACAGACCAAGGTGTGACAAATAACCCATGTCTAAGTGGTCATCTGTGGTCCTCTTTGTGTTGAGTCACTGCTCAGCAGGACACTGGGGATATTGAGATGATACTGATGACAGCGGACTCTGCAGCGGCTGTGGCTGCAAACAAAGCTCAGAGGGGTGATGGTCTCCTCGCTCTGGTGTCATGATGGTTGCCACGTGGACACGAAGGCAGGTGTACACACACACTTGCACAACGCATGCAGACATAAAAACAAATCTGCCACATCGCCTGTGTTAGAAAGCTCTCACAGACTCAAACACTGGTGTAAACAATGTTAACTGCCATTTTAAGATGTCTGTTTACCAGCAGGGGAAGGTCTGGTGTTTCTGCGGAGCATGATTCGCTGCCGGGGGGAAAGGGGCTTTGTGCTATTGGCCATAGCGCAGCATTCAGGGCAAGACTGTGAATGCTAACCGAGCAATCACAGCTGCAGGGGGTGGACCCAGAGGAAGAGTGGCTGTACACGTGAAGCAGGAGCAGGCTGGGGTAAAGCATGTCAAGGATGATTCAACATGTGTTTCTGGATAAATGTGTGAACTAATGCTTTCTAGTGTAAGCTGCTCAGGCTATATGTTGATTTCCGAGACGCGTTTGGTGACACTTGAATATGTCACAAACACACCGACTGCATGTGCAGGTACATCACCACCTGGATCCATAGAAACACTGTGAGAACCATGTGCACTGCCATGGGACCGAGAGGAAGGAGGAGACAGGTGGTGAGTGTGGAAACAAGAAGAAAAGGTTTCAACACCCACACACACACACAGAGTAAATGTTTTAATGCAGTTTCCTTAGAAAACATGCTGATAGAAGCTGGTGTGTGCACACTAAAACCAATCAGTTAATTTCTATCCATCTCCAGAGCCTCTTTTGTAAAGAGACAGTGCTTATTATTAGTGTTAGTGTATTAGTGTTCAAACATAATAATAATTAAAAAAAAAACAAATTACTACAAAATACTTTTTTTGAGGATGCAACAATCAAACGTTTGAAGTTGCTGGTACATGAGGTTATATTACAGGTTAGAATATTGAGCAGAGCAAATAATTGCTATTTTTTTTCCCAGTGTCAGTAATAAAAATCTGACACACACACAATATGTATACAATATGAGCCATGCTACTGTGGATGGAACGTAATCGTCTCACAGATTACCGTACATTATCGTGTATCATCTTTCTCACAGATTACATTTAGTGGAAGCTGAGGAGCTGACACGCTGCCATCAGAGCCAGCATTAATAGAATACTTGGACTTTGAGGCTATCAGTGTGTCTGTTTGCTCCAGCTCTGTGTTCTGGTTTGGTTGCTATAGCTGCCAGGATGTGTGTAGGGTGATTTAAAATGACAGCACTGACTGAGAGTCTACAAATCCACAGTGGAGAGGGCTGCCATTATGGAACTTGTCTGAACTCACCCTATTAAATACTACAACATCTGCCCTAGGAGGAAGATGGAGCTTAGTGAGTAGTAAAGACCAAGGCCAAGACGCCAACACAAGGGGTTCTGAATGACTGCTGGACTAAATGTGCAAATGTAGCAATGATGATGCTGAAAAACAGACGTGCTAAAATTGATTTTGTCTTCCATTTGGCTATCAATAACATCTAGAAGCAAGACATCCCACCCACCAAAGATCTAATGTCCAACATCAAGAACTCAGGACCTGCAAACTTTCAAACTATTCATAATTGCTAATGAGGCTCATTGGGCAATAATGTGACCCATAAATGAAAGAAGAACTACAGCTGAACATTTGACGGAGCCAGCCCCCCCGTATGACTTTTAAACAAAGACTAAACATAGCACACAAACAGTTTGGTGACCATTTATGATGACGGTTTTAAGTGACACTGTGCAGGCTTTCAGTGCATCATAATCCAGACAGCATGGTCCACTGTGCTTCATGATATAAACTGCGGAGTTCACAATAAGCTCTGTGGGTAAAAATAGAAGTTTAACTGGGGTATTTTACTGCATGTAGGGCATGCACTAAACTCCTATAGAACCTCCAAGTTCAGCTTTATAGGTTATGTCTGTCTGAGTTGGTGGTTCCTGCGCCAAGTTTCCTAATTTGTGTGAAACCAGGCCACAGTTACACAACCTGTCTAATTCTTCCCCAGGGGTAATCGTCAGTTTAAACAGGCCCAGATGTGGGATAATCAGAGTGGGGATCATGATCTGCTCTGCAGTGGATATACATTACCCACAAGACTAACAGTACTTATCTGTTGGAGGAAAAACCTTTGGACAAAATATTAATATAACCTAAAATTCAGGTTGTTGTTGTGCCTGAGCCACTGAAGAATGAGCAGTAATTTAATACATTGTGCCTCTTTACAATCAATGATCTAGCTGCAAAGTTGGAATTTGGCAAACATGCAATAATAACTATAAAAGGTGCCATTTACTGCTCCATAATATTTATCTAAAAATATAATGTGTTTCACTGATGCAGTGCCCTGGTACAGTTTGATTCAGCTGCTGCTGCATTGAATCGGTTTAACTAACAGTCCTAATAGGTGTGCTTGTACTTAAGGTGCAAATGCACACCTAATTTGGATGTTAAACTACTGTTCAATAGGCCATTATCTGTGCTAAATACTCCCATACATCTGACTAGTAGGGCCAGTATTTTACCTGACCATTGTCCCATTAAATGGCTGTTATCACCCGCTCATTACTGTCTCATTAAATGGCCCACAGAGGTCCAGTCGTTATAAGATTAATGTGCTTGTGAGGGGACAGGTTAGTGGGGATGGTGGACTTCATTCCAGAACATTGAGGTTTAATTACTAATTTGTGATTCCTTTTTAGACATCAGCTTGAGTTTTGCTCTGTGTTTGCTTTTGTTTTGCTGTTTATGCCCTTTTTAGAAAACCTTCACGCCAAACGGATGAATGCCACTCAAGACACCAGCATGCTCTTATTCAATTTGCTGGGTAGTGTTCTCCTTATCACTCATCACAATACATGATAAGGCACATTCTAGGTTACACAGTAAAACAGGTCCTTACCAGCCCATATGTACACAAATGATGTGAGATGATAATGCTATTATCATTATAAGAGTATGTTAACAAAAAACTCGAAGCAATACACATCCTGTTTTTATTGCTACATTTAAGTCTGTAAGATTTCCCATCATGCCACTCATAACAAAGTAAACCGTAAAATAGTACTGTTATATAGCCAATAAAGTCTGCTTGATGCAGAGAGGTGACTGTTATCTGTGTATTTTACTTGTTACTTGGTGATGGAAATGAAAAAGCTTTTAGTTGTGACTGTGTCCTGATTGGAGGGGTAGCATGAAGAGCAACAGGGTTGCTTTATTTTATTTTTTGGTTAGGAGGCATGCTAGGCCCATCTGGTGAAGCAGAGTGAGCTCTGCCAATGTGAAAAGCAGCAGCTGGTGACTCCATGTGGAGACACGTGGCTGTCCTATAAAGTGTGACCATTGTAAGTAAATACTAGAAGCATAGCATCTTTCAGAACCTATTCATCAGATATTTTTTTAACAATTAGTAGTCCGGTGTACACATAGATGACAGTTTAATCAGGTTATGCTCAAGGAGTAGAAGAAAGCACCACTTCTGTGGACAGCAGGTAGTTAAATCAGGGTGACAGACCCCACTTTATCCAGATGTTTATGTGTCTGTGAACAATGTCTGACCTTCATGAACATGCTGAAGCCAGTCTTCAGCAGGTCTGTAAGTCCTCCGGACATGTGCTCAATATCAGGACATTCAAGATGGTCAGGGTGGAAGACTTCCTCCAGGATTTGCCTCAGGAAAGGACGATAGGTGGCCTGTGAAAGACAATGGCTAAGTTAACTAGAGCAAACACTGCAATCACTACAAATATTCATGTGTGGTGCTGCCACCCTAATTTGTCAGGTAAAACACACCATGGTCATGACTTTGGGTATTTTGTCTTATACACATACATAATATACATACACACAGAGAAAAGGTAAAAATTCCACAGTAACAATCTGTATATATATATATTTGTTGGAAATTTACATAGTGAGGCCTACTTTCAGCATCTGTATGGTTGTGTGAATGGTTGTGGGTGTGAGAGTCAGTGGAGTTATAAACAGCTCAGCTCGAGCAAACAGGCCGCTGACTTATGAGTCACTTCAGGAAGGGGAGCTTAAACACTGGTGCAACCAGGACAAAAGTATCCTAAATGTGGCTGGAAATAGCACTATGGCCAATCATGAGTGGATAAATCACCTGGAGAGTCAACACCTGTGTCAACTATGTTCATGACACCCACAGAGTTGAAGATAATTCTGAATTATTCCAGTGTTTTAAAATGTTTATAGTAATACTAGTGTTAATTTAAATTATTTATGCCCTTGAAAATAGCACGAGAATGGATTGCAATTATATTTGTTACACATAAACAGCATCTCAGGATATGCACAGTTCTGATCTACCAAGTGTTCTCAATGCCAACAATTCATTATGTCCTGCTCAGCTTGATAGAGAAAAGCAGCAGTTTCAATAAAACACATGCCCTTGAAGGAGCTGAACTGTAGAACCTCAGCTAAAGCCTCATAAATGCCTTTAACTATTCTTAAAAGGTGATTCCTGAAAAAAAACCTCAGGCAGTAACAGGGACTCAGCTTTTCTGCCCAGCTACTCAGGACAAAATGTACCATTTATAGCCCTGAAAGCCAGAGGATCAAGAATTCAAGGGAGATTTTTTTTTCATGGGAGTGAAGTTTACTGTCTTAGAGAACAATAAAGACCCAGATAAGACTTGGCAAAGAGGTATTCTCAACAGCAGAAGTCTTCAAATAAACATGCTGCATATGTTCCAGTACTGGAACATTGGATAACTCCTCATTTCACATGAGCTGACAGTTAGTGACACATCAAGGCTGCATGCCAAAATGTGAAAAGGACCAAAAAAAACTGCTGCCCAGCGCTTCCGCCAACAAGCAACCTATCTGTGTATCATTCTTTAAATGGAATTTTTCAGCCTCCCACTCTTTTCAGTCATAACATGCTGGGGGGAAATCCTACAGTCCAGATTATATAAAGCAATATTTACCTCCTCCAACATGACTCTCCTGCATGGGTCAGCCTGCACAAACTAATCTTGGTGTAAACACAAGAATGATTCACCTCCGGCTACATAACCTGCTCATGCACGCACATACACAACAGCATTGCAGGATAAACAACAAATCTATCCCACAGTCACGCACACTTCATTTTCATCTGATTTACAAAAAGCTAAAAGCAGTCCAATGAAATCAGCACCTCAAACACCCACATGATAATTAGCCATATGATAATGCCAGTGCTTAAATATTCCTCTGCACACAAACATGTGCAGACACACACACACACCCTCACATGTGAGTATCAGGTTGCCCCACGTGTTTATCGGCATTGATGGATGAACAAATGAGTGTTCCAAAACAACACAGTGACAAAATAAAAAACACAAACGGAGCAGGAAAAACAACAGATTATCGAAATCCCATGAATAATGCGCTAAATTGACCTTAAAGGCTTAGTTGACCAAAAATGGCATGCATATGTATACTTATATACTTTATGTTAAAAACAAAAGAACTACAGTGTTTGGAGGACAGAATATCCTGTGACTTCATCATAGCTACAACAGATGGAACAACAAATTTGTGCATTTACAAAACAATATGGAAAGTTCAATCTGTAACCTAGGAGCCAGAATACTGTTAGCTTAGCATAAAGCAGTGGTTATCATAGCTATGTCCAACTTCAGTGGCTGCATCAGGGACACAGATGAAGACTGACTTTGTCATAGCAGAGACTTTGCTGTTTTACTTGCAAAGGATGCAACAGGTCTTTGAAGTCCAACATATCCCAAGGTTCACTGCACACTGCTATACAGAAACTGTATTTATGGCTATTTAATAGTTTGTGTTTAAATAAAACATCACACAAAACTTCATAAAACTCACACCGTCTGTTGTGGCTGTGAGAAAAACACTGCTGTTGTGATGTTATTGACCATAAATTGTGCTGAAATGCCACTACAACAAAAAGGCAGGATAACAGCAAAACACCATCACTCAAATAGCCATTAGTTCAAATGATCAAATGATTCATGGACAGATTTGCTGTAAATAAATGCCCAACAGGACTACTCTGTAGATTTTTACCAATTATTTAGACACCCCATGGACAAATGTAAGTTTAGAAGATCGCAGACTGGACTTCTTACTTCAAAGAGAAAGTGGTAGTGGCAGATCTTCTGAAATGTAATGTGGAGATAAAAGTTATGTAAGGCATGTAGACTCATCACATGGTCTTGGTTCAAATGCCTACACAGAAAGAAGGATAATATATCTGGTCAGAGATGCATATGCTCAAACATGTGTACATGTGTGTCTCTGCCAAGTGCAGAGATGAACAATTATCATTTTTTATTGTTTATATAACCAATCACCCACCTCCTCCTGTTGAGAATCTTTACAATTCTAAAGACTTCTAGAACAATAACAGCTACAATGACACATCTCGCTACTGTGATTATGTGGTTCCCAGACAGGCAAGATATACTGAGTTCAATATATTGTATTAAACTCCAGCTGTTACGGCTCCATCACTCATTCTATTGATGTTTTTTCTGAGAAATTCGACAGCACTCAGTAATTCAGCACAGCATGACATGTGCTTGGGAAATTTGACATTTTTATGCAGCGCTATGATGGGCATACATGTGACAGTAAAGCAGTGCTGCTGTCTGCTGCTCTGATTAATTATGACTGGAATAAACATGGTGTGATTGGAGCCAAGAGAGAGGCTGTGATGCGCCCATTGATATTAGTTACTTTTTTCAGGAATATAATTAACCACAAACATGGCTCAGAGTGGTGTCCGCCAAAAGCAACAAAGTGTGTGTGTGTGTTTTCCAGACCTGATGTACTCCATCGCTAGCAGTGTAGACAGAGCGCAGCTGCTTGAGGTGGTCTCTGGTGTGGCTTAGACCTCGGAGGGTCTCGAACATGTCCTCCACTGCAGAATGGGCTCGCTCTGTAGACAGCTCCTCAGGGTTTGCACAACCTGAAACCAAGAATGTGACACAACTGAGGAAAACTGGTGTAACATTTCAAGTACTTTTAACAATGCATAACTTCAATGTTTGTATCAGATTCACATGAAATCACGCACACTGCTAAAAAATTAAGCTAAACATGCAATAATACATTTGCATCCGTAAAACCAACTGGCAGTGGCAGTGTGGCATGTTGCTTTATGGGGCAATTTTCTCAGCTGGATGTGCACTGAAACCAATTATCAAGGCAAATCCATGGAAGTGAGAGGACAAGGGCTCCTTTATTTGAGCAGAAAGCACTGCAGTGTCATCAAAAGCTGATGTTACCTTCTGTGGAAAAAGTGCTTAGTAAAGCCAAAGACTTGCTGTGGATTCATGCTGAAATCACAGCGCATGAGAGAACACAGATGCTGTGACAGAAAGTGGGGAAGACAATGATTGCAGGTTTAGACTGCTATTGCTAAAGTAGGTCGACTGGCACTTTACTCTGCACAGGAATGTTGGATGGCTCCTGTTAAACAGGAGGTCAGCTGTGTTATGAAACTCTGACTCTGCACCAGTACAGTATACTTACATTAAATGGAGGCTTTCACACAGTGATGCGGCACATATGTGCTGTGTGAGAAGGACCAGAACATTAAAAATAGAATAAAATATTTAAATGTAGCTATGTGGTCTCCAAATGTATCTTTGGTGAAAGTCACTGCTTATCGGCATGGCCATATACTGTGTGTCTTTTTGGGGATCATTGTGAGTCTAATTCTATATTCTGACAGATGGACTGGAACTTTAATCTGTCACTTCCTCACAGGCAGTTGAACAATATAAAAAATCAGTATTGTACATCCCCAATGTAAAGTAAAAGCAAAACCCTGCAACAATACAACAATCTATAGCCATGCTCTTTGAGCTCTTTGAGACAGCACAGATTGCATTATTTTTTGTAGTCCACATGTAGGGTTTGAGTTTGCATTTCAGTATGTGTAGATGAGTGTACACATCAGATGGAACAATAATTGAAATATTTTGAAGCAGTGTAAACTGTTAGGTAGGATCTATATCTCTTTTTAGAATTATCTATCCATCTATTACATACAGGCTCTTTACCCGGTAGATAGGTCGGGGAGGGCTGGTGTTGATCCTAAAGGGCAGGTCTCCAGGATATCCCAGTGACACAGAACAACCATCCTCACTTCTTTAGATGACATTTAGACTTAACCAAAAGTAACAAGCACATGGGAAGCAGCATGCTATTATTACAGCTTACCATAAATGGAAAAAATATATTTGGAGGAAAATTCAAGGCATCCAGCCTAATTGTGTTGGATCATTGCCGCCAACACAGTGAAATCAGCTGTCACATTGTTCTGACACTATTTGATCACACTAATTCTGATTACAGCTGCTTCTGAACCAAATGACAGCAGCCCTATTCAATCACATTGGACCAAGCGCGAGAGCGTGGACTATATTACCGAACCTAGGCGTCTCCATGTCTCTGGAACAATTACAATATTAGTGAATGCCCCGCTTTAGTTAAAAGTAGCTAAAATCCCAGGCACTCTATACTCATTAGGCTGGACTCAAAAGGCTTTGCAAGACTTCTGCCACCACGGGGTTATCATTAAACCCAGGAAATTCAATTAAAGCTCTCATTTTCTGATTACATAACAACATATGAATTCATACATCTTACACAGCCTGACTTTTGGACTGTAAGCAAAGACAGATGCACACAGTGTATGTTAGTAATATGTGAGTTTTGGAGATAAGATCTAACAGTCAGAGAACATGTGGTAAAGATCTGCCTTTATTCACACCGGTACACGGATGGGAGTGTGAGGGCTGAAAAGTGACCTGAATGAATACCTAGCTTAATTTTATTTGGCACATTATATATGTTGAGGAATACGTCAGTGTCAACACAGTGTGATGAAGTACACTGAACAGCTTGACTGTTTTTCTCTCTCTTAGTCCCTCCTCATATAGATATAGTCCCTCCTCATATAGATAATATCAAATTTAGCACGGCGAGTCTTTGTTTTGAGTTGCTGTCTTCAGGAATGTGAAAGTGTCTGGCCCATCGGCTTGCTTCTCTTTATGCTAGCCCTGCCTGAGAGGTAAACTCTAAGGAAAAACAGCGGGCCTCTTTGACTGAGCAGAGCGTGAAGACTTAGTCAGATGGGGGTCTTATCTTTCCAGACACCCGCACAGGAGAAAAGCAGGCAAAAAGACGAACTACGACTACTACAACTGATGTTTGCCGGGTATTTATACAGAGAGAGGAACAAAAACAAAAAAACAGGAAAACACAACATTTGGTAAATTTAAGCAAAGTGACAGAAACCATCTGCTGAGGATGTGTGCATACTGGCATGGGAGTGTGTTAAATATGTGGTAGGAGGAGATGTGTAGATCTGTTCAAGTGTCTGCCGTGAGAGAGCCGGTTGACTTGCTTCCAAAGCATACAATGCAGGCCCGGGGTGAGGTCTGATGCTGCATCAGGCAGTGAGATGCAGCCCCCCCACATCTGAGGCAATCTGTGGTTTAGATGTTGATCATGGCATTGCAGGTCCTGAGCCGGAACAGGACCAGGTGCTGATTCGGGAACATCAAGTTTGGCTGTGAGGCTGAACACCTGTGTCTGAATTCATGTCACGCGACGCTGCCATGCCATGCCACCCACCATATCAGCACCACATCACATTTACAACACCCCCCCCCCCCCCCCCTACACACACACACTGTCTGAGTCCTCTCACGCAAGTCAAATAGTAATAAATATTCATTCCTTGTTTTTGTGTAAAAGCGGATACATTTGAGCAGCTCTGCACCTTCTATTTCTGTCATGTTTACTTCACAAAACCACTCATATTAACAATGCTTTGTCCAGTTAATCCCAGAATAATATCTAAGACTGACTCAGAACCGCACTTAGCTGCTCAGACATAGACAGACGAGGGAAAGAGAGAGAATGTTGGTCCTGATACAACCATTAAAAGTCCGGGCAGGAAATGGATGACTGAGGGTTTTCTTAATTAGATCTAACAGAGCCGGAGATGACCAATAGTTAATAAGAGAGGTGTGAGCATAACCTGTGACGCTTAAAAGGTGGACCCAACCAAAAGGAGCATGCAGGAATGCATCACTAATGGATTGAGTTGGACAAGGATTGAAAAGAAAATCAAGAACTGCAGGGGGAGGAGGGAGGGAGGAGGGAGGAGGGAGGCAATCAGGTGACGACACTGAGGATTCTTATGCTGTTGTTTAAAGACCTGAGCTAGAAATGTGCACCCTTGAAGCCTGCAATTCTTACAGCAGAATGACAGACAGTGGGCATTTTATACTTTTAGTAGAGAATATTAGTCCCACATAGCCCTAACCTCAAGCCAGTGAGCCCCTTCTAGAGATCCTCAAAAACAGGAAGGCTAAAAAGTTCCATGAAACAGCTGGGCACTGTAATACAAACAGTACCTTTCTGGGGGATTAATTCACATTTAGTGTTTTAGAAAGTCATAAAATTCACAGTGCAATGATGGAATGATGAGGGATTTATGAAAGCAGTGTCTCAATTTTATAGCTGCATCCTGAATCGTTTCCTGATCTTTGGATCCACAGTGACCAAAGCAATCCTAAGATTTATTGCATGCTATGCTGGTTTGGAGGCCTTTGAGTAAACCTTCGGTGCTTCAGCTACCAAGGCCACCAGGTGCTGCAAATAGATACTCTCCACAGGCAAGATCATCTCATTTTACAATACCCAGTTTGACCTTTTCTGTCTATAAAGGTTACCCCTTTTGTAGACCATGTTCTTCAACATATGAGACACATGGATACAGTAGGTCCAGTAGATTCCAAGGATAACCGGGGTCTCTTTGTGAGATGTCATAGCATTAAGAAAAATACTAGTGCTACAGTTACAACTGAGGTAGAAGAAAAAAAACAAGACTGATTGTGCAGATAAGAGAGATGTGGAAGCATTTCTGTCTATTAGTATCGGCACACTTTTGTGCATACAGGAAACACGGTCTCTGCTGCAGCACACAAGGAACATTAAATTAGAAAAACGGTCTGTTTCCGCAACAACCCTCAAAACACTGCGGCAGCTCGCCATCTATGCCTGACCCCACAATCAAAACTAATCATTCTGTACTTATCCATGGAATGTAGACAACGAGACTGCTTATAAATATCCTGGCTTATTTTGAAACCTGATCAAAAATTCTATTCCTGTCTGAGAAAAGAATGAGAGTACGTGATTTTTAGAGCCTAACAGGAACAGAGAAAGAAGGCAGAGGCACGCAGCCACTGCAGTAATCTTGTGTGGAATGCCAGTGAGAAAAATCTCTTTGCTACTGTATCTCAGGATGAAAGAGGACAGGCGGAAGTGGTGGGTTTACATGTCATGCCCCCTTTGTCTTACGTGATGCTCACTGTTACTATGGCAACAAAGTGATACCCAGGTCAGGAGGAAGTCATTTCCACAAATGGCTACTATGGACTAGACTGTGGAAATACACACATACGGTTGTAAGACATTACACAGTATTTACTTAAAGTATTTACACTAAGTCGGAAGTTATTAGACTTACAAGCCAAACAAAACCTGAATAGAAAAAGGAAAGCCAGCTGCTGTCAAACTTTAACCTTAAATGGACTGGAAGGAGTGTATGGACATCTTTCTCAATAGTCAGTATGCTTTGGATGCGTGTCTAAAAATATATATTTTATTCAAATTCCTACCTACAGTATGAACCAGTTTCCACTGCGATTTACTGCAAAGATGGAGCCAAAGACAACAGACATCACATCACCCAACAGAGGTGGTCAGATGCAACATTCAGTGGAGCAGAGGGCTGGCCTGCAGTGTCAGCACCAAAGACATTAGGCACATAATTGTCTGAATTCCGGTGTTAAGGCTTAATCCCTTCCAGTGGCCCACTTGAGAGAAAACACAAGACCTGTTAATCTGGGCTCCTTCAGAGACTCTTTAGGAAGTGCAGAACAATGATCCTCACACTGATTTGCGAGCACACACATGCACCCACACACACACACTTACTTAAAACTCTCACCTTTGTCACTGTTAAGAAACCTTACTGATAACAAAAAACATAAAGAGCACTCACACACATAGTAGCCAGCATCCTAAGATTCAGATCTCAGCCCGTGTGCTCAAAGTGGATATGATTAATCACGTGCTAAGGGCGTTGTGGTTTACACTCTGCCACTTATGGTGAAAACTATCCTGGTTAGAGAATCCCACAGGCAGCATAACTGTGGAGAACAGAAGGATCTGCATGTATAACATCTTCTCCCGTGCACTTTCATGTCAGCTTGGGCGGCTGTGTTAGTGAATGGGAATGTGGGCTGCACAGTGGCTTGGCAACAAGGTCCTTAGATGTTATGCTGTCTGCAGGCATGAGAAGATCAAACAGCAGGCATGTTGGACCTACTGTGGGGGAAACACCTTGTCGCCGCCAAAGGGAGTTTCTGTGTGGGCATAATAAATGAGTAACACGAACGAGGGTACGCGTGTCTAAAGCTATAAGTGGGACTCTAAGTGAGAGATGTAGGTGGGGGCAGCATCTTAAATCATTGGGTAGTGTATCAATCTGCTCAAGAAGAGTCTGGCAGCCACTAATTTAACCATCTTACTTAAGGTCTTTTAAAAGCAGATCTTGTAGCAGGCTCACACACACAGTCACACATATTCATGCATGCACACACACACTGCCCATAAACAGTTCTTCAAAGACACAAAGCAACTAACATTAACCTACTTTGTCTTGACAACATGGCTTCACATTCTTTGCAAATGAAACATTATGGTTTTTATATTAAAGTCATTACTCACCCTTTTCCATTTCAAATACTTTCTGTCCCAGACAATTGCTGATTCATGACCACAGTATTAAGTAAAGCATAAAAACTAGTTCACTCTTTGATATTTGTGTGTTTCACCTTGCTGTCATGTGCTATTAGCTGGACTATCAGCCCTGCTCCTTTTGACTTTGATCCTCTGTAATTACAGTGTTCTGTGTATATATGTGTGTGTATGTGTGTGTGGATGAATGGCAGAGTGTATTATAATTACCATGGTTACAGTCTTTCAAACAAGGTTATGAGGTGGATCAGTGAAATCTGGCAAGGCGCAAAGAATGTCACTGATTCCAGACAAAGGCAAAATTACAACTCTGCACGCAATGCAACATGAGTCGCCTTCTTTCCATGGGGTGACGAGGGGGAGGAGGGGAAAGGAGTATGTGTGTGTTTCTGGTGAGATGTTAAAGCCCCTTGTCGACATCAGTTCATCTGTGGTTGTCTGGAAGACTGCATGTAGAGCATGCTAGCTCCCCTGTCTCGTAGTAGTTACATAACTGCATCCCAGTGGTGCTTGTTCACACATCTCCTGAAACATATTCTCCTTGGATTAAATGAATACATGTACCGGTACACATGTTGTGCATGTGCAATTCTGATTACAGATGGTAAATATTGCATGAGTTGGGTAAGCACATTAGCAATTAATTCTGTCAAAGAAATTATTTAAGGTGTCTTAATACTTTCCAGAGTAGCTAAAAGCATGAAATGTCAGAGGTGAAATGCTTCAAACTAAAATGTAAAACATGTACAGTTTGGAATGTGCAAAGAAATGAAAAGAATCTTGCATAATGCGAAACATCAGATTTCTGGAAATGGGAAAAGAACAAAGAACATACTGACATATTATAATATACATAAAATAATATAATACTTTATATATATAATAAAAGTGAAAAGCCACGTCCTTGTTTTTATTCACATTTTAGATCCATATTATCCTCCACTGAAGAGATCAACACACCCTGAGAGTGAAATCCACAGAGAGCAAAACACGAAGTGTTGCTGAATGGATTCTACCTTGAAGCAAGAGACAAGCATGTTTAAAATAGTAAACATAAAGGATGCAAAAGAAGTGAACGAGTCCTCGTGTCTGCAACACAAGGTCCTCATGACCTACAATCCTGTGACTTGAAAGAACAGTTTTGTCATGCTCCAAGGGAGCAAATATGCCATTTATATATAAATATAACAAAATTAAAAAAACTAAACTTTCATACACTTGGGTTTCAATTGTTTTAAAAAAACAAACAATATTTAAATAAATTACAATAATGATTTGTGACACAAAAAGTGGTAATCAGAAATCCATCCACTTCTATTATAAACATGGATTAATGGATTTGTTTTTTGCTAAACGTGCTGGTGTATTTTAGACGTTTTATCTTCCTTTTAAGGCTCACGGCTTTTCAAGGCTGTGCTCTTGTATATTTAGGGTGTCTGAGTTCATATAGTGTCACAAGGTGCTTATCTGGCTAGGATTTATGTTTCTGCGGGTGAGAACGTAGTTGACATAGCAACCTTTTCAGACAGCTCAAAAGGCTGCTTGCACTATATAGACACAGTATAGCTCATAAAATTTCAGGGTCTGTTTTCTTTTGTGTACTTGTGTGCACTGAAATGTGTCAATACACAGGTGGGAGCTGTGTGTATGAGCGTCCTGCATGTTTTGCATTACCTGCAGGCGCAGATAATGGGAGCTTTAATTAACAGTGAACACTGAGGGGATCTGATTACATTTTCGGAGCCAGAAGTATTTTATCATAGAACTGGCTGGCCAAGACGATGTTATGCAATAAAGGAAAAAACTCACTAACACCTCATTATACAGAAAGGCTTACATAAGTGTGAAAGAATTGTGTGACGCTGTTGAATGAAGCCTTGAGTTTAAAAAGTGAAAATGCAGACTGTGACCTGCAATACAAAAGCCATAAAACCTTGGTGCAGCGAGCATGTCAGAGGTGACTCAGAGAGCATTTTAAAATAAACATTTCTCTCCAGTAGGTCAGTCACTGAACCCATGTGAACCTGCACAATGTTACTACACAATCATACCTGCATGTGTGTGGAAGAATGTCATTAGCACTGTGATGACTGAGTGTGTGTGCCAGGCCTAGACAGAGAAGGTGATTTTTTTTTTAATTTTGTGAAATATGTTGTGTTTGTGTGAACACACTAACACAAATGTGAATGTGTGTGTGTGTGTGTGTGTATGTATCTGAGTGTGTCCACACCGGTTAGAGAAGGTTTTCATCACTCCTCAATTCAAGATCATTCCTGAAGCAGGTAGTCAGGGGCTGCAGACATCAGGCCATTCCACAGAAAAAGTGCTCACAGTGTTTGCTTTTTCTAATCTCTCAGCAGAAGCTGGCAGTATCTGAGCTCCTCTAACCGCTTACAAAGACCTTGACTGTAGGATGGGCACATCTCATTTAGACAAGTTATTGTGCACAGGCATACCACAAGACACGCATGCTGAGCTGACCAGCTCCCTCTGATACACAGAGACAGGCAATGGGCCAGTCAGTGCGAGTAAAAGTTGAGTTAGTCTGCCCCCTTGAGGACAACATCAACAGTGCAGTGCAGACAAGTAAATGTGTTGGACAAATGGGGTCTTGTGTATTTGTATCTTTAATGGGCAAAATCTATTAATGTGAAGGGAATAAGATTTACAACATAAACATTTTCTCTGACAGACAGCCCTCTGTTGGTCAGAGCCAGAAAAGCACACTATTCTGCTACTGTAAGGTAACTATAGCTTAGATTGCATAAATCTTACAAATTCTGGGGGAAGGTGTGTTGTTAAAAAAATAAATATAAAAAAAAAATCAAAAAGTTTATTTGCAAGTTCAGCAGATATTAATGTAAGTCAATTTAAAAGTCAATCAATCTGATGAAAGTAAGTTAGCCTCTTTTAGCTATTTGGTTTGCAAAAAAACTCCTGAGGGGAATACTTGGCTGCTTAACTCTTAATGAGATTTTTCAATAAAACATCTGTGCACATTCGAAAACAACTCTTAGTGCTACACAGCCTCACAAACTGACAATAAAGCTCCTAAGCTCCAGAGTTGGGTAATAATTCTTTTGTAAGTTCTTCATTACAAGAGACACTGAGACACAGCTGAATGTTACTGCAGGATAAAGTATTCAGTTCAACCCAAAACAAGTAACCAATGACACAGGAGACTTCATAATCATAGACACAAAACAGACAGTTAGATATAAGTAGTCAGTAACTTTGCAATACAGGACAGGACCAAATAATTATATCTTATATGAGTTGGGTTATTAAATAAGGCAGATCTGTTTTATGATTTCTACAAGTTTGTCTCATCTTCAACATGAGATTTCTGCAACTGTTACTAGCCATAAAAGATATAATGTGGGTTATGGAACTGATCTAAACTGTTACTGAAACACCTGCACTGATGTCATCATAAGTATGTGCTTCTGCCTGTGACAGGAACAAGTCTGCTTTTTTTCTAAGTTATCTTAAAGTCTAAAATGTAAGAAAACATGTAATGTTTTAGTCAGGATCATTGAGTCTACAATATCCACAATCCACAGGCTGGTAACCAGTTGATTATCTCAACATTTTTCAACATCAGTTTGACTGCAGGTCAGAGAGCCCAAAGCAAAGGGAGGTCAGAAACAAGGTTAAATATGAGTAAACAAGGACTTCCTCCCTGAGGGTAAAATCTGCACCTGGACTTCTCATTACTGCTGTTCTCTGAGTCTGCACAGCACCAGAGAGCACATGTGGCCCAGAGGAAACAAGCTCATAGCACTGCAAGTCTCCAACACTGCATCAAACACACACAAACACACAGACAGACAGAATTCTGGGAAAACCTGCCGACCAATAAGGCTTCAATGGACCACCTCCTACATTTTAATGAGTTTTTTACTCTCTGTTATAGTAACTAGAGTGTTAAGCTCTTCACATATGCTGAGAGAGATTGGTGTGTGTTTTCCTGATGCTCATAGAGCTGTGACCTAGTCGATATAACACCACATCCACCCCATCTATCCACAGGGAGGGACCAGGATTTATTTATGACTCACTGACACTTTGATCCTCTTCAATTTCACAGCTCAAACAGCTTGTTTGCTTCGCCTCTGCCCCGACTCTATTACATCCATCTCCCACTATCAGCACTGACACAAATGACTTCCATTTTTGTGCCAGTATATGCTTTCATATGCTTTCATTTTAGGTCTTATGTTCATCTCTTACTTTTGCAAGACTGATGCACATGTCAGGTTAAAACAACCCATGTGATCATTAATATAAAGCTAAAAGACAAATGATTGGAGTCTAACAATCAAAGAAGTTAGCTCTCTGTCATCATGTGTTCTCTTCTTTGCCTCCACCTCTGTGTCCCTGGGGCTCTCACCTGGGGCCCCTGCAAGGCCCCTGTGGAGCTCTGCCATACACTGTGGGAAGCAAGACATAAATCAAAGGTGGAGCAGAAAAGAGGAAGGCAGGAGGAGGAGAGGGTGGCAGGTTTGTCCTACTCTCCCACCATGTTTTCTCCAAACCCTCCCTCCCTTTCCAGGACTTTAAATCTCTCACCGTCTGAAGAATCATCACCCTCACAGCCCCTCCCTTGTGCACCACAAGAGCAATGGATGGTTCAGACGCAAACACAAACATCATAAAAGCAGAATGTGGGAGAAACTCATGCATAAACCTAACATATCAACATACAGGTTAGACAGAGAGGGTAATAAGCTGCTTATGAATAAGAGAGTCACTGTTGGAGGAGTCATTTAAAGAGGGGGGGGGGGGCTCTTATTTTGACAGTCCCTCTGTCCAGGGAGAAAATGGCCTCTGTTCTGTTTGTTTTCCAATCAGAAACATCTGAACATCTGTGGTGTTCCTGGGAGCAACATGCTGGGTTAAAGTTACAAGCTCCACCGGTGGACAAGAACGCATAAACACATGTGCACTGTTGGACACATTAAGATGCACAAACACACACACACAGAAAGGGGAGAAACACACAAAAATATAAAGATGTTCTGAGGATGACGCAGTGTTTCTCTGTTGCACTCCAACATAGAATTAAATAACTGTGAGGTTAGGTAAAACTGACATGTTTTTAACCAGATGACATGGAAATACCACAGAACTTCAAAGGCAGTCTGAGGAATGTCGCCCTAATGTCATGGCTGTTGGGGCACTGAGAGAACATGTATACATGTCTGCAGCCATAACTGAATGGACAGATTCATTGTTTTCTGGCTGTGGGTGAGGTTGGGTTAGTAGAAATGAAACCAAGAAATCCAAGGCTCAAAAACAACTCTTAAGCAAATATTGTCTAAGTACTAACATATTTCAATTGGCAAGAAAATCTGGCCTTTGTCACAGAGCTCCCTTTTCAATAAAAAAATGCTTCAGGCTCTTTCTGCTCTGAGAATTGTTACAACTCAGCAGAGAACAGAGCTGATAGTGTTCCTAAGAACTTCTAAACTATGGAGGCAAAAGGCTTCTCTAAACAACACATTTTCACACACTCCCCGCTGACACACTTCCAAACATGGTCACTAGGGTGCACTGTTGCCTCATTGGCAGAACTCAGAACCCCAACAGACAGTACAAACACACACGTGTCAGCCCCCACTCTGAAACAGGCGGCTGCCACACTGAGCTGTTTTCTTTCGCTCTCCTGAGGGAGATCAGCGTCATTATTTTTTTTTTTTTTACTGTGTCCAACTTCTCCATCTTAGATAATACAGCAAGTTTGCGGCCCAGATGTGAGGCACTAACTCTGAACCTGCTGAATAAACACAGCCACTTTCCCTCCTTCTCTGCCCTCTGAGTATATTTCTGTCTAATTTAAGTTCTCTTGACTGTTTGGTGGTACTAATTGCATATTGTAAGAACCACAAAAACAGAACTTAAAACTTTAATTTCTGTTTTTGTGGAGGAAATGGCAAAATATCTGCTGGAACATGAGGTGGGATAGAAGAAACATACAAAAGTTCAATATAGGATACAGTTTTTAACTACAGTTTTACTAATGAAACTAACTTTTTATACTTTATGTTATAGGTTGCATTTGTAGAGTGATTGCCTTCAATCTTACTGTATACAGCCATATCCACATGTTAACCTTTATTATACCTGATTCTTCTTCCCAAATAACTATGGAGACAGTTTAAGCTGCTCCAGTTCTTGGGCGTGACATGTAGGATGGTTATGGTACGTTTCTCAAACCACATCTAGTAGACAGAGGTCCTCACACAGAAATTATGACCTGTAAAATGGTGATGGAGGTTAAAATAGAGGGTTGAACTGCTTTGAAAAAGCAGATGCAGAACTGATAGACTATCATAATGAACACAGGTTGACATTTAAGCACTGAGGCACTGAGACACTGAGGCGTAACAGCAGGACCCAGCCCTCTGAAATAAAGACAAGGTAAATGAATTCTGCAATCAAATGTCACACTGGTAAACAGAGTGAAAAACTGAAATTCAGGATAAAAGAACACAGGCAGCATCGACCACCTTTGTAACAACTCAGTCAGGAGAAGAGGTGTTATTGATGTGAAAATGGCATCTCGCACTTTAAAAATCACTTTGTGTTGTTTTTGACCACTGCCGGCTTAAAGCAGTGATGTGTTTTTGAATGAGTCAGTGTTTTGTTTATACTGTGCACAGGGACACACATGCAAAAATGCAGCATCCAGCTGCTAGTCATATGTTATTCGGCTACACACATATTAAAATGCATTAGGACACAGAGAATTGGAGAATCACTTATACATAGGACCTGCTCCTAAATAGATTTAGGACCATTTTTACAACTAATTAGCTTGAACTGGTTCAGTTTAATTTGATTTGTACCAGTGTGAAATTCATTGTAGCATCTGTACAGTGTGAGAGAAAAGAGAAAAAAAGAGCCATGATAACATATAACGACAAAACTTGTCGAAACTGAAATATAGTGCCAAAATATTTGATGCAAGGACCCCCTATTCCCACAGAATTTATCATTCATTCATTGATGCCAGGCATCCAGCATCTGGCACATGCTAGTCTACAAACATATCAATGAAGTATAATATGCAAAATTGAACAATCACGTGTCCTATCAAGAGACGTAATTAAATAATGGCTGCAAAAATCCAACATATGGTTGAGCCAGAGGGCATGCAGACAAAGTAAGCAGCATTCCACAAGAGGACATTAGTAGTGCCTCAAGGAGGAGACTATTGAAGAAAAAAATGAGAATTATTAGGTTCTTTATAAAGTTTTTTGTTTGACTTGTTTGTTAAAACTGAATATAAAGCATATTTTCAAAAAATATTGGAGGTAGATAAAATAAAACCAGTTACTGCAGTGCCTGAGAACATCGGACCCTATATTTTAAATCATGCCATTTTTGTTGTTTTGTGCATCACTTGCATTAACCTGACATTTTAACACTATACATATTTCAGCAGGAGTAATTCAACCAGACAACATAATTCTGTATATTAAACATGACAGACTCAAAAAAATGCATGCTGTGCTATTTACAGAGTAAAACACTGCCTTTACATGTAGATCCCCAAGACATCAAAGGCTCTACAAGTGTGTCAGATCAGTGAATAAAAGTGCTCAGAAGCCTGATGGCAAATGTTCAATCCCACACACTAGGAAGCATGATAATGTGATAATGTGAATGGCAGCCCAGACTTGCCCTGAGTGCAGCCTGGCTGCTCCAAGCCCACAACACCATGCTAATGAAGAGCTGGAGGAGAGGCACGGCTGCAGGCCAAGCTCACTGCTGGGGTTATCGTTAATGAACTATAGAGCAAGGGTGCTGTAATTCATGGCAGAATATCTTTTGCTCTTCCAAGGCTGCTTGATTTGCCAGTGAAAATGAGCCAGATGCACTGAGGAAACACCATCCAGCAATTGATAAAGAATGACGTCCTCGTGGTTTCTGTGTATCATTTCTAAAGTCATACGCAGATGCCTATAATTACAATAGTAAGAAAGGAATGGGTAATAATAATAGTAAACTACTTGACAAATTCATACACTGCCAGGAGGAAATTGTTAACATACCGTGTTTCATATTCTCCGCTCCTTTCCAGATAATGCATAATTTAATTTCTATTTATTCTACAACACACAGCCTCAAGTGTAGATGTGGAAACTTGCACACAGAGGGAATATTTCTGAAAACCCACTTATGAATCTAGATAATTATGATGCTTAAAAATGATCACCACCAGAGGCCCAGAAAAACAACAACAGAAACTCATTTACATGCGCTTATTTAGGACAGGCAGGTCTTTTTTTTAAGGTTTACTGCTCCGGCTGAAAGATCACATTATTTACAGCATATGAACCTGGAGTACCTTAAACTTTGATTGCTGCAGTACCTCACAGCCATTTTGTGCCCTCGACCCATTTCAAAAATGTCCATTTGAGGGGACAGACGAAGGTTTTCTGTAAATGTACACCTCCTGAATGAGTAAGCACTTCCTGCTCCAGTCAGGATTGGGGTTAACACAGGGGGGTGAAACTCTGAAATATCACAGTCTCTCTCGACCTCTTTCTGTCTTTCTGAACTCTTGGAAAAAAAAACTACTTAAACAGTCAAGAGCAGGATTTTCAGTTCACTTGCAGACTCTTAAACACGCAGCTAAAATCTCACATACTTATCAAATTATAGAAGGGCTCTATTACACAGACTTTATTGGAGCATACATCAAAATAATAGCCAATTTTACAACTTCAACAGAAACACTTGGTTCCCATTAAATCACTGAAAGTAAACAAGGGATTGTAGTTTCATAAGAAAAAATATTTCTAAGAGATGGAGAACGATAGAAGAAACAATGGAGGAGGAGGACATCACTGTTTATTCACTGTGAGCAAGGAAAAAGGATTTTCCAAAATGTCCACAAGTGAGGACAGAAGTGCTCCCACAACCGCAGACAAGCGTCTGGTCGTACACACACACACATAAACACCACCATTAGACAGGAGGAGGACAGATAGAGGAGAGGGTGGTGCAACTGATGAAAAGACACGATTAACCTTTGATCTTCACTCTATAGTGTGTCTATGTGTGTGTGCGTGCATGCAGCCATGTTAGTCTATGAGTGTGTGTGTGTTTGCTGAATGATAACCATGCTATGTGCTTGCTGCTCCCATGGGAGAACAGAGACAGATAGCATTGACGTTGTTCAGATCCTTTTGATAGTGGCTGCAGAGACGAAGCAGGGAGAAGGGGGATGAGGTGGTTTGTGGCGGTGTCTGTGTATGTTTGTGTGTGCATTTGATGGGTGGGTGACACGTTGGTTGTGGTAGTTGTGTAGCCTCTACCCTGTGGTGGTCCCTGGGTGCTGCTGGTCTGAATTACACGGTGGAAATGACAGGGATGGTGGAGGGGACAGGAGAATGGGTTTGACCTCCGAAAACCACGCTGACCCAGGCCAAGTGCTGGGAACCCAGCAGCCTTGTATATGGAGTGTGTATGTCAAAGTGAGAAAATGTGAGTGTGGGAAAGCAGAAAAGAGAGATTAGTTTCTATACGTGCCGGACACAGAGTTGTGTATTTGTGTGAACAAGTTCATGCATGACTGTTTATTGACTCTACAAAGCTATTACTGCATGGTCAAACTGAGGGAATACACATATGATTGTGAGAGAGAGTTGGGGTTTCATTTGATACCTGGAAACCAAATAAACAACTCAGACCTGGCAGATCTGAACCCAGAGCAATAAACTCCAACTGATATCTGAGACGCTGGGTATATTTACAGGCTCATCAGTCAACACACTACAACGCCATACATACACACACAGACTGAACCTGGACACTCTTGCTATACACGCTGCAACAGTTTTATGCTGTGAGAAGTTCAGAACTATGATTGTGTAAAAAAAGCGAGGACAATTTGATGTGGAATCCAAAATAGGATCACTTGTTTTGAACCATGAAGCCGTCCACGGTGGTCACGAGTTTCTGTGAAGGGTGAAAAAGGGGTAGGACGCAACAGAAAGCAGAGATTGAAGCCACATGTGGAGAAGCAGCACACATCGCACACTCAGACTGATTGATTAATCTGGAATGTTTCTCTCCTTTCTCTGAAAGTTCCACTGCAAAGCCAGAACAGACAACAATGTGCTGCTGACACACTGCAACACATTTAAAGGGAATCATTTTCCCCCCTTCATCTCTTTCAATAGTGTACACTCACACACTTTGCTGTGACTCACACTTCTCGACTTATTCAGACACACACTATTGTAGTGTGAGATGACTCACATCGTCTCCACACAGGAGAGTGATGAGGTGCTGAGCGGAGCGGAGCTCGCAAAGTGGAGCAGCGGAGAACAAAGGAAACGAGACAGTCTTCATCTCAAGTCCCAGCTTAGTTCTACCAGAGAGTTGTAGCACCGCAAAGAAAATAGTACATTCTCCCCCCTGACAACTATTCTAAGAAGGTAACAACTTCCTGATGTTGCTCTTACTTAAGGAACAGTAGCACACAACAGGGGGGTGTGTTGTGTCCCAGTGCAAATCCCAGAATGAGGAGGAGGAAGAGGCTGCAGAGAGAAGGAAGAGTGGCCCTGAGTGTGGAGTAGAAAGTAGTTCCAATTAAAGGAGTCTGGGCATAGCGCAATGACATGGGCACTGATCAGACAGGGCATCATTTTCTATTTTAGCTGGCTGCAACAATGAGGTTACAGATATTAAGAAGCGTTATGGGACATGTAAAAGCAAAAGGAAAAGAAAAAGCACAGAAAAGAAAAACCAAGTCTCCTAAAAATAACACCTACTCCATTCACCTGACTTGGCACCTTCAGTGATGATGACATCATTGCTGCTGTGAACAACTTTGTGGAAGTCCAAGACACTGGCTGCTTTAGAAGATATTGCATATTATTGGAGTGTTTGTGTGTGAGTGGGACTGTTGAAAGCCTGTTTTTATCCGCTGAATGTAATATGTTTTTGTTATTTTGTTATTATTATGGTTTATGGTCAAGTGAGAAAATGTGTAAATAATAAATATACTTAAATAAATATGTATTTTTTCTACATAATTAAGGAGCTGTCTTCACCTGTAAAAAACAGATGGCAGTATAAACAGCTTATATGTTTTGCGCAAAAGTGAATAAGAAAGGAGTGAATGGAGAAGGTAGTCATTGCCTGATAGTGTGAGGGGAGGACAGATAAGAAGGTGAGTCCCACAGACACAGAGGAAGCCTCCTATCACAGGAAGCTGCTCTTGCAAATGTCAGATCCTTCTAATCGCATCTATACTTCCTGTTTCTGTCCCCCATGCTGGACATCATACGAGCACTCACGACACCCACAACTGAGCCGGATCACTCATGTATTTACCCATCCAGGCAGGCATCCTACACAAACATCATATCCTGGTGGGATTTAGGTCCACATTAAAGTGGATTACAGGGTGGATGAAGCCAGCAGTACAGCGGCCGCTAGCAGTCATACTACTTATTATTTTTGACCTTGATGTGTTGACGCCACCCAAGGTAATGTCTAAGTGTTTCACTTTCACACAGACTAACATGGACAAATGTATAATGTACGGAGGAGGTCCATCACTATTCATTATTGCAATAATGTAAGAATGGCACTAAAGATGTGTTTGCCTTCATGTGTGTGTTTCTGTA
Source organism: Parambassis ranga (assembly GCF_900634625.1). Taxonomy (NCBI): domain Eukaryota; kingdom Metazoa; phylum Chordata; class Actinopteri; family Ambassidae; genus Parambassis; species Parambassis ranga. Next base: position 6,274,818 of record NC_041025.1, read on the forward strand.
ATATATTCCAGGCCTGAGGACTGACAGCAGTAACCCACAGAAACCTCTTCTGGAGAGATACTGTACCGCTTTTACAAAAGTGGGTTAGCAAAACACCAGAAAAACACTAGAATGCAACTAACACAATCTGCACACCAGGCCTATAGAAACAAAACTCTTCACAAAGATACAACAGGCAAATCCGCTCTCACACTCCTTAACAGAGGGCTGTCACTAATGGGTCACCACAGTGTTGTTTATTACAACCGAAAACATGTGGACTGCAAGGGAGGCTAATTTTAGAATTATTTAGATTAAGTTCAAGCAAGAGTTTAAGGCAACTGTGTGTGTTTGTGTGTGTGTGCTCAGCCTCTTGACTGGTGCAGTGATGCAAGGAGGCCTACCAGAGGCTGGATTACTCCCACCTGAGAGACAGATGTTGGTGTTATGTGTCTGTGTGTCCATGTGTCTAAGCAGGCAGACAGGAGAGGACTAGACCTGCCATAGCAGTGCTATTAAATGCACATTAGTGTGTCAAAAAGCACCTTAGCATCAAGGTGCTAAGGTACACTTTATGCATATATAGTTGGATTTTGTGATTCTTTAAAAAGAACCCACTCAACAAGCCGTGCTGTATTTCAGTCTAAGCTCTCAGTATGTTTGACACACTGTATGATACACTTCCAGTATCTGCATCAGACATCATGCCTCTAATGTCACTTTGTCAACACTTGGTAAAAAAAAATATGTGAGTGTTTCATTAAAGGGGAGAGATTGTGTACAACTGAGAAACTCTGGAACGGTGTTACTAGGGAACTGTGAACACTTCCAGCAGCAATATGTGAGGAGAAAGTATTAAGAGGGGAGGGAGGTGTGGAGCAGAGAACAGGAAAAGGAGAAAATTAAAACCATACATCTCATCCTGGAAATAACACACCCCCAACAGTGGATTTTCTTAGGATTTGCTATAGCTACAATATGGAGGGGGAAATTAAAACACAGCCAAAAATAGTGAGTGTTTTTCATGTGGCGACTGCCGTGTTCTGGGTCAGGGAGACTATAGAAAGAGCTGGTGTACAGGGGCAGCATAAAATAAGGGTAGGCAGGTTTCTTTGCCCTTAGGGCAAGAGGGGGACAGTTATAAGGTACTGTGTGTGTGTGTTTGTATGTAAGTGTTCTAATATGTTTATTTACTAAAGGGCTGGGTTTACACTGGCCTCAATGCAGCAATCATGGCCGCAAGTTATTATCACCATCTATACATCTAAATGGAGGTGATAACGGCAGGAAAGATGCTCTTTGCCAGAATAAGACCCCGCAGAGGAAACATTAGGAACAGCCAGTCCATTCATCCCCTCATCTCTGTCAGTGAGAGCCTTTTACCTGGACTGAGAGTGGGCGAGTTAGATGTGATAGTTCTTAGCTCACAGACACAGTGCAGACTCTGAGCGCGGCTGTCGGCAACAAAGAACAGTCCAGTGTGTGTGTGTAAGCAAGATGGAGTGAGAAGCAGGCTGAGAGGACCAAGAAGCAGACTGAACTAGGAGCAGATAAGATGAAATGATGGAGAGGCAGACAGAAAATGTGATGGTTGAAATGGTTCTATTATCTTCCACAACCGTTCCGTCTGTGCTTTATCAGGCTAGGTCTACTCACCACAGCGGGGACACCACCACTGGAACATCTTACAATAAGGAGCAGGAAACAAAACTTTTTATATCAGATACTGAAACAAGCCTGCAGCAAGTGATTAAAACTGTTTCTAAACACCTCTTTATTTATCATTTGACCATCTAGTCCCAGACTTTAATTATAATTTCAGACTGCACTTTGTTTAGGCAAAGTCCTTTTACACTTGCTTTCACAGTGAAGCCTCGATAGTTATGCTTATATGTAATACCAAACAAAAAGTTTATTAAAGAATTAAGTGTACTTTTGTTTTAAACACCTTAACAGCCATCATCATTCATGCCATCAAATTTATATTAATGCAGAGCAACACAACGACACTCCACTGCAGTAGCATTCTGAGCCAAATGATAAATAATAAAAAAAATAGCAAGCTTGACTTTAAAACTAAGTCAATCCTTAGCAATGTCCAAGTTAAATTAACCAAATTTCCATCAGAAATAATAATCATAAGCCAGCACAAAAGGAGCTTTGGTCTGAATAGCTAATTTACAAAGCTTGAAATTGTCAATATTAATGGTTTCTTAGTGACTGGTGGGTGCTGTTAAAGGTTGCCAACTTGATTGTACCTCTTGACCATTTTTGGGTTAGCCATGAGCTAATTAGGCTTGGGCACTGCTGCAGCCTTTAAGATAAGCTTAAAAACCAAAAGTTTTAAAAGTTACTATGAGTGAGGTCAATACCACTGGTACAGACAATGCATTGAACAGTTTGTTTAAACTGTTTGTGAACAGCCAAATAAAGTCAAATACCTGAGGATACAGACAGTAAAAATCAAAAACAAGTAGGATATTATGTCAACCCATGTGTTTTGCATACGCAGCTTAACTGAATTTTCTCTTAGTGAATTATGTTTTTATGTTTCAGCTGAAAACTAGGATACATGAGCTAGATATAAATAAGCCCACAACCTGTGCACTGTAAAGGAATTCATGGAAAAAAACACAGCTAAGGCAATGTGTCACCATTGAACATAGGCGATGAGGCACGTACAGCATTAAGTGATTGAGAAAAATACAGCAGAAACAGGAGGGATGAAGTTCAAACATTTCCTTTGATGGCCCCTCTCACTTTTAAGGCCTGTTTCTGGTCATTGCGGAGGTCAGATGAGTAGGTGGAGCATACGAAGATAAGCCTATCTGCTGTGTCTAAGACTGTGTCCATCACACTCCTGAAGAAACCAACCCACAACAGAAAATGACCAGACACCAGACTTTAAGTAAAGAAAGACTCCTTTTTACTCATGTCCCACTATCTCCTTCTATCTATTGGCAGGGCTTGCAGTTCTCAGTGGGGACACACTGATAACGCAGGACTGTGATTTATGACCACCCAAATACAGCAAGAATATACTAAACAAAGCAGGGGTACAGCATGGAGGACAAAGGAGAAGAAACTACATGGGTAAAACGGGGGAGGAGGAAAAAAAAGGTGTATTTCTTAGGCTTTCTGGTAAAACAGGGGGTGTAAGAGGAGAGGGGCCATAAAAAAGAAGCGAGGAGGCAGTGTTAGGGGAGTAGGGGGCGTTCCTACTGGCTCAGGCCTTGATTAACACCAGGCCTCCTGACAGGAAATGACCCGGCCAGCTCATAGCGCCAGGAGAGCTTCCATCTGGTGTCGAGTCCGTAGAGGAGTCCTCCACCCAGGAGAACCGAGCAGAACTGAATGAACACATTTCTCTTCCAGGACTGTAAGATTAGTCCCACTGCTTGTATAGGATACTATCACAGACTCCATCGTCCTGTTCCTGTTGTTCCCGTGCGAGGGTGTAGACACCAAAAGCAGTACTGAGATAAGGCCTTTCTGTCTTGGCTTAAAAAAAAAAAAAATCACCTTCCAAACAAAAAGTCAATACAACCAATTGAAGGTTTGATGGTGAGGTTAAATGAAGTTAGAGTTCCCGGGATTAAAAAAATAAAAAACTGCATGGGGTGCATGATGGTGGGGGGTGGAGAGAGAGCAGGGGGACAGTTTGGGGAGGAAAGCGGGTACATTAGGACAGGTCATCTTTCACTGCAGACTGGAATCCAAAACGTAAACAAGTTCTTCCGCACCAACAGATAAAACGCAGATATATCGTAAAACTAAGAGGGTCTGGTAAAAAACAGACTCACACGCACACACAGTCGGCTACACTTCAATGCAGTTACTTATACTTATATGTTTTGAGCACAGACGTTGCTTCTACGTCTGGCAGACTTTAGAAACAGCACATGCAGACACATACACAAACAAGAATGCCCTTCTTTGAATTCTGCTGCGGACTGTAAAGCAGAAACTTATGTATGCAGACAGAGAGGGATGTTCCTCCAGAGGAATTAAAAAGTGTCGGCTGAAGACAAGAAAGACGAGCGGGCAGTGTGTTGGCTTGACTCCTCCGCTGACCCTCCATCCAAGGGTCAGTGGCTGACCCCTGCCTGCACTGACGCGTGTGCAGGGGCCAGGGGCCGCTGTCTCAGTTAGAGTCCCTCTGGAACCAGCGTGTATGTGTGTCTGGTATGTATTTCTGCTTTGTTAGGCGAGACTGTGTGTACGTATTTGCAGGTCTGTGTGAGATCGTCATAGTGTCCTTTTTCATTCTACGGGCCCAATTCCCAGCTGAGATATAAGTGCTTATGAGCTTTTTATGATGTGCATTTCCTGTCATAAATAAGAAGCAGAGGAATTCTCTGCTGAGCGCTAACACACTCCATAAAGCAAACAGAGGTGTAAACTACTACACTGGGCTGGCTCTGTGAAATCCAACCGACAAACCATGGCTACTGCTGACTGAACTTGCTTCACAGCTGATGCTTTGCCTCTGACAATAGGTATCAATTATAATTGATGCAACCTGCATTGATTACCTGAATTTTCCCTCGGGATCAATAAAGTAAGTGTCTGTCTGTCTGTCTGAAACAGTCTCAGAACAGAAATGACTTTAAAGCTATGATAAAAACATATTCCTCCCTGCCTGCCGATGAAGAGACAGACTGTCTGGGAAAACCATTGGGGAGCCGAGCATCATCAATTCTGTTTTAGTTTCATTTTGATTTAACTAATCCCAGGTCAACAACCCAAGTGAAGTGTCTAAAATATCTTTCCAAGCTCAGTGATGGATCTTAAAGTCTTAAAATAGTTGTTTGTAAAAAAAGCTACAATGGCTAGGAAATCTTTACAGACTCAACATAATCAAAAGATGAATCAGGTCTTTCCACATGCAAAGAATTCTAATGTTGCATAAGATTCAAGGTCTACAAATGTGAACCTATATCATTGGACTATATGCACTGAAAATCAGCTGAAGGTGCCCTAACGTCTGGTTTTCCTAGATGCTCTCTGCACTTGCTTTTAGCCATTTGCTATACTGTTTAAGGGTGCTTACTTATAAATATTTAAAACATTGCTCTCCTTTGTATGTGTTTTGTATCATTGTCTTCAATGTAAATGAGAATTGGTTCTCAATTTATTTCACCAACATACCCAATGTCAATATAACTCAATACAGCGGAAACATGTCTTTTCATTATAAAGATGGATGGTCCAAAAAAGGCAGAGACAGGCTGTAATAGACCAACAGTACAATGGTCAATCACAACAGATACATAATTATTTTGATCCTGTTAAAACTGTTACCATGAATAGCACATAGGATTTTGTGGATTTTAAAGATCATTTTGTAAATTAAATAAAGTTTGTTACAAAAGTCGCCTAAATGTAAGAATGGCTTTGTACAACCAAGAGCAGAAAAGAGAAGACATAGTATGGTGGGACAGTACTGAGAAACAACCACAGTGCAGACTTGGGAGCTTGGGGCTGATCTCAACTGTGTGTGGCCCTGCTTGTTAGCCAGGCCTGCCCGGCCCAGCAGTGAGGAGCTGATGAGCTTCACTTAATTAAAGCCTGAGCTCCATGTCACCAGCTTATCTGATGGAGTGAACCAGAGAGAACAACGCTGCTGGCTGCTTTGTTCACCCTGGGGTTTTCACCTCATATATGTATGTATGTGTGTGTGTGTTTGTGTAACATGGAAGGAAGTAAAGAAAGACCACCAATTAAAAATAATTGGGACTAATTTCATAAACAGTGCAACAGGGGAAATATGTTCAATCAGGCGCAATTATTAGACTAACTTATGCTCTACTTCCCCCCTGCAACCAGCTTGGTGCTTTAGGGTGTTGGATATGAAGAATGAAGAAGAAGAGCGGGTTAGTAAAGGCAGAAATGGAAAAGGAAATATAAAAACTAAGTGAAGAAAAGCCTAAAAAGTATGCAGACAGAGAGTTGGTGGCCAAAGTTATGTGCGATCCCTTTCATGTCCCTTGACTGGCCCATGTTGCTTTGCCAACCCAAACAGCAGCGTTGGGGAGGTCCAACTCTCTCTCTCTCCTCCCCCTCTTCCTTGTCCCATGCACACCCCACTCAAAGGGGGGAAAAACAAACGCAATGTGCGTTTGAGGCAGACAAGGAGAAACATGATGTGAAACCATCGCAATTGAACTCTAATTTCAAAAGTTGGTATGGGACCTTTCTCCATTCTCCTGTGACTGCAGCAAGTAAATCATCTGACGATGACTTGGACTTTACATCACTACTGTACCCCCTCACCATGACATAAACCCCTACTATGATCCATAGTCCTGAGCTAGCTAGGGTAAAGAATTATTAACATTTGGATTGGCCTACTTACTTTCTTGCATCCCAATGCTGAGAGGAGAAGGGATGAGAGGAAAAGAGAGAAGAGAAGCAAGACAAGAGGAGAGAGGAGAAAAAAATAGGGAGTAGGTTTGATTCTGTACCAAAGAAAACCAAGATTCACTAAGGCTGACAGGAAACAAATCCATAAAGCAGTCTAAGGAAGACTCATTTCTGCTCTCTTACCAGCATCAATGTCATTTTGGCCACAACTGAATGAGGGATTAACAGTAACTGCTCGAAGCTATTTACAACCTGCACACATCACACACACCACAGCCATAGCCTGCAGACTGTCTGGTAACAGCCAATCAGAATCAAGGCTTTAGTAGAGCATGGTTTCCTTATCCAATCCTATAGTTTGCTCTGTCTCTGCAAAGTTGCCCATGACCAATCCAACTCTTTTCACATGTGGTGTTTGCTGTGGAGCGTTGGGTTTAAGAGCTCATTCCCAGTCTGCAATAAGCGGAACTATTTTCAAGGATAAATGCTGTTCGACTCTTTAATCAAAGCCATGCATTAAGAAAACAATACACAGACATACTGTATATAATACACACACACACACACACAGACAAAGGTCATATTATATTGTATATTGCTTAACATAATTGCTCTACAGCTATTAAAACCTTTTAATAAGCCCCACTGTTGCACCAATAATATCTTCCTTACCACGATTGTGGTCACTGTATTTTTTGTGGTTCAGGTTTGTAGCCTACCAGCTGTCCTGCTGCTGCACCAATGCTCTATTCACTCATCAATATAAACTTCAGAAATTAAACTATTCCAAATTTAATAATTTTGCAATAATTGATCTGAGGAGCCTATTGTCTGATTACACACTGGGCAAGCAGGTGAATTGTTGTAGCTCAGCGCCAACAGCCTCTGTGTATCGTCTAATTCTATGGACCTGACGTGCCTGCATGTTACACCGAACGTTCTGGGAACTCTTCTTTGTAAACTGCTTGGAAAGAGCAGGTAATTTCATAAAATGCTTGCCAAATGATTGGATTAGGCATCTGTCTATCCCAGGCTAACTTCAACCAATCAGATTGCTTCCCACTCTCTTCACTAAAAGCCAGAAGCCTGAAACTGCAAGTAATCCCTGACTGATCTGAATCTATTTATCTTATTGTGTTGATGAAGATTCTCAATCATCCGGGTCAGTTTCATTCAGAGGTTTTAAGCGAGGCAACTGGACTTGTAGAGTTATTTTTTGATTATGTTGTTCAGACACTAGCAGGTAACTAGAACTTTAGCAAGATGTCATCTTGAGACTGAATCTCTTCTGCTGCCCTTATAACTTAAATTTTTGATATAATTTTCTACAATAAAATATTTGTTAAGCAAAGCAAGGCAGCTAAGAAGAACTGGACCATCAACTCTAGTCTCATACTATAATTAAAAACACTGCTCTTTTGTGCAGTAGTTCAGTGTCTAATATAAGTGGCTAAATGAAACTGAGAAGAGCCACAACCTTGGCTAATATGCCAAAAGCTTATTTACTCCATTTTGGAATCTCCCTCAAAGATCAGTGCGAACACTGGTCACTGAAAAGCAAATCAAAATTAAGGTACTTTTTTCTCATGCACAAACAGAGATATATAAATAAATATATAGAAACATCTCACTCATGGATTATGTAACAACAGCACTGCTCAATGCTAACTGAAGCATGTGACACTGCTTCTTTAACTCCTGAGACAGACGCCAGCTGTCTGCATTATTTTTTAAAAACAGTTGATGGCAGTTTGATGATGCACTAAATAAAACTGAGGTCCAGGAGGGATGACAGGAAGCATGGAAGAGAAAACATATCTACAGCATAGGGTAATCTGAAGAACACCATTTCCTGAAGATGCTCTTTAATTAAGTTCCCAGAAGGAGGTAGTTAGCAGGGTCAGGGTATGTTGCATTAGCCCGTTCTGCTTAATGTCCTAAATTCACTTGTCCTTATTCTTTCTCTTATTTTCTGGCATTCTGGCTTGTGTTTATTGTTCTTTTGTTCCTACAGCCTGTTTGTGCATGCACTCTGTGTATCTGCAGTGCGTTAGCTTACTGTAGCCAAGGGGAACAAAATAAAAGAATTTGTAAAAACATTGTTCTCATGGCGACCAGGTTTCACTCAACGTCTGGTTTTCATTTGAGTCTTTTAATTGGGGAGAATGTCACAATCAATGTTTTGCTCTGGATCCAGAGAGAGACGACCACCCGCTTCATGTTACCCCAGCCAAGCTCTTCATCGGCTGCCATAAAACCTTTCAGACATTCGTTCACGTACATACACAGGCTCACATTTAAAAGACGTACGCTGTCTTTTGAATGGGCAAGACATGCACAAAGCGTGCATATACACACACACTGTTTTTTTCTGTCTAAAACGCACCTGGCACATCTTGACAGGCTAATTTCCAATGAAGTGTTTATAACAGAGAGTCAGGTTTTTAACATGAGCCACATCTCTTGGCCTGTGCCTGCCAAGAGGCCCCTCGATTCCAAACTGCACTTAGCCAAGTAGAACAGGAAGGGAGAGAGACACGGTACGAGAAGGAAAAGAAGGAGAGAGAGTGTAAAAATACAGAGGAACCAGCAGTCTATTAGTGCTTTACATAGATTTACCAATCCTATATATACATTATATAACCCTATGTGTGATATGAGATGAAAACCAGCAGTGTATTATTTCAGGGTGTGTGCTAAGGTACAGAGTGGGCCAAAACTAAAAGTAGGGCTAATTATGAACTATGTGGCAGGGGAGGAGACCATGTGTGTGGAGGCTCAAGGTTAAAGGCACTATTACTCTGGGAGGTACGGTAGGCTGTGGTGTGGTGAGGAGGTAGACGGTTAATTCATCTTAAGAGCTGGCCTTGATCTTCTCTACCACAGTTACCAGCTCAGCTAAACCAGCAACAGATCTGTTGTTGCACAGAGTAACCAAAGACACACACAAACAATCTGGTGCCTACTTTTTAAGTAAATAAAGTATATTCCTATAGCATAACTGTATAGTTTGGAGGTAAATATTACTGTTGTGGCAGGGGGGGGGCATAAGTGTTCAAATGTGGTCATTTCTCACAAAGCTCACATGTTCCCACACTATTTGTGTAGCTGCTTGCCAAACTGATGCTAAAGAAAGTGTGACAAAAGGAGTGCAAGAGAAAGATGTGGTGTGAAGACTTTGATAAGACCCTCCCATTAACAGTGCTGGAGGTGGAGAAAGGGGAAATAAACAATCAGCTGCTCCCAATTTATTACAGCAAGTCTGGCAAACTGTGGACACTCCCAATCACATTAACTCTCACTCTCTCTGTCTCTCTCTCTCTCACCTGTGAGTTTCTGGAGCAAGGGGCTCAGTTCTGCCTCTCGGGTGATGACCAGGGTGAGCGCTCCTATCAGCTCCCTTTCCAGTTTCTCCAGCTCCTCCTCCTCCTCTGTGTCCTGGTCTGCGGGCTGTGCCTCATCAGCCAGAGAGTACAGATAGACCAGCAGCAGGATCAGCTCATCAGGGCCACACTCATCCTCCCCGAGCCTCAACCCTGAGGATGAGCTGTCCTCGCCTCCACGGGGCTTCATCAAGGGCAGCAGCTGCCTCAGCATGGCAGGGAAATCAGAATCTCCAAGGTTCTGTGGCACAAAGACATTGTTTTAATGTAAAGAAGAATTATATTGTACGTTTATATTTAGTAACATGAGCAAGTTTTCCCTTGCTGTGAACGAGACAGTAGTCCATGAGTTAAAAACAGACATGACATAATTAGATAAAAGTTTTTTTTAATCTTGGGCAAGAGGAAGAAACCATTTTTGAGTGTTTACACAATTCAAGTAAAACAAACTATATAGATATATTTCCAGGAGTCCAACATTAGACTGATCAATCTTCATCTCTTTGCAAAAGGAGAACTTTCAACAGATGGAAGGCAATACTCACTTGAGCAAACATTACCACAAGTTATCCAAGTGCTACATTGATGAGGTGTTAGAATATTAATTTATAGGGCCACAATGACTGTGGGCCTGACAATGCCATATGAGTTGTATCCGAACGTAAGAATGGATGATAACTTTTGTTTTTTATGCCCATGTCTTGGGTCTGTGGTTTTGCATGTTTAAAGATCCTTTGGTTGGTCTGTATTTTTCAGCGTCAGCTCTACCATTAAATATAAAACAACATGTTCAATTGTCAAAAGTCACTTTTTAGACTAATCCCCATTTGTTCAAACATACCATTTACCCTTCAGTGCCATGTATATGCAAACTATTCCCAAAAGTTGATTTCATCAAGCCAGTAGTATGTATTCATATTTGTTGGCATATTGGTTTCCATAAGTGTGAAAATACTGTAAGTGTTTAATTCAGGAGCACAGTTTTGAGTGAGCTCATCGTTCCATTCGCTAATTTTACAGCTCTGTGAGTGGCTGAGGTAACGCTTAATTTTGTTTGACTCTTTTGTTGGATTTGCATGGGCTTCTTTCTTTCTCCTCTCTCTTTCGCTCTCAGTCTCTTTCTCTCTGACACACACACACACTTTCACAAAGCCAAAAACCGTTTGGGTGCAATGTTTAGGTGCAGTGACCTGTTTTTGTGAGCCTGTCTGAGCAGGTCTGAACAGTCACCCCCTCCACATTGGTTGGAGACTGCTCTGAGACCAAAATGCTGTAGATCACAGGACCGTTTACAGAAGACTGGCCACTCTTACAACAAGGGTGAGCTCACAGACCTATAAAACAAGGGTGTGGAGCTAATCTGTCTGATGAACAGCGTGAAATTCAAATGAAAAATTGGGCTGAAAGGGGGAAAACAACACACTCACACAGTGGGGGACAGCAGGAAAGAGAGGGAGCTGAGAAAGATACTGAGGTATTACAGAAAAATCAAGCTTCAGATGATTGTATAAAGGGGGTGATTGTTGACAGAGGAAAGTATATTTGTGTCGGATGAAGCTGCAAATGCCCCTGTGGATATATATCATTTTAATGAGAGATGCCTTTGTGAAGAGCTTTGTCTTCCTCTTACAAAGACAAACAGGCTCTGAGAATGGGGCTTTGGTGTTGTGGTGGGCCCACTGTGGGGATACTGTGTCTGACCCAGAAGAACTCTTCACTAAGCCAAAGATGCAATACACTTCAGGGACGTTTAGCCAAAGCCACAGAATTGACTGTCCCTCAAGAAGAAGAAGGTTCTACAGCATGTTTTTTGTGGGTTGTGTTACAGTGATGGTCATTGTGAGAGTAATCAAAATTCAAGGACAATTAAAGTTACTCTGGTGTTTGTAATCATAAATGATATCAACCTGACGTCAATAAAAGTAGCATGAACAGACACTTTTGAAGGTGACATCTGCATCAGTAACATCCGCTTAACATGCTAGGTATCAGAGAAAAAACAGTTCAGAGCAACAAGGCCCCCCTCCTGCCTCAGACACCAGCCAACTGCTCGGCCCTGGGGACTGTTCAAACACAATCTGACCACACATTTTTCTTCTTAAACATTGTGAAATCAAATACCTCTCCAAGCTGCACTCATTTGAACTGCCAAACAATGTTTGGGAACTTTTCTCTGCTCACTCTGCTTGTGGACAGCGAAAGACAAAGAGCATTGAGAGTTTTTTTGTTGCAATGCAAACTGCTGAGCACTTTCTCCCACTTAAAAAAATGACTATTGATGACTGACACTTCTGTACGCACATGTCCAGGAGGATGTTCATTTGATATTCCACTCTCTCAAAGAAGCGTGCTACCGTCAGCATTTTTAATTTGAATGAGAGGTACCTGTTGCCATGTTACTCTGGCATCAGACACTCTCTGCATGGGGCAATGGAGAAAGGAGGAGCTGAAAGAGGAGATGTGGAGGCGCTGTGGGGCCCTGCATCATTTGTCAAGAACAACTCCACTCAAACCCTGAACTTGTGTTACCTCTTGGGCCTCTGGGCACACCAACAGTTCATGTTCCCAAATGTAGGCATCCAGTGTTTTTCAGTGTTTCATTTTGCTGTTGAAACTCCAAGAAAGCTCCCAATAAGGTCTTACCAAGCAAAGGGCTAATGTAATCGTCAACAATCATTGTGTTAGTAGAGTATGTGGAAGTGCTGGTGTTTGCATGAGTAAAACAAATATAATAAATAAATAAAAACAATAGAGAGGATCTGTTTTGTCATTATGAGATTTGTCAAGCATTCAATTGAGAAAACCACTGGTTAAGGAAAGCAGTTATTTATTGGCCCCTCCTTTACTACCAGCTATTCAGGCTGCTAACGTTTTTTTTGTTTTGATAGTTTCTATTCCTGGAAGAAATCACTCATGTAGACAGTCATAGAAAATGTATCAACAAATGTAGCAACAGATCAGATTAGATTTTTAAAACCCCATAATGCACCGTAGCCACTGTATGCCTTCTGTAAGTGTGTATACACTGTAAGTATTGTGTGGTATGTGCATATGTTTTCAAATGCTTAAGGGGAGCTCGGACTGTAACTGGGTCTCTTCAAGAGATCCATAAAAGCTGCTGTCAGCTGCATGCCCCGGCGCCAGAGCAGGAAATAGAAGTCTTTGGTACAGAATTGAGACTGAGCTGAGTGAAGCTGAGTGGGAAGACTGACTAAAGCTCACTGAAGCTCAAACTCAACACTGCCACACTCAAAGTGCTGGTACAGGGGCTCACTGGAAAGGTAGTGCTGTACTGTAAACCTCTGTGGTATATACTGAAGCATGCCTTCCATGACATGTCGGAGCAATCAGAGTTTCAGATATTACTTATTTCACTGGTTAGTTTTGATCCCTGAAGTAGCCTACTATGCAAAATAAGCAATTGGAAAATACAACACTATAACACCTATAGGTCCAACTGTAAACTGGCACCAGGACTACATAAAGCTTTTAAGAACTTCTCCTTAATGTTCCTAAATACATTATACAAACAATACATTACATGAGTTCTGTTGAGCACAGAATATGACAAATTTGATTTATCATGGAGTTCATCCAACCCCATTCAGTATTAGCACCAAGAAACCCTGTAATGAATACTCTCAATGGTAGAAACTACTCTAGAAACAGTGCAGATTTAAAGAGCAGTGCTACCGTAATAACAGGAAGGCAACATTATTATTATTACAGAAAATTACTGAATCCACTGGCCCTGCTGCCATGCTCTAATGTGACTATTACACACAATTATAGAATAACAATGGCTTTACTCTGTCAAAACAGTGCTAATTTTAGGACTCGCAATTATTCAAAGTCCTTACTTTACTAAAGAGTTTTTTTCATGACACAGTATTTCCAAAGGAAAAGCTGACTTTGTATGAAAATTTAGAACACTTCTTTGTTCTTCAACCAGCTCAGTAGATTGGCTGATGCTAAATATGCCAGCACGTTATTGGTTGAAAGCTGAAGCATCACTCGCTTTCTGCTCAGAGTTTCTCACCAATCATAAGCACTCTCTTGCATTATTGTTCTGGTCTGAATCTGTCTGCCAGTGATTGACAGATTACTGTTTGGCATTTCCAACCATCCTGGGGTCCATAAAGACTCCATCTCGCCCAATCACAGAGCTGGGCCAAACTCCGCCCTTGCTCAGAACAGCCTGAACAGGAAACCAGCTCCAGATGCAACCCCTGGAGGAAGGTGAGTGTTTCAGATGCAGTGCAGCACACTAACCAGAACCAGGCCTCACTTGCATCGCTCCCTGCCTGCACAATGAAGCTTTTTCTAGGCCTGAGGGCAAAGGGGAGGGGTAGGCACTGGAGGTGTGGGTCCTTGTGGGAGCATGGATAAAGTTTGCTATAGGTCAGTTGTCCTGGCTGCCCAAAGACTCTCTGGCCAGCAGTCACCTCAAAGGGATGTCAGATAGTTCATCATCACCATAGCAACCGAAGAAAAAAAATACATTTGCATTCTTTTAGAAATTCACACATGTGCTTCATTTGGAAATGTGTAATCACATCCAATTTGCATTCACAAATAACAACACGCAAAGCTGGAAGGGATTCAAGCAAACTTCTAAAAAACTAAATGCATAAATCTTCAGACTAGATGACACAAACTAAACAGTGACTCTAAATTATGTAATGCAAGTTCACTATTGATTTGTAGTTGAACAGCTGGAAGATAAACATGTACATCTTCACCCTCAGACAGACTGGCATGTAAACAACCCAAAAACACAGAAAAAAACTCACAAATGCTTCTGACACACTCTGTTAATGAGTGCGTCTTATCTCAGCCTGTCAGCACAATTGCACATGTACAGTGTCTCAGCAGGGACACATACTCATTGTAACCTGCGGTGATGACAATGACAAATCAGATGGGTTCACCGGAAAAATCTGTGTTTATTAAAAGACGGAAATTTGCTCTAAGTTGAAGAGGAATGGAAAAATAAAGTTTATCTCTGGATCTCTTTTCACAGCCATTATTCTGTCTCATGTGAAAGGTGTGGAGAATGTAACAGGCCTTTAACAAGGAGAGCGGAAACATGACTCTAAACATCAGGAAGAACAAGGGTGCACACATGATCGTGTGTACAGTACGGTGGAATATCACCCATTAATAAAATTGCTAAATCTGTCTTTCCTCTATTTTTTAAGAAACTGTAAATCTGTAGATCATCAGCTTTATCTTTTCAACAGTTAAAAACTATTGTCTACAGAGGGGTAAAACAAACCAGGGTTTTCTTAACAACAAATTTATTAGTACCCTGTAAATTTGGAATGCGCTGCCTGCCCACTACTCTATGGCGTGTCCTTCAATTAGTCATCTCGTGCCTGCCAGACTGAGAATTGTTAACTATCTAAAGTAGAACAAGACATACCTATTTTATTCATTAACTGAAAGATTGTGGCCCTAAAAGCACAACACAGCAACTTAGAATCCAAATCTTGCATTGCACTTAGCATAGATTACAACCAAACTGTTCTCAAGGGCCTTAAAAAGTGATGCACTTGTTGCCATGGTGATTAATTAACCCATACTGAGTATTGTTGAGTACTTGTCACAGGATTTGGATGATGACCATTTTTTCCCTCTTCATTTAATTCTGATTTTATTTGTAGTAAATAAATATCTGTAATCTGTGCTCACACATTTGTTGATGATTTGCATGTGTTTTCTCATGTGGCATTGTGTTGAGCACTCACAGCCTCTTTAAGTTGGAGTGACAAACACTGCAGTGGATGAAAAAGCTTTAGTAGGTAAGGTGACCCCCTGGTCTGTTTCCATCAGCCTAATGCATGTTATGTTTGTGGGAACAGAGACATACATCTTGAGTTTTAAATGACCCCTATATTACCACACAGTGTGCATGGCGGCTGTGTTTTGTTTCTGCCCAGCAAAAAGGCCAGGGCGCAGATCCACAGGATGGAGAGCTGGAAGAGAAATCAATGGAGTTCTGCACAAGACATGCACAGCTGAAGGTCAGCCCGCTGGAGGAGGGATGTAGCAGCCACTACATGCAAAAGCTTTCAATGGCTCTTACATAAGTCCTCCTCTCTTTCACCTTTCATCCTCTTCAATCCACAGTTTCCACATGCATCTCTCCTTCTTTTATCTTTTTTTTTCTCTTTCGCTCTGTGTGTCAGAGGTTGGTTTGGCACTGAGCTCGAGGGCTGTAATTTAGAGGAGACATGGGACCCAATCACTGAAACAAACACACAGTCCCCGCACCCCGCCCTGTCACCGCCACTCAGCCACATGCTGGTCACTGCGGCTGGACTCTGTCTGCCCGGCACACGACACCCTGCCTGCTTATCTCACTTAGGCTAGGACATGCAGTTCCTGTGGTATGCTGCTGCTTCAAATTCTAAGCAAGAAAGAAACAGCACAACCTTTTAATGTGAACATTTGTATTAGCGTAGTACTCTCCAAGTGTTTAGAAACATAAGGAAATTAATGAGTTTTTTTTTCTCTTGCATAGGCTGCAACAGATTATGGCGTAATTCACCAGATGAGCGTTTCTGTGCTGCCACAAACCCTAGGGCCATGTAAAACCTCCCGCACTTTTCTCACACTGAGAGAAGCTGAATCATACGCATTCATGAGTCGACACATGGACACACACAGGCTCAGAGAAACACACACACACACATCCCTCTAATACTGCCAAGGATAGTACATTACATCCACTACTAATTGACTCAGGAGGCTCCAGCAGGGAGAAAACATCCTGAGGTAAACAGACGGTTTCTAGACAAAGTAGAATAAAATGGCCACAATTTATCCGGTGGGATTCAAAACAAAACAACTGGTGTCGACATTTTAGAATGGCTCAGTTTCACTTTTGAACGCAGTCATTCAAAAAATGAAAGCAATTACTAGGAACTAGGTAGTTTGTGGATGAAAACATCCTTTTAGATACTAGTGTCTTACACATAAAGGAGGGAGCAGAGGTGAGGAGAGAACACATCTAAGAAGCACAAATGACACTTTCAAAATAAGAGTATGGCTTATAAGGCATTTGTTAACTTTGAACTTTGTGAAATTGTGAACTTTAGTATGATCTTGGCTTTATTTATGTGAATTAAGTTTGTAAGTTTAAGTGGATGTGATTATGTGGAGTTTTATTGCTTTTGAGAAATGGTTGCTCCTCCATTTAGGTTATTTTAAACATTAGGGGGCACTGTTGCACTATGGCAAGTCCAGGCTTCAGGTCAGGCTGCACACAGTGAAAAGTGTCTGCCTGCCTATTTCCCTCCAAAACTCCATCCTGGAAAGACCTTCAATAGACAGGAAATGGGCTGCAGTTAAAAATGTTGGATATTTTTAAACTATTAGCTGCATGCTAGGTGGATCGCAGCTGTGTGATTGTTCCTTCAGCATGGTTGACCTCAGCTCAGTCCATGCAGTCATTTCTAACCTGGCAGTGTGTAATCATGGGCTGCTGCAAAGCTCCGTAGTTTTTGTAGTGAAGTTTGAAGAAAACATGGAAGTCATCATGACAAAACTGAGAGCTGTGTCACTGACTAGTGCACTCTCAAGTGAGTCACCCTGAGGTATAGCTGGTGAGCTCTGGTGTGAGCGTCATATATATATATATGTGTGTTTGAGGACATACATTCCTGTGCCACATATGGAAAGAGGCAGGGCTTATTTACACACAGAACAGAACACAGATAAAATGCTGCAGTAGTGTAATATTTAAGTAATATTTCTTGCATATATAGTTCTTAAAATAAGACTCAGCAAAGGGGGGCTGTGTATTTGCACATGTTTTGGCATGTAAATACAGTCAACCTGTGCATATCTCAGTGATAGACATAGACAAATACACCTACACACTGCTGCTCTTCCCTAAACATTTATAAAACACTCATTACTGACAACGGAAAATGGAAAACAGCTAATCTCCCTCACACACACAGACGCACGTACTCAAACACACCTGGTTGGATGTAGAGACAGAACTCCTTTTATAAACAAACAAAAAATAACGCATCATGGAACACAAGCAATAAGGAGTCTAGGAAAAGTCTGGGAATACGGGAAGGGAGTTAAGAGAGACCTCCTCTGAGAGATGCTATCGGTGTAGTGACGGTAGTGTGAGTGTGTCACATTAAGCTCCCCAATGACCACATTTGTGATGTGACTCAGACCAATTCTTAATCAGTCAATTATGATTGACGAGATTATTGTAATGTCTGAGCTGAGGCTCACTTGAGAGGTCTCAGTGTCATAATAAATGTCAGACAAAAACAATTAAATAAGATCAGCCTTTCATTGTGTGTGCATGCAAACACAAAACGTTAAAGGCATTATTGACCACGTAGTAAACAGTTGCAGGCTTATTCTCTCTTTTACTGGAAGACCATGGTTCACACATAAAGGAACTAGAAAATAGAGTTAGGAAAGAAAAGCCACAGCAAGGGAGTCATAGTGGCAGTAGGTAAACCTTCAAAATAAAAGTATTTTCCAATTTCCTAAAGTTATTCATCACAGCTGAGGCCTGAATAGTGTTAAAACTGAAAACAGCTAATGTTTTATTTTACCATTGTGACTCTTTCGGTCTATAACAGCAGCGAACTGTGAAGAGAACGCTCTTTCTGTAAGTAATCTAAGACCTGAGACACGGTGCTACTCTGCACACACAACACTCTTCTGTCGCACATTGCATGTCGTTGCTAATATAGATTGTATGAAAGCACACTGCACAGTACAAACCTACACTGACTGTGGCACACACACCAAAATATAGGCAACAGAAGCTATATGTGTTATGCTTGTGTTTACTGAAGTGTCACAGGGAGGGCCACACGCAACATGCAGGCTAGATTGAAAGAGAGCACAGAACGATCCCTCTGCAGACTCCATGTCTGCTCACTGACACCCATCACCCTGCATGAATTCCATCTGTTATAACACTTGAAGTATCAGAGGGTTTTACCAGGATCTGCTTTTTGGCAATTAATTTGAGCAATGACCCACATTTCATTAAAAGGGGCAAAGGCAGATCGCTGCAAACAAGGACGTGGCTGAAGGAGAGATAGTGCTGGGGTCAGAATGGAGACGGGCAGGGGTGATTAGTGCATGGTTGATTTTGCCTTATATATCCATGTGTTGTGAGTGTGAAAACAAAACACGGTCCTGGTCTGCTGACACTGGTTCAACACACAGGCCGAAACAGAACAATACAAACAAAATCACCAGGGTCTCTACTGCACAAACATTCCCAGAGCCTTAAGCCAAGAGCTCAGTTAAAAACACTACCAGGAGGGGCACTGAGATAAACCATCACTGCAGGCCAACACCTCTTTTTTTACTTTGTCTTGGACATAATATAATTCTCTCCATTATTGTCTCCTTTTTTCCCACATTTCTTAATCCATTCCCTGGTGCATCCCACTATTGCTCTCCTTGCTTCACTTGGGAAGGCATTACTCATTCTGGCCAAATCACACAGACTCTTAAACTTCTGTGACGTGATAAAATCTTTTTTCAAGATTATCATAACTTTGAGAAATCATAACTTATATCTTTGACAAAATCACAGCTGCCAAAACTCACAAATGCAATAACACATTTCAAATAATAGCTCCACTGAGGTTTTTGGAACAGAGTCTGGGGGGTTGAGATGGTGTTGAGGAAGGAGTGGAGTCATAGATGGATTGCTTTACCAAGCTTAGGCTAGAGTAAACTCCCTTTCTCCACCTCATTCCATCTTCTTTCAATCCTTACCTTACTCCTCCCAGGGGTCTTATGGATCACCTTCACTTCCCAGAATCTTTGGGTCACAATCTGTGCTCCCCTCATGCATCAAGCATCCTCAAACAACTGATGGGAACAGCTTGATGATGTTTTTCACACTTTCTGACAGCTGTCCTCACCAGTATAGGTGCACCAAATGTGAAGAAGTTTCTGGGTGCTACAGTATATTTTCTACCAGTGGACAGGGTGGGGGGTTAAAATGCTGGCAGCTGTTTCCAATGTGATTATCACCCCATCACCTTTGGGCTCCATAACCAAGCTGGGACTTGTATTTTCAATAAGACAGCATCCCCGACAATCTCTGACCTTTCAAGACAGTGCGCCACAGAGGGCACGACAATGTTTGACCGACCTCTTTGATAAGTAACGGTTGATGTCTGGCAGTAAATCCTCAGACACCTCCCAAACCCGCCTCTTCATACACCATGAAAATGTCTCTCTTCCTCATCCTCTCCCGCCATGTCTGTCCTTCCTGAACAGATGGTAAACACATCACTAATGCCTTGTCTGTCTGTTTGTCTACCCTGTGATGCAGCGCAGAGTCTCCCTGTTTAACAAGACCTAAACACATCACACTGGCAAAGAGGCACCGCTTCTTCAAACACCACTAAGACTGTGAGAATTACACTGTCACTGTGCGCTTGATAGTCTAAGTACCCAAAGTACACCACTTACCTAATAATATCCATATTGTTTAAAAAACAATCACAATACTGTACTTTGATGCACTTTTGATGCATTGAGGACACCTTATCCTTCAGAACATCGCAGTTTTTTATTCCACTACATAGTTGCATAATGATATATAGGTATTAGGGGTATATAAAGTATTATCCTTATACTGAGTGATGTAAGTATCATCCTGAAACATAGTACAATTATATAAACAATACAACACTTCTTGAATATTTGCTGTTTCTTTCCAATCACAATAATGCTGTCTTAAAGTTAAGAAGAAAATAAGATGGAGAAACTTGCTAACTGAACTTAGTGTCTACAGTAAATACTACCAGTGAGAAAATTCAGGTTAGTGAAAATGAGAGATGAGACTGACGCACCAACTTCTTCATCCATATCTTCACTTCCATCATCCAGCAAACAGCAGAGACTAAGCTTCAGTCTTCTTCTTCAGCCTAAATATTTTTGTTGCTAAAATATCATGACAACAAATCATTCAGCATTTTTTCCTCCCCTGGTAAGAAACAATAAGAAAAAAATTTGCTGTTGTTTTTACTTCCTCCACAAGGTAATAAGCCCACATGCAAGGAAGAAAGAATGTAAAAAGGTATTTAATACCAAGCAAAATTTGTTAAATGTTTTTTTAAAGTAATTTTTGTTTAACACGGTCAGGTTAATGACAGTCTTTAATAGTCAAATTATTTAAACGTATTAAACATAAGATTTATTGCTGTTTATAAGAGTCAACTAAGGGTGATGACATGACAAGTAAAAGTTCCAAACTGAACATGGTGTTTATTAAATTTTGTCCACAACCACTGACATTAATGGGAGTGTAAAACTACTGCAACCAACTTTCACTGTAATTTAGCAAAGTGCCCTGCAGTAAATCCTGCAAAATGGACAAAGAGCTGAGTCAGTGCCTCTGTGACACACTCAACACAAATAGAATATGATAAGCTTTATAAATGTGAGATTTATTGCAGACTTTCTGTGTTTGGGACTATTAGGTTACGATTGGTGAATCTAACTGGCAACATAGTGTGGCTAAAAAAAAACTGTTTTCTAATGAGACGTGTTAAAATTACTTTTATATATCATGATATAGGTGTTATGGCAAACGTTTAGACTAGTCAAAGAAATAAAGGAAGAAATAGACCATGGGCAGACAGCCAACTGCTGACTGCAGTCATGCAAACTTGCAAAAATAAAAATTTGATTCTGCAAGTTTAAACTCTGTTCTGTTATGTTTTAGACAGGATGTGGAAAAGTGGTTAGTTCAGTGTGAATGAGGACAACTGAACTTCTGATCCTCTCTGCCACACGGTAAGTGCTTAAGTTTTCCTACAACCAACGTCT
The DNA here is from genome assembly GCF_900634625.1 of Parambassis ranga. Lineage (NCBI taxonomy): Eukaryota > Metazoa > Chordata > Actinopteri > Ambassidae > Parambassis > Parambassis ranga. The sequence goes on from NC_041025.1 coordinate 6,296,393, forward strand.
CATTATCACGGCAAATAAATAAAAATTAGGTGATAGCTCATGACACAACACAAACATAACCACCCAAATGGAACAAACATTCATTAAGTCATATTTGCATCAGTTGTTATGCTCACAAGCACGTGCTGTGCAACATCACAACTGCACACATGAAAGAGACAGCACAGAGCATCTTAAATAACTCAGAACAAAAGAAAAAAAACATGGGGTGGAGAAGACTGAGACTTGAGAAGCAGGAGACTGGAAGAAAGGGGCACATGGCAGGCGTATGAGCAACAAGTCCCCTCCTCCTTAGGCCCCTCTCCCCCCCCCCCACTCATAATTAGTGGTTCAGTGTCGGTGCTCATTTTGGGTTACTTTTATTCCTTTTCCCATTTCCATGAAAACAGCAGTGGGACAAACAGGCCCACATGTGTCTCAGGGTACGCCATGCTTAGAACAATAGAAGAAGAGAAGTGGGGCATGTGAGTTCACTCCAGATGAAAGCTACAGTGGGAAAACACAGGAATTAGTGAGGTTTTCTCTCACATGTTTTCAAATGAAGTTTTCCTATTGGACAGAATGCAGCGTAGAGGGCTGGAAGAGCTTAGTTTTGGCTTCGACTTGTATACATTATGACAGGCAGTGGAAACTTTTCAACAAAATGCTGTTGGACAATCAGAATAGACTGCTGTCCAATAGCCCACATGTTTCAGCACACTCTCTGTATTTATGTCATGTGTAGCTCATTGAAAAGACATCTTGAGCTGTATCTAGCTAACATGTGGGCAATCATCTCTATTTGTCATAATTGCACTAAACATATCCAGTTTTTTGGCGTATGTTCTGACGCATTTCTTCCGAATCCATTTACAAATATTTTGTCAATGTGTACATGTTCACTTTGGCTGCTCTAGCTTCGGTCTTACAGGATGTTTCAGTACATGGCTGCAGGCCTTCTCACTGCTAAACCAGATACTCCCTTCTGTTCCAGATAAAGGCTACACAGATATATTGAGTCACATTGCTACAAATCAACACAAGAGCAATGATATTTATAATGAAAGATAAAAGGAGTCAAGAGAGGAGGAGGACTGACACCTAGATGAGCAAAACTACATGAAATAAATGGACTGAATTAATAATGTGAAATAATAGTGGGGAGGAGAGAAAGATATTTAACTGTCTCCAGAACCCAGCAGAGAGCCTAGGGTGCATCTTCCTTTACTCTGAGCCCAGATGTCAATCATGTTACAGGAGGAGTGGAGTGGTTGGTCGCTTAAAAATCCCACCACAGATGAGTTTCATTTCTAGCTCATACAAAATGATTCCAAGAATAACAAAAAGCCACCTTGCCAGAACAGAAAAAAAGAGTAAAAGCTGTGTAGCATGTTTTTGTTACACACATAGCTCCAAACAAATGCAAATACCAGCTCAAGTTGAAAGCTGAGCTAAAAACCAGACACAGCTAATGTTGTCACAATCTATAAACATTGAAACATTTAAAGTTAGAGTGGACTGAGGTCTGTACGCTCTGGTTCCTCAAATCAAACAGAATGCCTTCTTTCACAAAGCAGGCAGCAACTATGCTAAAAGGCAGAAAGACTTGTTTTTTTCCTTTAATGTGAACTTTTTTCGGGCATTAAATCAGAGGTCAGAGGTCTCTGCAACATTGCACAGATCACAGGATTCATCTGAGTCCTTATTGCTAACATGACATATCCATTTGACACACTCTTTTCCAAACACTGTCAGAGGTGGCACCCTCACTTAGCTGGTAATAAAGACAAGACTGACCCTGTCACAGATAAGCACAATATGCTCTTCACCCGATCATACACTCAGACCATTTGGATCCAGCCTATTGAGCGATGTGGTTACACATGGAGCAGTGCCCCAGGGAAGTATGGGTAATTAATGACAGAACAAGAGTGGCAAAAGCCTGTCTCTGATTGACCTAGTTTGACCCTCCCTGCTTAGTCACTATGGTGATTGGCCAGTCTCGTTCCCTCTGGGTGACATGGTGGTTCCTTGGGGCAACAAGATAGTCTGCAGGGTGGGCATGAGAGAACATGAGAGTGGGGGGTAGAGGAGAGGATTTTAGATGGGTACAATTACACGCTTTGGCAAAGAAAGGTCCCCTCTCCCTTTTCAACTTCACAGCGTAAGGGGGCTGCTTTCTCTACCTTACCCCATACCTTTCTGTTTACATGATTCATGTCTTTGCCAATCCCTGGCAGTAGGGGGCACTACCAATCTACTGTGTCTTCAAATGTGTCAGTCAGCAAGAAAACAGGCCAAGTGAGGGTTTACTGTCCACTGGTTCATAAGGCTGAGCATTCACGCTCAGTCAATCAAGCACAGAAAAACTGGACAGTCCTGTGTCCACCTAGTTGGTTAAAAATGCTGATGCCGCAAGCGCTAGCAGTAAAGCTTCTCCTCTGTTACAGCATTAACTGATCTTCAATCTGGTGAAAAGTTTCTCTTTTGACTCTGTCAAACAGTATCCAAAAAGGATACTCAGAAGTCCTGGAATGTTTCTCTGTCTCCATTTCAGATCAGACATACAGACACAAAGACACATGTCCTGTGGGCTGTGACCTTCCCTGGCCTGTGCTCAGCAGGTAGTGACAAATGACCTGATAGTTAATCTGTCCTGAGGTGGAGCTTTTCTGCAGGGAACACAGAGCCTGTTTGTGACAACAGGAAGTTGAGACAACGTTACCAGAATAAGCACATTAAAGGATGCACATGCATGAATGGTTGCATGCACACATGGATGCACATACACCTACTTGCAGGCACATCTGGATATAGTATCAGATGCAGAAAATCATGGAAAATGGAACTTAAAAACAATGAGTGACATGTAAAACAGTAGGAAGGGGCCATGTGTCAGTCAGTGGAATATGAAGGTATAAAATGGTTCATTGGCTAACTTCATCGAGGACAGTGGGTCATTGTCGGGTCTCTTGCAAAACCCCCGCCATCTTCTCTAATGGTCAGCCTTTTCTATGGCCTTCCCTGTTAACAATCCATGGGTGAATGCTGGGCACTGTGGGATTTTCCCCAGTCTGTGGTGTCTTGTTGGAGCATGCTCAAATGAAGTCTGACGCCAAGAGGCCAAGTCAGCAGACCACACTGACCTGATTCACCAGGGAAGGAGAGTTTCAAGAGCCCCCTCTGATCACACTCTCTAGACCACCTCACTCAAACACTGCCAGATGATAATGCAGCTCAGTGCATCAAAAATCTGAAATACTGTAAGTGGTAAGACCAGGGTGGGAGATCTCCAGGAAAGATCAACCATATCATTCTGCTAGAAAAAGGGTGAGAAAAACAATCTTCTATTGGCCAAGGCTGTTAAAAACATTCAGTTTAAATCCTGCAGAAGCATCAAAACACACATTCGTGAGGGAAAAGACTCAAGGCCACATGAAAAATCATCCTGATGTGAAGGGTTTTGACTCTGCAGTTTAACAGCCACAGTAAACGGGGGACTAGTACAAAAACATCCGCAGATGCGGCAAATGTAACTGTGACTGGACACAGAGTAAAACAGGAAAAAAGGGCCGCTTTATGGAAAAGATAATATATTTAGTGTTTCCACCCCTTAGGAGCCCATCTTATTCCCTCACCTTTAACATTTTAGGAGCTGTGGTGCTATAATTCTGCAGCTATTAACACCAAAGCAATTCCTAGAAAGTTTCAGTTCAGTGAGCTGAGATATAGATTTAGTAGAAAGATGCTTAGTGGAACACTTAAAATGCAGTGCATGCAAATTGCTATTGAACTGAGAAATAAAGCCAGTAAGGTTTAATATGAGGCAACTTGATTGAGCCTTTTTGTGTTCCCTGATTTTCCAGAGTACACAGACTGAACAGAATCATAGCCGGCAGGATGGCGAGGCGATTAAGGATAAGTAATTCAGAGCGCAGAGGGAACCAAGCACCTATCTGCCTGAGAGAGAAAAGGTAATGATAACAGGAAGTGAGATGAGTTGGTGTTGCCCTCTGGCCTACCAAGCCATCACCTCTGTTAAAAAAGGTCCCTCTCTATAAACAGGCCTCTCTCTGCCTATTAAACAGACAGTACATTAGGCCTGAGCTGTGCAAAACAATGTAAACACAGCCGTCTCGGCTGTGTAGGAAGAGAGTTTGAGATGGGGGGCTATTCCTGGGTCTTCCTGGGAGTGAACTCCATCACTGCTCTCTTCTCCAACTGTAATCCTCCCCAACTAAACACAGGAAGGAAGAGATAGGTAAATAACTTTTTTTCTAGCTCTGCATTCCCCTCTAGTTTTATAAGGGTTGTTATTGTTCAAAATACAGAGGCTGTGTGTATATGACAGTGAGCCACGTTTGGGAAACGCATGATAGAGAAACTTGAAGTATTTAAAAGGAAGTGCTAGATAAGGTACACTTTGGAACAGATTTGACAAAAGAGAGACAGACGGCTGTTGATCCTGAACCTCCTGTGGCTCATTCTGTGATTCTGCATTGCTTCAGGGTGGATGAAATCACAGAGAGGATAAACAGGGGCCGGATGAGGGAAAAGGTGGTACAGAAAGTGGATGGATGGGGAGACGGTCAGTCCAGGTCAATCCAGATGTGAGGCTGTTAAACAGTGGGGAACTAAAGGAGGTCAATGCTGGACATCTCAGGGCAGCGCCCCGGAGTCATTCACACCCCTTTGTTACAATCTTCAGCAAAACACAGCAAGCGGCAGCGACACAGAGCATAAGGGGGAATGTCTGGGATGTAGGGACAGACTCCATACCCTGGGGAAAGGCCAATTACAGGCTTAAAGCCCCCTGTCTGGCTGTGGCATGCAGCTCAGATAAGATGAAAGTTACTTGTGACCAATATTAACATTTTTCCCCTTGTCACCATAAGAAATGATACAATCCAGATGTTACATACATAACTGCATGAGCATAAGTATTGTGAGGTTTGGTGTGCTATCTTACAGCTTTACATAACAAGAGATGGCATTGGTTTTATTGTCAAGCTACTAACATACTGCAGACCTGCAGGTTTGAAGCTTTGCAGGTCAGTGTACGTCCAAGAGGGGTCAGGGGATTGAGCTGAAGGGTCAGCTATATACCCTGGACACATTGGCACTGTCCTAGAGGTTGTTGCAGTACAAGGGTTACCAGGCTCCATCCTGGATCTATAATAATTTACAACAAAGACATGACCAAACCGAGAACTCAGGACTCATATTTATGAACTGAACATGCAACAAAATAAATTAGCAGGGTGGGAGATGTGTGTAAATTATTATTGCAATACAGAGCCAAAGACAGCAAGCCTGCACCTGAACAGATCCGAGGATAAGACCTGGTCCAAAAAATGTAGTTAAAAAACAGAGTTGATGCCAAAAACGAGCAGCTGCATTCAAAGAATACTATCGCAATCAATTTCTCTTTTTTTTTTTTTGCAAGGATGACATGAAAACTGAATCCAAGACTAAAGATGGTTCTATTTGTCCCTAATATGAGCAGATTTTTGCCTACTGTATATTTGTATCAATATGGTTTTTAAAAATAAATGTCAAGGACATGAGGTTTGATTTGAGGTCATTTTTAGGTCCTATATACACATTTTCTGACTAAAACACACACACAGCAGAGACAGATAGGAACCAGGCAGACAGTTTGAGTGACCCATGGGAGATGGGGACATACAGCCGAGTGCAGCTTTGTGTCTCAGCAGCGCTGTGACCAGTAATAACTCGGAGCTTGAATGTTTGCAGAGGCATGCCCTAGTAATCCCAGCAGAGTAAAGCAACAGGCTGGGGTGAGAGGGGTTAGCTCCTCGCTAACTGCACTGCTGTCATCACAGCTATGCTCAGTGATCTGACAGACTAATCAACAGTAGACTGCACAGCAAATGCAGAGACAATACTAGCCTTAAAAAGTTTAATTCCAATGTGGGAGGGATTGAGTGTACATGTTTAGTTTGGTGAGGCAGAGGACCTGGCTGGACTGCTAAAGGGAAGGCAGTGTAGTGCGCCTGTGATGTTCTGGGAAGTGGTGAAAGAGTGAGTCTGTTGAGTCTTGCGTTGGCTGTGCCACCCTTGTACAGTGCTGAGCACGTTTAGCATACACATTCTGTCACTGTGGGCTGGAGCTTAACCAAGCCTGCTCAATCTGACCCATTCAGACTGAAAGCCAGTTACATGCCACAGCACAGGGCAGCAAAAGGGGGGTTATGGGTTCAGGCAGGGTGGCAATGCCAACCAAGAAGATAACAGGCAACTTCACACACCTGTAAGTTCTGTATTGAGGTGGTAAGAGGTAAAATCTTGTAGAAGTACCAACTATCACACTTACCATGTTAACAACACAGGAGTAAAATTAGTGTTGCTTTTAATCTCTTCTCAGTACATTACAGCTTGGATTTCGCTGTAAAAGCAGAGCTCATTTCCTAAAAGTTGCCTTTTAGCATTATGTCATGACTAAAACACTGCTGTCCAAGTCATAGAATAGCTACCACACTGTATTTTATATGGACAAAGTGTGTGTAACTTTTAGAAGAGGCAAGAACTAGGCTGGGCCCTGAACCCAATTGCCCTTTGCCTCAGGACAGCTACTGCCCACTCTGTGGCCCCAGTGCACCGACACTGGAGTCCAGCCCTGGCCAGTCATACCCGCAGCAGCCCTCACATACTCAGGCAGAGCAAACACATCCTGACCACCAGGCAGAGCTGAGAGGCGTTTCATACTGCCATTTTTTAGAGTAATTAAATTCTGTATGTCCATGTTGAGCCAAAGTAAAAAAAAAAACATGGAAATTAAATAAACAGAGGGGGCACAGAGGACACACAACTCATTTCCCTTAATACTTCAATAAAACTCAGGCCCGTTTTGATTGCAAACACAAACTCTCACATCACGCTCAAAGCCTGATTATTAGATTTGATTCTGGATAACTGTCATTTTGAACTCAGGTCAAGTGTTATATACACTACACAGATGCTACTCACAGCGGTCATTAACACAGTCACCACGAGTTTAATAAGACCCAGTCTGACCTGAGGATGCAGTTACTTCAAAAACGTTAGGTTTCCTCAAACTATAAGACTAAAAAAAGTGTGGTGAGAAAGTTGTTATGAATTATCCAGGTATAGCAGACAACCATGGGGGAGTGGATCAAAGTGGAGCCATGAAGTAAATGGATACTGGAACTATGAGCCCTAAAGTCTTTTCCTACATTTAATAAACGAGTGATGGCCCCAGCTGAGGTCCCAGGTTTATGAGGTTGTTTTCAAATTCCAATTTGGCATGGGGAATGGCTGAGAGCTTGTTTTTATTTTTCCATGATTTACTTTAATAAGTTCCTAAATACTTTGCTGTCCCACTACTTGCTTTACAGCTGCAGGAATATAGACAGACTCTATGAAAACAGCAAGGTAAGAGGAGGAGGAAATGACTTTAGTATTAGTTAGCTCATAGTTTGGCGCCATTCAGTTTGGTACTCTGTGCGTAAGAAAAAAGAAAATGTGCTTAAGAAGTGAAGTCAGGAGGTGACCAAGTGATGACTGAGCATGCTTTGGCTTTTGATTTACTCTCATTACTCCACCTCCCTCTTGTCTCTGTCTCTCCATTGGATTGCTCTCTGACCTTTCAGAAGTCAACACATGTGTGCATCTGCATTTGCCAGTCCCCATATATAAACTCCTTCTTCCTCAAAAGGCTCCAAACAACATGATGGAAATCTAGAATTCTTGCCGTGTTTACTGGATCTGAATGTTTTTTCTACAGCCACAACTAACCTTGTTTATGCAGCAGAGAAGTCTGCGTTTTTTTCCAGTTGCTGTCAGTTTAACACAACATTCTAGCCACCACCTAGTAAACCACAAACGGCCACTTAGCTGCTGAACATCGCTAATAAAATATTTACTGACAGGGAAGATGTGAAGTTAATTACAAAAACTGCCAGAAAATATGCTAGCTAGTTAATTCTATCAGTATTACATTATAGGGCATATGAAATCTGTATATTAACAGATCCACCACCATTTTGAATGGGCAATATTGTTTTGTCATTAAAATTCTCAAAAACATGCCTGTCAATCTGTCAACATTTTTCTCCCATATTAAAAGAAGATTCTCTCCAGTTTTCTTTATAACACATATGGATGATAAGTTTTGTAAGATGAGTACACACCTGCAGCAGCAGCCTCTCGAAGGCCAGGCATGCATCCCAGCGGGGCAGGCTGGGGTGGCGGAGCGTCTGGGCTGTGGCCAGTCCCAGCTGGAGGACCCCGCAGTGATTCTCTAGCGCCCCCCAATTGCTCCGGAACAGCTGCATGTACGAGCACAGCTGCTCGGGGGTCACACGGCCTGAGAGGAGGAAAGAAGATATTGTTATCATTGGGGAGAAATGTGGAGGCATCTCAAATGCATCATTAAATAAACATCAGTGAAAGTACAGTAGATATAAACTCATACTGTATGTACAAAACTGCATTCTTGTGGCCTAAAGGTCTGTGTCCAACAGAAAGAGAATAGACGGCCAAACACAACAGCCATTTTAATAACGATCATACACTCAGCTTAGACATAGGGAAATGACTGATCCTAAAGCAGACCATAATATTATCTTAATGAGCAAAAGCTCTAAAGGCTGAGAAAAGATCAGACCAGCAGTGTGACAGTTGAAGCCATTTTCCCTATATGTGCAAGCTTGATGTCGAGTGTTCCTGTCGCAGTTTTTAGTGAAATGTTTGAGTCACTATGTGTGTATGAGCATGTCTGCATATAGCCGAGGTGCAGCAACACTGATAAGAGCCCCTGAGAGCCCATCTTGAGTGTGACTAATGAGTGTAAATCAGAAGTTTTCTGATTATTTATAGAGATGACAAAGAGAGGCTAGGCTCCTTACACTGTTTAGGACCCTCCAAATCTCCCCCCACTTCTCCTAAGAAGATTCACAGAGACACAGGAAAAGCAGCATAAAGGCTGAGGGGGGAGGTGTGCAGGGTGGCCTCGAGGTACGAGGGGCTGGGATAGAGAGAGGGCACACATTAACTCTTCCAAAGCCTACTTCTTCATGTTGATGTTCTGAACTAGCACCAGATGTGGGAGTATTTCCTGTTGGACTACATGGCCAGTGTTTTCTTTAGTGGGGCCAAACACACGACTAGAAAAGAAACAGACGGGCAGTATAAAAATGGAGCAGAAAACTTCAAAATACTAAACAGAATTTAAGAGGGATATAATTGGAGGAATATGCATGTGGAATATGTGAATTATTTTCAGAGGAAAATCTGAAGTGAATCATCCAGGGGAGCCGGTCACAACAACTCATTTTCATTGCAGCTGATCACTAAACCTGACAGCAAAATGCATTTCTGCAAGTCTGCCTGTTGGGAAACATACTTTCCAAAGTCTGTGTTGTATGCCACTTAAGGCAAAACTGCGCAAGTGTCTTTTTCTTGTTGAAATTAAAGTATTTTTGAAGGATAAGCTTCGGTCCAGACATATTCAGAATCCTGAAAAGATCTATTGTGAACATATCCAGCCATAGAAATCCTGGCAGCAATACTTAAGTTCGCTACGCTTGATGTGCCAACCATAATTCAGCACAGAACCAGGATATACATCCAAAGCCAGGACCCAGCATAATTTCACCCAGAATAGGCAACTGAGAACGGCACACTGTAGGCCAAATGTAATCAGAAATTACAGCCGGAGCAGACCAGATGAGACTGAGTGAGAAACTGAAAAAAGTACTTAAGCCACAGAAAGGCCTGCTCTCCATTACACAATCAAACAGTCCTGGCTGAGCTTGAGCTCTTATCTATGTCACTAAACTTCCCTTAAAACAGTTCAGTGATTCCTCAGGCATCTTGTTGCCAGATGCAAAATGAATCTCAGACAGTTGATCTGTCAGCTGAGCTGATTGGGGTGTTTCTCTTTCTGGGGTGAAAACATGTAAGAATACACAGTACCTGTACCTTGACACTTCGAAAACACAACACAGTGCACCTGCCTGCCTTCTTTTACTTTTCTTTAAACTGTAACTACACTGTGTTCTGTGAATTATACAGAGTTATTCCTAACAACTGAAATTCAACTTATGGCACCAGCATGTCCATGTTGTTCACAGCCAAACGTGCATGCAGGTTTTAGGTATCCACAGAACTGCTGTCTGCTGGTCCTTATTATCAGATGGCACAGAAACGTGAACCTTTTGGAAATTTATTGTTCTTTTGGGTCCCTTTATTGCAGGAACAGCAATAAAACAAATCACATTTTCAGTCTTATGCTATAAACAGTTTAGGCCACAGCCTATTTTGGCCTGATGTGCACAAGTGACAATTGAGACTTGGTCATGATCAAAGTCTTCAACAATGCAGCAAAGGTTCCGGGGCCAACAATGATTTAGCCCTGTTACTGGAAGATGACTTGCATTCTAGGTGCAAGGGTTACTCAGAGGCTAAGTGATGTCTGATGTCAGCATGGAGCTGATGGCCTGCCTCAGCAGCTGGACAGCCTCATAAGTAATTCTACATGGTGAGGGACACAGAGAGACTTTTATTTATGCACTCCAAGAGAAGGAACGTCCTGGAACTTTTATTTGTGGACGCATGTTGGGGCCCCTTTTCAAGACTATACTGTACTTTAGAGCAGAGGCTAAGGCAGGGCAGCACTGACACATCAATCAGATCTTCTATGTTGAAAAAAAAACACAAGCCTGCTGCCTGCCTGCAAACATAAGGATTGTCTTTAATACTGCAAATGAAATGTATATCCCAAGAAAGCACAAAAACCATTATTAGTGATACACTGTGATGGTCTTTCACTTAGGAGGGTGCTATGATAATGTATTATATAAATACTTATTAAAAACCTTTGTGATTTATAACCCCCAAATCTCATTGCTTGAAATGATGAATGCAATCAATTGTCTGCTTGAGTCTCACTCCTCTCTGCTGCTAAAAGCCCTGGCTCCACCACAGGCAGAAAGGCCCCGTCAACACTTCTCATTTACTCTGCAGTATCAGTGCACGCAGTATACACAAACTGCATAATCTTGTGACGCACACATAAGCATGCATACATACATATACAAATGCAGATGGACAGATAAACGCATGTTTATGGACGATGAAACTGAAGCCGTCTGACTAATTCCATGCTAAGAGCAAAAACACCAAAGATAAATACTGGACTCTGTGCAAACACATACTCTACACACATACACACACACACACACACAAGGGAATTTCATCATTCTATTGTGCTATGAGAAACCTGACAGGTTATACTGAGGCTCTAAGAAATAGATTATTTTCTCTGTCTCTCTCTGGATGATCTTATCCTGTTGAGATGAAAAGCAGCCAGGCTGGGCTGGTTTGTGTGTGAGAATGCAGGGCCTGTAGTACACTGATACACTATTTTCTCTGCTGATCTGCATAAACCAAACAGAGTGAGAATATGCTTGGCTGCGAGTGGAAAGTTTTACTCTCTTAGAGGGCAAGCAAGCACTCAGAGAAGAGATTGGTATTAATGCTGAACGTTTTGTGTTACTTGGTCTCATATGAGTGGAGAATGATGGATTGAGAACTCTCTGCTGGTGGGTGCTAGTGGGCAGGATGGGAACTTTGTGGGGGTTCGCTGGGAGCTCAGGGGGGATTCGTGGAGTCTGGTCCTCTGCCAATGTGGTATAAAGGTTCAGTGTGTGAAAAGTATCACAGTGCCCCCTTCTCTCTGCTTTTCTTGTTTTCTCTCTCAGCAAAGACATTAAGCCAGAGGTGTCCAAACAGGGACAGGGAGGGCCAGATTTGATAATGCGAAAGTGTCCCATATGTGTATGCTGTTATTTACTGCTGTCATTTCACACAGCAAACAAAGTAACATTTAAGCATTCAGATGAACAGATGACAATAGCTATACATAATGTAACAAGTTACCTGCATTTGCAGCATACATTTCAGTGACTGTGATAACTGAGCAACAGCCAAGTTATTGACGCTACTGTGAAGATGAGATATGATCAAATGTGGCAGGTCTTGTTTAAGAGCAGTAGACATATGTAAAATGTCACAGACTAGGTAGGATTCATTTAGTGCTGATCCAACAATAAAACATCACAATTTATAAGTGGAAAGTTGCTTTTATCCAGACGCTGGTAAAAACTTCACAGCACGGACACTCTGATAGCAGGTTGTATGCATACGCATTATGCATAGGTTATTCTCTTGCTGAACCAGTGTGTGACGACGCAGACAGCATGAGCTGACAATGGTCTGCTCTGAACATCAACAACATTAAATGTTACACAATGAGTTTAAAAAATATATGAATTGCCTGTTGATTTTGTATATTTTATTTTGTTTAGCTGGCGGGCCAAAAAAAACACATTTTAAGACAGAGACCGCAAGTCATATAAAATCGGGCCGGACTTTGGACACCCCTGCATTAAGTCAACAGAGTGTCTGTCAGCCGGCAGGAGCAACACCTTTTTCAAACATTTTTTATTTTTGCTGTCACTGTTAAAGTCTTTGTTGCTTTTATTTCTGCTGCTTCCACTTGTTGTGTTAAGCACAAATGTGTACGATGTATATGTCTGACAGAATGTGGTGCGTGTGCGACCTCCAACATATTACAACCTGCATGTTACAAGAGACAGGACCTATTTTACCTCATAGATTATAGGAGCTAAGGGACCACACTGCCCCTCCCTTTAACCCCCCGTCCTTTCTGCCAGATGCTAACCTGCATATTAGCCTTCTGTCTGTTTGTGGGAGTGTAGTACATCCATTACCTCTGTGAGTCAGACGGTACCATAAAGGTGAACATGCATGAGGGAATTGTATACTCGTGCAAGTAAGACTTTATTTTTGCGTGCCTACACATATTTTTATCCCTCACTTCAGCCCCCTTTGCTTCATTAACAAACAACAAAAGTTTTCAAAGGCAGTGTGTGTGTGAGGCAGCATATGTGTGTGTGTGTGAGTGTGTGTCACGGAGCCAACATGTGGTTCAGATTTCCTCTGTGGCCACATGGGCAAATAGACGGCAAGGGGAGAGAAGTCTCAGTAGGAGGCGCTATGGTCCTATTCTAAAACACTGCAATACTGGCACACATGTCCCTAGATATGATGACATGAGTGTTTATGATCTGCATTTTGATGTTATTAATTTGTTTTTGTGTGGTAAACTAGATGAGATTCATCTGAGGCATTCTGGTTCTTACCCATGCTCATCTTGATTGGCAGCTTCTCCTTACTAGCCGCTTCCACCAGTTGTCGACGGACCTCCATCACCCCCTCTTTATGTTTGCTGGTCAGCATGGCTTCCCACAGTGACCTTGCTGCTGATGACCTGATAGGTAGAACAATAAAACAGGTAGTCATGAGTAAAAACAACACTGAAGCAGATGTAGCTGTTGCTGTCAGAGCTTGTTTTTCCAACATGCACAGCCCTCTGAGTACAAACACAAAAGGATGACATGGACGTGATTGAGTGCTCGTCTTGGTGATAGAGAGCCCTGGAGAGTGGTGACTCCCCTAAGGGACCCCTCACAGGAAAAAAGTGAAATTAGCAGAGGAATGTTCTCAATTCCACCTAAAATATCTGTGCCAAGATTCCTCTGGACAGATCAGTGCTGTCCCTACATCTGTGGCAGAGCATGAGTTTGAAGACTAAGACTCCTCTTGATGCCATCTCAGGACCAGATCTCACAATGTCATGTCATTATCTGTTACGAAACACACTAATTCACATCTCTGAGAGCGGCGATAAGGCGTATGTGTAAGACTATTACCATCTGCTATGAGCAGAAACAGCTTCAAGTGTATCTGTAAAAAAGAATCAAAGTATGTCACTAAGGAGCTTCATCATCATATTTCTGTCTCTTTTCAGATTTCTTGTCCTGTTAAAGAAACTGACACTTTGCTGGTTGGATAAAAGGGGATTAAATTCCTACATCTAACTCCAGACAGCTAGACACACAAGCGGACATGAATATCTCTGTACAGTGACCAGAAACTGAGAAAAAGACTAAGAGAAAATGGACTAAGGACAGAGAAAAGGGAAGGTAGGAGGGACCTCTTTGACAAATCCACTCTGTTTTTCTTTTCTTTTTTGTCTCTTTTTTTTCCAAAGCTTTTTTTTTCTTCTCTCGCCTTTTCTCCTTTCTAACTGCTGCCATGTGTTTAATATCAGATGTAATCTGTTCCAGACCTTGGGCTGAGGCTAGATGGGGAGGAGAGGGGCTCACACTGGGATGCCCGCCATCTTCACACTACAACTAGACACAAACACCAGCAAATATGACTCAGTCCAGGAGAAGAGCTTAATGTAAAGGAAAAATGAACTAGGTATTAACTCAACAATCTCTTAGTTTGTTGGAATTATGCAGTATAGCTATTGGTCAAGACAGCAATGACCAATACCTGACTGGGTGTTATTTCTGGACAAAAACCCCCTTAACTTTTCAGAAAAACACCTCCCATGCACTTTATGATGTATTAGACCAGTTACAGTTAAACAAAACATAAAGTCTTATATGCTTATCATGGCTGAAATGCCAACAGTGTGACCTGACCAATCCATATGTGAGTGTGTGAGTGTGTTAGTCTGGGTTGTATGCACATGCATCTGTATGTTTTTTTGCGCAAAACCCTGTGCAGGACAGTGTGTGTTCTAGAAGTGTGAATGAAATATAGTTCTTATTTGGCTGATTGCCCACGCAGCCCACTGGTCCACTCCCTTGATGCCCTCTTCAGGCCGTTTGGTCAGACGAAGGTGGGGATTTGAGCTGGGCTGAGGGGTGAGGGGTGAGGTTTTTACTGGCAGGGTGTGAGACAGGCTCCATAACCAGCCAGAAACCTTGTCGAGTAACTACTCTACTACAAAAAGGGGTGAGGGGGGCTGGGAATCACAGACGCGTGTGTTTGGCCATCAGTGTGGCTGTGTGTGAGAATGAAGTGCATGTCTGCTGAAATGGCCACTCAGATGGAGACTGAAGGGGGCAGTCTTGTTCCTGACTTGTGTACACTGTGGTGAATGTCCTCTGGCTTTCTATGACAGGCTGAGTGGGTGTGTTGGAAGATTGTGGGCGTTTGTGCCCAAACTAAATTCCATCGATGTGTAATAAGTGCCGTAGCATTAAATAGCACTCGAGTATCAAATGCTGCAGCTCAATGAACTTGCGTACTATGTTAAAGAATGAACACATATGTGACCATTCAAGAGCTGAAATACCTCCTGCCAAGTATTTAATGACTGCAGGGGTGAGGAGGGGGATATTATTCCTGGAAATGTGTGATGCAGCAGAAAAGAATGGCTTAAACTGTTCTGACTCAGGATTTCTTAAATTTACTCCTCATCCTGTGGACCCCCCCATCATTCGGTGTGTGTGCGTACGTACTTTTCAGTGTTTATTTCTTTACTCTTGACTCCCTCACACACACACACAGCACCTGTTCAACAAATCATACTAACAAACTACAGCACACTTCAGTGTAAATAAATGTAACTGTCCATTTTGATATAAAGAGTATGAACTTCTCACTTCCAGTAATCTGCACATGATTCACAGGATACGTGTGCTTTCCAGCAGAACTACATGTAGCACATCCAGTCTAACAGTCTAATTGTGCAAGGTCAGCCCCATTCCTTGGCGAGTTAATTTATGGAGTGTGTTTAATGGGGCAAAAAAACTGTCTGTTTCCTGTAAACATCCCCATGTAGCACAGGACATAACATGAGAGAGAGAAAGAAGGGGGGGGCTGGACCAAAAACAGACCTGGCCTTGAGTGTCTGTGTGTTCTGGCAAGAGGGACAAATGACCCAGCGGATTTATGAAGGGGGAAAAAGGGAGAGGAGTTGTAGAAAGAGAGGAAAAGTTTCGAGAGACACACCAAAACATGAAACACCCCAACATAGAAACAGGAGATCACACTGGTTAGCTGTCATAGGGAGAATAGTAGAATTATTTATTATTATAGGAGAAGCCCCTGATTTTACATGTCAACAGCTGATTTTAAAGGCGCTTTGGAGATCTGTCGAGGCACCAATACCTGCTGGGGTTTAGCTGCCTGTATAACCTGTAGGATATGACACATGAATGAATGCTGTGGGTGGCTTTTGAAAACCATATCTCAAGTATTCCGAACTCAAACATATTAGGAAAACTTTTCTGTAGTGTAGACAGAATAGTAAACGGTGGGGAAAGGTGAGAAATAAAAGGATCTGTGTGGGAAGTGGTAATGCGGGAGTCTTCCTCATAGGTCTTGGCTACTTTACTATTTCAAATCAAAGCCAGCAGTAGGAGCTCTTTGAAGAAGTGAGGATAGAGGAAATAAAGTGCCATCTTTGGAGGTGTTTTATCTACTTCCCTAAAATATACTCACATAGACACATACACACACACACTAAACACACACACTTCCAAGTGTGTTCTGTAGCGAGAATCAAACCACAGACCAGAAGATGGCATACAAGACAGAATCTGTTATCTCGGTCTTGATGGGAACATGGAGTACAAGCTGTTCAGGTGTGAGTAATCTACTTGACTGATGTGCTGTGGGTTTCAGTTTGACATACCTTCCACACTGGTGGAGAATAAAACAGAAGCAGGCAATGAAAGAAAGAGATGAAACATCAGTGGTGGACCAGGAGATACATAAGCTCACACAAACCTAAACTACAACTAAATCTCTGGAACTCTGATTTTATGCTTTCACAGTCAAACTAGACTGTCAGTTAACATTAGGTATAGCTGCATAATAAAATATTGAAGCAACCAAACCTTGTTGGTCTCGCAGACAACTGCATGTGACTCAGACAGCTCTCTTCTGGGAATTCTACAATGTTTTCCATACACTATGGAAAGGCTACCATGCCTGCAACTGGGAGTAGTGTGGGGTTCAATATGCTGCCCAAGGATAATGTGAGGGGCTGCACATTGAACCACCAACCCTGCCACCTTAGCAACCCACATTACCACCTGAGCCACAGGCGCCTGGTAATTGCTTTTCTTGAAATGAAAGAGCAATTTTCAGAATGTACCATTTCAGAATAAATACTGTATAAACATTGGCTATTCATTTTCCACAGATTAAAATTTATCATCAGCTGCAGGTTTTTAGGTTTTTTTCCTCTTAAGAGTAGAAAAACGAAACTTCCTGCAAGAATAACATTTTCATCAGGACACAATGGCAAGAACCTGAAATTTGGCCAGGATCAATATCTTGCAATCAGCAGGGCTTTTTCGTTCTACTACACACTCTACAGGCAACTACTGTGAGTGATAATGAAGTAGGCTTGGTGTTTTGCTTATAAATCACATCTTCATTCAGATGTTTGTGCCATTCTTCACTAAGAATAGAATGGAAAAACAATGTGTAGCCTATAAGGCACGACCATAGAATAGACCAGTTTCATTACCCCCTCTTAATTTTGGTGGGGTAACAACAGGGTTAGCTTTCCTCCACTGCCTGTCATTTGCTCTCTTCTCTCCACACTCTACTATCTCTGGTGTTTTTGTTACTTTTCCCATAAAGCCTGAACTCAAATCAGCATGTATGACTTTTTTTATTCATCTTCATATTTCCCAGCTGGGACAGAAATAAGTGTTTTCCTTCCCTCCTGTTGGTACGCATGCAGGATCTGCAGCACAGATTTTGAGGAGACGGCAGCCCTGCAGTGTTTTCTCATGGTAGGGTGCGGTCAGTAATTCTGACTGGCTCGATCTCAGCAGCTCCTGAGACAGACCCAGAGCACCTTGGCCACCCATACTCACTTCTGCCCACACTGCACACACTCCCACCACAGCATCAAGGTCCAGATGACAGGGGGTGCAGGGTTCAAGTCTGAGACTGAGGGAAACTTGGTGCCCTCTGCCAATCAGGTTCATGTGTCCAACTCAGGATCAAAAGGGTTGTGAAGCCAAGCACAGCAAATTACACAGACTGGGCTGGAAGGTACCTGACCACAAACACACATACATAGGCACACAAAACAACATTTCCACCGACTGCCACTTTCACTCACCATCTTTTATATATACAGCAAACGGGGTATTCTGGCACTGTTTAATGGCAAAAAGGAATGTCACAGCACAAGAACTGAATAATAAAAACACCTCCACAAGTTTGTGCATGCGTACGCATCCACACTGAATATACCGTCTCTCTGGCATGACTACTTGTACCACAGGGTGAAGGCCAGAATACAGGAGAGGGAAAATTCACACCAGGATATGAAAGACAATACAACAGTAATTGCAAAGTAAGTGTGGGGTCTTGCCTGTAGAGCTAGAATCAACAACCACCCACAGAATGTTTAACACATAGTAATCTACAAAAATATCCTGGAATTACCTAGGGAAATATCCTACAAAAGATCCAAATTAGGTCCACACCTAATATTTAAAGGTTTGAGCAGGTCTACACAACAAAACCAATGAAAACACACTGCGGTCCAGGCTAAAAATAGTTCAACAAATCATAGGTGTATAAACATCCAGTAGGAGAAAATTCATTATATAGACAATCAAACCATAGTCGGGTCTGGTACTTTGTACAGTTCATATAGTGCAACAAATACAATCTCTTTCAAAAATGTGTGCTTTTATATCTTCTTGAGAACTAGGAGATTTACATTTAAGATTTACATAATAGTACACTGATAAAAACATGCATCTGCAGAGCCCTGTCTTGAACATATTAGACATAAACTCTGCCTGAGTTGAGCTGTGCACTTGAAGGCAGTTAAATAAAATAGGAACTCTAGGCTTCTTTCTTGCTCTGCCTCGGCAGCACTTCAATCTCCTACACATCTGTGATAAGGCTCAACTGGGCCATCTGCTCAGAGACAGCACAGGCAATAACACTCCTGCTGATCCGACTGGCCCCGATCAGACACATAGTCCACTCAGGCATAGCGGCTGCTGCTGGAGCTTATTACTCTCAGATAGACTTCTTCATCTGTATTTGTTTCTGAACTTGGTAGAACATGTACTCAGCAGCTGAATTGATCACCTAAGACTTCTGTTCTACTTGGTGACAAGATCTGAAACAATGATTTTAACCTTTGTCACTGAGACAGCAATCAGTGCTTATCAAAAAATGGAGTGAATCTTCCATTTGTCATCACACAACGCTTTCTTGTAGGAGGTAAGCTGTAACATCTGGAATGCAATGAACTAAGCAAGTGGCTGTACTGCAACTCCTTGACAAGCTCCAGATTATAGCCCAACATCCAAGGGTCAGTGCAACATGCCCCCGCTGTGCTCATATTTTCTGCTACAGTACACATGGTCTAAACATCACTGACTAGAAAGACCTCGGAAAGGTTTAATTACAATAGAACTTTGCCTTTTAGCGCAGAATTTAGTAAGCCTGTTCATGAAATCACCGCGGTCATCCAAACTGCATGACAGCTCCAGCCACAAAACTCTTCTTCTCATTCAAAGTCTTTTCCTCTGACAACCACATAAAGGGGCAAAGCCGGAGTGGAACGCATGATGTAGGATTAATCCCTGCCATGTACAACAGCCCCACCACAGGTGCCTAACACGTGCATCTGCACAGCCAAGACCAGAGGCAAGCTTCACTGAACCACTGGCACCTATTATGCTGGTCATGTGCCACTCAGCCCACTCTGTGTGGGGTGGCTCTGGCTGGTGAGTATGTGTTTGTGCTTGTGTGTGTTTGGCCAGGTGGGAAAAGTCAGTAAAAATACATGTTTTGGTTGTGTCAGAGAGGATAAGATTAATATTCTGAATCTAATATACATGTCTGAAGTCAGGGAACCCAGACCGGCCCTCTTGGGTGTGAAAGTTCAAACAAAGACCTACCTGCCTTCCCTTCAATGTAAATCAATGCATTTATCTTACAAATCAGTATGTGAGATATCAGTTGGTGTGCAAATACAAATGTCTCATTCTAAAATGTAAGTCACTTGCGTTTGCAGTAAATAAGACAGGTGTCTATACTGTCTATTCTACTGCATAAAAAACTGATATAAGGGCAGACAGAGAGAAAGCTTATCTGTACGTTACAACAAATGATATAATGAACTTGTAGGGACTACCTCTTCTAGTGAAGGAAAGGAAATGAGCTGAAAACCCAATTATTTTAGTTGCAGAGGGACAGAATTCACACACACAAAAGTCACTTATTAGTTAATGTAATTTTAAAATCACTCCACCTCACTAAGACAAAAAAATTCAGCTTAAAGAAGGCTTCCTTCACACTCACAACATTTGACCCACATTTTTTGCAATCACACTAGTTAATATAGACAAATATTGGGTCTGATGTAATTTCACAGCAAAAAAGGGTTGAAAATAAAACTATAGAACTGAAATGAGCTCACTGGGACTGTGCGAGACAGCCAGGTGCCACGGTGTTCTGGGAGTGAGGGGTTCGCTGCAGACTGGTGAGCTCCAGCATGTCCACCTGCACGTCTGTCACATGACCAGGTAAGCACTTTAGCACAGTTAGAATCTTTTCCACCAGGTTATCACCATGGTGACCAACAGCACCTGAAAATCAAGAAATGGAGGATTTAAATGACAAGGGAAGTAACAATAAATACAGGCTGCCCTCAGGTTGTGATCTGGCTACATCTGCAAGTAGAATAATATCAGTCAGAGAGTTCACCTGTAAGATCCACTGTTCGGTCCACAAAGATAATGGATGCTTTATTCGGGGCTGTCTTCCTTCGGTTCTTTGCTTGAGGATGACTGGCCAGCTCTCCTGCTATAATTCGGCTCATTGGACCCACCGCAAAGCTCTCCTCCCTTGTACCTGTGGTCTCAAACATTGAGTTTAACGCTGAAGCCAAGGATTTGATTTCAAGCTGCAGCTCGACAGGGAGAGAGTTCATGTCTATATCATTTAGGCTTCCAAATCTCTTCTTCTCTGGTCGTTTGAAATTTATTGTCTCCAGGTCTACTGAGAGCAGGGGGAACAGGTGAGCAAAAGTCGGTGTGAGGATCAACTGCTGTGAAACAGGGGTGAAAATCACCGGCACATGCATGACTTCAGCTGTATAGTTCATGTTTCCCATCCACTCGCAGAGCTTTTCTTCAAACTGCTCAAATACACGGTTTCCTTCCATTTCTGCCGTGACATTGTTAGCAAGCAGGTGTACAGAGTGGGCAACGGTGGTGATGACCACACAGTACTGAAAGTGACTCAGGGATATGATGTCTTTGATGATGTCGACTGTTCTTCCCTTCAACAAGGTGTTCACCACAAACACAGCTTTGGGCTCATTCACGCCACATGCTTCGAAGCTCGAAAACTGCTTTATATTTCTGGCTCCAGCCTCCAGAAAGGCAGCAGCCCCTCCGCTCCAATGGAGAGTTTCTGCACACTTGTCATCCATAAAAACAACAGCCTTTTTTACCTTCGACAGCACCTTCTTCCACATCTCGAGCGGAAAGTGAGTAAAATCCTCACTCGTCAACATTTTGTCGGTTACAACCGTCAGCTAAATACTACGAGTTCAGAAAAACATTAGAAATGACAGCCAGAGTGTGTCTAGCAAACACACGCGTCTCTTGAAGGTGACGTGGCAATCGTGCGTCGCACCGTAAAGACGTCACACTTTCTCAAAGTTGTTGCTACAGCATCCCGGGCCAGGAGCAGAGTGGTCAATAAAATGCCAGTTTAACAGATGTTGTTCTTCTTCTTCCTTTTGTTTTACGGCGGTTGGCCAGTTTAACAGATTATTTTTTAAACGTATATATGAAACTGTATGCGTATTAGTTATACATATATTATATACTTTAGTAATAATATAATATAATTACGCAAATATTTAATACAAATAATTAATACATTTAAATGATCATTATCTAGACGTATTTAGATAATTAGTTCCGGCTAGAATCAGCCGTAGAGCTGGTTGCAGAGGTTTTCGGACACGAGCCGCTTACGTCTTTAACTGTCCGTTTTCACTGTGGTTTTTCCACCTTTATAAGTAGAACGGTTCCATTGAAGTTCGGGTACTTTTTGTTTTGTTTGGATTGAGACTTTTTGCCATGTTAAAATGTATGTGCACCGGGATTACCTGTTATCGCTGAGGAGGAAGGTGGGGGTGGTAGGCCTAAATATGATTAAATAGTGTTTGTTACAAATAGCAGACAGCCGTTATAATTAACAGTTAGGCTGCAGTTAACACATATTTGTCTTTTTCCCAGAGATAACACCGCTACAGATAACAGGGAAGAGACAGAAAAGGGCCCAACCAGGTATGTCTTAGGTGCTTCTGACAATCCCTACAGTAAGAAATAAGAGCAAATGCATAAAATATTGCATACGACTTCTTTTATTGTGTTGTTAAAAAGCTACCACTATGGTAGAACATATCAGTGAGCAGTGAACATTTTCACAATAAACTATGCATCCTCATTTCCAATTAGAACCAACTGCACTGCAGTAATGTAGCATTCAGGTATGATACAGTATTCATAGTACAATAATTGACAATGATCATTATGGTTGCACAATGTGTGCGGTGGCACCATGTGCGCTGCCTGTAATGTGCAGCCAGTCATGTGGAACATTAAGAAGTATTTGATGCTCATTAAATCTGCTGCCAAGCGAACAGTGTTTATTTGTGTCTGTGGCCCATTTTTTCCTGTTTTTGTGCCTGACAATAAATGTAACATAATCTGCATCATGTAGGAAGTTACTCCTTCAAACAATTTAGAAGATATGGTACAACTGATAATCACACCACATTTAAATATGCAAAACTCAGACACCATTGTTTCCCCAAATGTTGTAATAATAATTCTGGGTACTGTGCATTTTGACATGCATGTAGATATTGTTATTTTCATGTAATTTATTTTGTTTTATGTGGTCATTTTAAAGCTGTCCAGAATGATGAAGGCAGTGACAATGACACTGCTGATCAATGCAGTGATTTTTGAGCAGCCACTCTGCTGTGCATATGAGAGTTTAACTGCGCACCATCCATCTTCTGACAAAATAATGTTGGATTGTTGCGCTTTTTATTGTGTTTTCCTGCCTGTTGGGCATAATGTGAATGTGCATTATTTGTCAAGAGCCTACTTCTGTCAAAACGTAGCTTTGAGGTATTATTATGGCTCTTCTTTTTTTGTTTGGGCACATACCAGCAAATCTGAATGAAAGGAGTGCAAAGAAAATAATAAGAAAAACACAAAATATTGGCCATTATTGCACAGCACATCAGTTGGTTAAAAAGGCTCAAATTTTGTCAACAAATTATTTTGCAATAATGTTCTTGCTTTTCTTTAAGTATTAGAAAATGTCCGAGGACGAGGACTCCAAGAATTTTACTCGGAAAAGGCCCTGGAGGAATCTTGGTATGTTGTGTTCTTTGAACCTTTACATACAGTATGTCATTATTTTAATGATGTGTATGTCCTAATTGTATTCAGATTTACTTATTGTTTTTTTATATTTTTAGGTGCTGACTTAACAGATTACTTTAACTATGGTTTTAATGAAGAAACCTGGGTAGCCTATTATAGGAAACAAATGAGACTGCGTGATAATATCAGGGTAAAACATATTACTGATGTTTTTTTTAGGAGACCATAAACATAGACTATTATCTTCACACCGGAAGAGGATGTATTGCTCTTGTAACATCTGAGTACGTAATTGTTGTTATTTCACTCAGGACCAAAGGGGGGACACTAGATGTGTAGAAGAAGAGTTTCAATCATCCAGGTGGGTACAGCTTGTTTTCTTCTTACTGTCATTGTCTGTGTCCTCAGTGCTCCACCCAATTTGCCATTCTGTGCTGCAGCTCCAAGCTCTGAGCTGGGAGATGCTGGCAGCTGGTTGTTTTTCTTTGCTTGTGACACAACAGCTATCTGGCTGATGCCATCTGTTTTCTGTGATCCTTAGATGGGCTCAGCATATTAGGGTTGTTTTGGCAAGCCTTCCTAAAATGTAGAAGTAAACACAGACTTGTCTTTATCTGTTTAAGGCTGAAGTAGAACTTCATCGAAGGTTATTTTTTGTTTGTTTTGTTTGGATGTTTTTACATTTTCATTCATGTTTTTTTTTTCTAAACAAATTTAGGATCATTTTACAATAGAAGGAACATAGTTTTATGTTACAAAGCCAGACAACACCTATAGTCTATGTATAGACTAGGTGTTGTCTGGCCTTGAGTGTCTTTACCCGTACAAAACAGCATCCTACCCTCCCTTACTGCCATTTAGTTTAATGGTAGATGACGATGCCTATTAGAGGTCTCGACCATCAGCTGAGGCTGAATAACAGTAGTGGCCACTTAATTAAAGATCCGTCCCCTGATGATGTTCTCCTCCATCGGCAAGGTGACACTTCAGGGTAGGTCGTGTAGCGTCATGCATCTTCCTCTCCCCATGTGACAGAGCTGGACCAGGGGGGTAGCAGGAAGTTGTACTGTAGCACTTTGGAGACACACATTGTACTATCCATGAGCCAGCTCTTGAAACTGCTCCTGGCCTAAGGAGTTCTATATTTTATTTGTTTATCTGGGTGTGATGTTCTGCGTTGGTGTTTCATGCCATGCAAAATATTTGTTTTATGACAAATGTCCCCCTATTTCAAATTTGTGTGAAGGAAAAAAAAACATGTGTTCTCTTTGTACAAAGCAACTGGTTTAACATGAGTGTGTGTTTTGATCATTTGTAGTGTATAGTAAAAGAGACATAAGAAGCTCCAAGCATTTTTCTATTGAGCTGCCATTAGATGTAGTTGTTTTCTGTATGTTGATTAAGTCAAAGTGACAGAAAGAGGTTAGTGTCCCATCCATGAGTGTGTGTGTGTGCTTGCTCAATGACGATGTGGGTAGGGGGCTTAGCACTGTAAAGGCCTGTTATGTGAAGAAGGCGAGTTGACCCAAATAAGGAGGTTTAATGCATTAATGGACCTGCAGGGGGGTTGAAGTAGAGACAGAATGTGTGAGAGTGAGATTAGGACAAAGTAATGCCCTCCCTTTGAAAAAGTTATATAAATGCACATCATTGCCACATGTGCACATCTGTAAAGGTATGAAAAAAATGTTTTTAAGAAAGGCCTGCTTTTCACTTTTTGGCACTGTTTAATGAATTTGTTATATATCATATTACCTGATTAAAAGAGAACCATGGGACACTGTTGGATCGGGTTGCAGAGAGGAATCGCACAGATGTCCCAGTGATGGAGCAACCGATTTACAGGTAATATGGGTATGTGTGACCTATTAACTGTTTAAATAACTAAATGATAACCGTGTTTTCATGGTAGATGGATGCTACGATGTCCCATCAGGAAGATACCATGACAGCATTTCCTACGGCTGGACACAGTAGAAACCCCCCCTGTGCATTCATCCCTCCACAATGTAAGTCACACTTATGCTCATGTACAGTACCTCTACAATTAATGTGCTTGAATATTGACCTTTCTTGTCTAATGTGATAAATGTGAACAGATAAGGTGTCAATTAAGATACTGGGAGCGAGGGAATAGTGGGGTTTTTCAGGTGCAAGGGGCCCCAGGAGAACCCCCTGAGGGCTAGCATCATGCAGCTGCACAAATGACTAATGGCAATCTGACCATGTGCTTGTGAAGCTCCAACACGTGTCACAATAAATAATCCTGTGGGTTGAAGGACAGAGGTGAAGACTGGCAAATGTGTGTGTGTGCTTGAAGGCATTGTGCGAATATATGTCTTCCTGCTGCCAGGTGTCTGCTGTGCCATCCAGGTGGGAGTCCATCAGTGCTGTCAGTCTGGAGACTTCCTCTTGCTCTTTGTAGTGAATCAGATTGAAATCCAGGAAAGACTCCCTGGCGCAAGCACACAGCTGAACACATGCCATATCTCCATCTTCAAAGGTTCCAAAATAGAAAAGTCGGTGTGTGCCTTAAACCCCTCCACCAGTAAGCCCCGTACTGCCCAGCACACCATTGCCAGAGCTGCTAATACAACCAAAATATTAAACATCCTGTCGGCTGCAGCTTTGAACAGTCAATACCAGCTTTGAAGTGCATGTGTATTGCTTTTATTTAGGCCACTCCCCTTTCTTCAATTTATATGCCCTGCCTTCTTTTGTGATGCAAATGTGTAACATGATATAAATAGCCCCTAGTTAAAAAATGCTGGGCCAGCAGATTGTGGCACGAGAAATGTGCTGAGCAGACTGACCCTGAGGAATTGGACAGAGGAAAAAAAGGGGGCCTGTTTTAATTTTTTGTTTGTTTTTCAGTGAGGTCACATTAAATGCCGAGCATGTTTGATAGATGTAGATTTTGAGAGTGGAACTGTGTCATTTCAGGGTTGTACTAGTGTCATCTATCAGTGCAGCACAGCCAAGGTGAAGCTGTCTGCTGCTGTGTGCTGCAGCTAGCATTTCCTGCAGCTGGTTAGTAGGCCACAACAGTCATTGTAGCAACAGAGCGTGTGTGTGATTGTCCTCACTGACTGAAAATCACAGCTGAGGTGATCTGATGGTTTCCTGAATTGCCTAGCACATACCCTCTGAAGGGAGATATTGACGAACTACTGACCTTTAGACCTCAAAAGCTGTTGAACTGAGCAATATTAGCAAGTAAAGTTTAGAAGATGACGGAGGTGATTTTGTCGTTTAGTGTTTAGAATGTGTTTTTTAAAGGAGCTAATGGGTGCGCTGTTTACAGATGACAGGGCAATGGCAGGGTGCCATCACTGCATGAAGAATCATGCACATGTTTCCATGCAGATTGCCCCGAGACAGTAGCCCAGCACAAAAGCACTAATGCCTGTGCTGCAGTGCAGGACAACAGCCAGTGGTCTGATGTGAAATATCGGCCCCATCTAAAAACCCTGCAGCCTGTAGCTCTGTGAAACATTAGCATGAGAGAGAAAGCCACGCAAACACAAACGGCAGCAATCAGCCCTCAGCCATTAGCTCTCTCATATGCTGCCAAGCATGGAACTCCAGCCCCTCATCAAACACTCACTGGAGAGCACCGCAGGTAGAAACAATTACTCACTCACGCTAACATTGATGGCATGTGTGTGGACAAGTTGGTGTTTATTGTGTGTTTGAGTGTGCAGTGTGTTAGCACTGAACAATTACTATTGTCTTTAATCACTGTTACATTTCTGCTTTAGTTTTTTCTACGTTCATTATACAAACTGATGGTCATGTCTCATGGAGCGACTTTATCTATTTGTTCTAATTGTTTTTTGTTTGTTTGAATGTGGCACTAATAATTCCTGTTGTCCTTTGCTTTATGTAAAGGACAACATGAAGCACACCACAGGTTCAAGCTTTTGCTGTCTCTGTCTTTTAAAAGTTTGTGTGTACATGTTCATGTTTTTTTGTGAAATTCTGGCAGCTGTGCAACATACATACACAGCTCCTGTTATTCTTCTTTCTGTTTCTTTTTGTTTTTTTTATGTTTCAGAAAACGGCTTTCAGCCACTTTCACATTAGGGGTCTTTAAAAAAAACAAGGGGATGGTATCCAGATGTGAATGCATCTTTGTGCCTTGATACTTCAAAGGATTCCCTTTCTATACACGTGTGTGTGTGTGTGTGTGTTTGTATACGCTCAGTGTGATTCAGAGCTGATTGTGTTGCACAGTCACGTAAAATCTGAGCATTATAACAAGAGGGACCATTAACTGTGCAGTGAAGCATTTGACTTGTTCTGTTTTATTGATGGAGGTAAAGGCACGTAGGACTTGCTACATTTTGTTGCTCTGACATTTTGAGGCTGATCTAATTTCTCCACCCTAAAAGGAGTAGCAATATAAGTTATTAGATTATATTGGTTTTTAATGGGCTTTTGAAATTTCTGCTTGTGTTTTTGTTAGTTGTTATATTATATTAATGACGCTCCTCTAGCAGTATTGTATACATTTTTTGTATTTATATACCCATCACACATTTGCTCTGTGATGGGCTTTTTGTTGCCATATTTGTTTTTGTGTCTCTTTTATGAACTGTTTGATGTTTACGTTTGATTTTAGAATATATCATATATATAAATGTGTATTGCAAATGTGTCAAATCTATTACATGCTTAGATTAAACCAAATTGTTGCAAATGACCAAATGAATGTCTGATAAAACCAAAATGATATTGTGCTTTGTTAATGTGGTTTTGCCACTGAGGATTGAAATATTGCAAAGTGCAAAGAATATGTGAGCTTCATGGATTTGGGCATGTGACTAAACAGCCTTTCCTTTTCCTCCATGCAGCTTCCCAGATCTTTCCTGGTACCCAGGGCAGGTGAGTTTATTACTTTGTTTACATTACCTGTAGTGCCTCTGCACTCTCTGTGCAGCATACAAAAGCAGAATAAACTGCAGGTGGATCATACCAGTGACAAGGAAGAAGTACACAAATATTTTAGAGAAGCGTGACTCAGGTGCACGAAGAGGTAACAAAATCAGCAAAATGCAGGAGAGCAGACATTTGTCAGAGAGTGGACTAGAGATCATTAATAAGAGGTGCATAATGCCGAAAACAAACTCATTTGACACCCACAGCTTTTCTTTTGCTGCCTCATTTTTAGCTGGACTGGGTTTATCAAAGTCCACTGTGCTCTTCATCCTCCATCTGAGTCAATGGCCAAATAAGGTAGAAAGGAAGGCAGCAGCCTTGTTTGTGCATTCAGACTGCTGTTTATCAGTATCCAAGGCATCCCCCACTCCACTCTTCCGATCTGTGTCACAACCTGCAAACTCCCACGTTTCAGCTCTAATTTACACAACTTAAATCACAAGTGGGGCACGTTGTCCCCCAGGCTCTGCATTTTCTTACTAAGCTATGAATGCTGCTTCACTCCTGTTTTGTTTGCTGCTGTGCTTGTTTCCTTTGGATGTTGTTTCTTAATCCATCTCTCTGTCTGTCTCTCCAGCTTCCTGTCCCTTCATGTTTTTTTTTGTATTTCTTTCCCTTTCTCCTTATTTCCCGTGTCTGATGTGTGCCTGATTTGACTCTGTACTTTCTCCTAAAAGACATTTTTTCCCTCACATCTCAGTCCATCTGCCAAATCCTCACATCCTTCAGGGACTTACTGTTCCTATGAACTCTGCCAGCCATCTTTTGTGCACTTTATTAATCATTTCCTTTTTAACCCCCCCCCCTTTAACACATACATGTGCAGTGTCTACATTGATTGTTCCTGCTTCACTTGCTGCTCTGTGTCTCCCTAAGCGATATTAGGAACAGCAGGTATTTCTGGAATGATCTGGTCCCTGGCTTCCCATGCTATGAGGAGTCCCAAGGGCCCACAGGGCTCCAAAACCCCATATTTAGTAACAACAGGTTAGTTATTTTTACAGTAGTTTGTCTAAATAGTGATGTTTTATTTTGTCATTTGCAATTTTATATTCACTCTAACTCTAAACATTATGTGTTAGTTGTAATAAAAATAACACTGAGACTTGTGTCTAATATGAAAAAACTCTTATTCACAAATGGCGTTATGCCCAAAAAATTAAACTGTGGTTTAATTTTATTGAAAGAAATAAATGATTTAGATCTGTGATATAATGAGACTAACAAGGACAGACTGTTTTTATGAACCATTATGTGGCATTTTAGATGAAGTAACGATAATTATTTATGTTTAAGAGTCTGCAAGTTGTGGTTTCAGGGTAAGAATGACTTATTAAGCAGACATTTCATCATTCCCCCGTTTTCTAACAGTCACATGCTCACTGCACCAGATCCATTCTTCCTTTCGTTTTTTTCTTCTCCATTCATAAGCAAGCCTTTTATCATCTGTATGTGTCTGTTAGACCAAAAATAAGACTCTAGAGTGATGGACTGTTAACTATGGTATTCATGGTGCAACATGTTTGGACTTAACATACCCTTTGGAAAGCCCTTTCATTGGAAGAACTTCATACAACGAACCTTTAGCACATTCGGAAGTTTTTAGTTGGAAGCGGCTGTATTCAGGCCACATGGATAGGCAAAAGATCCAGGCAGTATCAGTAATATGCCCTCCATCCGTTCTCATGGGTTGGCAGGGACACTCTTCTCTTTGACAAGGAGCCAGTCACTTCAAACACTTGGAAAACACAGCTGTGCATTTAGAAAAGTGCTTTGATCATGTTTCAGACCAGTTCTCTTTAACTTCCATTTGTCTGTGTTCACTGTTTGTGTATATTAGAATAATTGACCTTAAACATTAGATAAAATTTCATTAACTTAACAATACATTCTACCATAGTTAAAACTGTTGATAAATACCAAAAATGATTCCAGGTTTCCACAAATATATAAATCTGCCGTCCTTGTCCTTTTTGTTAACATTCTTCTTCTTTATAAACTATTATGATAGATCTTTATATAGTCTTATCTGTGGAGGGTTTTTGTTTTTGTGATTTGACAGTCATAAAGTAGAATCACTGTTTTTTCTTTCAGTGGATACTTTGACGGCTTTCACGGTCCTTCTACTTCCCAACACCATTTCCCATTAGGTAAGAATGTGTTTAAAGTACAAAAACATACTGAATGAATAACGTTTTTACAAGCACCAGGCTACTGTGTTTACTTTTTCAATACAGTCAGCCATCCTTGGAGGTTTCCTAATTCCATACATGCAGTGTCTCAGCCGTATTGTAAGTATTGTAAAACTGATACTTTTCTTTAAGAAAATGAAAACATGTGATTTTGTCTATGAAGCCCATTATGTCCCACACACATTAACAGCTTTCACAATATTTGTAAAGTTTAGGCTCTGTAATATTATAATTATCATAAAAACTATGCATATATTGGTCCCAAACACTACTTTGCCTGCACTGACTTGGTGAATGCCTTGTTTATATACTGGGTTAATTAGAAGCTAAACATAAAACCCCCATTCATCTGTTTAACTTAACTCTGTTTTTTCTTTCATCTTAAATAGCAGACTATATGACTATCAGTCCTGGAGCAATGCATGCTTGGGAACACAGAAAAAGGCGGAGAAGGTACACCAAAGACAGAGGCCAATTCAGTGCACGTGGTCATGAAAAACACAGCACAAGAGGCCAGTATGAGAAGAATGACTACTTTACATGCAGCAGGTGAGTCTTATCTCTGGTGATCAGTTGACGGAATATATCATGTGCCATGTTGATCAAGCACAAGATACAGTGTGCCTTGTTTGATTTCATTTTCCCTCTTTCTGCTATTGGATGCCTTTGGAATGGATGTAAATGTCTGCTCAGCAGCTGTGGCCCTCTGGATAAGGCGACAGTATATTGGTTGCCATCCAGGCATTTATTCTATTTTGGCTTTGTTCAATATGTGTGCATGTGAAGTCTACCTCTCCCCCTTTCCCCTTTCATGCACATGCACACACACAAGCCAAGTTTTGCTGCGGAGCAAGCCTTGAGTGATAACCATGAATGATAGTTAGGAGGAGTGTGAAGCTGCACAGTCTGTTTGCAAGTTTAAGAAAAAAGATGAGTCCAGTGTGGTGTGGAATCAGAGCAGTGCAATATTTTATCCTTACTGTAGTGTGGATGGCAGTTTCTCTGTTACTTATTTTAAGTGGCAGAGAACCAAACGGTCTGAAGGCTTGTGATAGAATATGGATACCTTTTGAGTTACTGGTACCTTGGACTAGATTAATATTTATCAAAACAACTTGCATGTAGCAAAGATTTGTGTACTTCTTTTTGCAGAGGAAGTGTCTGACAAACATGTGTTAATTTACCTACGCTTCCACGAGGGTCAGCCTTTTAGCTCTCCAGTTATAGCTAATATAATCACAATGAAATAAGAAAATGTATGGCCATTGTGAAGAAATGCATACTGTGGTAAAAGATGTGACAGAAATCAAGACTATTGCAAGACCAAGGAAAATTATTGCCAGCATATGCAGAACAATTTGTTCTGTTGCAGTGTGATGAGACAAAAACTCTCTACATTTGTGGGCTTGCCAGGAAGTAATTGAGTAAACACTCTCCCAGGTGGAATTTTGGGCCTTTCCTCCCTGTGGCTCACAGATGATAACAGTCCATTGGATTCCCTCTCATTGATTCCACATAGTGCCCTACTACCCTACAGTCTGACAGGCAGCGTGTTGCTGTACATGCACTCACTCGTGCTCACATTTGTGCACAAACCAAATCCTGCCCTACATTTCCTCTGCACTCTCAGAGTTGTCCATTAGCCAGATGTCTATTTAATTATTATCAGCTCAGACAGCTGCCAACTATAATACACACAGGCACATCTTTCCTCCTCCTCACATCCTCCTCAGCTGACTTGAGGTGGATTCTATATGAAAGGCTGAGTGTGCCTATTGTATTGTCACCAAATACATGTATCAGGGATTCTCCCGCTGTAGCCTCTGACCTCAACTGGCCTCAGATCCATAGCTGGGACTGTCACTATTACTAAATACTTGACACTTTATGCAGAGTGACTGAAAACTAGGACTAATTTCTCTGTGCATGTCTGTGGTTTCAAAAGCTGTAATGCTGTTGATAACAATAAATTCCTGTGTCAGCTACTGTTGCATCTTCACTTTTAATTAACTTGCTTGGAAATAAGTGCAAAATAGCAGAAGTGACAAACTGGAGTATTTCTTAGTGTACTGCACTTTGTTAAAATCTCCTCACTGTTCTGCTTTTCAGCAGTTTTCCTTCTTTAAGTGGTGAGATTTTTTTCTGGAGTATATGACTAAATTCAGGTTTATGTGTACAATAGTTTTGTGGGTCAAATGAGGAAAGTGGGACAGGGGGACAGCTGGGTGGCTGTAGGCTAACTGCAAAATACAGGAGGAAAAGGAATCACATGTGCGTGACAGATACATCGGGAATGCACGAGAGATTTAACTGTTCATACTAAAGATTTGTTCTAATATCACTGCCACAACGGACTATTGCTGTGGCCCAGTGTGTACTGCTCACACCTTCTGGGCTCTCTTGATCTGTTTGCCCTACATTTTGGTCACATGATCAGGCAACACACTGCGCTTGTCATGTACACGTACACACACACACACACGCGTTCAGATTATATGTTTTCTGTTACATTGATTTATGACTGTGCTTGAGACTATTTTTAGACTGGATCCCGAGGGATTCATTGTTGGTGTGAGTGCAAAAGAGAGAGAAACAGATGGAGCCTCCCATAGCTTTGTTGCTAGCGACCCTTATTGTCCATTGACGAGGTTAGTCTGAGTGTTAGATTGCCCATTTGTGCTGCTTATTTTGAAGCTTGCTGGCCCACATGTCCTGTGCTGAGTCACACAAAGGCAGAGTGTGGCAAGCCAGCCTTCTAGGCATTAGCTACTGGTTATCAGTTGTGGTTGTGACAGAATGCCTTGAATTTACCAACGCCACCACTAATAGATTCCATGAGACTATAATGCTCACAGAGTGATATACTGTACATTTCTGATGGCCTTTACCTTTTCTAGTGGGTGCTGGCTAAGTAGTTGATTGGCCATTTGGTCAACACTTGTCCCCTTGAGTATAAATCTCTGGATGATAAATGAAGCTCTTTCCAGCTGGCACTGCTTCACTGTCTTATCATCTCTTCAGTGCACACATCTGCCCACACTTGCACAAGACATTGTGACACTGTACATTGTGGTGGATTTCTTACACATATAAATACCTCTTGGTTAGTTTGATCATTTGTCACAGAAAAAAGAAAATGATAACTGTCCAGCAATAGTTGAAACTAACTATTTTGTTGTAAAACCTGACGGAATTAAATCTTTCTGAATTGAAAGAAGGCCAGTGAAATACAATGCGCTGAAACGAAATTAGGGCATTGCTAATTCAGAACAGCAAAAGCACGGCAGTAAGATTTTACAGTCTTAAACATATTTGCACCAGTCTCATTAATGCCCAGGAGAGTGATTCCCTCAGCTAAAAACATTTGGAGAATAGCATTGTTCTGATTTTCTTAAGTTTTGCTTAGTTCTCTGTGGAACTTTGATGGCAGCTTAGTGAATTGGAGGATAGCCCTGTATCTCTGAGGTTTTGTTTTACATTTAGGATGCACAGCATGATCCAAATTGCCACTTTTTCTTGCCGTTGGCAGAGAGGGTACACTAAACCTGCCTTTTTCTCGATTTTCCTCAGCAGCTTTTGTGCCTGATGCCACTTTTATCCTGGCTTCAGGGTCTGTCTCGGGGCCTGCACATTTTTTCCTCCTACATCTGTTTTTATTTTCCCCTCCACCCAACGTCTTTTATGCCTTAATGTGACATTCTTTTTGTCTTAGTGCCTCAACGTCATGCAAGAAACTCATTTCTTTTCCAGGGCCGTTCCAAGGGTCTGTATCTAATAAATTTTATTTGTTACTTCTACAGTGCTTGCTTGTCCCTGCATGTAATGCTGATATTTGACTTAAACCATACAGCATTACATATAATTTATAGCAGCCATACATTTCTTTGCATTCTCGTCTTTTCCTGCCAACACAAAAAGTGAATAACATGTCCTTGCACAGTAGTTATACTGTATTGTATTTTACAAAGCATGTTTGTTTCTCACACACACACTACTGCAGATTCCACTTTTTAGATTTTATAGGTTTAAACATGGGCAGCAGAGACATTTGTTGTGTCTTTACCACAGGAGATTCTGCATCGAATTCCTGCTAAAACAATCCTGTATCACTGTATTTGTATCAAATACAGTGATTTTTGTCGCTGTAACTTAAATAAACCCCTAAATAAACTACATCCAATTCTATTTTTTCCTGTTTCCTTGCTGTGCATATGGCAATAAACGCTTTGAATTGAATGTTGAATCCAAAAACAGTAAAAAAAAAAAAAAAAAAAAAAACAAAACAATCCTGTTGATGTCCAAGAACTAAAACAAAAGGAGACGAGAGCAGAAATGTGTTATAGTCTGTCACCGACTGTCTCTGGCAAGTCCAGGAGCAGGTGTGGGATGATTTTTTCAGATTTTGGTTCACAGAAAGGCTTCTTCCATGTTTGTGTTTGGTCTTCAGTTGACAAAATGTTGCCATTGCATTTGGCTTCTGTATGTGTTGAATCACAAACAAGGAAAATTCTGTGTATGGTCGGTTTGAGACACAGCACCATGGGATGTGCCAGAATTACTAGTTAAGGTCACATTTATTTCCTTGTCTCTCTCCCAGAGGGTATATAGGGGAATGATGAGTGATCTCGTTCCTGTGGGGCTATAGAGCTCTTTTTTTCAAAACATCCTCCAGTTTTATCAATTACAAATAAAAAACATGCACTGCATGCATGTGCTGTATGTAATTTTTTTAGGTACAGGAAGCAAAAGAAGCACAGGGACACTACAGAGCGAGAGCACAAACATGGCAGTTTTAGAAAAGGCCGTGGAGAGAGGAGGCAGAGAGACAGCAGCGAGGGACAACGTGAAGCATCACAAAGGTTGAACACACACACACACGCACACACACACACACGCTTTGAATTGAATGTTGAATCCAAAAACAGTAAACAAAACAAAACAATCCTGTTGATGTCCAAGAACTGAAACAAAAGGAGACGAGAGCAGAAATGTGTTATAGTGGCAGTCTGTCACCGACTGTCTCTGGCAAGTCCAGGAGCAGGTGTGGGATGATTTTTTCAGATTTTGTTTCACAGAAAGGCTTCTTCCATGTTTGTGTTTGGTCTTCAGTTAACAAAACGTTGCCTTTGCATTTGGCTTCTGTATGTGTTGAATCACAAACAAGGAAAATTCTGTGTATGGTCGGTTTGAGACACAGCACCATGGGATGTGCCAGAATTACTAGTTAAGGTCACATTTATTCCCTTGTCTCTCTCCCAGAGGGTATATGGGGGCATGATGAGTGATCTCGTTCCTGTGGGGCTATAGAGCTCTTTTTTCAAACATCCTCCAGTTTTATCAATTACAAATAAAAAACATGCACTGCATGCATGTGCTGTATGTAATTTTTTTAGGTACAAGAAGCAAAAGAAGCACAGGGACACTACAGAGCGAGAGCACAAACATGGCAGTTTTAGAAAAGGCCGTGGAAAGAGGAGGCAGAGAGACAGCAGCGAGGGACAACGTGAAGCATCACAAAGGTCGAACACACACACACACACACACACACACAGTATTCAGCACAGTAAGATTTTCATTAGGGAATCCTGTTTCCTTGCTGTGCATATGACAATAAACGCTTTGAATTGAATTTGCATCCAAAAACAGTAAACAAAAACAAAACAAAACAATCCTGTTGATGTCCAAGAACTGAAACAAAAGGAGACGAGAGCAGAAATGTGTTATAGTGACAGTCTGTCACCGACTGTCTCTGGAGTCCAGGAGCAGGTGTGGGATGATTTTTTTCAGATTTTGTGTCACAGAAAGGCTTCTTCCATGTTTGTGTTTGGTCTTCAGTTAACAAAACGTTGCCTTTGCATTTGGCTTCTGTATGTGTTGAATCACAAACAAGTACAATTCTGTGTATGGTGGGTTTGAGACACAGCACCATGGGATGTGCCAGAATTACTAGTTAAGGTCACATTAGTAAAATCTACATATTCATTGGCTTTAATATGTAAACAAGATGCATGATTATCATATATTATAGTATGAACAGGAGAGATAAAGGTCGAAGGCAATAAAGCCAAACGGGGTTATATTCACATCCAGCTTATTTTTGAGATATAATGTTCATTTGTGTTTCCAGAACTGTGGTTTATGTCCACAGCAAAGCTCACTTAATCCTCTGGTGTTTCTCAGTTAAATGACTGAAGGGGCAGAGTGGACAAATTTACATCCCAAGCTCAGGCATGCTCTGAAATCTGTGATACTGCACGCTCAGCTGAGCACTACTGATGATTGAAATTATAAAATGTGAAAGCAAATCCTGAGGCCTTCATGCTATAATTTACTCCTGCTAACGCTGTCTCTTTGGGAGGCAGTTGACTGAGCTTTTGTGAGATGGTTGTTTCTATGTTAAAACTAATGGCTCAGAGCAAGAACAAATGTGGGCCTTGGGTCCTAATCCCCACTGCTAGCATAAGAGCTGTCTCCAAATATTGAATATATTTAGCTTTGTACTTGGAACAACTCTGCCCCTTGAGGCTTTCTCTCTCTCTGTGTTGAGCAAGTGAATGGTAATTATTACTCTTGCCATGTGTATTTCTGCACTTGTAGTGAAGTACTTTTCCTACAGACTTTTCTCAGCAAGATGACACTTTTATGCCATGTTTTTAGGTTTGTGATTTTGAAAGGTCAGAATTATTATTCTAAAATTACACAGCTCTAGCTGTGCCAAGGCGTTGGTTGAGGTGAGCTTGGAGAGTAGAGAGAGAGAGAGAGAGAGAGAGAGAGTGCAAAAAGCAATAGTATTTTTATACACTTGCTCTCAGCAGTGATTTTCTCGTTAATCTAATCTGTAATTAGCTTGTTTTGTGTCAGCCATAATGGCTGCTCTTCTATACCTGCTCATTATGATCATCCAATCAGAACATGTCTCCTCCAAAGATGTATGTGCTGTTTAGTAAATTGATAAGCAGCAGCTGGAGGACTATTAAGCGCTGAGTTGTATTTGATAGAACAAGGTCAAACAGTGGAATGCTGTAACACCATTATTGGGCATTAAATTGGAGTACTGCCATCGTTACAACTTATATTCATACCCTATACGTATTACTGCTTGATATAAAATAAGATAAGATTTTTAGCTGTACTTCAGCCAGGTAGGCAGTTGAGCTGTGAATGAAGGATCTAATTGTGTGAGACTGTTTTTTTTGTGTTGTGTTCTGATATTAATAGGATGTGTGGGCCTATCAGTTATAGTTGACAGTTCACAGATGTGTAAAAATTTAGGGAAGCCCAGGCTTTGGATGGAAGTGCTTGGCAATAGTGAGCATCATCATGACAATTGGATTGGCAGTTGTTATACTTGCAATAACTCCTCTCTTATGGCCCATTACTGCTGCCATGCTGTCACTAGACATAATGTTTCCAGCTCTGTCTGAATTCTTTCTCAAAAGTGGATGATTTCAGCAGTTTAAATAATTCCTATTCCTTATTATTTTGTGCAAATAGGCAAATCCATGTGTTTTCCTTTTGGGTGCCAAGCAAAGGTAATCCTTAAAAGTATTTTATGCCCATTTCAATTTAAAAAAAATATGACAATAGGAACCAACAACATCTGCCTTTTGTCCGCCGTAAGAAACAGTGCAATTGGTAGGTGGACACACAAAATATTACCCTGTTTTTGCACCTTTGTCAATAACTAAAGTAAGCCAACTTGGGCAAAAATTCCACTTGGTTCTACTGATTCCACTAAATTATTATTATTTATTATTAATTAATCTTACAGCATTGATATCCACCCTAGACTACTCACGATGTACTATACATGGGCCAGTAGTTGGTGTAGATCAGGCTCAAACTGTCTCTGAGACTAGAAGGGCGAGGTGATGTCAAAATCTACAGTAAAGTTGCAGCCATACATGTTTGCAGGTGTTCATTCCAGCCAATATATCTCCCCTGTCACCTGATTCC
This sequence comes from Parambassis ranga, assembly GCF_900634625.1. Lineage (NCBI taxonomy): Eukaryota > Metazoa > Chordata > Actinopteri > Ambassidae > Parambassis > Parambassis ranga. The sequence goes on from NC_041025.1 coordinate 6,334,803, forward strand.
CCTTGCATGAGCATGTTTTTATATATGTCAGAGGTTGCATAAGAGAGAGGGAAAAGGTGTAAAGTACATACTGATCAGTCCTCTAGTCTCACTGGACTGCAGGTCCAACATTGAGTAATAGATTCTTCTAGGTTAGAGGATACTGCAGCATGGCTGCAAAGCATTAGTGTAAAGGGCATGCTGTGACACTAGTGTTGAGCACTTTGTTACTGAATGTCTTGGCCCATGGAGGCTACAAAAGCTCAGGCAAGCATACAGGCAAGCAGAGAGTAATTAAGCTTTATTCCCTTGTCTCTCTCCCAGAGGGTATATGGGGGAAAGATGAGTGATCTCGTTCCTGTGGGGCTATAGAGCTCTTTTTTTCAAAACATCCTCCTGTTTTATCGATTACAAATAAAAAACATGCACTGCATGCATGTGCTGTATGTAATTTTTTTAGGTACAAGAAGCAAAAGAAGCACAGGGACACTACAGAGCGAGAGCACAAACATGGCAGGTTTAGAAAAGGCCGTGGAGAGCGGAGGCAGAGAGACAGCAGCGAGGGACAACGTGAAGCATCACGAAGGTCGAACACACACACACACACACACACACGCTTTGAATTGAATGTTGAATCCAAAAGCAGTAAACAAAACAAAACAATCCTGTTGATGTCCAAGAACTAAAACAAAAGGAGACGAGAGCAGAAATGTGTTATAGTGGCAGTCTGTCACCGACTGTCTCTGGCAAGTCCAGGAGCAGGTGTGGGATGATTTTTTCAGATTTTGTTTCACAGAAAGGCTTCTTCCATGTTTGTGTTTGGTCTTCAGTTAACAAAACGTTGCCTTTGCATTTGGCTTCTGTATGTGTTGAATCACAAACAAGGAAAATTCTGTGTATGGTGGGTTTGAGACACAGCACCATGGGATGTGCCAGAATTACTAGTTAAGGTCACATTTATTTCCTTGTCTCTCTCCCAGAGGGTAGGGCATGATGGGTGATCTCGTTCCTGTGGGGCTATAGAGCTCTTTTTTTCAAAACATCCTCCAGTTTTATCAATTACAAATAGCAAACATGCACTGCATGCATGTACTGTATGTAATTTTTTAGGTACAAGAAGCAAAAGAAGCACAGGGACACTACAGAGCGAGAGCACAAACATGGCAGTTTTAGAAAAGGCCGTGGAAAGAGGAGGCAGAGAGACAGCAGCGAGGGACAACGTGAAGCATCACAAAGGTCGAACACACACACACAATGTTTTGGTGGATAAGGAAGACAGCAGAATTACCCTGTTTGTTATGTATGTTTTTACATTAACAGAAGTAGCAGGGTTGATGATCGTAAGGACAGGGACAGAAGAAGCAAGGAAATCAAATCTGACTGACTTTCAGTCTCTCAGTTTGTTTAATTTGACAAACTGCTCTCTGGCATCTTACAGTTGCATCAGAAAAAGAAAGTGTTCTTATAATTACTTACTAACTGAAGATGATTTTATGTTTATGTGTTTATTTCATATGAATGTGTGGTGATGTAGTTGTAGTTCATGTTTGAAAGACAGTAAAACATACTTATTTTTTTTTCAAATGACTTTATTGATCATTTAACCAAATGTACCATCAGATATACTATACAGGCCAAAGCGTGACAGACAGAACCACAGCAGATGGACCTCAGACCATCAACTGATACACAAAAACCAAGTCAGTTTTTTTTTTCTTAAAAGTAAGAAAATTAGTAAGGCCTCCACAATGTCACCTAATTAATTTTTTTAACATGTTATGAACACATCGATCCTTTATTTTTTCATATATTTTCCTTGCCAGTGGTTTGATAATTTAGCCATAGCTTCTGAAATAACAGAAAAAACCTCACAGACTACTACTTGGCAACGTGTCCTCAAGGTCAACAGATAAAGATGACAACCAACCACTGTCAGTACAAACAGAATAAAGCCTACATTTAAAGGCCATACGACAAACAAAATAAACATATTACAAGTACTTGGATCAGTACTTTATTTAGACACCCAACATTTACAATAAAGAAATGTGAGTCCAAATTAACGCATTTCCTAATATGTAACTACTGGAATTGGCAACGTGTTTGTCTCCACTCAATCTTCCCACCCCACTCACTGGATGCTGTTCCAGAGAATGACAGTGTCCTCTAAACAGATAACGCCCAACATCCTTGTTAGAAGTGGCTCAGGCCTGGATCCTCTCAGTTCAGCAGTCTCTGAGGGGCAAGTTAACCTCTGGTAACAATCCAGTCTTATGTCTGCCCCTCTCTAAACTCCTGGCAAAGTCTCATCTGTCCATCAGAAGTGAGGTATCCAACCAGCTACAGCACTATTCTAAGCTTCTCCCACACAGCAAGCTTAGGGTGGTCAGCCAGTCTAAAGCTCTGCCTTCCACATTCCTTGGTTAGTGCCACTGAAGCAGTGCTGGATGCCTTGAAGCACTGCTACAGCAGGCTGCCCGGCCAAGAAACAATGGTCAGGGTGATTTTGCCCCGGAGCTCCTTCAAAAGACGAACCAAGGCTGTGTGAGTCATTCCCCAGGTACTCTTCCCGTTCACCTCGAGCAGGATGTCCCCACATCTAAAACAAAGAGACGGAGATCCTGCAAATGAACATTTTTCAGCTGCAAGACATTTGTCGTTTGTTTAGAATGGACATTGTGCTCATGGGCAGCAGTAAGTGATATACACTGGCTGTATACCTTATCCTGCCATCATTGTAGGCTGGTGTCCCCTCCACGATGGAGCGGATAAAAAAAGATTGATTGCAGTTGACCTCCTCCTGACCTCCCACAATACTGAAGCCCAGGCTGCCTGAAGTGCTCCGCCGCAGGACGATGTCTTTGCAGCAGTAAAGATGCCTGCATGAGCCAAGAGGGAGATTAAACACACTAATCTCTCAACTGCATCTTTAAATTACACACACTGTATATCTACAGTATGTGGGCCTCAGTTAGACTGCTAAAACGGCCCATCATTGAATGTGGGATATTTCCTTCCCAGAGATTTGAAACAATGTCAGGTCTTGTCTACATTTTTCACATTAAATCCATATTTAGTTCAAGTATGTATGTACAAGTATTTATCAAGTGAAATAATTTTTTTTAGAATAAAACCAGAAGCAGCAGTTGTTCTGTTCTCCTGACAGCACACAAAATAAATGTATATCCTATGCCAGAGCAAAACTTTATCGTTCTCAGAAGTTTTACTAATATAATGGTGGTGGTGAATATTTAGGCCGAAAAGTTTCAAAGTATAATGAGCTTTTTCATCCCAGCTGGCCTTGTCAAAATTTTAGTTGGCACCAGCTGTCAGAGGTCAGAGGTATCAGTGTGAGTAGATGGAAATTATACTGGGTTCAGAAAAAAAGGTATGAAAATGTAAATGAGTGCACCAGTGTGCTCACCTGGGTAGCTGCAGCCACGACACCCACAGTGGGGAGTGGTCGTCATTGGGCAGCAGGCTCTTGGTGCTATCTGTGGGTGATGGCGTGAGACAAGGCGGCAATGTGCTCTCTTGGAGACTTTCATCGGGAGGACGCATCTCCAAGACCTTGAGCACCACAGGAGAGGAGGTGTTCTTCAGGTTGGCCACTGCCTCACTTCGTGTCACCCCCGTCAAATCCACCCCGTTCACGTTTAACAATATGTCACCTGCAGGGAGAAGTGGACAGCACACCTCATCCTCTGCACAGGGTTGCTGCCTTGATAATAGCTTTTTAAAAGACCTCACAGGGCAGGACTCATCATCTGCCTATTTAATATTCATCAGCCTGCCTGCAAGAACACAAAGGGATGGAAACCAAGCACCACCTGTGCTTTAAAAAGCCTTCCAGTGATGAAAGTGGTGCAAAGATAAATAGACAGCACAGTCCAGCTTGCTAGTAAGCAACTCAAAGGACATGTTTGCCCTGCGAGGATATGCAAATGCAAATTACTACTCCATTACAATACACAAACATGTTTCATAAGCGCATAAACAGAGACAGCTGCTGCTGCTGTGTCCCATATGAATACAGTAATGTGCACCTTGAACCACACACAGGACAACACACTCAATTTACTTCTGTTTTTAAAATACTGTTATGCCCCATCAGGACATTTCTCTTAATTCCTCTCATAAAGAGAGCTTCAGGCGGGGGGGATTGAGTGTAATGACAGGCTTAATATGGTTGTGTTTTAAGATGGATATGCTGGAATCAGCAGTTGGGGTAAAAATCTCCCACTCCACTGCTGCTAACACTCACATGTGTGTGTGCCTCTTCATGTTTGCTGTTTCAGACCTGACAGATTTTACATAACAAAATAATTGGACACAATAAGTTCTGATTGCTAATGCTAATGTTTGTGTTTTTGGTTGTGTGTTAGAGGCAATTTGCAGATCACTGAACCATAGCAGCACCACATTTATTTTGTTTGTTGAATAAATGAAACAAATTAAATAAATAAGTCTTAAGTGTTCATCAATCACCTCGTCTGTTAATACAAAGTATTCATCACCAAAGCCAAATCTGTAACAGTCTGTCTGCCATGAGGTGCTTTGAACAACACTAACAATACATAACTAGCACTCAGTCCACTAAATGAGTATTCATTTTGCACAAAGGCAATAAACATTTCATGCATTGTAATAAAAGATATGAGTAATATTATGATACATGACTGGACATCATTTTACCTTTGCGAATGGAGCCCTCCTGTCCCACCACTCCATCAGGGTCCACATTCGTGACATAGATGGGAAGGTCCCACCCTCGGCTGGACATGCCACCGGCTACAGTCATACCCAGGGAGTCATAGGGCTCCTTAGTTAGAGAAACTGTCTTCTCATAGCATGCAGGCTTCTGACAAGAGTCCTTTAGAAGGAGAGAAGGAGAGAGAGAGAGTAATTGTTGCGGAGGCCATTAATAATAGATAGAAGTGCCTAATTTTAAAAATAACAGGGCTGTTTTTTTGCTCCCCCGAGTCATGTTTTTATGTCCCAGCGCCATGGTGTCAGACACAAAACACATTAATTACTGATGCCATCTTATAAAGTTATAAACACAATGAACAATGATATGAACTTACACCAAGGGCACCTACTATAGAATACATAATCTAATTAGATTTTGAGCAGCACATTGGCAAAATAATAAGGACTGTTTTTTCTGAGACTTGCGATAATGATAAGTCACATGAATGCCACCCATGCTGAGCTATGGGAACACAAGGCCAATAACACAGACACAGTTTATAGCTAATTGATGAATGACCTCATTAGCATAACTGGTAATGTATAATATATGGAGGTTATTAAAGTAGGACATCAGGAAGCTCAAGTGCCACCTCTGAGTGCATGTTCAATACAGAAAAAAACTGATTTATTCAAAGGCATCATGATGCACCATTTTGCGTGGTGAACGAGGTTGTGTGTGAGATTTTATTTATGGTAAGTGTGTCTGTGAGTCAGATGAGGGAGCGTCTGGTAATGAATAACACATGGACACACTGAGGCTGATGGGATGTAGCTTGTGCAGCCTCGCTAATGTGCTGCATTCACACTTTTCTGCTGTGCTAAGAGCAGGAGATGACTGGCAGTCACATTACTGACCTCAGGTCACAGCAGCGATTCTAGCTGTGTGAAAGGTGTCCACATTCACTGCCTTCCTCCACATTAACCTATATAATGTACGTGTGTGCACTGCTGTAAGGTGGCTTTTAATTAATTTGAAGTTATGATGCTATGTTCATTCCCATATCAGAGCAAAAGTAAACACCTTGTTCAGTAAGGAACTGGTTAAAATCTTTTGGGTACAGGTGGTGGAGGAAAACTAAATCCTTCGGGGTTGTTGATGTGCATGCAAAAATTCTGAGAGAAGAAGACCTCCCGCTGTACTGCTTCAACAACATGCTCAGCTTTGATGGGAGAATAATACCTCCATGGATCATTTGCACCTGAAAGGGAATATTTATCATGGGGGAATAAAGCTCCTCTCTGTGTCTCACCACTGGTTGTGTGTCTTGTGTAGATGTGTCTTGTGTAGATGTGTCTGTATGTGCGGCTCACCAGCAATGTTTGCTCTATATCCACAGGAGAATATGGTGGGGGACCATCCATGCCCCATGGAGCCTCTTGTAAGATGTCTGGGGTGGGCAAGCAGATCTGACGAGACACTATGAAATGGACACCCTCTTCGCTTGCCTGAAGACAAACACAAAACGTTGTTGACACAAATTTCAAATGACAACTACAGCAATAGTTTTGAAAGCTTTAATTACTTTCTGGCTTTAAGGAATGGATCAATCTCACTTTCCTGTCTGCCAAATATGTTGCAACAAGAAGCAACTGGTTACCTTAGCTTAACTCAGCAAAATGTTACAGAAATCCAAAGAGAAAGTTTCGATTTCTGTGGAACTAGCACCAAATGATTTGATACGCAGAAACAACTAGGAGATGTGCAAACAATTAAATTTAAAAAATGAATTCTAAAAAGTAAAAGCAAGAGAAGAATATTCATAATATTATAATATTATATATATATAATATATATATATATTATAATATATTATATAATAATATTCATATTCCCTCTGCTGTTACTACAGGCCGTAATCACACCTGAACATTCCTAACCAACAGCTTTTGAGCAAAATCTCATTCCACTATGCTCCACTCATTCACACATCTGTGTTAGTGGTCTTATAGCCACACAGACTGCATGGCTGCATCGCTCTCCCTGTTCAATCATTCCTTAGAGATTTCTGCCGGTCTCTCTTGCACAGAGCTGAGTCCTAAATTAGCCAGTCCTGCCCATTATTGCTTTAATTGGACTAATTTAATTTCTTCCCTGCCAGTTCTTAATCTCTGACAGAAAGTGCCTGCACTGAGAGGCCATCTTGGCTCCACAGAGACCCAGAAGAGCCAGTCAGACTGCTCAGAAAGGAACTATAAGGCCAGAGACCCTACACAGTCAGCTGCAAACACACTGCAATTAACCACCATTAACCAAAAACACTCCATCACTGAATGGCATCAGCCAGGAACCAGAGGCAGCCCCATGGCCTGGTCCATCAGGGAGTCACCACAATTAAATATTATTAACTGCAGTGAGCACAGACACAACAGCACAGCACAACACAATTAGCCTGAATCACCACAATTATCTTTAATACCTCAGGGACTGGTGTAAGAACAGAACACAGTTGTTTATGGTCTGTAACAACATGTGGACAAATTTGTCACAACTGTGAACGTTCTGCATAATGCTGATGCCTGCTGTCTTCCCCTCAGCCAGTGCTGACTGACCTGAATAAGCAGAGCAGCGTGTTCTGGTGCTCCATAACGCAGATCGTGCCCGTTAATGGCCAGCACTCGGTCACCAACACATAACTGTCCATCACGTGCTGCCAACCCGCCCTCCAGCAGGTGAAAGATGTAAACTCCATGCTCTTCCGGTCGTCGCACTAGCTTGATGCCCAGCTGCTCCTCTGGAGTGCTTTTATTCAGGACCACATGGATGCTGTCGTCTCTCAGGGGATGGTGGGGCAGGCCATGAGACAGGTGTCCCCCGGCAACATCGTGGCCGTGCCCGTGGCTGTGTGGGTGGCCATGTGAATGCGAGCGGTAGCGATGACGCTGTTCTCTGAGCACAGTTAGCCTCAGGAGTTGGCAGGGCTGTTTGAGGGTTGCCACAGCAAAACAGTGCGGCACATTGCTAATGTCAATGCCATTTACCTGAGAGGAAAACAGAAGAACTTCAAAAATGGGTCTCATGCTTTTGATGTAGCTGTTTGTGAAACTCTTTGTACCTTTAGGATCATGTCCCCGGGCAGCAGGCGTCCATCCCGAGCAATCACACCCTCTCTGTAGATATCCTGGATGAGGATACGAACTAAGGGGGTCTCATTGCCGCCAACAATGCTGATGGCCAGCGGGTCAGAAGCATCCATCCGTGTAATCTTGATACTGGTAACTTCACCATCAGGGATCAGGTGATGAAGCTGAGGAAGGGCCAGGACTGGAAGAGAAAGAGGAAAAAGGCTGAGTTTAGTTCTACTGTACAAGTCTGAGAGACAGCCAAACAAAACAAGAGAGGAAGTGGGGGAAAGAGAGAGAGAGAGTGCGCTGTGAAGGGAATGAGAGTCACATCGAGGGAGTGAGTGGTAGACCATGGTGGAGAGGTTCAGCAGTGGAACCAGCTGTCTCTACTCCCTCAGGTTACTAAAACAAACTTGTACAAGCCAAGAGGGAAAATTTACTTGGCTGATTATCCTGCGCGATGTTTGTATCATTAGTCACATACATCTGTAGCAAGTATGCTTGGGAAAACCCTCAATTTCAAATTTCCAGAGTTATTACCAGGGCGGGGAAGCAAGAAAAAGTTAGAATACACACAAGCTTTGCACATAATCAAACCAATGAAGTGTGAAAATGTTAAACAACAACAGGCAACAGGCCTGTATCTTCTAGTTTCAGGTTAAGCAAAAAATTTAGTTTTTATAGCAGATTTGTCTTCACTTAGAGACCTGGATCAGCTTAACCAGTATGTTTGATTGTCTCATTCTGAAGCATGAATCATTCACTTTCCTGTATTTCATTGGCCTCTACAAGCTCCCCTCCCCTCATGCCCAGTGTTGAATTCCATTTCGCTGCAGAATGACACATCTTGAACTGGACCATGTGGAAATGGGTGGGGAGCTTTTGTGACTATTTTGGCCAGCAGCTGTATCCAATAACTGACAGAGAAGATGTATTTCTCCTCTTATTTCTTTTCCTTTGGTTATGAAGAATGCCTCTTTCTCCTCTTCTTCCTCTCTCGGCAGACTTGCTCCCTCTGCGTCTCGTTCAGTCTACTCAGCGCAGCACTTTCTCCATTCCAAAGTCAATATTTTGTCTTTATCACAGCAGATTGCTTCAAGGGTGGAGAGCACATTAACAGGGACTTGCACCTATTATGTAACCCTTCTCTCTCTCACCATCACACGCCCTTCCAACCTCTGTCTAACTTCGTCCATTTATTCTTCTACTCTCTCCTCCATCCATAGGGACACTATAATTATTAGTTTTTTTATTTCCATTGTTTTTGAATCCACTTCCATGTTTGTTAGGATCTATCTGTACTTCACTTCTTCTATCCTCTCTGTCTATCTTTGTCTCTCCAGTGGCAGGCAATGAATATTTAATCTATTCTCTCTGCCTCCTCCGTGATGGCCTCAGAGAATAATCTAGTCCCAGATCGTTCGTCATCCTTCATTCTTACGCAATACAATGTTCCTCCTCCTCCCATCACGCTGCATTTCTGCTTCAACATTACACTCTGTTGTGTTATGGTTGAGCATCTTTCCTCCAGTTTACTATCACAGTATCACAGCGGTCGGGCTGTGGTTATTACATTAAATATCACTAGAGCACGTTTTCCTTACTGCATAACATCTTATTGGATCTGCCATGTCAAGAACATTGCTCTCCCTTGGAGCACTCCATCAAGTTGTTGGAAACCTGAACGTAAGTAGGAGGGGAGGTACTGTAGGGCCTGTGGAGAGGGAGATGAAGAGGGAGAAGACTGAGAGGAGGAGGAGGAGGATGAGACAGAAGAGAACAACAGGAGGTGGAGAATGAATGAAGAACGTCATCAGCCTCATCTCCAGTGACCTCCAGCATGCCATTCCTATCCGGAGTGCCTCAGGCTCTCCTTCTTGATCTGTCTGTAGTGATGCACCAGTGGACTTATGCAATCTGCATCTGAATTATTAATCAAACATATGCTACTCTTACACTGTGGGCTTTCACTCATGTCACCCTCCTCACACAGTTGAGGGAACATCAAAATTATACACGTTTGAAAACACACATACACCTTGAGCTCTCTTCAAGGACCCTTAAAAAAGGCTTTAATCCATACCTTCCTGTGGCACGCTGGAATTCCTGGCATTGTCTCTTTCCTCAGATGTTTCATTGCTGACTGCGTTGCCGCTCTTGGTCCTCCGCAGTACACTGAAGGCCCGGTTCAACCTCCTGAAGGAGCGGCTCCTCACTGAAGATCGGTCGAAATTTCTGACTGCAAAGAACACAGATATGGACTTTTATAGATTACCTCCCTCTCAACATGCCCAGACATGTCTGAAGCTGTGAGGATGTGAGGAGCCCCTCACGGCCAATCAAAAGCCTCCTCAGAGCTGCATGGGAAAACAACAGTGTAGTTATCGAAAACAGGAAATACTTGTATGGTGCTTCCCCTGCTAGTGACAGTGTGCAGAGTGACTAAGGTACCAGGCTAAAGCGACTCAAATCTGATTTTTCAGGTGTGACAGGAAAATTGATTCTTCTCCCTTGTAGAACTCAGAGTGGAGAAATCACAATGGAGCAACATGGGCAGGATACATACACTCATGTTTCACAGTCTAGATTCATGACATGTTTTTTTGTGTGAAGGTGCACATATTTTTGTTGCACGTTTAAAGTGACAGTTGGCCTTTATGTTCAGCTTCTTCCAAACAATCCTTCTCATAGGAACTCCTTAAGTGGCCTCACTGAAATGAATTAGGAGACACACACAAACACTTTTTGCCTTGAGGCTGTCCTTGTCTTCCACATCTTATTTGTTGGAAAACTTTGAATAAGCTCAAATGATGCACTTTCTTGTGGTTGGAGGAGCTGTTTTCAACTGGTGGCTGTTTAATTAATAAACCCAATCTGTGCTGTGTATAGCTACATGGTTGCGTAACTACAACGAGTGATGTAACACACCGTGGACAGTGACCATGTCCATAAGTCACTTTCCCACAGAGACTCTCTTTGCTTTTCAGGCTACACGAGGCTGCAGTAGGGGGTTCAGCAGCCCCAGCTAGGCTGTACCGAGCGTGGGGCAATGAGCCTCTGCAGCGCCCCTCCCTCCCTCTGCGGGCTCAGAGAGATGCGAGGGCTCCTGACAGCCACATTATTCTTTAAAAGCGCCAGCCGCTTCTGGAGCTGACAGCTTGTTCAGCAGTAGTGGCGCTCATGGTGGTGGTGGTGGTGGTGGGTGCTCAGCTGGCCCGGCCTAAAGTGCTGGTGCAGCGTCATTTGGTGTCCCTACAGCCTGCACGCTTGCTTTAAAGCAGAGAGGAATTCTGATGACTGCTTCCTGGTTTCACAGGTGGGAAAAATGAGGAGCGCTCTGATCACGTCATTGGACATTAACACAGACTTGCAGCAGCTATATTTAACCTACCTCTCCTTCCATTTCTCCTTCACTGCATAATGTCCCTGCCCTCTCTGTGACATTCTCTCTCTCTCTCTCGCTCTCTCTCTGCTCCTCTACTGTTTTCCACAAAGAGAGATTTTATGGATTGGTGAAAAAACAAGGCAGGAGAGCTAATTGGTTAATAGGATTTCTATCAGGGAACATTAGGCCGAACAAAGACTGTACTTGAGGTTAAATAAACAGCTAGTTTATCCGTTTTGAGACTGCAGGTGTAACCGTATGTTCGAATCACTGTCAGCTGTCTGGTTTTCACCGGGAGATGATGTAACTGTGACATCAGAGTTTTCTATTGATTTTCCTTCTGGCTCTCTCTAATGTCATGCAGGACTAAACATGACCACACACAAACATCCACTCACACTCACTCTTCTTGGTGCTGCTGCGAGCAGCAAGGCTGGTTGTGCTGCCTGACTGACTGTTGTCCTCCATGCTGGGGTCAAAGGCGGGGTTGACCAGGCCTGGTTCATCTGACAGGAGTGCCACGGCGGCAGAGGTCGGGCCGTCATTGGGCAGTGTGGCAATGGTGAGTTCTGATGTGCTGTCGGTGCATTCGCCCTCCTGCGAGCGCCGTTTCCGGTCTGCTGAGAGCCCATAGTGTGAGGCGCCTTTACACCTGTGTGCATGCAAAGAAAAAACAAAAACAAAAGGTCAGTCTTAAACTTACACCACAGCAGCAATTAATACTGGATGTGTTGATGAAGTGGTGACACTGATGATGTGTTGTAGCATCTCACATTCTGTAATGAGCTAAATGTTGAAGCAGTCAGTGAAAGTCAACAAATTTATGTAAACATCAACTGAAAAGGTCAAGTTCTAAAGAATAATGTGAGCAGATTTCTGCATCTCCTTCCAGCCCGGGGCTTCCTGCACACTGACCGCTGTCTCCTGCTCAGAGACTGCCTCACACAAAGCCTGCTTATCTGACCTTAACACTCAAACAGCACCTCTCTAAGGTACCACACAGCCTGTATAATAAAAACACAGTAACAGGGGGAGGGGGGGGGGTGAATACATTTCCTGGTATCTCACATGCACTGTCTCTCAGGGAATGCACCAGAAATGTCATATTTGTTTCAGCTGCTTGCACACCCTCGCTGTGACAGTGTCTGTAATCACATGTAGGGTGGGTTTTCCCTCTGGCAGTGGGTACGAGCATCACTGACAAATGATTGAATACAAATGTGAGAAAACACCCGTGAGTGAGGAGAGAGAGTGTGGGTAACTGACACAACATCTGAATAAAAAAACTTTTGTTTCTTTGAATGTTGTTTTTCTCGAAAAAAAAAATTCCAGGGTTCCAGATGCCTTCTCAATGTCAACAACAGCGCAACCACAAGGCATTTCCAGAATCTGTTACACTACACTGACACAGAGACACTTAATATGCTACATGCCATAAAAGGCTTTTCACACTGACAATATAAAAACTGTGAATGTTTGCGTGTAAATTAAGAATATCCCTATACAGACGGGTATCGTATTGTTGGAGAATTTTCTGAAAGCCATAAAGCCTTTGAGCTGACGTTTCATCAGAGGCAGAAATAACTCTGCGCTGTCTCTCTGGCTGTCTCTGTGGAGCCATCAGCACAAACATTAACTGGGTTTTAATGAGCTGGATCAAACCCAGGGTCTGCTTCAACAGTAGCTCAGAAAAACAAAGAGGAGTAGCATACTATCCTCTGTGCTATGAGGTCTTACATGGTGTACAAGAGGTGAAAGCAAGGTAAAATGGTGGGTATCATTGCAAAAACAAGATTACATACTGGTGAGCCATTTAGGTCCAGGCTGCCCCCTCAGGGCATGGCTTCATCAGGAGCAGCATTTTGTCTCAATAACAGCTGCTGTCTGAGTGGGTCATGCACTCTGTCCCTATTTCACAAGGAAAATCATTTCATCCTGAAGTAGGTTCTACATCTCACTTGTAGCCAGTCTGTACATTACACAAAGCTGAAGTACCTATTGATCTCTGTGATATAACACAGCCATACACTGCATGTGCACCTGTGTGTGGGCAGTGCCACTGTGAGTTATTCCTGTTCATTCAGTTAGTAAATTGAATGCAATCAAGCATGTCCATGCAGCAACATACCACTTAAGTGAGTGAAGTGGTTGAACAGGGCAATATTTCAATCAACAACAGAGGACATAGGAGCACTTCTGTCTAGAGGGGTAGAAGCTTCCACCATGTCACTCACTGTCAATTAAAAGAATGAAAGCTGAATGCAACATAAAAACATCAGAATCAGAGTGGTGTCTATATTGAGCTCCCGAAAACAACATCTGCATGCATGGAGCCAAGGGCAAAGTGCAACAAAGACAGCAAAGCATTGGAAATTAGATTTTTGATGAAATAAACAGTTTAAAATATACCATCTCCTTTTATACATTGACATTAGCACCTGTATGTAGGTTGTTTTTCGCCAGCAGACAAGCTTGCTGTTTATAATCTACTTCGGTGTCATAAAACTCAAGGCATAAACAATGTGAGAAGTCGGATGGACTTTGTGCTAGAGATTGCAATGAGTTACAGAAGTTAGAGATGGAGGTGCACCAGAAAAAAAGGGGGGGGGGGGGTCATTAAGGACATGCATTTGTTATTTTTATATTTTTTTAGGCATATTGCTAACAAAGATTTGTATTGTTGTTCTAACTGCAACAAATACTTACTCTTACACATGCATACATGGGCACGCACACACACACACAAACACTGCTGACTATATGGAACTGAAGACATTCCCCTGTTTCACCATGGGTAGTGGAAAATGGAAACCCACAGTCAGTCACTGGAGAAGGGCTAATACCTCTGCATACAGGTTCATTCACTTACACATTACACTTACATTTTTACAGACCACCCAAATCTTAGAAAAATGTCTGTCCAAGTATTAATGAATGCACACTACATACACAGTGTGTGTTTGTGTGTGAGCCACTGCCTGAATGTAAAAGATCTTAAGGACTTCATTTCTTATACAAGAGCTCAGATAACGATGATAGAAAACACAGAAAAATATATTTAGAGCTGTTGCACTACAGGGAATAAAAGTCATGGTGTTTGATAAGTCCTAGAAACATGGAGGCCATAACAGCACAGACTGTGAGGCAGCAGCACAGTGATTGTTTAGTGTGCGACTGGTTTATTAAAGGCTTTGTCTCCCGTTAATTAAAATCCCTCCTTCTCCAGGGGGATAAATGTTGCCTCAAAACCAGAGCCATATCTCAGCTGCTTAGAGTTTTAATGTCTGAGTGGTTGAATGTTGAGGCCGGCTTTGCATGGGTGAGGTTAAAGCAGGGAAGCATGACAGAAAGCCACTGTCCCTCTCACCAGGGTGGTCCAGGAGTATCCGATGCAAAGTGAGCCAATTAGGTCTGAGGTGATGTCCTCTTCCCCCTCCTCATTACTATTCTTCTTGTATTTCTCATATAAACAAACATCCTTTTGTTTATAATGATGGGACTTTGAGTGCTTATGCAAAGCTCTTCTAAAGCGCCATTTTTTAGCGGATGATCACTGAGCTTAGAGGGGGCTCATTAGCACTGCAGTTTCCTTGTCCCAGTCAGCCTCAGTTATCACATCATCTCTCTAAACCCAGGGATCTGTAGAGAGATAAAGACCGAAGACACCAAAACATCTTTAGCACTCATCTTCTGCTGCTCTCTTACTCTCCCTATCTCCTCAGCCTGTTTCCTCCACTTCCCCTGCTGCAATAACAATTACCCATGATGCTTTCTGTGACACAGTGGTCGTGCTGAAAAGCCCTGGCCATGACACAAACAGCCCTCTTCTTGTGATGTGAAATAAACACCAGCTCACAACTCATCAAAGCCCATGAGATTCTCCAATCCTCTTTAGGGGTGAGTGGATTATCCTTCCTAACCCAAATACTCTCTCCGCTCCCTGACTGCCACGGACAATCGTGTTGGGCCACACTCCGCATGCAGTGTAAATTACCTCAGCTGAGGTGACAATTTCAGGTCAGACAGTCAGATACAGAGCTCAGACTCTGTGTCTGTTTTTTGAGTCTATGAAAAACACAGTGTCATCATGCAAATGGTTTGGAATCCAAATCACTGCTTATTCACAAAGTCACTGTGTGTCTGTGCCTCTGGCTGACCTGTGTGTGACCTGCATTTTGACTGACTTTGCCTAGTTTCTCTTCTGCCTACTTCTTTATTAATGTGGAGGCAGCAGGAGCAGACACTCGTTCCTGATGAGTTCTGACTCTGGAAGCCAGCTTTCTGAAGCTGACAGGAAAAAAGGAAAGTATCTCCGGCTGCACTGTGAACCTGCAGGAAGGCTGCACGTTTTACAGAGAATGTGTGGAATAAAATATGTGTGAGATAAACATAAGATTTCCTTGTGTGACAAAGACTGTGAGAGAGGCTTAGAAGTGACAGCTTGTGTTGATTGTAGAGTTTATTCTTAGAGCACTAATGAACATGGGGACTCACACACACAGTCGGTGTTATAGTGAACGTCATCAGAAAAAGTCTGAATTTGTTTCTGCTTTTCTTACTAAATATTCCGTCGAGGAATGCTCTCTGTGCTCTTTTCTGCTGTCAGAGATGGTAAACAATGCTACAAAACAGTCCTGTTGTTCAGTATGGACCCTGGTTTTGTGTAAAAATATAATAACGCTGATTCAAGGAGAAAAAGCTGTCTGGATTTAAGCTAAGATTAAAGCATAACTTAAACACTACAGAACTGTGTCTGTGGCCAAACAATAATGCTGGTGCAGCGTGAGGATGGGTGGTGGCCATTAATTGAATTTATGTTGATAAAGGCTTGAATTGAATATCTTTTCCTTAATTAGATTAGAATATCAATTACCCCTTTACCACGCACTTGGGCCACATGCCAAGCACATAAAGTAAAGTTTGATTGGGAGGGAATAGACAGAATGATAGATAGATACATAGAGCATGAGAGAAGAGAGCGACATAAAGACAGACAGAGTAATCCAGTTAATGATGAACTAGAGGAGTGTTAATCAGAGGATGCGCTGGTGTGTTGATTGGATCCACGTGCTGTGAGGGGTAATCCCATCTGCTGCATGAGGAGGGGGCGAGGCCACAGCTAGAGGGGACAGTGTCTGCTGTGGGAGGAAATCTTTGGCTCAGCTTGTTTCCAAAGACAGATCTGCTAAATTAAAGTGGGAGGTGAGCTTCTGTTGGGTGTGACTTCTCACCACCGCTGAAGACGAATGTATACTGAAAACAAAAGCGAGTTTACGGCAGCAGATAAATCCTGTCTTTCTGTTTTGAACTTTACATTGTGCTCCTGTGAAGCGAGCAGTGGCTCAGCAGGTTTGGCATGCTTATTGCATCTGAGTGTTTACGAGCGCAGAGGAGAAGAAGCTTCCCAGCCAGCACCGTGTCAGCCGAGTCAGCCTGTTAGAAACAGCCTAATCTCTGACTCATGGTTTTTTTCGACCAATCAATATGTGTGATCATCAGTTGGGCCCTGACCCCCATGATCAGGTTGGAGAAAAATTTATGCAGCATTTACTGTGTGAGTGTCTGGTTTCATCCAAGAGCGCAATCTCACACTGCTTTTGTCAACATAGTAGAAGAGCAGAGGAAGCACTAGCGCTGATTTATTCTCTGTCGTCTGGCTGCACTCAATCTCAGTTTAGTAATGCACCTTACGTATGTCCACCTCATCAGTGGCTGCTTTCCAGCCCTGCAGTCAAATACTTTATGTACATTTCTTACACTGAAGCGTAGACAACTCAAACTGTAATCCCCTCTACACTACAGTGCATGATCATCATAGAGAATCCCCACCAGGCCGCTGTCCCACATTGTTCTTGGCACCCTTTAGCCTATATTTCTCACTCTATGTCACACTAGCCTTTGGCAGTGTCCTGGTTTCTGTACCTCCACGTGCCATGGTACAACAGCCTGACACACAGCCAGCACTGGCCAACTCAACCCAAAGCCCTGGCACTCAGCAGGGCACCACTGACGTGAGAGGTTAACTCCTCTCTGCTGTCAGTTCCACTCTGCCGGCTGTCGACTGCCGGCTCTGCAGGGCACTCATATGGAACCTTTCCTACAGATTAGAATGCTGTAGAAAATATTCTATGTTAAACACGTCAAGCCTCAAAACCCATGAACAGCAGGCGGATTTCGAGTCAGCCAAAGACAGCGGTTAACACAGACGTCCATTTTCATCCTTAGAGATATGGCTAAGAAAGTAGGGCGCTTGATGTAAATGATTCAGCACAGATATAAACAGTGTGCTGCATTGCGGAAACAAATATATGTTTAAGTTTAGTGAAAAATCCCAAACTCCATCCCATTTTTAAAGCTCCTCTGCATGCTGACACTAATACCCGCTCACCTTGCTGGCATACTGTCTTTCTGCCTGAACAGTGACACATCTGAGAAGAAGGCTCTACTTAAGTAAACACTCTGACCTGCTACTCTCCTCTCTTCATGAATAAATGAATACATACATATTTCATCTGTTCCTCTGTGATGGGGTATTTACACATGCATTGTGCACACTTTAATTATACAACATCCAATGAGTGTGTTTTGGGGTGTTGTGTGGTGCACATGTTTCATGTGTAATAGGAGATTTCTATGTTTCTATGTTTGTTTGTGAACAGCTTCATTATGTCCTACATGCTGTAGAATCACATGCAAAGCTGAGTTAATGCTATCTCATATAGGAAGCTGTGTAAGCTGTTCAGGACGGTAGGAAGCAGTATAGCCTGATTTTTATCTTACAACCACTCTCCCACTGGTCTTTACTGTATTTCAGGCTTGTCAGATACAATGAGACAGGGGGAGCTGCCTGACTACAGAACATGGATTAATATTTAATCCAAACAAATCACTCTAATTAGTGAAGCCTGCCCCACACCTGGAGCAGACATGAGGTCAAAGAGAACAAGGCACGGTGCACTGCCTTTGACTTGAAGTGGACCCAGTATAAACAAATGACTGGTTTGGTTCAGATCCATCAAGTTTGCGGCGGGCAGGTTGGTGGCTAATCCTGTTAGGATGCGTCCATGCTGAAGATGTCCGCAGCAATGGAAGTGCGCACAGCTCATGGTGATCAAACACCTCCTAGATGAGGGCTGAAAGGACGGAAGCCAAGCTAATCATAGTGTTTAAGACATCTCAGCCCAGGCCCAGAAATGAACAAAGATTAATCATTTATGCTCAACAGTGCTGCACTGTGATTACCAGGGGAGGCCATGTGGGCAAGGGGGGGAGGGAATAAGCAAGGTCTAATGATGTGTGTGTGTGTGTTCGGAGGTAATATCACAATGTAGTTTGTCCTGTTTGGGTGATGTGTTTGTATTAGCTGCTGCTGACAGAAGACAATAGCACTAACCATATTACGCATTTCATCACAGAGAAACATTCACTCTCCCCTTGCAATGTTAGTCACATCTTCACCCAGTGTATAGCAAGGATAGTCTGTATATAAGCCTGTGCACACATGCTGATGTGTGAGTAAGACAGATTACAGCCACTCTCATTTTTCCCACGCAATAGGAACTCACTGTAGTAATCACATAAATTGAAAGACATCGCAGGAGAAAGAGAGGCGAGGGGAAAGAGGGAGCAGGGGAAAACAGAGGCGGTCATCACACAGGAGCTAGAGGCTGCTCCTGTCAACAGTATGGATAAAGACAAATGGTGTGCCACTGCTCTCTAGCCAGGCAGAAAAACACCACGTCGACGTTTGTCTGCTTCTGGTTTCTCTTTCTGTCATGTCATAATCAGCACAATCCTCACTGTCACCAGCACAGAGACGTCCTCCAACACACACTGTCAATATTTCTCCCTTAGAAGACTTTAGAGGGTGTCAGGGACAAATCTGGTGGATTTATTCACAAACTAGCTCTCATTTGAAGGGCCCAGACACTGGGTGAGATAGATGCCATTGCCAAGGCAGCCACACATATGTCCAGATGGGAGGCAGGCACAGGAAGTGACCTTATACTCTTCTGTCTCCTCTCATCCCCCCTCTCCTCTCTGTTGCACTGCTAGTCCACTTCATTTCCATTCTCATTGCATCCTCCTCTTCTTCTTATATATGCTCAGTTGTGAGAATTTCATCTCTTCTACACCTCCTCTCTGAACTTATTCAGTCCATTCACTTCTATCAGCTTTCTTTCCCTCCCTCTCACTCCTGTCCTCTTTGGCAACTGCTGCCGCCCAACACGGGCTCTTGGCTTCTACAGGAGCTAAAACCCCACTCAGCTGAGAGAGAGAGAGCACGTACAATGAAATGAGGGGATTTGTGAAGCGCTCCATTGTTCCATGTGTTCATGCTGTATAAAGGGACATTTCCGTCAGACTGGAGAGAGGAGCAGTAGCCCAGCTCAGGGATCAGAGAGCTCTGGCTTCACACGGAGCAACTGAATGCAGTCAACATTAACTCCCACATAAAGAGAGTCTGGGGGCCAATACACAGCACTGAACACAGTTCAGAGGAACAGGAGCCAAGACCGGAGATAATGTAAAGTGTAAAAAGATTTTGATGACTATTCAGCCCCCAGCTTTTTGATGATACCTTTTATGCCTAATATTTGGCCGGACAAACCATATCAGTATTGTGAGATCATTGAATCTGAGGGCAAAACAGCCAGGAGACCAGTCTGTGTCCATGGTGGTGCTTCCATCTGTATCAATAACATGTGCTACGTGGATAAAATTTAAATGTGTGACTGAGCACCAACAGGTGTGCTTTTATGTCATGAATGTCTGAAGTTCAGTTAGTAACTGTCTTTTTATTGACCATAATGAATATAGTGTGTACATAAAGAATTGTTTAGTCTATATTGGACAGATGCCATCCGATAGTAGCCATGAATTTTTAATGCTGAGGTTAAAGTCGTTTCCACAACAAACAAGCACACCGCAGCCACAACCATCCATATGTTCAGCCTGACTCAACGTACATACACAGCGTTCAAAGGCTATGACTGTGATCATATGCGTGCTGACATTTTGCTCCAATCAATACAGCAGTCACACACATGCTGCTAAAGAGAGAGAGAGAGAGAGAGAGATAGAGAGAGAGGGAGAGGAAGAGATGCCATGCTGCAGTGCTGCTCTGTAGCATCCAAACTGTCCTGGACAGCATAAAGCTGTGTACCTGCTGGCTCTGCTGCACACACAGAGCCACAGCAAGCAGTCACCAAAGCATCAGGAAGACATAGTTCGGTCATTTTCACAACATTGTGAGTTATGCAAATACAAAGTGAATGCACGGACACACAAATAAATGATAAAAGTGAAAGAAACACATTTGGACTGCATGCTCTATTGATGGAGACAGGGTGATGCTGGATGCAGAAGGAGGCTGAGTGTTGTACTCACAGTTCAGAATAGAGGAAGTGCAGGTTGCCCAAATTGTCTGTGTAGTTGGCCGGGCTGAGCCAGGGCAAAACCAGCAGCAACAGAGCCTTCATGGTCAGCTCTTTTTCCTCTCTCTCCCCCCCTCTCTTCTCCCTCGTTCTTTTCTCTTTGAACTGTAGCTTTCTTCTCTTCTTTTCCCCCCTCCTCCCCCTCCTCCTCCTCCTCCACCTCCAATTCTCCGAACCTGGCCGTTCTGAACCCCCTCCTCTCTTGCCTTCTTTCCTTCCCCAAAGGTTCTGAGGTGCTCTCAGAGCTGAAATAATCCTTCACTTCCTACCTTTTCAGCCTGTCTTTCCCCCCCTCTGATGCCCCCCTTTTCTGCTCCTGTCTGTGTGAGTTTCTTCCTCTGCCTCAGGCTGGCTGCCTGGTCATCTCAGCTGCAGAGGCAAACGGGCCAGTTGCCAGAGGTTGAAGACGGAGCGGAGGAAGAAGCAGCAGAAGCAGGTGCAGAGGAGAAGTCCTGTTGTGGCACAGAAGGAAAAGGAGAAAGTGCAAGAAGAAGAGGAAGAAGACCCATGCAAAGGTGGCACATTTGGAATACAATTTGAGATGTGCAGCCCCTTAATCTGCTCTGGGCACTGGCGAGTTGTAAGAGGATTTGCGCTCGTATGCATGTGTGTGCATGTCTGTCTCCCTCTGTGTGTGCATGTGTGTGTGCGCGCGTGTATGACAGGGAGAACAGCGCAGGCTGTGACTTATACTGCAGCAGAAACCACTGAGGTGGGGGGAAGAGATGGAGCAGACCAAAAAAGAGACAAGAGGGGGTAGAGGTACCTGGTGCTGCTCTGATTGGCTGTACTCTGTTCACATGTGTACACACACGTACACCCTCAGACACATATACACACACTTGCAACATCTGCATTCACCTCCCCCCTGCCTGCACATATAGTCACCAACGAAAGGGAGGACAGAGGGGAGGGAGAGAATATGTTGCTATCCAAACTCTCACCCCTCTCCTCCTACAATGGACTGTTCCCAGTGCAGCAGATTGGTCTGATCGCTCAAAAGAATCTGCCTACATGTGTAGAAAAAAAAAGACAGAGCATGACCAAAACACACCGGCAAATCAATATTCTCTGCAGGGATAGAGGCTTGTTATTCTGAGTGACATGAATGAGAAAGATAGGGGGGGAAAGGAGAGGATTTGGAATAGATTTTAACTGAACCGTTGTCCAAAAGAACACTTCATTCATTCATTCAGCCTGCCATTCATTTTTAAATTCATTCAGTTTTATAATGCAAGGAGAGAGAAGCATAGAAGGAGATAGATATACATAATAACAAAGGTTAAACACATCTGTCAGCACCACCTCTTCTGATTGATTGTGCAGGCAGTCTTAGGTGGGGAGAGGAGGGAGAGGTGTGTGTCGATGGAGTGTGTTAGGTGGTTGTGACAAAAACCAGTTTTGACAAAAAAGTGTGGTTTGATTATAAATACAGAGTGACACATTTACGCTTAATTCAACACAGGGCTTATGGCTTTGAATTCTCTTTTTTTTTATTAGATCTAACTATCAAACGTTTTTTCCAGCTGCTGTTTTTGAAAATTTTCTGTAGTTACAGTGTTTTTATCTTTTCTCTTTTCCCATATTTTCTTCTTCTTATCATTTTCCCCACTGTTATCCAATTTTCATACCGCTGAACTGTCTACTGCCCTCAAGAAAGACACTTAACTGGTGTAAATACCCAGTCTGAATAAATATTTCATGGATTGAGGTAGAGTAGTTACAGGCTGAATTTGCTTGTGTGTGTGTGCATCGCTGTGTTAATTCATGTATGTGTGCATACTGAGGCATAAGTTGTCCTGAGGTATTTGAATAGTATGCACAGCAACAAGACCACGGGACACGCAGGAAATGGAAAAGTAATTGGATTGTGACAGGATGCAGTTTGTGAACAGAAGCCAGTCTGCCCCACAGGAGTCATTTCATACACTAGCACATTAACTCTCACTCGCAAAAACAGCATCATAACATACACATATACACAGACTCGCAACATTATTAGTTTTCATTTCCCATTCACAGCAGCCAATTCCTCATAGTGGCATGAAGTCATGAAGTGTTGTTACTAGTTTTTGGATATTCTTCAAGTCTGGCTTTACGATCATGGCTTTGAACCAAGGGACTTATGTGTGCATAAATGATTAAAGAACAGCAGGTTATTGATGCTTTGGAATTGACCAGATGGCATGAGAATATTAAACATAGATTATGTCCTACCCATCATATTCTTTGCCTTATAAAATGTTACCAAATCAGGCTCTACAAGAGAGGGGGGGGGGGGGGGGGGGGGGGGATTGCAGTTCCTGAAGTAGCCACTGAAGCCCCGGTAGACTATGGACACTTTGAGTGGGGTGACGGCTGGAGCTTCAAACAATTAAGAGGATTCATCCATTTCTACAGTCTAGTCGGAACATCTTTTCGTATTCTATTGTCCACGGTGCCTGTAGCAATACAAGTGTAGTGAGCAAGCTCATGATTTATTTGATGATGATGATGATGATGCTACCGACGATGATGAACATATGTGAACCCACTGGAGTTAAATCAACCGATCAGCTGCTTTAATTCACAGAATAGTTTTTGACAATTGCTGTAGCTATATTTAACCATAAAAGACCATGCTTACAAGTATTTCACAGAAACCAAATCTGCTTTAAAGATTACAAAGATACCAGAACAGGTTAGCTTACCACCTCCCTGCCATCATGTCTGTCTCTCAAGAAGCTGACCTCTCTTTCTTCCGCTCTCAGTCTCTCTGTGTTTCTCGTACAAACATGCACACGGAAGGCAAGGTCACATCCACAGCTAACAGGCACAGTGAAACATACAGAATAAAATTAGTCTGCCAACCAGAGTTTCTTTTCCATCTTCTATTTACACAAGCTTTGAAGAATTCCTCAGTGGCTCAGGGAATGTACTTCAAAACAAGGTAGTTTTCACAAAGGAAGAAGTAAGCACCATCATGCCCAAAGCAGGAAATTATACACATGGAACTAAATTAGGTAATGCAAAAACATGAGAGCCATTCAATGTAACTACATGTGAATGCAAAAGGAAAGAACAACAGGCTGGAAAACCAGCAAGAAATACCACTGATCACAGAGTTAAGATTTTCTTCTTGATTGCAGTGAATGTGTCCAGAATTGCTGTTTCTCCGTCCAAAGGCCAATAAAGGTCATGAATGATTAGATTAGTTTCACATCAGCTCTGTCCAGATGGTGTGGCTGTCTCAGTTATTGTACGTCCTGATGCTCTGCCAGATTCTGGGGTGTCAATAGCCAGAGAAATACTGATTTTACTTGCACCAAAATGTGCTGTTTCATTGTTAGAACAACTCATTGATTTGGATTCACCGTAGTTAGGTTTGATCATAGACAGGACTGAATTAGGTTTAAGTCACGCAACTAAGACATCAAGACTGTTGTATTTCACTCAAATCTCAACAAAGGATGATAACCAGCTTCTTAAAAAACACTGTTCAACCAAAGAAACATCACACAGCCACTGGACCGTGTGGAAATATTGAAACAGGTACTGTATTTCACTGAAATCTCTCTCATATCCTAGAACAGTGTGTGTAGAGTCATCCCTGTGGCCTCTCACCCCTTCAGATAACTAACTATTGGAGAGCAGCTGAACCCTTCTGGGAGCTGGCCTCAGAGATCCACACCTCATTATACCATTCACACCATGTGAAGGAAAAACTAGGAAAAAATGACAGAAGGAAAAGGAGAAGATGCAATTGAATCTAAGTATATATGTGGTGGGAAATACGACTGAAAGAGAGGGCAGGAAGAACATTTCCAAGAGTTTTAAGTAACTCAAGTTTCTAACTTTTAACTGCAAATGAATAGGAAATACTCTAGTGCTTGTGTGTGATGTGTAGTGAGATGCAGTAATTATCCCAGTGGCCTTTGGGCTAGGGGAGTGTTAATGAGCGTTAATGAAAATAGACCCAGACTGGGATGAACTAAGGTGGTGTCTTTTAATGATATATAAACAGAGATGGGCCTAGTTTAGATGAAAGCCTGGCTGGAAGAAGAACTTTCCCCTTTGGGACTCTAGCTTTGGGTTAATGATGCCGGGCCGAGGAGGGCGGGAAACTTAGTGGGTGTTTACTGTAGGTCATTGTAGTTTTTAACAGGGAGCAAGGACAGATAGGAGAGAAAGAGAAACACAAGCTGAAATACTGCTGCTGTTTTCATCACTACCAGCTTACCTGCCCTTGATGTGGTCTTCCATTTCACCGCGGGGCATGGTTTCAGTGCAGTGGTCAGTAAAGGGGCACGCCACGGTCAGCTTGTCCAGCAGCTTGTGCACCAGCAGGCTGGGCTTCCTGCAGCTCTGCAGCATGAGGGGCATGCGGCACACAGGGCAGAAGTCACTTTCCAGCAGGAAGCTGGTGAGACACTCCTTACAGTAGGTATGTCCGCAGGGCGTGTCCAGCGGCCTGATGAGCGGCTGCAGGCAGATGTGACATATGAGGTCATCGTCCACCTCCTCCTGGTAGATGTATTCGTGGTTCTCCTCAAGCTGGTGGCTGTGGCCACATGACGTGCAAAGTGCAGGTGATGGAGGCAACAGTCCATAGTCTGATGGGGAGAGAGGTGGAGCCGATGCTTCGGCCATCGCCGTGGCAACTTCAGGCTGTGTACTGTCCTCCTGGATGCTCATTTGGAAGGAGGTCAGTGGCAGAGGAGATCTGTATGTGACCGAAATACAGTGTTAAAATTCAGCAAACCATGTCAAAGTTTCTTCTTCAGTAACAGGATTAACAGTGTCACTGCTGGTTTAGTCTATTTGTTTCAACTAGGGATTGAGTACCCTCCAAAGGGACAGATACATCTTGTTGGGTAAATAAAGCTTCGAGAGAAATTACTGAAGGTTTCAAATTAGGTTAGACTCCATAAAACCGGACATTAAACAGTGTAGTGAGGATAACTGCAGTATTTTGTATGAGTACCTAAAATTGTTTTTAAGCAAAGTATTGAAGCACATGTAGTGAGTGACTTTCCATCAGTGGGAGACAGCACCCTCTGTGATTATACAGGAAAACAGGCTGTGTAGGAGCGGCAGAGCAGAAGCCCTGGGATTTTGTGTTTTTCTCACACACAAACATTTGCAGCCCTCCAAACTTCTTCCTCTCACTTTGTTTGATTTTCTCCACTGGCACAGAGAGGAGATATCAAACTGGTGAGATTTCTTCTCTGGATGCAGGAACATCAATAACACTCAGCTCAGCAGCTCAGCTCTCTGCTCAGTGTGCTGCATGACAAACACACATCCCTGTTAATCCACAGTGGGATGTGACATCATTTCAAACACGCCAACTTTTTTTTTTTTTTTTTTGGAGTGCTACACAGGTTTAGATAATGCTCGACATTTGTGAGCGTGCCAGTGTACACGTCATATCCAAAACAGGCAGGCTCCTCGAGCACATGGACACAAACAGATGGGCTCAGTCAGGCACACGTCACCTTGGCAACAGCCATCTTGTTGGCGCTCTACTTGCTGTGTTTCTGGACCCACTGTTGTGCCTTGGCTGCTTAATGAGACACTAGATCTTGTTAAAAAAGATACCAACAACAACAAAACTTGTGTTTGTGTCTCCAAAATACAATTATAACCCAAATACTTGCTCTGTTGTAACTGGACACATTCCTATACTCTTGTTCTAAATACAGTACTTCTAGAAATCATAAAAAACAATAGACTTTTAACTGCTTCCCAATATGGTAATGATTTCAGCTCTGTCCCAGAGCATGTACAAATGCACACAACTAACCACCAAGCTGTCAAGACAAACAAGCTGGTGTTGTTTTTATATAATCAACATGAAGCGTGGCACATTGTGACAGCCATAAAAAAAGCTCAGTGTCTTCCGCGTTTCTGGGAGGGAAAGGCTAATAAGAAGAGTCTGAGCAGTCTTAACAAAGATGAACTTTCCCTCTGAGAACTTGCTGTGACATGGCTGATTCATCACACACTGTGGCACCTGCGGTCTGGCCTAATCTATGGAGCAGAGCACTTTCATCTCTACACAGGGAAAGGGAGGTTAAAAAGAGGGAGAGAGAAAGAGAAAACATTCAAAGAAAATGAAAAATGAAAGTGGTTTGATACTATCTCCAAAATAATCTTCTTGTTTTTGCTCTCTCTTGGGGAAACTCTGGTGTTAAAAGAGAAAAGATAACTCCACAATAACAATGTAAGTAAGAAAAAAGACACCCCACAGAATTAGTTTGTTTATTTATGTTTACATATCTGGACAAGCCAAAATGTGATCCTCTTTGATACAGTGCCTTCTTAAACAACACCACAAGGACAATTAACTTATTTAACAAAACTCCATTAATCAATAATCTGACATCAAAAAAGTGCACCCTTTAAAGAGTAATAACTTTCTCTAGGCGTTAATTGTCCTTGAGTCTCTGATGTGTGCTTGAAAAGTTTTTTCATTATTCTTCATTATAAAATTCCTCTAAGAGTTTTGTACTTATTTCAAATCCTCCCTTTGCATTTTAACAGGATTCAAATCTGGGCTAGAACTCTGTCAGCCTGTAACCTTCTTCTCTTCTGATGTGCTTAAAAGCAACATGCTGTTGAAAAGCCAAATTAACCTCTTGGATCGATTGGGTCATACCATTTTTGAACAGTCTTTTGAACAGAATTTATTCTCCAATCAATCCCAGGGCAATATCTCCACCCCTATGCTTTACCATTGGTATGAGGTCCTTCTGATGAACTTTGGTCTGCATGTAACGGTGGTACGTATTATTAGACCAAATGTGTGCTTGTCCAACATTTACATATGACTGTAGCAGAAGGCATTAGAAGAACGTAGTCTGAAACAACATGGATGACATCTTCAGCAGCCATACAGCTGAACAGGTACCCATTTACTGTACTAATCTGTGTCTGGAATGAAGAACACACAAATAACACTGCTTTCCCACTCGTGAATACATGTACCTACATGTAGAGACATACACGCATGCCTCTCACACCCACGTGTACGCATTCATTCAGAGGACACACCCGTGCCTGCGGAGCATCAGGGCCACTTTGCTCAAGACAATGCAGGAGAGCCGATACACTGAACCGTCACTACTCTACACTTACAATCAAGGTGAACAAAGTTCTTATTGTGTTCCTGTTTCTTTGTCTATTTGACCACAAAGTAAAGGAAAAGCAGTGTTTATGTTGCACAGCACTCTGAGGATGAAGAGTTTTCTTTGAAGTCAGGTCAAGCCTCAGCTCAATAGACTGTCCTTCATGCTCTTCAATTATTGAGAGTAGGGAGAGTAGTTTTTTAATGTATATATATTAAACTTCTTCCTCACACATTGCACATTTCATGCACAAAGGACTGTTGATTAACTCTCATGTTTCCCTCCTGTGATCAGGGGCAACTTGACGAGTTAATAATGACACAAGGCTCTGCCCGGTCAGCTCCTTTTCCAAACGATTGAGAGTGAAAAACAACCCAATGACCAGTTGGCTGTTTCAGCATCAGCATTCTCACCATTAACACTGAGCATGCATGTTGCTATGTATATATCCACACCCCATGTTCTACCAAAGAAATCAAACCATATCTGCATCAATCAAACAAAAACACACCCTCAGAGGAAAAGGACAAGTCAGCCAAAACCAGCCAAGTGCCTGCATGTGCACATAATTACTGAAACATTTCGTGTTGCCTCACACCGATATATCTGTAGATTAATCTCACTTTCTTTAACTGACACAAACCTGCAGCAGGTGTGGCCCGACACTGTCATAAACCATAAACTACTCCGTGATTCATGTCAAGAAGACACTCAGTCAAAGGTTGACTCACAAAGGCCCAGACTCAGACAGTGGGAGCTGTGAGGTTCTTATAAACCTTTAAGTTAATCATCAGGTGATTAAAAAATCTTAAAAAAGTATCACGATAACGTGCTGATGCTAGATCAGTGCTGCTGTTCCAGGCAGCTCAATAAACGTGGACCCTGAGTACAAATTAACATGAGGCAGCCTGTAGTTACAGGCACGCAGTGTTTTTCTGTTAAATCAAACACAGAGTGTCCAACATATCTGCTGTGTTCAGACATGTCCCAGAAACAAAGAAAAATTCCAGTGAGCAGTTTTTTTTTTTTTTCCTCTCTGCAAATGACAAACATTTTATAATAGACTTTTATGTATTATATTTTATTTTATATAATATATTTTTATATTAATAAGCAAAAGGAAACATTTATGAGATGCCCATAGTCCCATCATGAGTCAAAACTGTACATGTATTGTACGAAAAAAGGAACCTGAATGATACGCTCATAACACACATGTAATACTCTATATTACATAACTTTACCAGAAAACAATATCTTTAGTGTTTTTTTAGTGAATGTTTCATTCCATTTAGAATGAACATATGGGAAGTGAAGCAACAGCATTAGTATAGTAGTATGCCTGGCCGTGCCCTTTCACTAATCTCTGTATCAGGCTGTATGTTTGTGTACACCGGCCCCGCTTTGAGTTCATAGCAATCCCTGCAGCGAGCCTGAACCCGACCTGACACCTCAGTCTGGGAGAACAGCTGCAGGCAGATGTGAAGCTCTGTGAAGTGTCTCTAATATCAGAACGCCTGAGTGAGTCAGTACAGATTGTACTGGAGATTAAAAAAACACACAAGTAACAGGAAATCTACACAACATATAGTTATCCTCTGTGTTGCACCAGCATGTAAAGCCAGGTGATAACCACCTGTGATTCAGTAGAAATAACCTCCATGCAAATAGCACAGACCAGCAACAAGCACTGCAAGAATGTTAACAACAGACAGAAGAATCTTAATCACAGAAACGCTTCTAATAAAGTTTACTTACATGACTTCATTAGCGAAGCTCACTTTCTACTCTGCAGTTCACCTGGACAGGTAGAGTCGCAGAGGGTGTAACATTAAACCATTCAGAGAGGAGGTGGAGGAAAGGAGGGTTAAATGAGTCAGTGAAGAGGACTTTGTCCCAGTCATGCAGCCTGCTGATTGGCTGCCTGTGTTGGAGTAGAGAAATTTTATCCTGCTGCTGGTCTGTGGGGAATTCTCCGACCAAACACAGGGAGAAGAAGTCCGCTGTGAGCTAAGAACCTGCTCACCTCCAACAGGACAAGGTGATCAGGAAGTGGCAGAGCAGAGGGGCGGGGTCAGGGGAAAGGTAAACAAGAGAACTGCCCAAACCTGCTTTGGGAGTTCAGGAGAAGCTGAATTGGATGTAGGAAATGAAATATACATCATACAGATGGTTATTTTAAAAAGACTAACAACAAAAATATTTTAATTCTGAAATGTCATGCAACAGCAGCAGTATGTATGAGGTTTACTCTGCAGGACCTGTTCTGAAACAAAACAAAGTTGTAGTAACAAACAATGCCTTTTTATCCCCCCACCCCCACCCATGATTGATTTACTGCAGACCGTTTACTAAAACATAATCACAGTGCTCAGCTGTGTCCTTTAACAGGAAGCCAATAATCTGAGTAAGTAAGATCCTCAGATCCACATCAGGTTTCCATGTAGCCTTCTGCAGTTATTTAAAGGCAACAGGATTGGACGATATGTGTACAAGAGACAACATAATGCTCGTCGCTTCCTTCCTTTTGTTGTGGTTAATCTTCTCTTTGACAATAGCTACTTTTACAAAGCTGTGCGTGTGACTCTGGCTTTATACAAAAACAGTTGTTATCCTTGTTTTCAGATGTGGCTTTCTTCTCTGCCTATCCTGCTTTGTGATGATCTTAGCCAGAGCCACAGGTGCTCCAGACTTACACAACTGCAGACACAAAACGACAGTTCTACAGTCTAGTCAGTGTGTGACGTAAGCAGAGCTGAGTCACTTACCCAGTACAATAAGAATAATCTTACACTCGCCTGTGATCATGCAGTACTTTTCTTGGTTTCTGTCATCAACTGCGATTGATTGCTTTCACTGGTAAGAAGTGTATCTGCAGACGTGCAGGTCACACTGCCACAGAACACAGATACATTTCAGTACAATTTTATATGAAAATAACTCAAGACATGCAGGGAAATGACAGTTTTATGTTCACCGTAGGATGTGGTGGGAATTCTGGGATTTTCTGACTCGCAGCAGTTTGCTTGTCGTTTTATTTTTTCTGAAGGCGACGATTTATTTATTTATTTATTTGTATCTGTACACCATTTCGCTTTCAGTTCACAAATGACTCATCACCCCACTGGTGTGTTATTGTGTGGGAGTGAAACTCTTGAATGTCTTTGTGGTATTTCTCTGGAATCAGACAGTTAAATATATTTGGAGGTCTTATAGTTTTACTGTGAAAAATCAGACTGAGTATAATCTCTTCACTGCATGAGTAAGAACTGATGAGCAAGAAACAGCAGAGCAATTTCGGGTGACCTTTATGGCTGTCAGATTACTCCACACTTCCTTTTCATTTGACCTCTCCTCTCCTCTCCTCTCCTCTCCTCTCCTCTCCTCTCCTCTCCTCTCTTATTGCTACAGTGACTCAAAGATGTTGAGTTTCTTGAACTCTTAAGTTTTTCTTTGAAGTGCTGAGTTGAACCTGCATCCTGTTTCAGTTCTGCTGATTCTTCAGCTCCCTGCTGCTGGAGTTTATCAACACTGTAGTGCAGGTGAAACTAATCTCCCCTGTCTCTCTAGGACGCTTTCTTTTCTTTCCTCTTTTCCTCTTTCACTCTCTTAGACAGACACACATGCACCTAACACACCTTCCTGCTCACCAGCTCTCCTCAGCTGAGCTGGGCATCACATTTTAAATCCACAGCAATGATTTAAATTCTGATTGTAGAGGAGAATCTAAATGAACTGTCGGAAACGACTAACAGATACAAAGAATATTTTCCTTTTAACTCAAACACTCTTCATCTGTTTCTGCCTCTCTGTTCTCATGTGGCAGTAAAAGGTCAGCTGTCTGTCTCCTTTCCACACAGCATCCATATTTCATGGTATCAATGCAAATGACCTTCCTAGCATGAATACTGAAGTGGGGAACAGCAGAAGGAAGGTGATCAAATAGAGGTAACACTATCACCATGGAGATGGCATCCTTCTTGTCTTTCTGTGATCATCACAGATGGTATGTGGGTCTAGGTGGGCAGGTCTGTAGAAGTGCATGTGTTTGGGTGTTGTAATGAGTATTTAGGGATCATGAAAAACGTATGATTTTTCAGACACAAAAGCAATGTTTTTGCTCATTCCTAAAGAGCCACTCACCACCTTATGTTAGTCACTAGCATTACACATGTTGCATTACCATGACGGAAAGTGAAGAAGACTGAACCGATCAGAGTGAAATGACTCATTGTATTATAATTGAAACCATTTTAAATGTTCTCTTTGCAAAATCCCCTAGAAGTACCTGTAATAGAACAAACTAGGTTTCATACTCTTACTTCCTGGTCAACTGGCAGAATGACTTATTAAATACATGCAGGATAGCTTATGGGTGTGGCTGATGTTTTCATTTTGCCAGTGTGCATGTTGGGAAAGCACCATAAAATGCAAAGAAAAATAATGTAATAATGAATAATGAAAAATAATGTATATGTAATCTAAATCTTCCTGGCGTCATCCGTGGGTCTTTCTATATCATACCCTTCTTACACCAGTCATTAGTCATTTGCAAGCATGCTGACATTAGTGTTTAGTCACAGCAGAGCTGCACAGCTTCACGGCTGGGTCTTCATGTGGACTGACACTGTAGACACTATATAGCCTACTGTCTAACAGCTGATATTGCTACATTGATCTTTTTCAGTTTATTTTGGCTTACCAGATAATTCCTAATATTATAAAATATATGTAATATCCCATTTTTTGCATACAGCATACATTGGGTTGGGTGTGATGGGACACTGGACCTTCATCTGGACCTTCATCACCCTTTACTCAAGCTACCCACATCGATGCACAAAGGTGAAAAAGCATGCAGTGTCCTGACATACTGTATGTCAAAAAGCAACCCACTCTCATCCCCAAAGTTAAACAGTCATTTAACTTTGAATGTGTTTTATGGCTGCACACATTTTAAACGAAGCATTGCAATGCAAACCTGGGTCTCTGGGGTGACAGTGTGCTGCAGGTCCACCACCCCATTCACCAACCCCACCTCCTGACATGAGAGATCTCCGAGTTGTGTACGTTAGCATGAAAAACGTGACAGTTTCACAAAACACTGGACAGTTCATGTCATTGTCTACAGAACGATAGATTGAATTTATATAATTTATGTAATAGTGTGAGACAAGAAAAGAAAGACAAGCTGCAGCTAAGAACTTGCAAAAAATAATGGACCAGGTCAGTGAAAACAGGAGCAAACACAGAATCAAACACTGAACCTCAGCAAGCCTAACTTGTAACAAGACTCCCAGAGTGCTAAGAAGTACCACCGTGTTTTAATGTTGTCCCGGCAATGCGTGAAATAAATGGAGGGAGTCGTCGGCATAACAATAAGATGAAATGTCATATTTTTTAATAACATGGCTGCAGGCAGATGACACATTTATATGCAGGAAAAAATAAAGTCTGTGGTTGTTTACCTCAACACTTTCAGTACTGCTTCTTTCTCTTTTTTCCTGTGTCTTCTCACGTCAATCTAAAAAGTTGTGCTTTTTTCTCATTAATTCATTTTGTGAAACGCTTTCAATTTCTGCAGGTAGTCTTCAACTGCATAATTCAAGGTGGCATCTGAAATAAACAAATGCTTCTGTCTCATACTGTTTCCCTCACCCTTCACTCATAGCAGTAATAGGATGTGGCTTTCCATCAATCCCTGAGCCAAACATAAACACTTTACTTATATATATATATATACACACACACACACACACAATGTGACACGTCAGAAAGGAGCTTATCTATTAGTCTCTGCCATCACACGCCTGGCCCTCTGCCACCCACCTTATACCCTCCCTGCACTAGCCCACTTCTGTGTGCTGCTGAGACATCAGGAGGGATGAGTTTCAGAGCATTTTCATCTAAGTGTTGCACTTCTCTGTTATTAATGCTACTCTCATTTGCACAAAAAGGCATTGTGATAAAGTAGGCCAGTCGATTTTAATTTTCTCTGCCCTGATAATATAATATGGGGAAATAATGACGTATTCAATAAGTCATTAGTCTGGTGTCCAAAGGGGGCTCCACTTTTGACACAGGGAAAAGTGCTTTGCGTGTGTGTTTGCAACTCTGACAGCTGCTCTATAAGCAGTAACCACTGGTGTGAATATCATCATTCAAAGTGCAAGGGATGGATGGTGTAATTTGTTATGCTATTTGTCAAATGTCACAGCGACACCAAGCCAGATTGTAACAAAAGAGAGAGACATTTGTACATGGGGAACAACAGGGACGGGTGCTAAGCTGAATACAGAATCAGAGAGAGAGAGAGAGATGAAGCGAGTGGTCTGTCTGCTTCAGTTTTCAGTGTCAAATCAGTGGTCTGAGTCTCTGGAGAGGGGAAACAGAGCGTTGCTGTTCCAGCAGGTAACACAGCAAACGGCAGCCAGCAAATGAAGATGAATGCACTTAATCTCTCTGCTGCCAAAACTACAGACACACACACATTAACCATCAATCTAACACAGGGTCCACAGATAAAATGTTTAGATTTCATATTCATTTTAATATTTCAACCTCTGAGTGAATAAAACTTCCTGTGTGACCCTGTGCAACAGCTTGCATGTATGTGTGTGTTCCTGTGAAGTGTGTGTTGAAGAAAAACCAGAGCAGGGCCACAGATGCTTGACAGCGGGACAGTCTCATTATCCTGGTCCAGTGTGAGAGGCTATCGCCGACCCCTGCCAACCTCGTATGTCACTCAGAAGTTGCCTGTGGTAACAGCACATTAGCCTGATTGGCTGCGGGTCCCCTAACAGAAGACGGCTGATTAAAACCTCCTCTAGTGTGAGAAATATGCACAAGAATATGTGCAATTAGAACAGAAGATGATTGGATGATATTTCAATGTGACAATGCACAATTGACTGACTGAAATATGCGAGGGAGCACACAGGATTTTCAACAACTGCAGGGTCAGGAAACTGCAAAGATCAGTCACTCTGTTTGTTGAATCTGCCATATCCCTTCCCCTGACAAGTCCTCAATCTCCCAGCAGGACCTCTGTGCCTCTGAAGAGCTGTGAAAACATATTTCAGCCCACTGAGAGCAGATGGCATGCAGTGCGCATCCACAGTTTGATTTTCTATGACATTTAAACCAGGATTCCTGTATCACCTTAAACCTACACCTGAAAAAAAACGTCATTTATGCCCCCATCTTTCATAATGTTACTAATGGTTACATAAAGTGGAGTCAGGTTGCAGCATACAATAAAAAGGCCTGTTAGTGTCTGTGTTGGTCTTGCTCCAATCATTTCGTTGTATTTTGGAGTGATTAAATTGGGCTTATGATGCAACAGTCCAGATGACCAGGACTTACAAGAATGTGAACAGACGGAGTCATTCATCACAGCCGTAATCCTCTCATCCTTTTATTAGACAGTCATTCCACTCAGCTGCCATGTAACCATGCATCCACATGCATGAGCATCTAGCGTGAAAACAACATGCAGCGAGTGATGCAAGGGTATGATACCGAAATGCACAAGAGCTAAAGCTTGTGAGGGAGGATGAGGGCTGAGAGCCTGTTTCTGTTTAGTGTTTCTGAAAGCAAACATCATTTTGGGAAGGACTGTTGAACGCTGAATGAATTAAGCCTTATAAATATTCACATATCTCTCCTCCTCTTGCTCTGCCCTACTGTGATCACTTAGCTGCAAGTCTAACAAGCCTTAGATCTTTGCAGGCATTAGCTTCCATTGGGGCTTTAAAATCTTATTAGTACAGTGACTCTCGACTTGTTTATTTGTTATGAAAAAAAATATTCATGTATTCAGAAGAAGACATGGAAACAATGTGCAATATCACATTGTTGCAAAAGTTATAATTATTAGAACAGAATAATTGCTCTGTTTGGCTGTTTTGACATCCCTTTATGACTGCCATTATTTCTCTGTCTGTTGCTATGGAGATAGGTTTCTACTTTTATGCTTCCTGGCACATTGATACCTCATGCAGGTTTGTTTTTTTTTGCATGTCTGTGAAGCTTGGCGTCCCTCACTGCTGCTGCAGTATTTCCGTGTTCTATGGATTTTCTTTGTGCTGTGCTTGTCTCTCTGTGTTGCTATAGTGGGGTCTGATGTGTTGCTCTGGCCACTGTCTTTAATGCTCCAGTCAGAGCAGCTGCTCTGCTCCTCAGCTGAACAGCAACTCAGTGTTTGATGCGCAGCATCTTTGATGGCTCTCACTCAGCCTCAGGGCGCCGCTTTACAGAAGTGACCCACACAACAGCCGTGTCAAAGAAACACTCAATAAAGATCAACCTGTGTGTGACACTGACACATCTATACCTGCACAAGCACCACTGCTGAGTTACTGTTATCAACCAGAAAATTCTGAACTAATCAGACTTAATAAATGTTTCTAATCTGGAGGAAACATTATGTTCCTGTTTGGTCAGATGACTTTGAAACAGCAAGGGGAAAGAAAGAATTGATCATGTGACACAGCACATAAATCCTGTAGAAATCAGTGAATCAGTGTAATATAGAACATAATAGTATAGAAGAGAAACAATAAATGTGTATTTGTGTTGTTTGAATATTTGTACATCATTCCCACAATTTATGGAGCCTGTATTGACCCTAATGTTTTACAAGCAACTATATTGTAAGGCAATATTTGACTGCACTGAGAATGATCTATACATTTAATGAATCCTGCCCTCCTTTCTACAGTCTAAGATTTTTTTCCCCTGGCTTTTGCATCAATGTGTCTTTGTGTGTCCCATACTGTGCAGTGTGTGGAGTATTACCAATATCTGCAAAACACACTCGACGGATACGTTTTTTAAAACCTAAAGGGTGACATAAGATATTCAAGCAGCACTTCCCAAGCTTCTGAGAAAAAGCTTAGCAGAAACAAGGTCAGGGTCAGATAAAGAATAACAGGGTTTGAATCTGAAGTTATTATGATGTGGGAGAGACTGAGGAGGAGAGCTGCTATGTAAGGGAGAGCGCTCACATCACAAGGCAGAGAGAACGCCGACATGGGCCATAAAGGGAAAAGAGGATGATGGGGAGAGCAGCTAGAAAGTGAAGGCTTTTAAGCCGAATGGCTGGTGTACAGAACAGAGGAGGGAGATGGTCAGATGAATGAGGGAAAAAGAGAGCCAGGGTTTAATGGATGTGCGTATTATGAGACCCTTCCACTCAGCAGCAGGAGAAGGCCACTAGTGACACTTAGGTCACACTTGGAGCTGTGCCTCTCTTTCTGTTTCCTCCCTCTCCTGTGTTCTTTCCAACACCCTTCTGCTCCTCATCTCTTCCCTCTGGTTCCCTTTCTCCTCTCCTTCCCTCCCTCCCTCGACCTCCCCTGCGGCTCTGCTGTGACGTTGAACAGACGTGGAGGTTAGCATCACTGAGGGGAATGGAGGGAAAATGCAAAGAGAGGCTGAGGGTGGGAGGGGGCTCAGACATAAATAGAAACTGACCTATCATGGATACACTGCTAGACATGATTACCAAATATTACTGCATGGTCAGGCACAATTTAGTCAAAATAAATGCATACATTTCTAAATATAGAGACATTAACATGATGTTTTTCTTTGCAGGAGGATTAATACAGAACACCAAGTATGATGTGCCTAATGATACAAGGGAATGATGTCCTTCCATTAGATGGCCACTCCCAACTCTCTCTCTCTCTCTCTATCTCTCTCTCAATGGTTGAAGTGTAATCAGACATCTCAGGTTGCCCAGCATGGTCGTGCTCTGCGTTACTGCCAGCATGCTGCACAGTGACCGATCAAGGTTGGTACAAAACCAAATCATCTCATCATAGATGAGCAGGTACACACACACACACATACATACATAGCAGAACTTGATTCTTGGCTATTTCGTGTTTTAAGACCCCATCATACTAAACTAGAATTTAAAGTGTTTTTTTAATCCTAGACTGGGTGAAAGAGTGAATAACAAAGGGGTCCTTGGACTGCTGATAATCCCATTTATGTGGCATCTAATCCTGTGCTCTAGATGGTCTGAGCTGGGTAGACTGTACTGGATGCTAATGCCGGAGCATATTGACTGTGGTGAAGGCCTATTTTTAAACTAAAATTACATAATTAAGTGTGGATCGATAAGTCAATTGAAGGAGAAAGAAGAACAGTGACATAGCTCACATATAAACATGTTAACAACCCCCAAAGGGCAGTGAACATAGAATGTATTCATCACCATAAACACACTTTCTCTCTCCCACTGCATGTATCTGCATGTGTACACTGTCTATACACATGCAGATACACAAGATTACAAACATTAGACGTACACACTATTCGCCTTGTACACTAATCAGCCAAAAATGAAGTGATTTTTAATTTCTGTGAATAAATATTCACTGACAGCTTGTAGCAGCATAAGAATGAGTGGCCTCACACCGATAAATGCAAAGCAGTGAGGTGGGAAATTATGTACAGATTCAATCCATTTCATTCTCTTTTGTCACTTTTATTACAATAAAAAAAGCATCTGTGTCTAGTCATTGTGCTAAATTATTCAAATGAAAGCAATGAGCTGCTTTGCTTCGTGCTGTGCAGTCTCACTCTTTTGATACGAGTGTTATTGACAGTGTTATTCCTGAAAACAAATGATTATGTAAGAGCAGCTGTGATGACAACATAACACATCGCTGACAGTTGTAACACAGCACATGGGTTTGTTAGAGGTGCACGGTCTTACTATTGATCCGAGTCGCAGTGATGTTAGCACAGCTTTGGTAAGGTGATCTGGTGCAGTTTTTTTATGCGTGCGGTAAAAATGGATTGAGGCTGCTGTGAGTTTAATGGTACAGCCTGGGAGTGTTTGAGACAGTATTCATTTAGCTAATACCCTGTATGCTGTACTTAACTTAAGTGTTTTTACTGTAAGGGAATATTAAATAAATTAAATAATTAAATATTGTTGATTGAAAAAAAAAAAAAACTAAAAAATCAGAATGTGATGAAATAACTGCAATGTGTCAAAAGGGCAGTGTAGCATTTGGTCTGCCCAAAGAATAGAATAGAAATAGGAGGGTGCCTTGTTAGCAGACAAGAAAAACACCACAATGATTTTCCTAAAATACTCCACTAATAGATACATAAATTGCAATCTTAAATCTGACATACTGGGAATTACAGTCATTAGTGTGTTTGTGCAAAACTAGTGGTTAGCACAATGAAAACAGAGGAAAGGGCTAACGCAACATAAGCTCACCTCTGCTTGGTCTGAAGTCTCTAAAGGGAAATTTTTGCACCTTCAGTTGAATGCGGTAGAGGACTTGTCCTCTGACAGAACCACACAAATGAGGTAGTGGTATTGATTATCCCACAAAACCTTTCGAAAGTGTTTGTTTTCCAAATTATAAATAATATATAAAGGTTAATATAGAAAGGTTATAGACACACGTTTCCACAGTCACATGTTCACACAGAGGTCATATATATATATATGACATCTGCTAATAAAAAAGCAGCTGCAGCTGATACTTCAACAATAGATCTCAGATTAGATTGTAGGTGGAACACCATGAACATAACCACATTAACATACCAGGTGATAACTTTTGAAAAAAAAGTTACATGCAGAAACCTCATCATAACGGACCATGCAGATGTATCAGTCAGCAGCAGACAACAGTCCAAAATGATGGAGTTAGGATGGAGTAGTACTGTACTGTTGTTGGAGTCATCAAGATGCAAGTACAGCCAGCACATAGTATTTAGCTCTAATGAGCCTCTGACTTTGAGGCACATCAATGAGGCGCCTCATTCATAATAAAAAGCTTCAGTCCCGCAGGCAGCAGCTAAATGAACTGGGACCAAATGCAGGCAAACAGTTTAGTCTGCTCCCTTAGTGCTGTGAGCATCAGCTGTGATAATTAACCACACAGCCACAATCCAGAGGATCTGATTGCAGATACTGAGGTATACACATGGCCTGACAACAAATGAACAAGTGACACAAGACGGTTAGGTCAGCCTATGGGTCAAACGGGGATATAAAGGTCAACATTTGACAAACATAAATTCTCCCTTCCCTGTAATGCCTGTGAGCACAGCATCTTCATTAAGCTGAGGATCTAGCCCTCGAGACCTAAGACATAATATTCTAACAGAAGACAAAGTCAGGATTAAATCCAACACCATAATCCCCTCTCCACCGAACTTCACACTTGGGACAGTGCAGTCAGACAAGGCAACCCCTGGCAACCGCCATACACAGACTCGTCCATCAGATTGCCAGATGGAGAAGCGCGACACGTCTCCACTGCTCTAGAGTCCAGTGGCAGCGTGCTTTACCACTGCTGCATCCAACCTTTGCACTTGGTGATGTATGGCTTGGATGCCATGGAAACCAATTCCATGAAGCTCTCTACACACTGTTCTTTAGCTAATCTGATGGCCACATGAAGTTTAGAGGTCTGTAGCGATTGACTCAGAAAGTTGGCGACCTCTGTGCACTATGCTCCTCAGCATCCGCTGACCCCATTCTGTCATTGGGTTTCTGTCATTCCCAATCACTTCCACTTAGTTATAATACCACTGACAGCTGACTGTGGAATATTTAATAGCAAGGAAGTTTCAGAACTGCACTTGTTGCACAGGTGGCGTCCTATCACAGTACCATGCTGGTGAGTGAATACTTTTGGCAATATAGTGCGTATACAGTGCCCTGTGGATCCCAAAACAAATTCTGCATTTTGTGACATATCTCTTGAGTTATAATCAATGGATTCATTTTGCAATTCAAATAAGTGCACAGAGGGATTAGCAGTGTTTATATCATTATAGTCCCCATTGAAATGAAGTGAATTCTAGGAACTTGTTTGTGCCTTCTAGTGATCCAATATGGGTACTGAGAAGGCCATCACCATACACCTCCGAAGCAGCGGTGATGGATGACATCCATCCAGGTCAGCGCTGATAGTGATTGATCAGCCTCTGAGGCAATGATCTGAGTCACAGCAAGAGTGACAGAGATGAGAGGAGACTGTGTGTAAAATCCAAAGAGGAGCAAGCAGAGTGTTTATCATGCAACAATTATTATTGTTAATGCTTTAATGCACTAGATTTGTACATAGGCTACAGCCTTTTAGAGTTCATCCATCCATCCCTTATCTAAACCCGCATTGTCCTGCAGTGCAGGGTCACAGGGGGCTTGAGCCTATCCCAGCTATCTACAGGTGAGCGTTGGGGTACACCCTGGACAGATCACCAGTCCATCACAGGGCAACATACAGACAAATAACCATTCACACTCCCTCCTACAGGCACCAATTATCCTGACAAGCTAGAGTGTCCGGAGAAACCCGCAGGCACAGGGAGAACGTGCAAGCACCACAGCACCACCGTGCCGCCCCTTTTAGAGTCCAGTGTGTTTATATAAAGTGCACAACACTGAAAAGACATTTTACAGCATCCATGCCTGCTCAGCTCAGGTTGTTTTTCTCAAAGGCTGCACTGCTGAATAAACTGACATCAAATGTTACTTTCAAAAGGTTCTTAGTGGGTTTATCCAAAATTAAAACATAGAGGCTCCACTCATAGCATCAGTTTGTAAGTCATTTAACTTCCTTTTATAAAATCAAACTTATAATTACACAAGAATCACAGCTTTTTCTTGTCTTCACTGTTCACCCTCATCCACCTGAGCTCTTGACCATGATGACTAAGAATGTGAAACTGGCAGTTTTTCATGGAAGTAAGAGTGCTCCTTTAATGGCTCTGGAAATGGCAACCCTGCTGTGTTTTTTTTGCTCTAAAAGCATTCGTAATTTAATGTAAGCACCAACTTTCAAAGACTCAGTTTTCCGCGAACAGCTCAGCGTGAGTAAATGATGAATCAGAGTTTAAACAAGTTTAACTTTTGCCCTGGTTGTACCTTAGTGCAGGGGTGTTGTAGTGAGGGGGAGAGAGGATCAAAGCTTTACTGCTGGCTAGACATATTGTTTTCTTATGGGCTTCAGTATATTTTATTTTGCAACAGGTTGGACAAAATGTATTAATCTGACATCAAAGCACATAAAAATAAATAAATGAACAAGTATGAGTAATTGCCATGATTAAGGATTGGGACTACATCCATCCATCCTCTCACTTTAAAGGTAGGGTAGGAGACTTTGAAAACTCAGTGAGAGTAAGCCAGATTTTGAAAGTAAACACACGCCCCTTTCTCTTGGAGGTCACCCCAAAGCCATGCCTCCCAATCACATGGGCGCGCATTACCTGAAGACGAGCTGCGGTCTGTGACTTTGGTCATCATGCACGTACCTCTCTGGTATGGAGTGACAACCAGCCAATACTTCGCGCAGGGTCATCCCGGAGGATTGCCTGATGTTTTTAGCGTTTTATAGCTTCCACAGATTAATATTCTTTGTTTTAATGCAAAACTTGTAAAGAGAAGTTACACTAATTTAACAAAAAGTGCATCAGAATGAAATCTTCTACCCTACCTTTAATCCCACTTACACACCAGCAACGTTTCATGGCTGCACCATTCATGATGTTGACCAGATCTGTCCAAAGACAGACAGAAACATAGTCTTGAAACTAGAGGTAGTAAAACTAGATTGTGACACCGGGGCCCCTAAGCTCTGTAAAGTCAATAGAGACAGTTTCGATTATAAAAGTTGCTACAGATAAGACTGAATTGCATGTCTAAAGTTGATTTTCTGCACAAACTTAGGAGCCATCCATCCAATACATGACTTTGTTGTTCTCTCTTGGACTAATGCATTAACAATTCACTTAGTGGTCTAAATTCTGAGCTAATTATCAGCTCGTCAAAATACTAAAACAGAGAACCTGGGTTGTTCATGTGTTTGTTCAGACAGATGCACCTTCTTTCAGGTCTGAGAAGTTGACTTCGGAAACACTGCAGGTGATTGGATAACCCATCGGTCTGTTGACCAACAAGCACAGTAAGATAGTGTTGTAGGGAGAGGCAGCAGAGCTTGTCTATAGTTATCACTTCACTTTTATCTGATGCTGCCATCAGTTCCACACAGAATGTACATTGATCAGGTGCAATCCCATGAGATTCTAGCTGCCTTTTAAGGTAACTGAAACCCCCTAATTATAGTCACTTTTCTTACTAATTACACAGACAAGACATAGATGTAATCTGTACGCACAGACACACCTTTATGTGTGATGTCCTGGTATTATTATCCTCCTCTTTCAGGATGATTTAGAACATTGTGGACACACCTGTCTAAAAACACTGGCCAGGGGATGAAATATTCAGGTCAGGTGTGTGGACACACACTGACCTGTGGAAGAGCAGGGGACTGTTCTTCTGAAATGAACTTAACCTACAGTAAACCCTCATCTTTTATTTCCAATTACACGTCACATTCCTTGAGAAGCCTCACTCATTCTCACGTGCATGTGCTGTGTATCTGACATGTGCACACATAAACTCCTCCCACTTCCTCTCAACTGCACCAGCAATCCATTACCATATAATTAACTTGACATTTAAGCACGAGCTCGAAAGGCCTCACTCTGCGCTACCATAATAAATAACAGTTAAATGTATCACAGTAATAGCTGTATGGATGAATGAGATTGCCTCTGTGTATTTCTTTCTCTACGCATCTCTCTTGCCGTCCTTCACACAAACACTCTCAGCGTTTGATTCACTTGATTACCTCTGAGTGGAGGACACTGTGCCTTCTCAGGGAGCGGTTCAAATAAATATAGACTTATACAAAGAGAATCACACAATTGCAGTCAGGTCTCTGTGGTCACTTAGGCCTGAAATAGAATGAAGTAGACAGCGGCAGGAGATTTATGGAGCACAGGGCCTTCACCTTCCTTGGGGCTTGGAGCACAGAGCAAGGCCCAGTTGAAGAGTTCGTTCAGGCCTGAGAGACGATTATGCATGAACAGGATTACTGAACAACAGTGGCTCATTAGTCTACAGACAAATGTATCATTTATATATCTTTAAATTGTTATAATGAAAGATGAATCCTCTTGGAAAAGGGTGTATGCACACTGTCCCTCAAGCTGAAAAAAGTGTGAGCTACTATACAGTCTCTTTAAAATAAAGTTTATGCTCTGAAGTCGCTGTATGAATAATTTCATTTCTATTTATTCGATGAGCTTTTATCTCAGTTAGACACATGAATCACCCTGGGCCTGTGTCCCAAAGCGGATGTGTTTTTATCTGCCTGTTGTTCTTACTTTTCTTGAAATTCCTTCTTCTCTCCAGTGGTCTCTAATCTCTCTCATCAGTGTTCTCTGCTCACTTTCTTCCTCCCAGTCTCAGCCATACCCCTTAAGTCTGAGCACCGCCAGTAGCAGTAGGTATTTCGGGGGCCGTCTCTCCCCTTCTTCCGTCAAATGTCATCCACTCATGTTGTCACGTGGCATTTGCAGCGAGTCCTCCGGGGCTGGGCTGTTTGAAGTATTGATTGAAGTGCCCTTGTCCCCCGAGTGCCATTATGTAACAGAGATGCAAAAATCCACAAAGTCACTGAGAGGGATGTACAGAGAGAAAGTGTGAAGGGAGATGCAGGAAAGCCAGGAGGGAAGGGGAATATATATACAGGAGCACAAAAGAGATGGAGGGAGAGACTTTCAGAAGCATCAGCTGTCGATGAGAGGAAGTCTGTCGCTGAATCTGTGGCTCATCTGTCAGGAAGTGGTTGAAACCTGGACACAAGTGCAAAAGAGTGTCATTGATCCTGGAGCTGAAAATAAGCCTGTGGAGAAAAGTATCTCTACTTCGTTGGTATTGTTTTGTCTCATGAAGGGATCACAGAGATTCTTGATGTGCTGCAGAAATAGTACAGGCAAAAGAAAGCAGGCTGAGGCTCTCAGAGGGATTCAAATATGGTTATATTTCATAAATGCTGTGTAGCAGAACAGAAGGAATCAATAATTTGAGTTTTTGGACAGTTTTCTTCTCTTTTCTAAAAAATGTCCAGTGATGGCTGCCCAGACTCCTCCAAAGGTGGCATGCTGACAGGAAAGCTTGTGACATTTTGCACAGCAGGCTTTACAGTGCAGTCAACACTCAGCCTGACAGACACCTGAGACCCAAACATGTACAATATTAACAACAGGAGGCCATAGCCCTGCTCACGGTTGCAATGAATATTGTATTCACTTTGTATTTGCAACATTTCTTCATTTTTTAATTAAGTCATTTTGGTTTGAACAGGAAAAGATAA
Organism: Parambassis ranga; assembly: GCF_900634625.1. Taxonomy (NCBI): domain Eukaryota; kingdom Metazoa; phylum Chordata; class Actinopteri; family Ambassidae; genus Parambassis; species Parambassis ranga. The sequence goes on from NC_041025.1 coordinate 6,379,747, forward strand.
TGGGTGAACACACACTTTCACAAAGTTAATGAACGTTACAAAGCAAACTACTCAAACTTCTCCCATCCATAACAAGCTTTACTGCCATTTCCTTGGCTCCCACCCTGACTGGGAGATTTTATGTGTTTCAGTCACCAGAACTGTCATGAATGCTGGATGAGGATGAACTGGACATGTCTGTGTGCTTACTACTCCATGGTGAAAATAACAGAGAGGTTCTGGCAAACTCCCACATGTCCCTTCATCCAGACTCTTACAGTACTCTCTACCTAAATACAGCAACTGTCAGTGAGTAATTACATTTGGAATAAATCAACACATTTTGGTTCATTATCATTTGTTTTGATAATATAAACTGTGGTACCTTCATTATTTAACTTATTAAATGGTTGGTTAGGTTGCACTTTAGCATGCTATGTGCTTGTGTGCACACAAACATGACAAGATATATACATTTACAAATATCGTACTAATTTTCTTCACACACACACCTAACAGGAAGGACGGTCCTTGTTACACAAGTCCTTCGTTTGACACGCAGGACTCCCCACCATGATGTACGAGCCCTCTTCAAAGAAGTCAGAGATTAATGTCAGTGCGAGGACAGACTCAATATGTGACCTTTGATCTGAGTCAGACCCTTGAGCTGTATATTATTCTGCTGGAGCTGCAGGATGGGAATACCTGTGTGAGCCAAAGCATATGTCTGTCTGTGGCCTTATTTACCTGCCTGAAATACTTTAAATGCAGCATTTCTCCAATAACAAACCCAACATCCAGTGTACACTGGATTCCACTCATGAGTCATCTAGCAAGCCAGGCTAATCAGTCCAATGATTTAGAAAGTTTTGTCCTTCAACTTCCTGTAATTGGAAGAAGTACATTTGTAAAACTGAAACTAAAAGCTTTAGTTTTCCCATACTATTCATTTCCAATACTTGGAAATTTCCTATTCACTTATATACATATATAATAGTTGTCAGTGACAATATTCTACTGAGAGGGGATGGCACTATATTAGCATGTTGTCCCTGGCAGTGGTAGAGGCCACCAGATTGCAAATCCAAGCATTTTATTAAAAAGTAGCCACAGGAAGTGAACTGTTTATTTGCCACTGTTGCAATACATCAGGGACTGTGATTCTGAAACTAGACAGCTAGTTCTGTGTGCCGTTACCGCGGCAACCAGGTATCTAGGACTCTAAATTTTAAGGATTACAACTACACATGGCACTGTATGCAGGACAAAATCTGCCAGCACATCATTACTCATCAAACACTCAGGATTGGTTGGAAAACAATTGAACCTTTTCTAAGCTGTGCAGTCAGAATGATGGTTCTTTCTCCTGTACAGTTGGAAAACCTCCCACCATACATTTGATGAGAAGAAAAGTCTTTGTCTGCTTCCCTTCATTTTTTTTCTTGGTCTTCCCCATGCTTTTTATCTTGACAGCGTCTTGTTGGCTTGCTGTCTCTCCTCCAAACAGAGAACAGACCTTTCTCATAATGAACTCCAGTGACTTTCTCTGAAAGATTTGTAAGATGAAATAAAAACAGAACGTCCCCCAGTCTGCAGTGAAGCTAAGCTTGTTGTAGGTAAACATCATTCCAGTGCATGATGGCTGCATGACAGGAAGCCATCAATAAGAGTTTGTCAAAGGGCGCTGTAAAAGCCTTTCTACTCAGGCAGTAAAAACGAATCATCTGCTTCTCTGTTTAACTGTGTGACTTTCTCCCTGGAGGAAGAACAAAAGGACTACTTCCATTTATAGGGCTTTTAGAGCAGTCTACTGTCTAATTTTACCTCCTGAAATATCTGCAATTACCTAAAACGCCCTTGATAAAAGTTGGACTCTTCTCTGTTCATGTGGGTTTTGGAGAAGTTGCACTCTGACAGCTGCTTTGTCAGTGACATAATTATTTTTATTTTTTTAAAACTTATATGAATGCCACACATTCCTCTCATTGCTGTTTTCATAACCCTGCCATTTGTTATCCACAACTGTGATCCCATCCAGACCCAGTATTAGAAAGCACCAGCATAATCTGCCATATAATGTAATGTAATGTAATTAGTTAGATGTGAGCTTGATTCCTTGATCTCTTTGTACTTTATCATCTCAGGATCAATGTGTCTTTAAGGCACCTCCAGCTGATATCAATGATAGGACGCTCCATGCAGCCAGCTAACGTTTCTATCTATCACAGAACGCTTATGTAACGTCCCCTACTTCACATATGTAAATATGCATTTATGCGCTTGTGACGGAATGGGGAGGCGTCTGGGCTGACGCCAAGGGACATATTCATGAGTGCCAGGATTCACTTTGAAGATTAAGAGAGCAGATATCATCATTGTGCGCAGAGGAGCTACTGCAGTGAGATGAGCTCAAGGCCATCAGCTGAATACTCAGCTCAAACAGAGACACATGCGTGGGTGTTTTTTCATGGCTGAATATTAACAAAATGTCAGAATCATCAAGGAGTATCCTCCACATGGAACAAAAGCAGCTTGCCTCTTCTTGTTGCTAAGCAATCTCCACCTGACACCTGCAGATTTCAGCTTTTGAGCCACATTTCAGAGTTCAAATGTTTTTTCCCCATCCAACTCAGACAAAACAAGAAAGATATTCAAACATAAGGAATCACTGGCTGCATAAACACACCAATCTGAGGTCAGCTAGCTGACTCTGCGTGGGGCTGACTCAGCTGACCTCATGGCTCATGGATTACCATCCATCACAGTCCATCATGCTGAAGGTGAGTGTTTGTGATCAGGCAGCACACAGAGCCTCAGAGATAGCCAACCAGAGAGAGCCTCAGCAGTGAGGTCAGAGGTCAGAGGTCCCGCCTGTTCCCACAGTAGCAGGGGGGGTCAGTCTCTGTTCACTGTCACCTCATCAACACACTCATGGCATTTGACCCTCATGAATGATTGCCATCCTTGTCTCAATAAAAGCTAAATGGAAAAAAGCCCTGTAAACACAAGCAGATTCATTCCAACTGCAGAACAGTTAAAGTATGTGTTGTGGCAGCTCTGTAAGAATTACTGAAGTCATAGGAAGTGCAATGATTGTTATTTTTAGTGTCAGGATGACACTGTTTCAATCTCTGACACCATTCAATCTAATAAGTCACTATAATGACTGAATGGATAATTACTCTCCTAATTGACTGTCTAAATTACAGAAGCTGCTGAGCTTCAGAGAGAACTGTGTCAGTCTATCAAAGCTGCACAGGGCTGCAGTGCTCCTGGTCCAGCTCTGACTCCAGACTACCACATGGGAGATTGTGAAGTGAGCATGATAGAGCCTGACACATGTTTGCGGGTGAGTTGGGACCCCAGTAAATGTTTTAAATACTCTGGAGAAGAGTAAGCTGTTGTTGACTGGGCAGAGCAACGGCAGCCAGTGTCCTGCGGGAGAGTCTGAATGGCAAAGCTATAGAAAGTGTCAGAGCCAATGTTGAAGGAAACCACTCTAAAAGACAGAGGCATCACAGAGGAGGGGGGCTTCCAACAGAAGTGTTCTTTATTTCTATCCTAACCTTAACCTTCCCCTTGCCTTTATCACAACTTAGCAAAAAAAAAGCCTCAAGCTTTGGAGTTACGATAGAATTGTGAATTTTAAAGGTGTAAAGTCAATACAAACATAGATTTGCATAGGGTGCAGTCCACTGGAGTAGCTCAGTATGATTCATAGGTAAAAAAAAAGTCTTATTTATTGCCATACTGCATCCTCTGCTTGAAAAACCAACAATATTAGCTTCAGGGTCCTCATAGCTGCCCACTCTGAAAGCCTACTTTCTTCAGATTGGCAAACCCGGTGTTCACTGTGAGCAGTGTAAGGATTGCTTTCACTAGCATTACATACAGTACATCATGTGTACCTGTATATTAGTTTTTACACCACCAGTTCACATGGTGGGTTACAAAAGCTTGTGGAACTGATGTGTGATGATAACATCAGAACTTCATTAATGATACATGATAAGTGTGACACTGGAAAAACATCGAAACACTTCCTACAATGCCACCACTGCACCAAGAGCAATTTTTGTAGGGAATTGTTTTTCAGAATGAAATGCTATGCTTGTCTTCTGTAATGAGTCTTCACACTTCTTTCTTGTATTACAGTATAGTGACCATGAAATCCTATTTCACATTATCAGACTGTGTTCCCTCGACTCCTTTGTTTGCTTGAAATTGGATTTTTAATAGTATTTAGACACTTTTCATACAGGGTCTGAGTGTGCTTGTATGCATGCTTAGCAGTAAATCAGCTACTGGCAATCACGAGTAGAAAAATGTAAAAAAAACAGACAACTGCAGATAAGAGCATTGGATAGAGGCTCAGCCAAGAACCAGACACTGTGTCAATGTGGACAGCTCATCAAGATGAGCTTGTGACAAGCTCTGGGGCACAACCTAAACCACCTCTGTCAGGCAGGACAGGCCTAACAATACACCCCCTGCCTCCACAAAGAAGTGGTCTTATGTGTTTCTTTCCTTGTTTCTTTCTACTCATCTCCCTGGTCTTGCTTTCACCCTCTCTTCCACATACAGACTCTCTCTGGTATCAAACTCCAGGCTGAGAGGAAAATCTATCATTCCCATCAGTTGAGAGAACTCCAGGAGTGTTATTACTTTGAGGCAAGCCATTAAGCTTTTACCCCGGAGCGATCGATGGCAGATGCTGGAGGGGTTGTTTATCTTTTGTCTTCTTATCAGAGCTGCAAGGAGAGGTGGGGGCATCGGGAGGGAGGGAAGGAGGGGGGAGATACAAGAGGAAAAGTAGGCAGACTGACAGAGGGAGGTGAAAGTGAGACAGAGAACACCTTGTTCCAAGAGAAGGAGCAACTTTGACTTATAATTCAGTGCACAGACCGTGTGCCACCTTTTGATTTAGCAAAATTCATGTGAGGAGCTTGACACTTGTGATGTGTGAGATCAGTGATTGGACAAGGTTATGTGAAAGGCTCACAGCCTACAGGGGAATGACTCAGTATGATAATCAGGTGATCTGAAAGCCCTGCTTCATACCATTAAGCTCACCAACTTGCTACATTATGCAACATTCAAACTCTACCTACGTGTTTTCAGTTTAATATTTTATCTGACACAAACCTTTCATTACGGCAGCTTTCTGCTGTTTTTGGCTCTGAATCTGATCAGCTCACCTCAAAGGCCATATGAACGGCTGCTGGAAGGTGACTTCTAAAAATGTGGGAGATATGCATACAAGAAAAACTGCTTTTCTAAACTCTAAGATGTGAGAATTGCTGATGAAAGCCACTTCAGTCGCCCCTAACGAGAAAGATGGACCGAGCATGAAGCAGAACGATGAAAAACAGCTGTCTGGAGGAGATGCTCCCTCCCTTTCTTTCTCTCTTTCTACCTCTGTCTGTCTCTTGTCTCGGTTGTGTAAACACACAGACTTTTCCCATTTCCTTTCATCAACACTGACTTTAAAGCCCTCAAAATAACATCTGTTCATTTCTCCTTATAAATGAGATAAAAACTGAACTCAAATTATGGTGAGTCAGTGATTATGAATCTGTTTATTCACCTTCAACAGTCCAGGTCCTCAATTAGCACTCTTCTTCCTCCCCTCTGCTCCTCTCTGTGTCCCCTACTTCATTTAATTCAGCTCTATCATCATTATATAACTGCAGAATAAATTCTGCACACAGGTGTAAGTTTAAGGAAAAACTTTCATATCCATCCTTAAAAAGCTAAATGTTTTCCTGGTGTCTGGAAGTGCTTTGATAGCTCAGACACCGAAACTCCTCCTATCACAGGCTGGATGCAGATGGTACAGTCCATATAAAAAAACATATAAAATCACAATTGTGTATCTGTTAGCTTCCAGAGAACGAATGGACAGGAGAGTACATGCAGCATATTACAGGGTCAGTAACAAGTGTGGAGGCTGTACATTCTGGTTTGCATGGGAGGTGTGAATCACGTTCTGTTTACCTGGCCTGAACACTGCCGGTGTGTGCCTGGTGAAAGGGCCCATTGATAGGCCTGAAGCCTGGGCATTTCCTGCTGAGCGGCTGCTGACAGCACTAACGGTGCTCTTGGGAGTTGCCTGTCAGCAGCTTCCACTCTCCATAAACCAGTAGCCCAAGTATCAACAGCATCAGGAGATGGCCTGGGGTCAGTGTGAAGGTGAGGTGGGACCAATGTCCTTTCACAGGAACACACATGTTTCTTGAGTACTTTTCCATTCAGTTCAAGGCACGACTAATCCTTTCTCTTGAACATACAATAGATTCCTGATTGATTTTTGTTAACATTAACATTTTAAGCTGCAAAAATGAGAGGGTGTGTTGCTATAGTGACCTGCAGTTTAACCATGAAAGTTGAATCCTCATTCATTCACCCATATGTTTCCTGAAGAGCAGTTTCTGAAGCTGAGTGTGGTGGCTCCAGTCATCTCCATCTTGGCAGAGATGACTCATATTAGCTCTGCTGATCCAAAAACAGGCAGAGAGGTACAGCAGGAGTAAAGTTAAGGTGACATCTAGGAAGGCAGCTAAAGCAACCTGAGATAGCACCCACTCAAAGCTGCCATGTTGAAACCAGTTTTTAGTGTTGAGCAGCTTGTTTGTACGTGTGCTTTGAGTGATTTGCCGGTTTTATATGGGCAAAGGTTCACAAGTAAGCCATAAGCCTGACGATGAGCATATAACAGATATTGAAGGCTGCACACTCAGTGCATATCGGTCTGGCACTGTCACTTCCTGTATATTCCCAAAATGTCAAACTATCCTTTAAACCAGATGTTCCAGATGTATCCTGTCATGTGGTTTAAACAAACACCTGCAGCAAATCAACACTGAGACTACCTGAAGTCAGTTTCAGATGTTTGACAATAATCTAAATGCTTCATCCATCCATTTACCATTCAGGCATACAAGGCCGAGTTTCCTCTTCTCTAGAGTGGGACAGCTACATTATAATGTGAGTGGTTAAACTGTGACACAGCTGGTTTCCACTTTCTTTTTAAGACTCAATCATGCCATACCTGCCAGCAGGCATTCTCAGAAGCTCCCTGCCTCCGTTAAATCACCTGACTGCTCTTGTGATCAGCCACCTGCCTGCACAGCTGCTTGCTCCCTTGCTCATTAGCTCTTCAGGATATATAGAGGGCAGTTAGCGTAGCAGTTTGCCAGGGTTGTTTATGTTGCCTTGCTGCTCTGCTGTACCTGTTGCTGGGGCCAGGTACACATTTTGAAGTCAGTCATCAGATGCATCCTTTATGTGGCCTGTTCAGATTTTCAGAGCTGTTTTAAAGTTTCATCTGAATAAATAGAACACACAGTGACAGTCTGTTCTGAGATGTTGAGCACAGTTTGAATGGGTTATAGAAGTGAAACAAAGTGAAAAGAGAAGGTCCGGAGTTGCGGTGGAGGAGGAGCATGCAGCTGAGCCTCAGCCTTCATCATGATAAAAACCAGTGTGACTGCTGTCATGATCTCTGTGTGCTTACAAGATTAATACAGTTTAAAGTGCTGAGCTTTTACACACTGAGCTAAATATAGTACACACGTACCAGAGGGAGCCATATGCATTTGTGCACATATTTTGGCTTACTTGTTTATTTTCAGAGCAATATAACATTTCAGATTCGCTTCTTGCATATGCATTTATCTCTTGTACTGCACCTGGGTGTTCTACGGGTCACCCTCATATATTTGAATATTACATTATTATTGCTATTCAGCGTCCATGTTAAGTGAGACTATTTGAAATTTATCTTATCCTATTTTATCTTAAGAGTCCGCTTACCCCTTTCTTCTTTGTACTGAATTTAATTATCCAGAGCCTGTGATGAGTCCTATCACCACATCTGTTTCATCATAATCAGATGAACTGACTAAGGCCTGCTGTGAGCACCACTGACCTCTCAAAGTGATTGAAGTTAAGTTTGTACAAGTATTTTAACTCAGCACTTGGCCTTTAATGAACAAAGTGGTGACAAGAACATGGGCTGTTTGGAGTTGTTTTATTTTATTTTTTTACCTGTAAAAGAGACACTCAGGTAATGTACTAATACCTCTTTTTGGAGATGATGCAATTTGATGCAATACAAAAGTAAGACTTTTGGGAAAGGAACTGAAGGGAATATGTCTACCAGTGGGCAGAAAAGAAAGAGGTGCATTCATGTTCTTTCCTAAAAGGGAACTTTAGGTGTGCTGGTGGGTGGAGTTTAGCTGTTAACTGCATGTACATACATCCATTCTCACAACTAATTGTGCCTTGGCTATAATGGAAACAGATAAAGCAGCTTACCTCACTGCTTTCAGGCCAAGAAGCAGGACATATGGTGAATCCTGAAAGTCCTGGATCATCCTTCCTACTTACCTGGTAGCTGTCTAAAGGAAGCACCCACAGGGCATCTTATGTGGTGCAAAAACCACCTCTACTGCTCCTCTCAGTATAGAGGAGCAGCAAATCTACTGCTGCTGTGTGCATTTTTTTTTGTTTTAAATCAAACTTCATGACCATAACTGAGAATTGAGGGCATGGCTCCACGGCTCAGCTCCCTCTTACACTAAGGCACAGCACAGAAACCACATATCTGCCATTCCATCACACCCACAATCCTTTCATCCATGTCCTCCTGCTTCAAGTTATTGTGCTAGGCTAAACGCACCAGCTGCTTTGTTCACTGCATGTGAATGTACAGACATGAAGAAGGCATCAGTACTCCCATCAAACCCACAGTGCACAGACAGATAGAGACTGACACAGGCTGTCACAGTTTTCATGGAATTCCCACAACCTGCTACCTTGGCGTTGTTCTCTCAGCAGCAGCTGTGCCGGCGAAAATCCCTGTCAGATAACCCAGATTTCAACGTCTCCCGCCGGCTGTCCAGCCTGTCACTCTCCATGACCCTTATCACTTTTCACCAGTCTGGTCCAGGCGTATACACATCGAGATGCATAAACACTTCAAACACATACAGATGGCCTCTCACAGGACCACATGCACCCTTGTATAAACTCAAAGTCAGTCACACACACACACACACACACACACACACACTTGCTCTTGTACTTTCTCCTGTTTATAATTCATGTTGAATGACACTCTTTGATCTCTTTGATCACGCTGGTGTTTACTGAACCATCCAGCATCTCTGCTCATTTTCACAGTATGAAATTGCATGGCGGATGGCTGCGAATGCCGCCGAGTTTATTCATTCAGAATGTGCAGGTGAATACATTGAAGCGATTAGTGCTAATATGGGGTTGTGCTCTGCATCACTTGGCTATCCGATAATGGGAGACCTGCATTCACTGCATCTTATCCCTGAAAGGATAGAGACTGATCAAACCAAACCAGTCTCTGCCTGCTCATATGCTCATTATATGTTATAGGGGAAGAAGTATTTGTGGGTGTAGATACATGAGTATGTGGGCTATATGTGTCTTATATTTCAGAAAAGTTATTCATTTATTATATAAACAGTGAGGCTTAGCAGAGGGTTAGACATGCTTGAATACATTGCAGTGCATTTATACAACAGCTTGATGCTGTAGTGCTTCACCTTCTCATCTACTGGACTGTCTATAATGGTTGGTTCAGCCACAACACCTGAATCTGCAGCCTAAGGTGCGCTAATACTGTTATTTAAGTGTATAATTTAGGTATATAATGTAGAGCGAATGTAATGGCTCAACCTTTAAGAAAGAGAAAAGCTGACTCAGAGTGAAAAGCGTATAACTGGTCAACATTTATTAACCATGCCATAGTGTCTGTCTGCTGATCACTTTCTTCTTTAGACTGTAATCTCTTTGGTGGACTTTTTTAATCTGGAGCATCAAAAACTTAGTTTTATGTTAAACAAATTCACACACACCAGTTTTATTGTTACTGCCTAAGAATGAGTTTCAAAAGTTTCACAAAAAAATAAATAAATAAATAAAACATCTGAATATAGGACTGTCCAATGTGTGAGCAGATAACCGTGTGTGCAACACACTCTTTAGTTGTGTAGTGGTGGTGGGCTTTAGATAAGAATGTCTGTAATCTCAGCTCTTCTTATCATGCTGGTACAATAACGTGACCCTAATCCTACAGTGCAGTAAACACGTTCTTTAAAACCTAGAGTATATCTGCACTGCAGCGAACCAGTGGGTTTTCTAATCACATCATGTCCGCCCTGTGAGGACCTGGGTCTCTTGTCTTTCCCTTGACAAGAACTTGTAGAAAATGTAGTCACTGTGTCATCCTGTGGTTCTGGGCGCTGCTATAGGCACAGCAGTCTTATCTGACATTTCATCATCTTGTCAGCTTCTTCCTGACACCTTTAGCTGCTTTGTTCTGCAGGTTACAAGAGAATCAGTCGAGTTCAGAACATTTCTGACATCAGAAAACAGTTTGAAGCCGCGCGCTGCAGGTCAACTTCTCCATTCAAAGTATGAGTGTACTATATGTGTCTGTTGCTGAAAGGATTCCCAGCAGCAAGTTGAGTTCTCAGAGTTTTGCTACTCTGCATTTGAAAGATGGCTTGCTGTCTGGTCAGTTATAGATTCTGCGGCTTGAAAACAACCTCCTCCTACTCAGACTCTGTCCCTCCACTCCACTCTTTTCCCCTCTGCTTCCTCCCTCTTTTCTCTCAGATGTGTGCTTCAAAGTGCGTCATAGATCCGGCTGTTTATTCCTAGCCTTCCTTCAGGCATCTCTCCTCTTGAGCATCACTTTCATTTGCCACAGCGGCTCTGATGGCCTGTCAACTCTGCCACACATGTGCTGACACTTCATGTACTGTATGCACACACATGCACATGAAAACAGGCAACACACCTTAAGGAGCGAGGAGTGTGCACTTCCCTCACCTTCTGTACTGGGCATTACACACACATGCAAAATAGGTAAGTCAGGGAGGGGGGAGGTTGAAAGAGAAAAACTGCTCACACAATACAATGTGCTCACGTCTGCAGCTGTACTTATCCCAGCTTTAGAGCAGCCTTTGCATTTCGCTGGTCTTGTTCGGGCACAGCTGAATGCATTAATTACATATGCACTGCTATAGATCCACTGTGTCAGACTGCTGATTGCCTTCACCCACCACGTGTCAAGCCTAATTGCAATTGTTAACCTTAAAGTTGCTCTCATAAATGAAATTGACAATGTGTCAGCTTCCATTTACTTAAAGGTAATAGACTGGATTGTGTAATTTCCTTTATACCTAAGCACACCTTACACATTTCCAGCATGCTACCCCCGGGTACGTCAGTCCATTTAATGAATAATAGTTTGGATTTTTTTTAAAGTTTATCTCCAGTGGAGCTGAGACAGCAGAGTGCAAAGGTCCTTTTCTTAAATACATGTCAAATATTCATGAATCTTTTGACTCGTTTTCCCGAGTGGTGTTCTATGACTGGCACTTCTGACTGTCTGAATATAGCACCAGTGATCTTTGGATGCTGCATTACGTAATAAAGTCCAGAGCGGAATCACTTTCCTCATTTAATATTTCATGAACAAGTGTTACACAACATGCAAAATGTCTCATGTGATGTTTTCATATTTATTTCATTGCAGTCACACACGTGTTGAGGCACACAAGTTTTAGCGCTGCATTCCATTCATCACACTTTATTCACTTAATAAGGGAAAATCAGGCTCTAGTATAAAATGCAGCACCCTCAAGTGGAGTCAGAGCATGAGAGAGAAGCTGGATTGACGGAGATCGGTGTTTCACACATCTTCGCTCCAAGCAACATATGAATAATGTAAAAAATTATGCAACCACACAGTTCAATATGCAGATCAATTACAGCATAACTTGGAGAGAAATCACTTCAATCACTGGCAGAAAAAGAAGAACTCAAATGATTTGTCACACAAATGTTCTCTTTCTCACTGACGTGCTCCATATTTCACTGTGTCTGGGCTCAGGCAGGCTGCGGAGATATCGGGACTTGTAGGTATAAAAAGGCTTAGAGATAAAAAATGTAAAAAAACCAGGAAGGAACCCCTCAGGGTGCTGGGGACAGATACGGACAGCCATCTTACTCACATTCCTGTCCTGAGCTGACAGAGTACACGACAAAGAGACAAAGTAAAATTCAAGAATGTGGACGGCATGCCAAAAGTTACAGCTACTGCTCCATACGGATGGATGGTATGTGTTGGATGAAGCTTCTTATGAACTAAAAGCTCATGTTTTATACACACAGTAAAGATGTTAATAATGGAGTTCGCCATCCCTTAAGACTGCACCAGACAATATCAGCATTATTTATAGTGATGTTCCTTTTGCAAGGCCTCAGTCCACAGCTCAGCTTCACAGTTCTCCCCCTATTATAATGTGTTCCAAAAGTAATTAGATTTGTGGACATTAGCTTATTTTTTTGTCATTTTTAAGGCACAAAATTCATGGTGGTAAATCAAGCTTGAAATTAACTGCTGCTCCGCTCGCAAAAGCCCTCTAAATAAAAAGACATGATAGTGATAATAAAGTTGTAAGGAGACATCAGTTTTGGAGGGATTATTTCCTCACAGAACTTTCAGTTCTTCCTCAGGGTGTCAGAAAACTGACAGTAACCAGTGTGATACAAAAAGAAAGCAGAGGTGAAAAGCTGTGGAATTAGATTTTCATAATGTATGAAATATGATGACAGGAATGCTTCTTTTTTGGTTCCGAACATGACTCTAAATGTTATTCTGCCTCGGGAGTAATAGAGAAGGCATCACAACACTGGAAATGTATTCAAATCTTTTTCAGCAAGAGAAAGCCAGGACTTTTATGAATGCAAACCCTAAAGGCTTTGCTGGTGTTCAAACTTATTGCTGTGTTTGATTTAAGGATTTAGTGTGAACAACAACAACAACAGTTTTTTTGTGTTATCTGGGGATCAACTGGGAACCAATGATGGTTCTTTCACACACTGCTTCAGATTTCATTTCTAGACTCTTGTACTGCAGATGTTCACTTTCCAACTGCAACTAAAATGATGGCATCTATTGATGTGAGTGCAGAGGGTGTTTTGGACAGGAACGGGTCTAATGTCAGACTCCAGCTGAAGAAATGCAGCAGGGAGAGGCCTGTCAGACGACATGGACAGCGGATATCATCCAGAAACTGAACAGGACGATTTCACCATGTGGAGCCATGCACGTGCCATCCAATACAGGAAAGTTTTACTCTTGACTTTATAAGAGCTGTAAAGGACACCTTGATCAAGATCCCATTGAAAAACCAAAACCAGTAAGACCGAGAGGCCATAAATTAATAGCTACTGGCTGCAACTCACAAGTGATCAAGAATTAAAACAACTAGTAATGACATTACAAGGAGTCAGATCATTTCTTATACAAGCTGCACACCTCCTCATGTCGTCACACAGAGACGCCTGCTGCTATGATGAGTCCCGTGCGAACAGTCACAAAAAAGAGAATCATCATCTATTATTGAAGGATGATACCATCCTGATGATGCTACTCACTCATCTGCCCGGGGTCCATTTTTGGGCACACAGAGGTGCGTGCTCAGTTGGTTCAAGCCTGAAAAGAGTGTTATCGGAAACAGTCTTGAAAGAGCAGTGATCTTAATGAGCAGCCATCCCAGTTTGCACCTAATGCATATCACATGGACCATACTGCAGCATACTTCCAGCACTAATAGCTCACAAGGCTCTTTTATCTCAGCTGTGGCTGTGATCCAGATCACGTAACAGCTCAATTGAAATATCATCAAGGGAGAAAACCAAATCTAAAAAAAACCCAAGGAGTACTATCCCCAAAACAAACCTTAAATATTAATTCAGTGATGCCACTTACATAAGCTGCTCGGCACCAGTGGGAAGAAGGCAGACACGTGTGCATGAGGAGAGTGGGAGACTTGTGATTTCACGGGTGCTGTATATTCTGGTTTGAAATGTCTGACTCATAATGATCTCCCCCATGATTCATTCAGTCCCACTTACTATGTGTATTTTTCAAGGTAGGCTGAATACATGAAATTCTTCCTCCAAATACTTCGAAAGGCTTTCAAGCTATTTTTGTTATTGTATAGCAAGCAGATGCACGGCACAGAGACACGTTTATCAGAAAGGTGAGGCAGAGTACATATCACAGGAAACATTTCATCTCTCCAGGCAGAGAAGGTTACCCAGAACCTGCAGATGTCTTAAATATTTACATAAGGTGCTCGTTGACATTGAATCTCTCTTTTCGCTTCCTCTCTTTCTTAAGCTGTGAAATAGTTTACGTCCTTCCTCTAAGGTGAAACACTAGGGAATCATTCTAAACAGTTTTATTACATGTTTCAGAGGAACCTAAATATTTGTGTAAGGGGATGGATGAGAGGCCGATGCATCATTCTCAGAGGAAGCCTGCAGAGGGCACAAAAATGAAACTGACTATACCAACATGAGCTCTGTTGCTCTTTCCTCACTGATATCTTTGGCTACATTTGAAACACTTGTAATAACAGTGTTTTTAGAAATGCCAGCAGCATGGCACCAGAGATGGATGGATGAGTGTCAGTCTGCCACTTTGATTAACATACCTCAGCAACTGTTCGATATGTTGCCATGCTGTGTTTAATTCATGGTCCACAGAAGATGAATCCTAATGTAATTTGTGAATCAGATGTGGAAGATGCTTTGTTTCACAGAATTATCTGGGAAGGTATCACTAGGTGAGGCTCTTGTCTATCAGAGCTAACCAATCAACCCATCACATCCCTTCATATAGTTGTCACCAAAACTGAGGAGGCTGATCGGTCTGTTGTGGGAACACAGTGCACAGCTTGAAGTATGATAAGATGTGTTTTTGTGCTTTAATAATTCTTATAAGTCAGATATTTGTGGCATTGAATGAATTCATCAACACTTGTCTAATGTATGTTTAAATTTGGAATATTTAGGACAGGGACCATCAGATTTCTACACTGAGGGAAGCAAAACCTTTACCTCTGCCATGGTGCAAACCAATACCACACTGACACTGCACATGTGCATTTCCACGTCTCGCTTTGGCACCAGCAAAGCAGATTCCTGTGTGCAGGAAATGACTGCAGGACTGAAGGACCACTCTAAAGCCAACTGACTGATATCTTTAACACTTCAAAAGAAAAAAAGCAGCAGAGGAGGAGCAGAAGGAAAAGTAAAGATCATATGTTGTCAATAAAATATGCAATGTGTGCATCAGTTATTTTTTTGTCATATAAGTTGGGTAAATGAAAATGCTTGCTTGCTATGGTGCACTTAGCCTGTGTATAAGCACAGTCTTACTGAGGTGACAGCATGACTTCAGGCTCTTATTAAAGTGTGAACCTGATAGTGGAAAATGAGACTGGCTCAATAACACATCTCTCAGACTGTCTCTGATTTCTGCATAAACGTCTTATATACCTCTTTAGTAATCGTGTTTAATCAGCGAGTGATTATTCTATCATCGCTACTTAACATGACCCCCCCCCCACACAAAGCAAAGAGAAGGAAATTAGGAGACTAAAGATAACAACAGCTAGCATTCACCAGTTCAGCTATAGTAATGGATACACTGCCATCTGCACCTCAAGGATAATTTGATTTGCCCTGACATGGTAAATTACCCTGCTACAGCCTGTCCATTTTATTTGCTAATTCAATTCGGTGTCACTTAACACCAGGAACCCTGTATTCAACAGGGCTCCAGAGGCACAGAGAGAGAGGCTACTTCACTCCTGCTGTGGGTGCTGCACAGTGAAGATGGCCGGGGTGCGGGGAGGAGGTCGCCCTTACGACACTCAGTTTGACAGGAGAGAAAAAAATCTGCTGCAGCAGGAGAAACTCACGCTCACTTTATATGTAGTGTCAAGGACAAATGAACTGGACTGATGGCGCTTCTTAACCTCACACATGACCACATTAATTCAGATGTAGATGCACAATGTATATGTCTCCTATAATGTATGTTAGGATGCATGCTGGGTTAAAAAGGTTCTCTAGATTCTGTCATGCCCTCCCTCAAAAAGAGTCAACAGAGACTTCATATGCTGGAATGATGAAAAGCTCTGTATATACCATCAGACCTCTCTATAAATGGATATCCTCAGGGAAGTGATCTAAGATAACTCTATTTATATTTTCCATGTGGTTGATTAAAAGTAAAGACCATCTCTCACAGGCTGCTTCTGACCTTGTTTTTTCCACCACAAATTATATTTTATGAACAACTTATGCCATGTTACACTCTGTGTGACTACACAAAGAAACAGCTTTACTAAGAAACACATCTGTCTGTCCAAACTCTTCATGTTGTGATGGGTTTATATATTTGATCAAACAATCTCACCCAGCTGACTGAGATGCTCCAGTTTAACAAGTGTCCATTTCCCTTTTCACCAGACTTTTGTGTTCTGTCTTTTTTATTGTTGATGTTTTCCAAACCCAAAGCCCGACTCCTCTGAGCTTTCCAGTAGACTAATATTTGTCTTTCCACCTCCTCCCTCTCTCTGAACATCTGGACTGGAGCTTTGCAGAAACACAAACTTCCTTGGCGAGCTTTCGCATCTTTTGATGTTTGCATACATAACTGTCAATAGTTTACCATGACTATAAACACTCCCCTCTGGCCACCAACACTACGCTCAGCTGACCGGTGAGTTTTGTCAATAGAATATTTATCAAGGGGAGATACAGCTCTCTCTGAATGTCCTCTTGCATTTGTTGTGTAGCTCTGGGATATGAATTTATAGTGCAATTTTTACTGACTGAAATACAAATCTGTTGCAATCTGTGGGTAATTTTGGCAAAAGCATGCAGTGAAAGGTTTGATTGCATACAAATGCTGATTATCAGTTAAATCAATAAATCCTGTGAATGACTCAGAGGGAAGTCCAGCTTTAGAAGGTTTTCTTTGCTGCTGGAAGCTTTATTCCCTGATTTTGATAGGAGGGTCTGCAGGGGGTTGATGTGTCTGTGGCCCTCGGGGATGATTGGATTGGTCTGAGTAATGGAGGAAATGAAAAACCTATCCAAGCCTTTATTTTGTAGCATTTTTTTTCTTGCCGTGAAGGAAGGAAAGAAGTAGCGATAAGAGAAATGAAGAGGGAGAGCAGAAATGAGCATGAGCTGGCTGAGAGCACTGTCAATCAATGTGAGTGCACGCATGTGTGTGTGTGAGTCCATGCATACCTGTGTGAACGTGTGTTTCTGCATGTCAAAAACTCAAACAGCCTGGAGTTTGGTCCAATTTTCTTCATGTGATAGAAGTCATTACAGCTGTGGCTCACTGCTCTGATTGAAGTCTCTTAGTCACAATGGGCCAGAGAGTCTCAGTCTGAGGCAGGGTCAGTGGAAGCCGGCTCACAGTAATCAGGTAGGATTGACGAGAGAAGATGTCTTCAATCAGGAACCTTCCAGCTACACTCTGCAGGTCAGGAGAATGTGAATTTTATGAGCGGCTCCATGTATAAAAGCTGTGACAATCAAAGACACACATATACACATATAATAGGAAGTTAGTACAATCTTTTCATTGTTTACCTGATGTACATATGCATTTTTGTGTTACTGAAAATATTTTTAATTAGTATTAAGAGTCAAATGTGCTGAGAGTTCATTCAAGCACCTGAAAAAACATCCATGAGTTACCACAAGTTGAACTGTAAAACTGAAAGGCTGAAATGATGAGGAGCCTCCAGGCTATATGTAAACAATACGTTTCCTTATGCCCATCAGCCGGCCGGAGTAAGACCTAAAGACATTCAGGAAAAAAAAGAAATTTCCTCCCACCTCATTAAAGTATAACTAAATCATTTTTATGTGCATAGCTACAACTCACTAAACATGGATGTTATTGAATGTTGTCAGAGTTTAATGAATTCCATGCAACAGAAACAAAGCAGAGCACGTGCTGCTTCCATTTCAGCCCCAGTAGTATGACAGCCACTCCAGTGAATGTCACACTAAGCAATGTTCCTAAAAATCCCCAGGGAGGAAGCTGTTAAGTCATCAAATTAAGCTAAAGAAACAGGATCCACATATAAGCATCTTAGCTACCTTCCCAGCATGCATCATTTGAATGTTAATGTGTGCTGTTAGACTGAGTGGTTATCTGCCCTCCTGGGCTACTTTTTATTTAATTTAACACCTTGAACTTACACTGGGTGAGTTCAGATTATTTGCATCTTGGTAGTTTTTAATAATTAATTACAAAAATACTGCTTTCTTGATTTGTCATACTTTAAGCGCTCAAGAGTAACTTTATCAAGAACTTTAATTAGGTTTTTGTTTTCATCATCCTTTTATCATTTTTACTATTTTTAATTTTATCCACAGTATTCTCTTTGTCTGTTGCTCACGGTCAGCCCTTGCAGTGTAACAGTAGCTTCATTAGCAGCTTGCTTTAAGTCCTTGTAGCAATTTAAGAATTCTTAAAATTGAGAAAAGTGAGATTGACAAAGTGTTATTGTCTGAGACAGTTCTGAGACATATTTTAAGGTGAAAACATTTCTCAGTACTTAAGTAGTCACAAATAACTTTGAAGTAATCATTTAACCACAGCACGCTGTTTTGCAAGGATGAACGTATAAATAGATGTGGAGAGTAGGAGATGGATGCTGCAGGAAAAAGCTGTGTGTCTCTGTAGATGGCAGTGTAGCACAGATTTCTGTCACCCCTGTGTGTGTGGGTGTCTGTGTGTGCCCCAATCCAAGCCCCTGATAACCAAGATAAATCCCTCTGATGGAACAATCCCGTGTATTCCTGAAATAGCAGCACTCTATATTACCATATTTAGCTCACTTTTACATAAATGTGCAAATGCAAGACGCTTATGAAAATAAATCACTTAACCTGATTTCTGTCCCTGCAAACAGAATTGTGTCTGTTGCGTTAAGAGCTTTGATCTGAAAGTAACTGAAATTCAGGACGTTTGTGCATGTGTGTTTTAGAGGACATCTGATGGAAACTGCAGATTCTTCCTCATCCGCCACATACGGCTGTCAGGAAAACAAGCCAGCTCTTTGAGCAAGAATAAACCTCGTCCTGCATTCATTTGCATTCATGTTTCCAGTAAATAAATTCCTCTGTATTCCTCAGACAGAGGGATCACTGTGGAGAAGATGAGTGTGCTCAAGACTGGACACAAGCAGAGAGAAGGTTGCAGGAAAAGGATGAAACACAGAATAGAGGAGCAGATTAGGGACAGAATTGGCAACGGAAACAGTAAATTTAGCAGATATGGTATTGATAAAGAGGAGGTTGGATGGGAGGAATGCTGCTAGGAAGGGTTTTGACACGTAGTAGTGTTGTGAAAGGGAAGAGAGGAATGACTTTATGTTGAAAGAAGGAGACGGATGTGACCCTGTGGTTAGTCATGTCCCCTGTGGGGTCCTGAGGGGCCAGCAGCGTCTCCTGCTTGCGTTCTCTCTCTTGCCGTCCTCTGCTTTCCTTCAACATCTGGAGTCTGTTTAGCATCATGAGCACTGGAGCCCTCCATGACACCTCTGCCGAAAATGTCTGGTATTAGGATTTTTTAAGAAGAGTAAACAGCCCAGTTCCTACACTCTTCTAGGGTTTCACACTAATTCATTTGTCCTCATTGCTTTTATTGTATTATTCATCAGCAGACCTCTGCATTCTAACCTCAAACTGCTAAATCATGTTTGACAAAATGCTTTGACATTTTCAATAGGAAAAAAATGTGTCGCTCTAATGGAAAACATTTCCAGTAAGGTGTGCATCACCATCAGGCACTTGGTGATCTTTAGTCAATTAACTACAAGCTCCCAGTGTTTACAGATGCAGTGATACTAAAACTCAGCTTTGCTCCTGCTGGCTGACAACATAAATGAGTCATGTTTAATTGTGAGGTTTTACATAAGCTGTAAACCACAGCCTATTTGTAGGTATGTGTGTGTGTGTGTGTGTGTGTGTGTGTGTGTGTGTTTACATGGAGCTGTCACGGTCCCTCCTCCCCTCTGTGGTCAAAGGATTAGAGGTTAGCAAACACCTCTGTGAAAGTGTTTAACATCAGGGCAGCGATGACGGATTTTCACGCTGGTCAGTCAGCAGATGAGCACACCATTTATTATCTGTAGTCAGTGAGATGACCTCTGTGTCCACGCCCGGGCCATCCGCTTATGCCTGCTCATGGGAAACAGTCTTCACACTGGCTGGACTGGGATGGATGTCAAAGCAGAGAATGCTATAAAAACAGGGGCGTGGAGGTGGTGGTGGGGGGGGGGGTGATACACACCGGACTATAGGTTTTTCTGGGGTGGGCGCTGACAACTGTAAAATGTATTATTGAATTCATATGAGGCATACGTGTGCCATGTGTGTGCCAGAATGCCTGATGTGTTATGCTTCGAGCTGGGATGTGCTCTGTGTCAGCTTATGCAATGTAAAGAATGGGTATGCAGCCTGATGAGTACCTCCTGTGTTTTTGCATGCAGCTGCACTTTGTGTGTATGTGTGTGTACAAACTGAGGTTTGGACATGGGGGTCCACATGGGAGAGGGCGGGAGTTCCTGGGCACCAGGCCCTCAACAGTAAAGCATTTCAGAGGTTGTCCGTCACCAGCCTAATGACTTAAGCAGACAGGGCCTGGATTTTGGCTTTTCCCCACCGCCGACACCACCAGCCATAAAACACTGCGTGTTTGGAATGCAGAACATGGATCCTGTGGACAGAAACAGCAACACAGATATCACAGTGCAACCAGAAAACATTGTGGCTTACACAAGAAAGTGCTTAAAAAGCTATTTTCATATATGAAGGGCTGTGACTTTAAGCAGCACTCAAGAAGTCACCATTGGATTATCAGGATGCAGATATGTGTGTCCTGCTCCAACATTTAAGGAGTGATTCACAGAGTGATGTGGCTGACAGCGCTTACAGGAGGTCATACCAACAGACCAGTCCTCCTGACCTTTGACCTCTAATCTGCAGCAGCTAAAGAAAGGGTTAGTTTACATTTCAGCCAACTACAGTCTAACAGGGGGACGGTTTAAGCATCAAGAATCAAGAAAGGACAACTGAGGGAAACAGAACAGATATAAGACTACAAGGGGATGTGGTTAGGGAACAGTGAGAAAGTAAAAACAGGAAGCCACCAAAGATTAAGTTTCTATGAATCAAGTCAGGCTCAACGGAGACAGAAAATGCAAAGCCCGGAAATCGTTTTAGCCCTCCAACAAACCATGTCAAATTGCTCAGCATGTTTCCTTATACTAGTCCCTTATCTGGGCCCACCTCCTTCACACAGGGTAGAGGTGGAGTTAGGTTACTAAGCTGACCTCCCACATGGAGCCCACAACAGTCTACAGACATGCTGCTCTGACCAGGTGTGCATGAAGAACTAGAACTTGTACAAGAAGGCAAACATCTCAAGATGAATTTTGTAATTTGATCAGCTTTTTTGACAGAAAATATCCTCCATATCCTCTCAGCCCTATACAGTTGAAGGTGCAGAGAAGTGATTACTGAGTGAAGATGAGTTTTTCTGTGAGACAGATGACTTTAATCTCCCTGCAGGCCAAACAACAGGTCAGCCCGATCCACGAAATGACAGAGATTTTTTTCTGAGAGCCACCGAGGTCATTGTCATTTGGAGCTGGTCCCCATACGCAGTAATAGGTCACCTCCCCAGGAGCCACCTCAGGCGCACAGCCGCTCACCATTGCCATGGAAACCAGACAGCCACAAGGGGGATTAGACATGATGAGCTGTCACATCTGAAATGAATACAATGGTTATAAGAAAGTGGACTGTCACTGATAGAGGGAGAATGGCTGCCTGGGGATCAGGTGAGGAGACGGGGCTCATTACTGCAGGAGAGAGTGCATCTGTTGCTTTGCAGTTTATGATGGATTTCAAAGAGCAAACTGTATCATTAGTGTTAAAGAGTTTGCCTTTTTCCAGGTCTCAGCCATAATTAAAGGTTAACAGACATTGTCCTTAAGAAGTTTAGGGAGTACAATGTGGAGCAGGTTTGACTGCTTAGAGAGCAGTGAATATTAAAGTAATGGTGCTTCTTTACAGGAAAACACAATTCACATTTAGTAAAACTGTATAAACGAATACATTCCATATATCAGTATTATTATGTGGTATAATTAAATGTTTGTTTTCAGTGTCAGTGTCCTCCATATGTGGAACCAAATAATCTCTAAAGTTCACTAGTTTGGTTCACTGTGTGGGCCTATCCAGAGGTTCACCAGATAAGTCTGTGGGTCATGAGATGATGAATGAATGTGGAAAGCAGAGAAAACAAAGTTCTGTCTTAAACAGTTTTAATTGTTGCTCTGTATAAGGAGTCACAAAGCAAAAGGAGGGCAGCTCCTGATTTAACAATACATTGGTTGTTAAACCACCATTTATTTATTTTTTTTTTGCAAATGAACGGTCCAGTACAGATCAGTCATGTTATCAGTAGCGTCATTAAGTGTTAAGTTGTGTGGTGTGTCTTCTGTTGTTTTGTTGGAATATTCTGTGAATGCTGGGCTTTGCAAACTAGAACAGGCTTTAATTACTATGTTAATAGAAATCATTTATAAATAAATCAAACGTTTAGCATGCTTAATGCTAACCTCAGATGGATGTTCTGTAAAGGATTACCACGATTTTTTATAAAATGGCATAAATTAATGCTGAAATAGATTTTCCTTGCTTTAATTATTTGTTTATTAAAGGATATGCTCCCGTTGCACTTATAATGAGAATAAAATTAGATTTAAATGGATTATTAGTTTATTAAAACACATTTGTAATTGGCAAGAGCAATATTAAATGTATAATTCATACTCATATGCCATGCTGCTTACAAATACTGCATCAACTGTGATAAGGATTTTATTAGTACGTGTGGACCTTTTTTAAACCTAAAGCGACACACTCTTGATCTAATATTCTTTTTTTGCATTGTGGTCAATTTAAATGTTAGCTGTTCAAATAAACTGCAAAAAAAAGTTTGTTTTGCTTTTACAAACTGACATGCAGATCTGGCTGACAACTTCACAGTGGCTGCTTGAAAGGTACCGCAGATACACCCCCCAGGTTAAAAAAGTCACTACATTGTCATTGGACTGGTAAATGAAACTCTTTTGGTTTCCCCTAAGAAACAATTTAGCGAGTCAGCGACCTCACTCCTCACATAGGCTCTGCAGCTGATGTCTCTCAGCTATAAACAAGTCAGAGAAATACCATGCAAAACTTTTACAAATATAAATAAATATACATAACTGCTGGGTATTGCAAGATACGGGTGCATCATGTTGTTTACTGCATAGATTCAACAAATGAAGGTGTTCCTGTGGTTCCACATAGCAGAGGTAGAGGGCAGTGTTTGACTTGTCATTTTGAGCTGGGCTTGGTAGAGGCACTGAGCTGAGACATCCTGTAATATATAAGACAAGCACACTGGCTTCAGTATTCAAAAATTGCCACAAACGTACAAAAAGTACGCAAGAAAAGTGTAATATCCAGTCTTTTCCTCTCTTCTGTCTGTGGCACAGAGCTAGATAAAGTTTTTATTATATTCTTATTGTACTTGTACCTCTCTACAATACTTTTTTGATCTTTAGAGAGATTACTTAGCGTAATTGACGCTCTTATACTTTTGTTTCCTTTGAAGAGACACACTAAGAGCATCTTGAGAATAGTCTCGAGTGCATCTGTCTCTCTTGAGTAGTTAAGAGTGGTGTGGTTTTTGTAAGCTGCCTCATTTACCCTGAGAGTCTGTGTCTCTGCTGCACGCTGACAACAGCGCTGGGAAACTGTGGACTTTGGACTAGAACTAACATGGAAATAACAGAGGTTTGTTTGACCGACAGAAACAGATCGTTCCACTTCAAAAGTTGGTGAGACTGTCATTGTTGACATGTTGTCGGATCAGATGTGGCTTTTCAGTTTGGCGAAACGGCTGATTTCTTTTTATTTATTTATGTCGGACCTCCCTTCACACACCATCACTGCTCAAAGAACAGTTTTGCTGACTTACGAGCAATTAAGAAAACTAAAATTGTTTGTCATTAGGTCTGGCACCACAGATGTGATGTAAGTGCTGTTTTTTTTTTTCTTCCCATTTCAAGTGTAGCTCAGGGTTAGGTCAGGACCCGAACTGTCAACCAAATCCCCCGTACTGCATCTCAGTGAACAGATTAAGAACCAAATCCTCCTATGTGCACCACCTTGCCTCTTTCTCTGACAAGACAAATGTATGAGTGTGACAGCCAGTGACATAACATGGTTTGTGCACATCTCTGAGGCTCGGATAGCTGAGGTCTATGAAGTCACAGTGTGTGTGTGTGTGTGTGTGTCCAGCTGTAGGTGGGTAAAATGCTAATGCTTCGAGTCTTTTCAGGAAAACTCATATGAGTGATTTTATGAATGCGCACACACACACACGCCCTGCAGAGAGACTCAGTGGTGGACAGGACACGGGCCAGACCTGTGCTGTCAGATGGTACAGACTAAACAGTAAGCAGACACCTCACAGGGCAGAGTCAGTTTACATAATTGCTTAGCTAAAATGCAACTGAAAGAAAACAAACAAAATCTCATATTTCCCACATGCAGCACCATCATAATCTTTCATATTCAAAGACAAAAGTAGGAAATACCCTTTGAAATGAATTCCTATTGTTATTTATAAACATGGGTATTTAGACTTTGTCTCTAATTACACAGAAATGTGTCATACAAGGGCAAAATGAATGGCACACAGGCAGGATCTATAAGATCTATGTGTGATTGTGTTCAGTGTATCTGTGTAATTCTTATGTGTCAGATCTGTCAGTGGAGTCTTTGTGGTGCAGGCTGTATAATAGGAGGATCTGGCTTCATAATGGGACCCTCTCTATGGGCCCTGGCCCTCTGCCAGCAACCCCAAATGCCTCTTACTGGCTGTTGGTTTAGCCGTTGATCCCTGGAAGTGGCGGTGGAGGATGGCGGTCGTATTGGTGCTCATTTAAATCACAGGATATGGCTGTTTTTTATTGTGGTTGATTTTTTTTACATGTCTAACATCTCTAACAAAGATGAGATGTTTTTTTTTTACCCATGCTCAAAATAGTATTCTGTCTTCTGATAGGCCTGTAAAGCCAGCAGGCCGCAATACAGTTCAACATCTTCAGGGTTTCTCTAGCCTCTTTAATGTCCGTTAGTCTGCGCCTCACAGTACTGTGCATATAAACAAAGTCCCCTCCAGTATCCCTCTTATCCATTCTTGTGCTAACCTCCCACACACAGTCACAGACAGACAGGCGGGCACAGACGCAGAGGAGCTGCGATTAGCTGCTGGGACTCATGGTCTCTAATCAGGAGCAGAAGTGGAGATGCTAGCTGCAACCAAGGAAAGCTTGTGACACTGACTGGCACACAAAACATGGCACATGATTTTTTTTTGTTCATACAGTAGATTGCTTAGACTGGCAGTGGAACACAGCCAAGAATTGAGCAGCCATGGTAGCTAAAATGTAAACAACATGGTGATGCCATGATGAAGCAGGAAATGAGGGAATCACCACCTGTAGGAATGGTCATGGAGGCATGAATACTGTATGAGGAAGGATTTGGTGCCATCCTATCAAATAGTGCAGATACAATGTAAAAGGATCACCATCTAAATTAAGCTCTGGATATCTGCACCAACCAGGTGAGACGGTTTTAACCTTGTGGTGGAGGAAAGGTCGGAGGATCAATGCAGTTAAGAGGATTAATCCTCCGGGAGTCATCAGTGTCTGAATTCATCCAATCACAAATATACAAAAATCTCCTCCAACCTGGGCCATT